>NC_064559.1:134303639-134903639 GCF_937001465.1 Orcinus orca | reverse complement strand
GGAAGTTCTTGGGCTTTATGAATGGCATTATAAACATCACTGTAGCCTGTGAGGATTAGCCAACAAACGTATGACCAACAGCCAGAAAAAACTTTGACTGGAGTGTGTCATGACTTCAGGGGATGTGAAGAGAATGTAAGAGTGACTGCCAAAGCAGAGTACGAGGAATCTGTATTCTCAGAAACTATAACAAACCTATTGTATCACACTCTATTGTTTTCACCTGTTTGGAACAGGAACCCTACTCAACTAGCTTAACCAAATAGGAATTTGCTTTTCACTTAGTGGGAGGCAGGCCAAGACTAGTTCAGCGGTCCTACAATTGCACAAGAGATTCAGTTTCCTCTCTTTCCTGTCTATCATCGTTGATATGCTTTGTATTTTTTTGTTTTTTTGTTGTGGTCACAAGATGGCCCCTTTACCATTGGATGGTAAATAAAATAAAGAGATGTTTTACTCCGAGGTCTCTATTCCAAGCAAAAAAAAAAAGGAAGGGCAAAAGGTATGTACCAGCTGAGTTTGTCCCTTTTTTATAGGAAGATAATACTTTGCCACGAGCCTCACACAGTAGAGTTCTGCTTACATATCATTGGATAGAACTAGGTCGAGGTCATATGGCTTTAGCTGTAAAAGAATCTGGGGAGGTGCGAAGTTTTAACTGGATTCATAGCTGTCCCAAGCAAATCCAAATTATCCTGGTAAGTTAAAAAGGAAAACTGGTTACTGGGAAGAGAGCCAGTGCTGATTCCGTTAGGGTTTGCAATTCTAGAAGGTGTTGCCCCACACGCTAATGCATACAACTACCCTGTATTGATAGACAATGTAGCATTGTCGTAAAATAAAGGTATCAAATAATTTTCATATCTCCATATAAGATATGGCATCTCCATATTTTCCTTGGGTAAAGAGGTAGTATATTTATAAATGTATCAAATGGACTGACAATTTTTAAAGGCTGTCAAGACACCCAATATTACTATAAAGATATTGTACTCCACTTCATGCTGAATCTTCATCTCACACTATGCTATATTTTTAAAGGGTTTTGTGTCCTTACTGCTGGAAGTTTATTTGTCGGCTTATCACAGATGCATGGCTAATATAAAAGTGATGCTTTAATGCACAAGTATGAAGGTATCTGAGCAAACTCAGGAATTGGGATCTGAAATCAGTCATATAAAAGGAAGACTAAGTTGAACAATATATTTTTGTCCTCGTATATCCTTATCGTTAAAAGCACTTGTTAAGCACCAACATGCACATATCACAGTTGTCAAAATAAAACAAAAGGATGTTTTGCTCCAATCAACTCAACTTTATTTATCCTGGTACCCTATGTTTTGCAAACTCTTTATCCATCAGCAGTACCTCAAACAGAGTAGGAGTGGGGGTGGGAAGGAGACAAACCTCAAACCAGTCCATCTAATCATGTTATTAGCTATAGTTAAAGGTTTGCTGAAGGAGGAGACTGACGCTATTTGTAAAATGAGGTTTGTGTTTGTCTGTGGATTTCAATTACCCATGCTTTCCTCGTCCCTATTTCTATGGATAATCAAGAGTTGGATGAATCTATTATTTTGGAGCAAGATTCGGTTGCTGTCAGAAATCATAATTTGTGTAAAAAGCATTTATCCCACCCTACTTTTATACCAGGCATTGTGCTAGCTGGGAGCAGTGGGGACATTTGGAAAAAGCAATGTTATAGCAGTCCTCTTACTACATGCGCATTCTCTTAGAAAAAGCAACTAATGAGTACATAAGTGTATAAACTTCAACATGATGGGAGGAAAAGTACAAGTATTCTTTCCCTCAATAATTGGATTCAGATTCTTAGGAGTCTGGCTGAAGGCATCAGCAGACGTGTATCATCTCATCCAGTTATCCCAAAAGGGAAGTTTGAATGTTCAATTCACACAAATGTGTTGACTTAGGTTTTGCAAATGAAGGACTTTTTTTAAACATCTCCTGCTATGCTCCACGTCAGACCCTGCTATTAGTCCTCCTTCCCTTGCAGTGCAAAGAGACTCAGCTCTGCCAATTACTACGTGACCTTAGGCAAATTACTCACTTAACCTTTCTGGGCTTCCCTTCCTTCATCTTTAAAATGGGGGCAACAAAATCCACTCTGTGGTGTTGTGATGGGGAAGAAAAAAAGCTGACTTTGGATGCAAAAGTCACTGTAAAATGTAATGTGCTAAACCAATATAAGGTATATTATTGTTTCATTAATCCAAATGGACTCTTGAGGAATCTTTATCTTATGTGAAGCCACTGAGCATTTGAATAACTTTGAGCTTTGAATAATTTTGTTGAAGTACCACACAGTTTCAAAGACCAGCTCATTAGAAAATGTCTGGTTTTGAAGTGAATGCCAAGGTATTATATGGTGCACTTCTGCTTCAGAAATCTCACAAAACATTTTGCAGGTTTGCTGAAATAAACTGTCCTCAGCCTTCAGAAAGAACAGATAGGCAAGTAGATATAGTCATCATTCATTTAGTGTAGAGTGTTACTAATAGCTATTAAATGTTTCAGAAGAAACCTTCACATTTTATGTGCATTTTTCCCTGTTAAGGAATGCACTAACTAAAATGAAGACATTGCTCAAATGGGTGTGTTAGTCTTCACAAATTGCTACCACCCAAAATCTGGTTATTGTTTCCTCCTTTATAACCTAAGTTTCAGCTTTGTCCAACTCAAGGGACCCCCCAACAATGAAAATACTGTGTAATTCTTGCCTAATATTTTGCATTAAATAATCCATGTTCTTTCGACACTTTACTTGTTGCTATCACTATAAATCTTCTCTTGGGTACCCAGTACTTATATCAAGTATATATAAATGTCACAAACATTCGATGGAAAGGTTTTTTTAAGTTATTTCTTTCTAAAGTAATGCTCAGTTCTTCTAGCGATTTGTAATGGTAGGTTCATGCTAAATAACATCAGGTACTGTGCTAAACTGTTTTCCAACGCACACTTCCAAATATTTGTGGGTAATTTCTAAAATGGATTTTGAGCAGAGGGTCTTAGGGAAAAGTATCATTAGTATCCCTCCTCTGGTAACTTAGCCAAGTACTTTCCACTACTCTCCCAACCAGTATATTAAGCAGGTGTGGTCTTTGTCTACCTAGTAAGTTGAGTGAGACCTTTCAACACTCTGCAGTCTTTTTATCACTCAGCTGCCAAGTTCCCTAGGGTAATCATAGACAGCTTGTCAATTTAATTGCAAAGAAACAGGCTTTCTTGTGACCATTCCAATTTTAGCTGCTACTTTAAATTGTACATGATAGTTCTTCCATGCTGTCTGCCCTTTAAACAGTGTGGATCTCTGCAAGCCTCTTAATGGTGATGGAAAGAAGAGGCAAGGCTGAAAATTTGGTTTGCTGATAGAGCCTGTAACATACACTTTATTAAGTTGCTGCTTTAGGAAAGGAAGCTTTTCCTTCAGTCCTGTATGTTGCCATTACAACGCCAATGCTAAATTATTTTTTTTTTTCTTTTCAGTGTTCCACTTTCATGCACATTTTCTTCCTTTCTGGGTGATAGAGGATTCATAGGCCATCTGGATTCTGAAACATCTGGACACTGAATTTCTGCAGAGGAGAATCAGAGGAAAGAGACGATCAGTGGTATTGGGTGTCTCCGGAGAGATTTAAATCAACGATGGTATTTTGGTTGTCTCCCTTTTGGAGAGTTAACACAAAAAGTGAAAGGAAATAACAACACATCACAGGAACCCAGTGTTCCAAGAATACCACGAGTATATAAGAAGGTAGGACTTTTAGATATGAATTTAGGTCAGTAACTATTCAGTTACTCTATATTAGATATCTCTATATTAGATAGCATTTCTAGAATTTCCCCAAATTTTTCAATTGCCATGCGTTTTTGGATTTAATTTAGTTAAATATACTTTTTAACAGTTCTAAATTTAGATGGTGCATCATTAGAGCACAACATATTTTACCTTAGATTGTGTACAATTCAAATCAATAAACTTTTATTAATCAAGTATTATATGTATGTTGATATGTTCAGCTTGATAGAAAGACTAGACAGGGGCACCACTTGGGTAAATCAAGAAGAGTTACTTTTCTAACATACACAGAGGAGAATTAGAACAAAGAGAGGAACAGTGATTCTCAAGACAGTTGGAGTTGTAAGCTTCTGAACCCAAAATTCCAGAAGGAAGATGGTAACATAGAAGGGAGAGAGGGTCTCAGCAGAACTTTCGAAAGTTCAGCTGCCCTCCAACAAGCTCAACCTTGTGTGCAAGCATGTGGGGTGTGTGTATGTGTGTGTGTGTGTGTGTGTGTGTGTGTGTGTGTGTGTGTAAGGGGCTGCACAGAGACAGAGGCTCTTCTGGAAATGTGCAGGAGACCACCTCTTCTAGACCATCAATCATGGTGTTATACCATATATAATATGACTACACAGTTCAGTATAGTACAGTGCTTATTTATCACCCTATTTATCACCCTCACCTTTCCCCGCTAATGCAGCCTGGTCCACGGTCTTCCCTGAACTTGAGATTTGGAACCAGAACAAGGGCTAGTAGCACAGACTGCTCAGCAACTCACAGCAACAGGCCCTTAGATCAGTCTTAAAGCAAAACATCTCCTTTGTTCAAATGTGCTAGACTTAGCTGTCAGGCAAGTATGAGAAGATGTTTAGATCCTGTGACTTATTTCCCATGCTAGTGCAAAATTTTATTTTTTCTTTCACTATATTTTGTCTGGTTACTGTTTGGGCTCTTAATTAATAGATGTTCTTTCCCCAGAAAAATTGCAATTGCCACAGAGTACTCTTAAGAGATATGAGTTTGAAGCAACTAATCTTATGCACCTTTATGCAGTTTTCCTGAAGTATGTGCTGCTCTGCCATATATAAAAAGTTAGAACTGTCAGTTTAAATCGATTTCTAGGAAACCAACAGTAAAATTTTAGTAACTATTTGAAAGAAAAAGAATCCAACTGTAAAATTTTAGTAACTATTTTTTAAATTCGACATACCTACATTTAAATACAATAACTCTCAAATAAGGGACTACAGACATATTCTCTGGTTTCTGACAGTTCATTGTGTCCTTAATTTCCTCTTACTGCATCTTCCGTGAGCCCCACAGTGAAGTACAATATTAGATGTTCACTTGCATGATATCAACCTTGTATGAAGAGAATGAATACAAAATGAAGTTCTTAGCTGTGATCTATTTCAGATTAGCAATTTTCATTTATAAAGTTGTTTATTTTACTTTGTCAGCTTGAAGGTCAATCTAACTTCAAATTGCATATTGCAGAATTTCAACAAAGAAATGAGGCCCACCTCTTCTTCTTTTAAGACTAAAGGTAGAAATCTGAGTCTTAACTGGAATATTAGACAAAGCTTCATGAAATGGACCAGATCACATTGATATAAGACTGGCAAAGACACTTCATTGAAATCAAAGCATCAGGGCCTGGACAGGGTAGCAGATGACATCAGGATTAGCAAGTATTGACTGTGGACGGTAACCCAGGACAAGCTGTAGGAGCAAAGTCAATGAAATAATTGTCATACACCAAGGAAAGAATAAACAACAATCATAATAGCTACCATTTATTAAATACTTACTATGTACTAGGGACTATTCTATGCATTTTAGATAGATTATCTCACCACATCTCTACAATGACTTTTTGAGGTAGATACTATTGTTATCACATCTTACCAATGAAGAAGCTAAGGGACAGGGAGGTTAATAATCTCGGCCAAGGTCACACAGCAAGTACACGAGGGAGCAAGGATTCAAACCCAGGCAGAAAAACTCCAAAACCCGTATTCTGAATGACAAGGCTACGTGTATATATGTATAAAGTACACAAGGAAGGCCACAACTCAATATGCTCAGATATTGGCCTACGTTTTTAAAAAATCCAGCCCCTCCTACATATTCCCATAGCACTCTTACATTGTCCCTCTTTATCTCACACCTGCCCCACTTGATTGTAAGCTTCACGTGATCAAAGACCATGTCTGTTTTGTTCATTTCTATAACGTTGATACCTAGCACATTACCTGTCGTGTTGTGGCCATTTGATTAATAGTTATTGACTAAATATTTAGTAAATAGATTTAGTGAATGTTTATAGAAATGTGATTTCTTGTGAGACACTGCCCACCCCTTAGGGTGACTTTAAATAAGGCCACAGAATCTAGTAAAAAGAACATGGGATTCAGATATAAATAACTTAGGTTCTAGGCCAAACACTGCAACATCCTAGTTCTGTGGTCTTGGACAAGCCACTAAAACTCTGGAGTCTCAATCTTATCCCCTGACCAGCAAACACAAGAAAGATATGTTTCTTAAGCAAGTTTTTGGTGCCATACAAATTATCATTATTATAACTATCTGTTCTTCTATTTGCTGATGAAATATCAAAAAAGATATAGATACAAATACGGAAGCCAATTTTTTTTTTTTTTTTTTTGTGGATCCTGGGGACAGGAACACAAAATAGAAAGCCACAAATGCTAAATGCCCATTTCACTGAAAAGACCCACTGTCCTCAAACTTGGCCTGAATAAGACCTGGTTGATTTTCTTGTTACATGCCCCTTCTGGTACTTGTTCTGAAGCAAACGGCAGCATGGGTATGCCCCTGGGATTAAAGCATTTTATAACTGATTTGGGTCATCAAGCCTTCTGCCCCTTTAAACAGTTTGGCTATTTAAACATTTTTAAATGCACCCTAAATTCTTTGTCCAGAGCTTAACTCCCCAAAATCATCTTAGAGCTCTGAGTCTAGCAGACCTTCTCAACATTCCAACCATGCTTCCTGAAGATACTGCTTCCTCTTAGGTTGGCTTATTTGGGAAGCAGCCTTTTGTCTCCAGTAAAGAAAATAGTTCTGCATTTTGGTTACATATTTTCCTTTTCTGAAAGGCCAAGCTCAGAAACTATTGTGAGGTAAAATTATAGATACACTCTTTCATATGGAATGAACCCAGATTTATTATTTCTTTGATGGGAATTTTAGTAATGCCCACAAAATATATAGCTTTCCTAAATCAGTCAGTTACAAAAAGGAAGTATGTCTGTATTTGGCAAGTGAACTTAAAAATGGATTTTCATGTAGTAATCCATTTATAAGTGGAATTACTTATTAAAATTATTTTACCACTTTACCCTTACCTTACACCAATTAAAAGCCCATTCAGCCCCAGCTGAAACCCACAACTTTTAAAATATTCTTTAAAACCAAATTTTACTGTAACAAAAACTATGAATAATTCTTTGTTATTAGGTATAATAATAGCTGACATATTTTTTATGATCATAAACATTGCTAGTATAAAAATATTTTAGGGACTTCCCTGGCGGTCCAGTGGTTAAGACTCTGCGCGTGCACTGCAGTGGGCACGAATTCAAGCCCCAGTTGGGGAATTAAGATCCCACATGCCACGTGGCACGGCCAAAAAAAAAAATGCCAGATTTTAAAGTTGCAAACACATCTTAAAATATGACCTATTCAGGAGTCCTTAACTGGTGGTCCATGCATAGAATTAAGAAATTCTCTGAATTTGGATAAGAACAAAAATTATATTTTTATTTTCATAAGCTCTAATTAAAATGTTGCCTTTCCTTCCATTATGTATACCAGGAACCAATCACAATAGTATTAGCAGTACCTGTGGTTTGGTCACCAATAAAAATAACAAACATTTAAAATTACGTTACAGTTACTGCACATATTTCAAAATATTATTTTTACGCATCACTACATCAAAATTATGGTAGTTATTAGATAAACTAGTAGAGCATGTTATTTAATGTGTTAATAAAGAAACATGTATTTCTAGATCACAATGTTTTAGTATTTTGCTAACTACCTTTCCATACAATTGGTTTCCATTGTAATGCTATGTAATTTACATTATGTATTTAAAAATTTTAATCTGAAAGGGGGTCCATAAGCTTTACCAAACTGCCAAAGGGGTCTTGGGCCCCCTAAAAAATTATGAACCCTTATTCTAAAACCATATTAAATCATTCAGAGTATGCTACAGACTGAATTTATCTCCCCCAAATTCAAATTCGCATGAAACACTAACCCCCAATGTGACTGTATTGGGAGATGAGGCTGTTATGGTTAAGGTTAAGGTTAAATGAGGTCATTAGGGTGGAGAGGTGATCCAATAGAGTCAGTGTTCTTATAAAAAGAGACACCAGAGCTCATTCAGTCTCTCTACTAGTGAGGACACAATATAATGGCCATCTACAAACCAGAAAGAGAGCTCTCACCAGAACCTGACTATGCTGGCACCCTAATCTTGGATTTCTAGCTTCTAGAACTGTGAGAAAATAAATTTCTGTTGTTTAAGCCAGGGGTCCCCAACCCCCAGGCCACAGACCGGGACCTGTCTGTGGCCTGTTAGGAACTGGGCTGCACAGCAGGAGGTGAGCAGGAGGTGAGCAAGCAAAGCTTCATCTGTATTTACAGCCGCTCCCCGTTGCTCACATTAACGCCTGAGCTCCGCCTCCTGTCAGATCAGCATTAGATTCTCATAGGAGCGCGAACCCTACTGTGAACTTCGGATGTGAAGGATCTAGGTTGCACTCTCCTTATGAGAATCTAAGGCCTGATGATCTGAGGGGGAGCTGAGGCGGTGATGCTAGCACTGGGGAGCGGCTGCAAATACCGATTATCATTAGCAGAGAGGTTTGACTGCACAGAGACCATAATAAATCAATGGTTTCCAGACTCATATCAAAACCCTATCAGTGAGTGGCAAGTGAAAACAAGCTCAGGGCTCCCACTGATTCGGCATTATGGTGAGTTGTGTAATTATTTCATTATATATTACAATGTAATAATAATAGAAATAAAGTGCACAATAAATGTAATGCGCTTGAATCATCCTGAAAACATCCCCCCCGATCCCTGGTCCGTGGAAAAATTGTCTTCCACAAAGCCGGTCCCTGGTGCCAGAAAGGTTGGGGATTGCTGGTTTAAGCCACCCAATCTGTTATATTTGTTATAGCAGCCCAAGCCCACTGATGCAGAGTAATACCAGCTTTTTCCCTTTTGAAATCTTCCTTGCTACTTCCTTCTGTTGCAAACTTGGGTGCTATTGGGTAATTCTCTGTACTCCATCACCAGGATTCAAAACCCAGAGCCACTTTTAAGCGAAAAGTACTGTGAGTTGTTATTTAAATAAGTATCATAAAAAGGAACCAGCATAATGGACAATAATAAATAACATTTTAAATACAGTTGTCATTAGTTTCAGAAGCAGGTGGCAATTGCTGCAACAGCTATCAGAGTCTACTTCCATCAGCAACATTTGTTTTTACAAGTCCTCTGTGATCTAACTCCCTTCTGAGACACTCAACAGCTCCTGCTTTACACAGTGACTTTGCAGGCCTCTGCCCCACAGGGAACTCCACAATTCACCCAATTAGGCAGCTGGATGTCCCAACTGCAGGTGGCTAATGGTGAAAGGGATTTTTGTTAAGGACCCGTATTTCTACATCAGTACTTATAACCTGTTTCAGGAACACACCATACCATTTCTGATGAACCTTAAAACAATCACATTAAAATAAAGAGGACTGTCAGTAGAGCAATTTTATAAATAGCTAAAATTAAACAGAGCAAGACTGGCAGAGCTAATACATAAGCAAAGAACTGACTTCCTGCATTTCATCGAGAATTCCTGATAGCAAACTGCAGTATGTTTATTATACATTAATTCAACACAGCATTCAAAATGAATTCACGCCCTGGCTGAAGGGTGCAATATTGAAACTAAATATTATTTATTATCTTAATATTAGTAACCATATTAAAAAAATTGTTAACAATTCAGAGTGTTTAAAAAGCTAAGGATACCATAGCTCTACTTACCAACCAGCCGATCTTGCCTTAATTTATGCAAGTGTAGCCTATAGCTAAAAGCTTTGTATATTTGTTTCCCCATGGTATTAGTGCTCAAAAATAGGACACTTTCAAGGGCACCTTATAAACACAGAACTATAATTTATTTGGCAAATTAAAGTTCATATAAAATGTGCACACAGAGGTACAGATTAACATATTTAATTTCAATATTACCTGCAAGCCTATTTTTTCCCATACACTGTTCTAATTAGTCATATAAAATCGAGTGTGTGTATTATAAGCAATTATTTTACTAGAAATAGAAACTGGATCTGAATTAAATATACTGTAAAATGATAACACTTTTATGGAAATGAATATATCCATTTGTACCTAGAAAAATGTGTTCTATTTAAATGGCATGAAAATGTTGAGCGTTCGAAAACGGATTACAGGAAAAGTTGACATTTTTATGATTTAATAATACAGAATCATATGCAATCTTGGTAATACACCAATATTTATATTTTGATGATATTTCCAAGTTTCCAAGTCCCTAGTAACCATTACATTCACTTTATGCAGTGGAATTTTTCCTATTATGAATATTCACTCCCCCTACAGTTGAATGTGCAAATTGTTTGTGAACGTTTTGTTTCACAAATGATTATTTTCCTATTAGGCCTGTACTAGGAATTTTAGTGGTGTAGGTATCAAGCTTATGTTGCATTAAAATTGTTGCAAATTGACGTTAATAAAGTATTACGCCTGTAAGTAAATAGAATCTATAACTTTAGTGGCAGGATGGTTAGGCTTTCTAAAAGTTGTCATAAACTAATACAAAGTCTTCACCACTTAATATTTTTGAAAAGAACAGAATTAAATTGAAGCCACTTGACCTAACACAGGGCATGTGACTGGGGATGACCTCAGACTATAAGCTTCTCATTCTCAGGTCAGACGTAACCTCCCCAGAGAAATCTTCCCTGAACCTGTGACCTCAGATGACTCCCCTGCTCCAGCCCAACCCATACTTCCGCCTCCCCATGTGCTCTTTTACTTTCGCGGGACCAATCAAGCATTTAGCACTGCTCCTGGTGCCAAGAAGGAGCTCAGTTACCATTTTTTGAATGAATGAATGAGCAAGCTAATGTGATTTTTTTGAAGACATTTCTATAAGATGAATTAGTATTTAGTTGTCAAGAAATGTTAGATTTCTTAAAAGGTTTTTAAGATATTCCCTTTGATTCAAGATTAGCGGTCCATTATATTCACACAAAAAAAGGCCTAGAAGAATCATGTCCTTCCCCTTCTGTTTACCTTCCCAAACAGATGAGAATCTGCCTCGCAGATTTAAGTCATACTGTGTGAGGTGAGCCCGCAGAACTCCCTGAATGATACACTGTTGGTTTTTGGTTTTTTTTTTTTTTTTTTGCTGTACACGGGCCTCTCACTGTTGTGGCCTCTCCCACCGCGGAGCACAGGCTCCGGACGCGCAGGCTCAGCAGCCATGGCTCACGAGCCCAGCCGCTCCGCAGCATGCGGGATCCTCCCGGACCGGGGCACGAACCGGCGTCCCCTGCATCGGCAGATGGACTCTTAACCACTGCGCCACCAGGGAAGCCCTACCCTGTTGTTTTTACAGCTTCCCCTTATGGGACCAGGTAAGTCTTCCTGCAAAATAAACTTCCACAGCTCACTTCTACCTCTCTTCTATGCTAACTACACTAACTCTCATCACTCCCAGCCTCCAGGAATTGTTTCCTACTTTGGGCCAATTACAACTAATAAGTTCAACTGGCAAAACAAAGTACGATTCACCATGGTTACTTGTTTTAAACGTTGTCAACCTTCAGTCTATTCAGCTTCTAAAGACTTTCAGAAAAGGCAAGCACACAAAAATCATTGTAATGTATTATAATGTCAAAAAATTCTTCCACCTACCTCTCCTTAATCCTTAGTAGAGCCTTTTTTTTCTTTTTGGATTCTCTGGGTAGATAGAAAACATCTTGTCACCATTCATTAACCATGACCTGTTCTAACAGTACAACACGGGACAAACAGACCTGCCACCTGGTCTTTTCCATATCACTCACTATTTTACACACCTGGTTTTATTCTTTTTTCCAATTTAAAAAGGCTTTCGCAACTCTCAATCTGAGGGTCACACCACTAGGCACACCATCCCTGTTTCGATTATTCCTCCCCAGCCTTTTGTGTTTTTTTAAAATCTTTTTCAAATAAAATAACAGTAATATTAAATATTACAACCCTACCTTGTTTTGGTTTAAATCATTGTACCTCAAAATCTTGTTCTACAACTTTTCCATTCATCCTGCTTTCTCCCATGTCTTTCACATACATTTTAAGCAGAAACTCCCATTACACTGTCCATGAAACACTCATTATTAACTTTTTTCCAGCTAAAGTCTTCTAACATGTTGTTTTATATGGTTGGTTTGTTCTTCTTAGCATTTTGAATGGCTTCCCATTGCTCATAAATTCAAAATCCTCAGACGGCCTGTAACCCCTTGCTCAGTCTGGCCCCTACCTTCCCCTTCAACCTCATTGCACGTCACCTGCCCCTGGCACACAGATTTCTTACCACACTCATCTGTCCTCTGTTCGGCGAGCACACCAGGCGCCATCCTGCTGCCGGTGTGCAATCACTCTGCCTGGCTCTCTTCACCCAACCTCTCCTCCCTTTTTCAAGCTCACTCCTTCCTACTCATCCTTCAGGTCTCTTTGAAAGTGCCACTTTCTGCAGGAGGCTTGCTCTGACCATCTTACACCTCAGAGCCCCATGAGGTTTTCTTCAGGGCGCTTTATCACAACTGCAGTTACACTTGTAGTTCTCTAAGTGTGTGTTTAATGCTTGTGGCATTGAAATCTTCCTTTCTCTCTCCACCCTCACCACCTTAGCAGTCTCATCCATGCCAGGGCTTTAACTATTGTCAACAAGCTGACCATTCCCAAATACATGTGTCCAATCCAGACTTCTCTCTCAAACTCCAGATTCATGTGTCTAATTTCCTGATTAACAGTTGACCTAAATAGACTTACAGACACACCAAACAACACATGTCCACCTCTGAACTCCTACGCTTCTCCCAAAGCCTGTTCCACCTTCAGCCTTTTCCCCATTTCAATGGATGGTGACTCTGTTCTTCCAGGTGCTGAGGGCAAAGAACCTTGGGGTCATTATTCACACATCTTTCTCTCTGATCTTCATCCAGCCTCTCCAGAAATGCTGTTGGCAATTCTTTCAAACTATGTTCAGATTTTGTCCACTTCTCACTATTGCACTGCACCTTCCCTGGTCTGAGCCACTTCACCTGGATGACTGCCTCCACCTGCTCCCTAATACTCTCGCTCTTCACAGTCTATGTCAACATAGCTGGGTGGAACTTCTATTTCTTTATTTTTTTTAACATCTGTATTGGAGTATAATTGCATTATAATGGCATGTCAGTTTCTGCTGTATAACAAAGTGAATCAGCTATATGTATACATATATCCCCATATCCCCTCCTTCTTGCATCTCCCTCCCACCACCCCCCTTGGGTGGAACTTTTAAAACCCAAGTGGAATGGTATCACTTGTCTACTCAAAATGCTGCAATGGCTCCCCCATTTTCCTTCAAGAAGGAACCAAAGACCTTACAATGGTCTGCATTACCTCTTTGACTTTATCTCTTCTCCACTCTGTGCCAACCATACAAACCACTTTGTGTTTCCTCAAATGGCCAGCCCGGCTCCTGCCTTGGGGTCTTTGCACTGACTGACCTTTCACCTTAGAATGCTCTTCACCCAGCTATCCCCATGAATAATCCCTCACTGCCTTCAAAGCTTTTCTTTTTTTCTTTTTCCATAGCACCTATAATGTTCTAACATCCTGTATAATCCAGTTATTTTTTACATCTATTATTTATTGTCCATACCCCCACACACACAGAGTGTCACCTTTATGAGGTTAGGGACTTTGTTCATGGATATATCCCAAGTAGTTGAAATATAATGGGTTCTCAACTAATTGTGAGATGAATGTAGGGGAACTTCTATACAAACTGCAGTGTGCAAGTGTTTACAAGGTTATTTTAAGGATAAATGAAATAAGTGTCTGTGAAAGTTCTTTGTAGGCTAAAGTCTCCTTTGATGAATCTTTACTCCTTCCACAAAAGTCACCAATACATCAATGGTGCATTTTTTTTTCATTTAATCTATGTACATATATGCATAAAATATAGTATTATTTAATATAAGCTTTTCTGATAGTGAATAGCATCATGATATTGAAAAACAAAAACCCTTGCAACCTGTAAAGTTCTATATGTGTGTGAGATTATTGTTACTTGGGAGTAGGGATTAAGGGACTCTCAAAACAAGTGATGAATTAGATTTTTGCAGTAACCCTGTACCTTAACTCCAGCATGACCCTTAAATATGTCTCTTCTGAAAAGAAAGTATGCTACAAAAATAGGAACAAATGCAATTTCCTTGAGGTTGAGGCAAAGATTGAGGAGATAAAGTTCATTTTTCTAAGAGAGAGTTTATTTGGTTTGCCATTCCCCATGTGTTTTGAGGGATTCTGGTGGGATTTATATTCAATTTCTGAAAAAAATGCTGAGAGTTCTAGACTCAAAAAAAGTGCAAAAGAGGTTATTTTCTCAATCTTCTAAATGTTTAATTCTTACGTCTACTTCTAATTTCTGACTTCAAAGTTGATGTAAATTAAAATTTATTGCTACTTCTTTCTAAAACATTTGACTATTTTTAGACCACCTAACTTGCTGAGTATTTCATCTTTATTGTCCACATATAATAACAATGCAGCACTAACTTCAACATTTTCTTGAATGAAAAACATTAATTTGTTCCTTTGAAATGTTTTTCCCTACTGAATGCTGCTTATATACCTTAAAAGTAGATGATTCCACTTTCTCCTTCAAAGACTTTGTCTTATTGTTCGTTTTTATACCTTTGCCAATTTTCATATAATTTTTGCAGTCTCCATCAAGAGTTTTTAATTAATTATGATTTCTAAACAAGTTAAGATAGACATATAATAGTTTCATTGTAGTTTAACCCAATAAATCCAGCAAGTAAAATTGAAAGTTTGAGTCAGTGAAGCCAATCTGGGTTATCATTGTGAATTTTGCTATCTAAAGTAAACCATTATGATATAGTTTATTACAAAGTACATTTAACACATTAATTATTAACCCACAGTCCAAAGCTTTTACAAAAAGCCTGTCCTTAATTGCTTTGTTTTCTCAAGTAGTTAGATTCCACAATTTTGTAATCTAAGATTAGTATTTGGCGCCTTGATCAAATTCCCAAAGTTCTGTAACGTCTCTTTTTATTGCCAGTAAATCCAGATGGAAGCAGCTTTTAGTGTTGTTATTAAGTGTGAGTTTATTAATGTTATTTATTAAGCCCACACTGCACATTGCCCATATAAGAACTTTCATAATCATACTTGATAAACGAACCATACAAGTTCAAAAGGTTTAAGAACAACATGAAGACTCTAGGATATAAACTAAAACACTTTGTTGGTACTTAAAAAGCATCTTGGACACAGTGTTCTGACTCATTAATTATATATTAGAGCAGAGCCTCTCATCAATAAAGTTTTTAAACTATAAGCACAAGCTCCCAAAATGGACTTTAACTAAAATTAGGGGAGGAGGAGAGAAATAAAGCCAGTCAGAAAATATTAGCTCCTCACGTGGGAGGACGGGTGAGGGATGGATTGGGCCCTGCATCAGAAGGCAAAGGAAGCTGAGCTGCGGGAATCATCTGCTGTTATAGAACATTCCTACACAAGAAGATCAACAGAAAATTAACAGAGCCAACTCCTACAGAATTGCCCAGATAATAACTTTCACAGAGGCAGGTATGTATTCTCCAACTGTCGATAAAGACCCAGAAAAACTCACTCTATTCACTTTTCTAAAAATTAACTCACATGCTAAGAAAAAAATAAAATCGTCAGTAGATGGAGCACTTAAAATGTTTGTATGTCCCCCCACTTTTCCTGATATTATTTCCTTGAATAATGAACAAGTTGTTCATTAAAAAAAGAAAAAATCAAGTTGTTCATTTAAAAAGCTAAAATCAAACCTGTGTGGGGCTCTGTCTGACGGGCAGTGGGATTGGAGATAAGCCTCATCATTCTCTCATCCCCCAGAATGTATAGACTGTGAGCTCAGTGGAAAGCAGGATAGTGTGGATGGAGGGTCAGGGAGGCACAGGAGTCAGGCTAAGTTCCAGCCTTAGGGCAGGGGCTAGAGAAGGGGGTGGTTTTTAGAACAGCATGTGAAGAGCTGCACCTCAACCTGCACCCCACCCTTTCCCCTGGGTCCAAAGCCAAAACCACAGATATAAGAACCTGTGATGAAGAGTATATACACAGAACAAAGCCCCGCATTGTTAAAGTCTCTGTAAGAGACAGCAAACAAGCAGAATGTGTTTCACTGCCTAGAACCAGGGATGACACAGATGAGAGGGAGGTATAAGGAGCTAGCATGGGTGCATGGCTATGGCAACATCTCAAGTGGTGGCGGTGTCACCGTTCCCTCCCAGGTCTAGGAGCACCATCTGGGAGCAGAAAAAGGTGATGTCACGGTACTGGAGTACAGGAGATCCACTTCCTTCAACCCAAGCCCACCCAAGGACTTCCTATAATCATCAGAAATGATTTGGAGCAGGAGTGGAAGTGTTGAACAGAAATTTACTTTTTGACTCTTCTTGGGACCCTATTACACACCCTTGACTGTGTGTCACAGAACATTCACACTGCATCCTCTTCTTTGCCTCTGGAACATGTAGCATCCTTTAGGTGCACCTAACTAAGCATTCAACCCAAAATGTGGAGACCAAACAGAATCCCCAGTTAAACCAACACACAGCTCCCAGAAGTTCCATGCTCCGGGGGTGAGAAAAAGACCAGTGAACAGAGTAAAGTATTCCACTCCAAATATTTTCCCCCAGTTAGATATACAGTAGTACCCTTTTGTCTTCGAGAGACATATTCCAAGACCCCCGGTGGATGCCTGCAGCATATGTAGTGTAGATGTGCTGGACAAAGGGATAATTCATGTCCCAGACCCAGAAGAGACAGAGCAGGAGGACGCAAGATTTTATCACATTGCTCAGAAGGGTGTGAAATTTAAAATTTATGAATTATTTATTTCTGGAATTTTCGATTTAATATTTTGGGACCACGGTTGACCACAGGTAAATGAAACGGCGGAAAGTGAAACCACAGATAAGGAGGACTACTGCACCTAATAGGTGAAAGTCAAGTAGAGTAAATAGTTATTTAATAGTCTCTCCTACCCACTGATTTGTGCAAGTTCTTTACATCTTCTGTTAAGAAAGCCCAATGCAGATTCTTACCTGCCTCTCTGAAACATTGCAGAGCGTGGCACTACCGCAAGTCATTTGCTTAAAGTACGGTCATAATAAAAAGTTGGGATGACCAGTTTTTAAATCTATCTCCATCCTTTGCTTCTCAGTTTTCCAGTCTTTGCTACTCATTGACAGTTTTTAGGTAAAGGATCATTCATCTAAAAATAGTCAGGATTTGTTACTTGCACTTTATCAACAAGATTCACTCCCAGCGTATTAAGTCTGGGCAGCTGTAGGTGACCTCTCTTGGCCATCACAAGGGTAAAAATGGGCCCTCTGTTTTTATTGTAAAGGAACTCAAGATATGACAGTTGAACCAATGCCTCGCCATAGAGTGCAAGGGGAGTGACAGAAAGAGTGACAGACATATTAAAGAGTAAGTTCTGTTTAGCAATTTTGGGTGAGAGCACTTAAAATTTTTAGCTCCATAGTTGTTTAGGAATGACAGTATGCTGCTGAGAAAGGCAGCCTACCCATTATAAAAAGGAATTTGTGTGCGAACTTAGAAAAAGCAGTCCTCAAAACTGGGGAAAAAAAAGATTCTTTACATATGTTATTTAAATAGTAACCCATTAACATTTTACACAGTCTTCAAATCACCTATTGCCACATTTGCTCATCAGCCCAATGTTTGAATCAAGGCTTCTGGACAGATTTTGTTTCACCAACCCTATAGAATGTCACAAGAAATTGGATTTCACATACATTTTTGTTATTGCTGTTGTCGTTGTCAACAGTGTCGTCATTTTTCCAACCAATGAACTGTGCTGTCACAAAGATCAGCTTCAAACTGGAAAAAGGTATCAAGATGAAGTCGTTCCTTAGGAAGATGCTCACTGCATGTGATAGCAAATGGCACCAAAATTTGCATTGATCTCATGATGGACAGTAATCACTTAATATGTACTTATTATATACTAGAAACTGTGTGCATCATCTGTGTCTGACATATATAATGGACACTCAATAAATGTGTGTTGGTGGGAAAGAGGAAGGACTAAAGAAGGAAAAAAGAAAAGAAGGAGGGAGGGAAGGAGTGAAGGAAGAAAGCTTCATTAGAATTTATAACTTTTACTGAGCATTTACTTTTTTGTAGGTAATTTTAAGAACTCGAAAAACAAGTTCTTGAGCAGGTTGAAATATGCTTTTTTTTCCCATTGGGGTGTATTGAAGCAGGCCTCAAACCTGACCAGAAACATGCCCAAACTGCCTTTTTATTTTTGCAACTTACAGCCTTCAATCATAACTAACTTGCTGCCAACAACTAAGAATAATAGCTCAGAAGTAAAGAAGTAAGCAACACTGTTTTCCTCACTTCAGAGAAACTCTGAAATGATCCAGTTACCATAAGCTCCTTGCTTCCCCTTTTCCTTCCTCACTCTGAAGATTTGACATCAAGAGGCAACCCCTAAAGTGTAAATAAGAGTTTTCTCACAGATGGTATAAACAGAAGATGGATGCAAAGGTTCAGGCCAGAACCCAGTTGTCATCTAAAGAGAGACATCAATCACCTCCAAAGCCTTTCCAAACATACATTACAAACAGGTTTCAGAATGTTTTATATGGGTTTGAGCCAGGTTTTTACCTTGTCCATATCCCCAAAAGATGATCCATCCAAGTGCCAGGAACATTCAAATAACAATAGAAATTATTT
Organism: Orcinus orca; assembly: GCF_937001465.1. NCBI lineage: Eukaryota > Metazoa > Chordata > Mammalia > Artiodactyla > Delphinidae > Orcinus > Orcinus orca. Next base: position 134,884,705 of record NC_064559.1, on the reverse strand, counting down.
GATTATAAGAAAGAAGAGGAAAAGAAAATGACCAACCTTCCAATGACTCATACAGGGCCTGAGCAACAGGGTCAGGTTGGCCCACTGGAGAATCTATGCCATATTACAGATTGAATTCCAACAAGCTATTTATTTGTGACTAAGCATGAAATCGGATTTATACTGTCTCCCATGTCAAATTGTTGTGGACAATTTCCCTTCATTATTTCAGATTTTTTTTTTCTCTGCTGGTGCTTCATATAAGCTCACAAAATAACTGTACTTTATAAGCTACGAAAGGAAATCTATGTCCTTTTATTTCTATGGTGTTGGAAGGATTTGGCGGGAATGTTACTGTTAACAGTTAGTGATCATGTTATTGTTGCTGTTATTATCATTATTACCAGCTTTAAGCTAATCCTCCACATCCACATACTTTTCATCTGCAAAACAATAAAGGCAAACAGCCATTCAAATGTAATTTGTGCTTCTTCCTTTGTTCCCAACCCGTTCTGATTCCAAACTAGTTGCCACTCACCTCCTAACCCACAGCCTAAACTTTCAATTGCTGCTGATTGCTATCTCTGGGGCTTGATCTTGGAGGAAAAATCATAATTATCTTAAGAAATGCAGGAAAAAAAGTATTTAATACTCATTCAAATTTAATTTTAAAATACTTTAAAAATTATGACTCGAAATAAACTTTCTTAATCTGAGAAGTGACATCATCATAGACCTATAGGAATCATCGTATTTAATGATAAAATTATAGGATAATTCCTATTTAAATCACAAATGAACAAGATGCCCACAATCCTACTATCAATGCTTCTATTCAATAATATGCTGAGGTCTTACAATAACGAGGTAAGAAAGTAAAATAAAATATATAAAAACTAGAAGAGACAAAATTGCCTTTTCCACATGACATGATCATCTACAGAGTATATTCAAGATAATCTGCAGAAAAACTATTGAAACCAATAATAGAGTTCAGCAAAGTGGTTAGATGAAAGTAATTTGACTAGCTAAACATATTGAATTTTTACTGTAGGCCAGGCATAGTTCTAGGTACTTTCCATATATTTTTAACTAATAATATTAACTAGTTTGATAGCCACAACAGCCCCTTGAGAAAGTACAATTACTATTTCCAAAGAAAATTGATATACAAAAAGGACAACTAACTTACTGTTATAGATTGATTTGTGTTCCCCCAAAGAAATGTTGAAGCCCTAACCCCTGGTACCTGTGAATATGACCCTATTGAAAATCAGATACATGCAGATGTAATCAAGTTAAGATGGGGCTGTTAGGGTGGGCCCTAATCCAATATGACTGATGCCCTATAAGAAGAGGGAAATTCAGATACAGACCCACACAGGGAGAAAGCCATGTGACAACAAATTCAAAGATTGGAGTTATGCAACCACTAGCCAAGGAATGCCGGAGATTGCCAGCAACCACCAGGAGCTTGCAAGAGGAGAGGAAGGATTCCCCCACAGTTTTCAGAGTGAGCAACACCTCTGATTTCAGACTTTTAGCACCCAGAACTGTGAGACAATAAATTTCTCTTGTTTTAAGTCACTCAGTTTGTGGTCCTTTTTTAGAGCAGCCCTAGCAAACTAATAAACTTGCCAAGGATCCACAGCTAGAAAAATGACAAAGATCAGCATACCAAAATCAATATACTCTAACATGATAAACATAATTAACACGGCTGTATGTTAGATATGAAAGTTGTTAAAAGAGCAAATCCTAAGAATCCTCATCACAAGGAAAAATATATACTTTTTCTATTTCTTTAATTTTGTATCTATATGAAATGATGTTCACTAAACTTATTGTGATAATCATTTCATGATGTATGTAAGTCAAATGTATGTAAGTCAAATCCTTATGCTCAAACGTATATAGTGCTGTATGTCAATACATTAATAAACTAACAGACAAAACTTAAAAAATAAATGGAGTTAGAATATGGTCATGAATTATATTATAATTGTAAAAAATCATAATTATATAAAATTATAAAGATGTAAATTTTACCACAAATTAATTCCAGCAAAATGCCAAAGAGTATTTTTGAGGAACTTGACAAGCTGACTCTAAAATTCATGGGGAAAAATAAAGAACCAAAAATCACTAAATAATTTTGAAAAATAAGGTGAGAGACTTATTCTACCATATATTAGAACTTAGAATAAAGTTATATTATTTAAGATGGCAGGATTTTGACACAAGGCTACACAAATAGGACAGGGAAACAGAAAAGAGAGACCAGAACTGACATACACTTATATAAAAATGTTGTCTATGTCTGACATGATGTTACAAACCAGTTGAGAAGTATCAACTACTCAGAAAATATGGTCAAGAGCAGTAAGTTATCCAGGTATAAAAAAAAGAAATAGATTCTTACTTCACACCATATCAAAAATGAATTGGGAGTAAGTGAAAGACCCAAATGTAAAAAGAGAATGTTTAAAATATTTAGAAAAAAATAGAGAAGATACCTTAACAATTTCCAGGTAAGGACAGATCTATTTAGTAGTACTAAAAAAAGCACAAACCATAAAAGAAAAACTTAATACATTTGACATTAAATTTTAAAACTTCTGTTCAATGAAAGACAAAGTTAAAATGCAGTCTATAAGACTGGGAGAAAGTATTTGCAAAACACATAATTAACAAAAAGTTAACATATAATACTTGTACAGAAATCGTAGAAATGCATAAGAAAAAGAAAAAATGGATTAGAGAAATAGACAAAGAATATGAATGTACAAAAGGTACTCAACAGTATTAGTAATCAGAGAAATGCAAAGCTCATTAAATTTCATTTCATACTCATTTGATTGGCAGAAAAGAAAAAGTCTGATAATCCCGCTTTTTGGTAAAGATGTGAAGGAACAGAACTTTTAACACTGCTGACGGAAATTGAACTGGCAGAACACTGAAGTCAAGGCTATGAGTATCCTTACTCTCTGCAATTCATCTTGTAGTCATAGCCCCCAGAGAAACTCCTTCACGTGTGCACAAGCGGATATGTATAAGAATGTACATGGCAGCTTAATTTGTAACAGCAAAAATCTGGATATTACCTAAATACTCATCAACAGTAAATTCAATTAATTATGATTATAACCATACAATAAAATACCACATAGGAGTTATAATTATATATATATAAAATAAAATGCAGAAAGACATGTAAGAATTCCATTTATATAAAGTTTAAAACAAAGCAATATCATATACTATTTATTGATAGATACATGCATGATAGTACAAAACATTCATGGGAAAAATGAACAACAAGTTTAGGATAACGGTTTTTTTGGGCTGGAACAGTATTGGGAGGACTAGTCAATTATATCTACTATTTAGTATTGTAATTTTTAAATCTGTAGCAAAAATGGTAAAAGGGTAAGAGTTAACACAAGAGAGACTTGTGGGTGGGTGTTTGTTGTAGTCTTCTCTATAGTTTTCTGGGTGCTGGCATTATTTAATTTAAATAAAAAATGTTAATGTCTGTTGAAATTGGAAGGAACTCAATGTCAGTTTAAGTCCTAAATTCAGCACTTGCTGTTAAAATTTAGAGTCTGCCATCAAGTTCTATAAATAAGATAATAGAATGTAGGAATTATACTTAATCCTCTAATTACTCTCAGCTTTAATCAAGCCTTTATTAACATAATGTGTCTAGCTTGGGGTCTTAAAACCTGAGAGGTGATTTAAGGAAGAGTAATCAAAACAATGAAAAATAAGAAGGTGATATAAGGAAAGGCAAAGGGAACAGCGATGGTTTAGACTAGGGAAAGAAAGCAAAGAGGGGAAATACATTGAGTAGGATGCACAGTTTCCTACTTTTATATTGATGTCTGTGCCTCAATTAAGGCCTGAATAAAATTAGCTGGTTTTGATCTCTATTGCTATACAAAAGATCACTCTAAAACCTAGTGGCTTACAGCAATAATAATCATTTATTTTGCTCATGAACTGTCATTTGATCAGGACTTCAGTGAGGATGGCTCTTTGCCGCTCCATGTGGCATCGACTGCAACAGCTCACCTGCAGCTGGATCATCCACTTTCACAACTTGCATGCTAGCAAGTTGGTGCTGGCTACTGACTGGAGCTACGCCAGCACTGTGGGCCACAACCCTCAGTCCCTCTCCTTGTGGGGGCCTCTCCATGGGTTTCTTGGACTTCCTCACACCATGATGTCTGGATTCCAAGAGCAAGAGCCCCATGGAGGAAGTGTGTGACATTTTTATATGCTATCCTTAGAAGTCACAGAGTGACATTTCCACTGACCTCTAATTGATCCAAGATAGTCATCAAGACCCATCCAGTTTCTAGGGAAGGGGGTGTACACTTCACCTCTTGATGGGGGAGTGGCACAGTCATAGAAAGACTTTGGGTGGGAAGATATTGTTGCATTCATCTTTGTAAAATACAGTTTGCCACCCTGACCTCCTTGCTCAAATCTCTCTCAGGGTCAATATATTTTTCTCACTGCTCCCAGAAAGAGATCTGATCATACCATTCTCTTGTTCAACAACGAGGGAGAGTGTTTTCTGCTCGTCATCTTGCAAGTCTTCATAGAGTCAGAAGGTATATATAATAACTCATTGAGGATTTTGAAACATTCTCTCTGTGACCAAAACTTAGGAAAGGCTGACCAAACATACTAATGGTTCAGATGCTTTTCCTCTTGAGATCAGTTAAATAATGTGACAAAACATTCATATTTCATGTAACCTGGTGTCAAGCCTACGTGCAGACATATCAGCAACACAGGTGAACTTGGAGGAATTCAGACAGCAGTATTTCTGCCACACTCTAGACATTCAAACCGAATGTCATCAATCAAATCAGATTTTTAACTCGGAGAAAGACAAGAGAGGTCTTGGAAAGTTTCTCTTTGAAGTTCTTTAAGTTACTGATTTTTTCAGCAAAACAGTCAAAAGTGGTATTTGTCAGTTCAGAGATCTGAGAGTTGGTCACACCATTAGATTTCCATTTTCACTGTACCCACCAAAATATATTGTCTTCTTGTTTTTTATTTTTTTAACCAAAATTGGAAAATTAAGTGCCATTTTAAGCCATAACAAGTTCTATCAATCACTTCTTTCTTGTTGAAACTGTTAAGCATGCTACCTGAGTGGATACCACCTGGAGCTGACTGACATGTGATACTAGGTTGCCCTAGGGACAAATTTGACTAAGATGGTTCTTGGACTCTAACTCTATTAAGCTGAACTACATTAAACTGCTGAGAACCAAGCAGTGCTGGCCAACAAAAAATGCAAACTTCAAATATTTCAACATATATGCATTAATCAGATTGAGAAATCACCCAAGAAGTCAGAGATTTGATTCAAGGTTGGTCTAGAATGAGCCCTAACTGAAGATCCAAATGGCTTTTCCATGTACACAATGTTCTGATGTAAAAGCCCAGGAAAGTGGTACCACTGAGTCTTCAGTGAGTCAACACAAAGGGAAAAATAAGAAACTCTTGTTTATTTGGACTGTTTTTCCGCTGCTGTGTGAATTAGTCAATAAAATTTAAATATGACAGCCTATAAGAATAGATTTGATGTTATTGGATAAAGCCTTTGTGGATTTTTTTAATAGACTAAATTTAACTGGAATGGTTAAAGATTTTTGTTTCTAAACTGTGAAGTGGAAAACTAATCCTGATTTATCCCAGAAGTTAGAAGTAATGAGAAGGATCCTTAGCAATACTTAATACTATAACTATGATTTATGAAATAGATATCCACAAAAAGTATGGCCAAAATGATTGGGAATTATGATTAGTATGACATAATAATGTCTGTGGCAGACTTTAGAAGGTAACCACCTATTTCATTTCTGAAAAAGAAAAATAAAAAACACCATATGCTCAGAAAATTAAAATTAACATCATTATTGGAGTATAATTGCTTTACAATGGTGTGTTAGTTTCTGCTTTATAACAAAGTGAATCAGCTATACATATACATATATCCCTATATCTCCTCCCTCTTGCGTCTCCCTCCCACCCTCCCTATCCCACCCCTCTAGGTGGTCACAAAGCACGGAGCCCATCTCCCTGTGCTATGTGGCTGCTTCCCACTAGCTATCTATTTTACATTTGGTAGTGTATATATGTCCATATCACTCTCTCACTTCGTCCCAGCTAACCCTTCCCCTCCCCGTGTCTGCGTCTGCATCTTTATTCCTGTCCTGCCCCTAGGTTTTTCAGAACCACTTTTTTTTTTTTAGATTCCATATATATCTGTTAGCATATGGTATTTGTTTTTCTCTTTCTGACTTACTTCACTCTGTATGACAGACTAGGTCCATCCACCTCACTACAAATAACTCAATTTCATTTCCTTTTATGGCTGAGTAATATTCCATTGTATATATGTGCCATATGTTCTTTATCCATTCATCTGTCGATGGACACTTAGGTTGCTTCCATGTCCTGGCTATTGTAAATAGAGCTTCAATGAACATTGTGGCACATGACTCTTTTTGAATAATAGTTTTCTCAGGGTATATGCCCAGTAGTGAAATTGCTGGGTCATATGGTAGTTCTATTTTTAGTTTTTTAAGGAACCTCCATACTGTTCTCCATAGTGGCTGTATCAATTACATTCCCACCAACAGTGCAAGAAGTTTCCCTTTTCTCCACACTCTCTCCAGCATTTATTGTTTGTAGATTTTTAATGATGACCATTCTGACTGGTGTGAGGTTATACCTCATTGTAGTTTTTTTTTTTAACATCTTTATTGGAGTATAATTGCTTTACAATGGTGTGTTAATTTCTGCTTTATAACAAAGTGAATCAGCTATACATATACAGATGTCCCCATATCTCTTCCCTCTTGCATCTCCCTCCCTCCCGCCCTCCCTATACCACCCCTCTAGTTGGTCACAAAGCACTGAGCTGATCTCCCTGTGCTATGCGGCTGCTTCCTAGTAGCTATCAGTTTTATATTTGGTAGTGTATATATGTCCATGCCACATTTTTTGGATTCGGTTCTTTGTGTTTTTTGATATTGAGCTGCATGAGCTACTTGTAAATTTTGGAGATTAATCCTTTGTGAGTTGCTTCGTTTGCAAATATTTTCTCCCATTCTGAAGGTTGTCTTTTCATCTTGTTTATGGTTCCCTTTGCTGTGCAAAGGTTTTTAAGTTTCATTAGCTCTCATTTGTTTATTTTTGTTTTTATTTCCATTTCTCTAGGAGGTGGGTCAAAAAGGATCTTGCTGTGATTTGTGTCATAGAGTGTTCTGCCTATGTTTTCCTCTAAGAGTTTTATAGTGTCTGGACTTACATTTAGGTCTTTAATCCATTTTGAGTTTATTTTTGTGTATGGTGTTAGGAATTGTTCTAATTTCAGTCTTTTACATGTAGCTGTCCAGTTTTTCTAGCGCCACTTATTGAAGAGGCTGTCTTTTCTCCATTGTATATTCTTGCCTCCTTTACGAAACTTAAGGTGACCATAGGTGCATGGGTTTATCTCTGGGCTTTCTATCCTGTTCCATTGATCTATCTTTCTGTTTTTGTGCCAATACCATACTGTCTTGATTACTGTAGCTTGGTAGTATAGTCTTAAGTCCAGGAGCCTGATTCCTCCAGTTCCATTTTTCTTTCTCAAGATTACTTTGGCTATTCGGGGTCTTTTGTGTTTAAATACAAATTGTGAAATTTTTTGTTCTAGTTCTGTGAAAAATGCCAATGGTAGTTTGATAGGGATTGCATTGAATCTATAGATTGCTTTGGGTATTATAGTCATTTTCACAATGTTGATTCTTCCAATCCAAGAACATGGTATATCTCTCCATCTGTTTGTATCATCTTTAATTTCTTTCATCAGCGTCTTAGAGATGTATAATTTTAAAACACATTAACTTCATTTGATATCTTTGGGAATAAACATGAGTTTAGGATAAAGCCTTTGTGAGTGTTTTGGAGGAGTACAAAGTTTATCAGAATGGTTAAATGTTTCTGATTAAGTTTTAGCATTTCTCATGTCTTTTTATAAAGCCTCAGTTCTACTTGATGTGCTCCTAGTTGAGTAATTTAACAATGAAAGGATAAAAATTGCATGGAGTTTAATATGCACAGTATACTACTCTAAGCTTCTCTTCCAAGTGCAGCAAGTAACTAATAGCATAGCCCTCTGAGTATGTGCAGAAGGCTAGCTGTTTTTTGTACCCAGCCATGCAATTTCATCCCAATATTCTTCTCTCCAACCATAGCAGTTTGTCCAGAGAAAAAATTCGCACTTATTTTTTCACAGGTGGTGAAAAGAACCCCATGATCACTATCTCACCCACCACATTTGAATCTGTACTGTTCATATTTCTTTGAATTCCTCAAAACTTATATGTAGTTTGCTCTATATTATCTTTAGGTAACACATTTATCAGCATTTCTGCAAGTGTGCTCTGTGGAAGTCTAGCTCCACAAGATGTTAATAAAATTATTATGACATAAAAGAGTGTCATGTCAATGCTGGGTTAAGCAAATTTATTTATTGTTATTCTCATCAGAATTTTTGTATACCAGTATACATTATAAATCTTCTAGGGGTTATATAGCCTGTATAATTTCTCAAAGTTGTTTCAGTCATGGAAGCCATTTTGCAAAAATGCCTCAACAAACTAGAACACAAATTTAAGTCATTTCTTCTATTTTTTCTTTCTTTTTTTTTTTTTTTGTGTTACGCGGGCCTCTCACTGTTGTGGCCTGTCCCGTCATGGAGCACAGGCTCCAGACGCACAGGCTCAGCGGCCATGGCTCACGGGCCCAGTCGCTCCATGGCATGTGGGATCTTCCTGGACCGGGGCACGAACCCATGTCCCCTGCATTGGCAGGTGGACTCTCAACCACTGCGCCACCAGGGAAGCCCTAAGTCATTTCTTATAATATTCTTCATACTAATATAAACTATGCATTTCTTAATTATAGAGTTCCTGTCCGAGATTCTTATTTATCCCTCTCTGATTCTAATAACATCTAATCATTTATTGGGGGCTTTATTTATTCAATAAATACTTATTAAATTAGTATGAATTTAATAAGGACATGATCAAAACAATAGAAGAAAAATATCCAGGTGTACAAATATCTTGTACACCTATTAGTTAAGGTTAAATATCTGGATGGATTCACTGTATCTGCCAACTCAGCTGAAGTTCCTTTAGCATTTTTCCTGACAGGACAGTTCTTTCCATTGTTGCAGTCTCTGCTTCAGTGTCCTGGGCTGGCATTTTATCAATTAAAAAGAAAAAAACCTATCAACAGGATTCTATTTTCCTTCCAGCTTCCACAAATTTGTTGAAATACCTCACTCACAACTGACATCCCTCTCTTTCTCTTGTTTTATTCCTTTGTATTTCCTATATTTTCTTTTCTTTTCAGACCTACTAGTTCTCCAAGTACTATCCTGAGTTTTGGAGACAGAGAAATGAACAAATTTTAAAATATCCCTTTGTAGAAAACAAACTTATGGCTACCAAAGGGGAAAAGGGTGGAAGAATAAATTGGGAATTTGGGTTTAACAGATACACACTATTATATACAAAAATGATAAACAAGGACTTACTGAATAGCACAGGGAACTGTACTCAGTATCTTGTAATAACTTACAAAGGAAAAGAATATATATATATATATATATATATATATATATCTGAGTCACTTTGCTGTACACCTGAAACATTGTAAATAAACTACACTTCAATTAAAAAAATGAATAATTTTTAAAATGTCCCTTGCCTTATGGAACTTACATTTAGTTAAAGGATGTATCAATTTACACATAAACAAATAAATGTCAAGATTGCAGATAATGATAACTGTTAATGAAGAAAAATAAAAACAAGATGATGAACTGGAGAGTTTCTTGGGGGTGAGAAGACGGATTGTGGCATTTTAGAATGGTGATCAGCATGATTTCTCTGAGAAGGTGACATTTGAACTAAAGGAATATGAAATGAATCTTTGTCCTTTACAATTTCTCTTATCCTTTGTATTATTTATAATCAAAATAATGCTTGTATATGGTAAATATATATGTATACCAAAAAGTTGATAATAAAAACAATTGTTGCCCTAACCCACACCATCCTAGCTCCAATTCCAGAAGCATCCCCTTTTAATAGTTTATGATTTTTGTTTTTCTGACAATTATCATTATACGAAAACCACAGGTGGAGGTTGACAGAGCAACAGATGGAAAGATCCTGGGTTCCTCAATGATCTTGAAGCCACTATATCAGCCCTGAAGCTCCTTCTTTCATGTGGGAGAAAAATAAATCTATCTTAAGCCTCTGTTATTTGGAGATATCTGTTACTTGTGTCCAAATCTTAAGTGATACAGGCTCCAGTGTTATAACCCCTGGCAACTCAAAGGAAAATACTCCATGCATCTAAGTCAAATGCACTGTTTTCTATCTCTAGAGTAATTGCTCAAAATCATGCTACATTTTCGCTTGCTTTCTATTTGGAGTGTGACATCCCTGTACAGTTTTTTGCTTGTTTCTTCTTTTCTAATTCTCTTTTCTGTTTTCTTAAAAGGGAAGAAACATACCTGCTTCACCCTGTCTTCCATGACATCAGCTTTGAACCTATCCTACTTAATCTTTGGAATCTGTTCCTTTCTTCTACTTTGAGTCATGTTTCAAGTGGGATTCAGAAGCTTTTAGGACAACTGTCCTGTTGCAGTGTCTTTTCCTTGGACTCTTGGTTGAGTTCCATAGTTTATTTTATGCCCCATTTTTCTCTTTCATGGATTTTATCCTCCTTGGTCCAGAGTGCACCATAAAGTAATTTTCTAAGCAAGAGCACCTGCAAGTAAATGTCCCAGGTCCTTGTAGGTCTGAAAAAGTCTGCTTTTCACTTCATACTTTGATTGATTGTAACTTTTTCATAGAATTTTGCAGGCTTTGTTTTGTTCTATTGTCTTCAAGATTCCATACATTTGGGATTGTCAAATGTCAGCCTGATTCTTGTTCCCTTATTTTGACCTGTATTTTCTCTCTGGAAGCTTCTCAGACATACTGCTTATTCTTGATATCTGAAGTTTCATGATGCTGCGTTTGGATGTGGAGCTCTTCTTGTACTTATTTATCTCAACACTGGGTGGAATTTTTCAATAAGAAAGATTTGTGTCTTTCTATTCAGCTCTGGATATTTTTCTTCTATTGTTTGGATCATGTCCTTTCCTCTGTTCTTTCTTGTACACCTATTAGTTAAGGTTAAATATCTGGATGGATTCACTGTATCTGTCAACTCAACTAAAGTTCCTTTAGCATTTTTCCTGGCAGGACAGTTCTTTCCATTGTTGCAGTCTCTGCTTCAGTGTCCTGGGCTGGCATTTTCTCAATTAAAAAGAAAAAAAACCTATCAACAGGATTCTGTTTTCCTTCCAGCTTCCACAAATTTGTTGAAATACCTCACTCACAAATGGCATCCCTCTCTTTCTCTTGTTTTATTCCTTTGTATTTCCTATATTTTCTTTTCTTTTCAGACCTTTGTGTTCAGTCTGTCATCTTGCCAGAACACTTTAAGTTTACCTTAGGTGACAGAGTTGACATAAAACCGCTGCACCAATTTCTCAGCAATGCTATTTTTAAATACAAGCATGTGTTGGACAACCTGAGTAACACCAAAACACAAGTTTAAGTATTTGAGTATTTTATCATTGTAAAATAGGATACGAAGGGCATAATACAAACAGCTTTTCTTTTCTTAGAAAATAAAACAATGAATAGAGTGCTATTCTTCTGTTATTTTTTATTTTCATGTAGAATGTAGCTCTTGAACTTATATTGCTTCTAAAACATTTTTTTAAATTTAGGTGATATCTTAAAAGCTTCTATGTGAAGAAGCTTAAATGATGTTCAGTAGAGATTTTCTGTGTCCTTGGACCATTTCTGATTTCTTTAAGACATGTTACCCACTGTGATATTAACGTATTACTATAAGAGTTGTAACAGCAGGAGACAGGTTTTTTCCTTCCTCAAGAGAGATGGAAGGGATGTGTGCCTACACTCTGTATGAGAATTTCCTTGACATCTAACTTATATACTCTTGGCAGTATAAGTGCTACAGTAACATTTCTACACTTGAATGGACTTCTAATGAACTTAAGGATATGTAAGCAAAACATATTTTTATATGTCTATAACTCTCACAACTAGCTGTTTATAGATGACTGGAATATATTTATTTAATAAATATTTGTGCTGAGCACTATATTTTGCCCAGGGATACCACAGTAAACAAGACAGTATGCCCTTGAGGGGCTATTATGTATAATGAAGGGATACAAATAACTACATTGCAAATTTCCAAAACATGTGATAGTGCTATTGTGGAGTAACCATAAGAGGCCATAAGATCATATAAAAGGAACAGTGAACCCCATGGTAAAGGATGGGGAGTTTAGGTGAGAGATGGCCTCCTGAGAAGGTTACTCCTAACCTGAAACTCAAAGGACCAGCACAAATTAGCCAGGGGAAGGAAGTTGAGGTAGACAGGATAAATGGAACATTCCAGGTGTTTGGAACAATATGTGTGAAGGCCAGGAGGCAGGACCAGTCGTGAACCACAAACAAAGATGGCAGGAGATGAAAGTGAAGAAAGAAGCAAAGGCCAAACTCTAAAACGTTTTCAATGTACCATATCAAAGAAGGTGAACTTTGTCTTAAAACCAGCAGAGAGAACTATGCTCAGTATGGGCTCTAATCCTTCACACGCTCTTCGAGCAAGGACTGATTTTTTTCTATAGATGAGGTAATAATGTGACAAACTTTCATAACAGGCTTCATTACGAATTTTGTGTGCAAGATACTATACCTGGCAGGTAGGAAGTAAAAGCATTCAACCTCAGGAATTAATGTGAAAATAGGTCACTGCTACATAGCCCCAAACATTCTGAGGAGAAGGAAACATATATAGCAGAAGCATGGGGTGGTAGAAGATAAAACTGAAATGTTATGTTACAGCCTAACATTATAGTAAGGATTTAGACTTTACATAATAAATGTGCTACCCAAGTTTTATTGAGCAAGGATGAGACCTGACTGCGTGTGTGTTTTACCCAAAATGTGTATTCCTACTCTTTATTATACATGTCAGGAAATATATCACTTGACTTGAAGCAATTTAAGCTTTGCTTTTCTTTTAGTTAATTAAGGACCTGGGTTGTCTAAATGAGCTGCTATGGCTTAATTTAAATATTGATCCCTGCTCAGCATTCTCTCCAAATTCAAATTGAACATTTATTCAACTTGCCCTCAAGGAGCTCACAGTCTACAGTTACAACCAAAAGTGGATTTCACAAGCCCCCATCATATTTTTCTCTGTTATTATTCAAGGATGGTGAAACTGGATAGGCACCAAATCTCATGGTAACCCCATGGTTCTTTCTACGTTTCTCCATCCCCTTCTCTGGGCTTCTCATTTAGTAAACAATTTAAAGGCAGTGGTTTAAGTCAACCAATATTCCTTCTCCCACAGAAACTATTAAAATACCATTTGTCTTCTAAAAACCAAAAATCCCTTTCTACCTCCTTCTCACAAACATGAGCAGATTCAGTTGTGTGGACACGGACTTTACTCATTTGGGAGAAGGAGGAGGACTCTTTAAGAAAATAGAACACCAAATTATATGTACAAATTCCTAGGTTTCCTCCTTGGAAGAACTTGGGAAGTGCCCTTACAAGTAAAGGGTCAAGCTTTATTAGTTTCATGGGAAAATTCTCCTCTCGTGAAGAGCAAATATTTAAACATGCAATGTATTGTATTTTCAAGAGTTATCAATAAAATTATACCTACATTGGCCACTTGGGTATAAAAAATATATCAGAAACGTGGAGGACTGTTAAAAGCCCCTGCTTTCTTCCATAATCACCTACATTTTCCAAAACCTTGACATGTCACAGGGAGCAGTTCTCATCTGAAAATTCAATCAATAGGAAAATTTGTATGCATGGCCTCTCCTCTCCATCTCGCTCCCTGTCTTTTAACTATTTACTGATTCTAGATTCCAGTCCCCAGCATTTTAGCAATGGACCTTTGCTCCATATCTATCCGTTCAATAAGTTCTACCCAGAGAGGGAGGCCATTTTCAAATGCTGGCACCGAGATAGCTGAGATAATAAGGTAGACGAGATGTGTTTTATCAGGTAGAAACAAAACAACAGGGGGAAAAAAACTGTTTGGGGCAGTATCCTTAAAAGTCTAGTTCTAAAGCCAATGTTGGCTGCTGCATTTAGCTGCTTAGTTCCATGGAAACAAGTTGTATGACTCTGCAGATGAAAGGCTGTAGACCTCTGGAATATAAGCAAGTAGCACCTCGTTATACAAATAGAAGCAACTCAACTATTCATGCCCTCAAACTGAGCTCAGTGTTCTGCTGCATTTCAAAAATATCTGTCTGTTCCAAGAGAAGAAACAGGAAGTTTTGTTAATTATCTCTCACAACCCACCAGTTAGTTTCCAGAAAAATCACTAAAGCCATCTTTCCTGAATAAATTTAATAAGTAAGTTACAAGATGCAGCACAGTAGATAAACCTTACATTACTCCTTTTTAAATGAACCAAATCTAACAGTTGGCCAATTGCACACTTGCTTCCCCTAAGCCCCTTCCCATATCTTCAGCACACAAAAGACATAATTATTTTCTGTACACAACTTTTTTTCATATGACAATATTGATTAATACAGTAATATCACACTAGACACATGCAAAACACTAGATATTATGCAAGCACTTGAGAGATATTCTCTGATTTATTAGCACTGAGTATAATTAGCTTCAGGATTTCATTAAAATATCTCACAAATTTTCACACTATTAGACAAAATAGATTCATGGAAAATATTTTGCTGTTGGTTATTAGCTAATTTAAATAGGTATCTCTAAAACTTCTTCCTCAGTCTAATTATGTCTTCTTAACTAAGATTTCATAGCAGAGAGCTATAATAGTATTAAGGATACACATGCCCAGTTGGACTCCTGCCATTATTCTATAAATCACTGCCAATTATGCCAATAAAGCAGCCTGGACATTGATTGATTTCTTAGTTATGCTGTCAGCTGTTCTTTGACACTTCATTTTCCTTCAAATGTCTCAACCATGGTCTAGTTTCCTGAAACCATGATGGTTTACATTCCTCCCAAAGAGACAGTGGTACACATCTGTTGGTGAGAAAAAAGAATTTAGAAATTCAGTGAAACCTCATTAATTCCACCTAGATGTTGGGGAGGATTACCCAAATTTGTGAAAACTCTAAATTGTGAAAGATTTTTTTTAAATACAAAGTAGGGTTTTTTCCCTACTTTTGTATATCCATAACAACTCAAATTAATCTAACAAAGAATCCCTTTTTGAGGTGCTCAGAGTCTGTGAAATATATGGTAAGTTTATAAAAATGTAACAAATATTTAGCATTATCATGACAATTGACAGCAAACTACGGTCACATCCTCACTAGCAAAGAGAAGCATAATATTATGGAAACTTTGGTGCAATAGCTCTTTTATTTTTAGTAGAATTAATTATTTGCCAAAACTTAAATGTGTTTCTGATCAAATATCATAGTTCAAGGCGGGATATTTGATATTTATTCAGATATCAGCCAATAGACCCAGCTGGAAAACAAAGTGAAAGAGTGGGAAGCCAAACTTGGGTTCAAATCCCAGCTCTAACCTTCACTAGCTCGATAGGATTTATCTATTAATTCAGTCAACAAATATGTATTTAACAGCTACTCTGGGCTACAGATTATAGTGGTGGTGGTAAGACAAAGTCCCTATTTCATGAAGGTTAAATTCTCTAGATGGGGAGAAGAAAATAAATAAAGGAACAAAATAACATCAGATAATGTTAAGTCGTAAAGAGTGAGTGGAGTGACGGTTGGAGTGGGGAAACGTGTTAGGGAAGACCTCAAGGAGCAGATGATGCCCCACTTGAGATCCAAAGACAGGGAGGGCCAGTCACACAAAGGCTAGGATGGGGCAGATTATTCGAAGCAAATGGAACAGGACAATGGTCCCGAGTTGGAACAAGTACGGTATGTTTAAAGTAAAGAAATAATACTTACTCTCTCTGAGTGACAAATATCTCCAGATGTGAGATGGATATAACAGTAATGCCAATTTTGCAGGATTATTGTAGAGATTTTGTTCACAATGTCCCTCAGCAGTACCCAGTATATCTTAGACACTCAAAAAAGTAAATATTATTATTACCATTATGTTTGATGTTTAAGGCACTTTATCTACAGTGCCAAAATTGAGTTTTGCTTTATCTCCTCATAGAAGCAGATACTCATATTTAATTTCAAATACCCGTGAGAATATCTTTTAATTTTAAATACCCAGGAATATGTGTCTGCCATGTTCAAAACATTTTAATAAAAACCAGCATTGAAAGGTGCTCCACAAACCTTGCAAACATGCAGTAAAAATTGACACTGATAAAGTGGCAATGTGTCCACCCGGGTCATTTAAAAATATGCACATTCTCTGCACTATCAATACAAAAATGTTCAAACGTACAGACTGTGTCAGAATTGCTGCACCACTGTAACTAGAATTAAGTGTTCATAATATGCTTTCTAAAGTAGCAGCTAACCTGTTAATTGTACTAAGCATAATCAAATTCATAAGCATCCCTCTTAACATTTAACTTTAAGTCACCCCTGGGTGATAACCAGCTCAGTCATACTACTTCATAATCATTGCCCTAATATTTACTAAAGCCTAAGCTACTTAATTCTTCCAAATAATAAAAGTGTCTGTACACCAATAAAGCTACTTTCAAATACAGTTCAAATCAAATAGGCAAAACCTTGGGGTCATAGAAGAGAAAAAACAAATAGTTTCTAATTCAGTAAGAAATATTACTAATTAAAAGAATCCATCTTCTTTATTTAAAAATTCTCTAACACAACATTGTAAATCAACTATACTCCAATAAAATTTTTTAAAAAAGAAAGAAAAAGAAATTCTAGTTGTCTAGAGATAAAACGAAAACTTGCAGACATGAATTACCTTCTCTCTCTGGGTTCTTTGAGATCCACAAGCCACAGAGAAAATAAATCATCTCATTTTCACTTAAATGTCTGTGTCTCAAAATCAAAAATCAAAAATGAAAATAAATTTGGGGAACAGCAGCATTGTATTATAATCCAACATATAAAATAGATATCCATGAGCCCATAGCTATATAAATAAATGATTAAATAAATAAATAAATGAGAGAGAAGATACAAATCTACCATGAAGAAGATTTCCAAATAATCTATATAGATACTCTCTCCACAAGGAGATGAAGCATAACTCTTCACTTCTTGAGTGTCAACTACACATAGTAACTCCCTTCTAAAGAGTGAGTATGGGAAGTAGACCAAAGAGTAACTTGACAATGGAGAAATCTGGCAAGCACTACCTCAGCCAGGTCAGGTAATCAAGGTCAACATCAAGTGTTGAGTCATACTGATAGTATGCACCTTTGAGACGATGCTCTGAGAAATGATGTGCTGAGAATGGCCCTTTACCTCTGTGGTCTTCTTCCTAAAAACCCATAACCTCAGTCTAATTATGAGAAAAACATGAGAGAAATCCCAATTGAGGGACAATCTACAAAATACCTGACCAGCACTCCTCAAAACTGTCAAGGTCATCAAAAACAAGGAAAGTCCAACAACTGTCACAGCCAAGAGGAACCTAAGTAGACACAGTGACTAAATGCATGTGGTATAATGGATGGGATTCTAGAACGCAAAACGGACATGGGGTAAAAACTGAGAAAATCTGATTAAAACATGAACTTTAGCTTAAAAAAAGAAAACAATGTGCATTCACAAGTCTCCTAAATCTTTTGAAATGACCCTAAGAGAACCAGGAGTAAAATACACTATTTCCATTAATTGATTTTCTTTTTTCTAGCACATATTATTGGTTAAGTCAACATAAAAACACTATCAGAGGCTTCCCTGGTGGCACAGTGGTTGAGAGTCTGCCTGCCGATGCAGGGGACACGGGTTCGCGCCCCGGTCCGGGAAGATCCCAAATGCCGCAGAGCAGCTGGGCCCGTGAGCCATGGCCGCTGGGCCTGTGCGTCCGGAGCCTGTGCTCTGCAACAAGAGAGGCCACAACAGTGAGAGGCCCGCGTACCGCAAAAAAAAAAAAAAAAAAAAACACTATTGGACTTCCCTGGTGGTGCAGTGGTTAAGAATCCACCCGCCAATGCAGGGGACACGGGTTCGAGCCCTGGTCCGGGAAGATCCCACATGCCACGGAGCAACTAAGACCGTGTGCCACAAGTACTGAGCCTGCACTCTAGAGCCCACAAGCCACGACTACTAAAGCCCGTGTGCCTAGAGCCTGTGCTCCACAACAAAGACAAGCCACTGCAATGAGAAGCCCGTGCACTACAACGAAGACCCAACGCAGACAAAAATAAAATAATTAATTTTTTAAAAACTCATTAAAATAAAACATAAAAACACGATCAATAACTGAGAAGTAGCATTTGAGGAAAGCGTCAGAGTTATCAACACTGTATCCTCATAAGATGTCTTCAACATTTACTGATTTATATAGCAATGGTAACATTTTTGAGTGATCTATTTGTAGAAACAAGAAAAAAAACTCAGGAATCTCAACTACCCCCTAGGAATTGCTCTCCTTCTGTGGAACTCTTCCTAGTGTGAACCATTATGAAGAAATACTGATATTAAATATTGGCAGACTTTTATTTAGTACTTCCTCTATGCCAGGGACCATTATAAATCCATATATATATATAAATTTATTTAAGTCTCATACCATCATCATCATTGTTATTATGTTCATTGTACTAATGAGGAAATTGTGGTACCGAGAAGTTAAGTAACTTAGCCAGTAACCAGACCAGTAAGTGACAGAGCCAATTTTTTAACCTGGAAAGTCTGGTTCCAGAGCATGTGCATTAGTTTTCTAAATGGGCTACACAGCATCCCCACTTCTTTCCCCTGAGCCCTCTGAGCCGCTGGAAGTCTGCTGTGATAGCCTCCCTTGCCCCATGCTGAGTACTCCCTTTGTCAGCCACTACCACAAACTTTGGGAAAAGTTAACAGGATTTCTGAGTAGGCAGATCAGTTTCTTGTCCATGGCAGCTTAGTTCTCCAGGAAGCCTATTCTGATACAGAGCTTAGTGTGCAGGATGTTTATTAAGGAGTGCCCAAGGGACCAGCACGGGTGGAAAGGACTGGTCGAAAGCACATGTGGGCAGAGGGAGAAGTCAAGCTCTGATGCAGACCTAACCAACCTCCACCAGGGCTCTGGGTCTAAAATGGCCCTTAGAGTTATCTTCAGGTGGGCTGAGATGGCCAGACTTTCAGAAATTGCATGATAAATTACCTGGTCACCCTACCTGAGACCCACCACAATCAGTGCAGAAGAAACAAACTCTTCAGTTCCCTCAGTAGCTGTGCCTATTCTAGAGCATGTGTCCTGCGTTCCCCATGGGTAGGGCCCATTTGGAGTGTGATTTCATCAGACAGTTATCTCCATCTCTACCCAAGCATGAATTTCAAGCATGAAGTTTAAAATTCCACCATCAGAAATTCATACTTCTTTCTATTTTAAAGTTTTGGTCATCAAAACACTGTAACCAAATTGCAGATACCTCTCCGGAAAGGCAATATAAACCATTTTCAGCTAATCTTAGTGGACTTTAACTGATTGTGGCTGAAAGCAGAAGAGAAAACACTTAGAAAGAGAAATGGGGCACTAAAAAAAGAAGTAAGAGAGTGCCAAAAATAAATACTATCTTACTTTACAGCTTTACTGAGAGTTAACTCTGCCCCTGAGTTCTCACAAAGAGGCTACTCTCTTCTCTTTTCCTACATGTCATTTTAGTGCCCTCAGGCCTCTAGAAAACAACATAAAGACATTTTATGGAACATCATATGTCTCATAATTGCACTGTAGTGCATAAAATAGAGTCTATTTCTCTGAAACCGATCTCTTCCCAATTGGACAATGTTTATTCCTACTTGGATCTTCTTGATTTCTGTTGCATAATGCCAGAGATATCTTTGACTCAAACTTCCTAGCAGATTGTGAGCTCCACAAATATAACTAAGGATTTAATATGTGCCCTTATATTTACAGATGTCAATGCAAGTTGAAGAAGATGTGAAAATTACTGGAAACCAATTTACAGCAGCTGAAGCAAATTAGGACTTTAGGGCTCATTGCAAACTTAAAAAAAAATTAAAAAGAAAGTAATGAAACAACCACCTCTAGGCAAACCATATGTGCCATTCCAAATCTGTATTAATGGAACTATAGCTATACATTAATGTGAATTTAATTTCTACAGCAAAGATCCTAATAGTGATATGTACAGATTTTAACCCTTTATTCTCAGTGTGAGTTCCCCAAAATTTGTACAGTGATTTAGAGGTAGGTTCTATAGTGGCTTTACACTCACATGTTTAAAAGACCTCTACATTATTTGTTACACTGCCCAAAAATCAATGTTCTTTTTGAAATTCAGGAAAATGATACATTTTATTTTGCCAATATTGGAAAACTTAACTACCTACAAAGAACAGTCAAAGTAGTTGGCCTATATATCTTGACAACAACTGAGATTTTTAGCAATTACCAAAAATATATCAAAACTTGAAACATTGGTAATAGGTCAAAAGCTACCTTCTTCCAATATTAATAATAATCTAATGGGGTCATAATTTTCATACATATTATGAAACTGGCTAGAGAGTGTGGCACCTCTGAACAAAAATGAAGATCCAAAGGAATTTTCTGCTCAGATGAAACCAAAAACGACCCTTCAAATGAGCAAATCATGCACCAGCTCTCATCAACATACAACAGAGCAAAAAAGATTACGTGCAGGCATGTCACAAAGGTCCACTTGACCTCACCAAGTTTTAGCGAGTTGGATTGTGACTCATAAGCCTTGCTCAACTCTCAGAACTGATCCACCCATTTCAGACTTTCTCTGAAAGATTCTCCATCTCCGAATACTCACGTTTTGCAAAGTCAGTTTAGTGCAAAAGAAAAAAATATGGAAAAATCACTGTGGATGAGAACTGAGTCAAGACCTAATATGTCTTATCCTCATCAGTATGATTTTCTTCTGATTCTCAACCACATTCACATGTTTAATTTCCTCTGGTTAAACTTTTTATCTTCCAAGTGGTTGTTCCACACGTGAAAAGAGAGCCAAATTGCCAGGTTTCTCTTCAACTTACCTCACCATTGACCACACTTAACATTTTCAAATATGTTATTAACAACAACAGTTCACTATTACCTTGAATTAAAGGACCATTAAAGTAAGACTGAAAAAGAAGATGTGGATTACCCAATTATCCCGAATATTTGTAAACTGCTATTATGAGTACAAATTACAATTCCTATAATAATGCTCTGATTTTATCTACCATATTTGAAATGTACTTGTTGATATTCTTATTGTTACCTATGATTTAGGATGAAACATTATCAGAGTTTGACCCTGTAACTTGCTTTCTAAAGAAGAATCAGCTGCTCTTTGATTCCTCCAATTGCTGGTGATCAAGGTTGCTCTTAAACATTTGAAGATACTGGCACCAAAATCTACCAATCACTAATCATAATACATGTCTCTCTGGAACACTCCATTACCAGGGCATATACATGTCTCTCTGGAACACTCCATTACCAGGGCAATAAAAAATGATGGCGCTTTTGAGTACAGCATCAGTATTTATATACTGTAGATAGTTTCACAGTTGAACATGTCATTATGTATATGCCTAGCAGTTACAACAATGTTCCCTGTTTAGTGATGACATACTATAGGAGAGTACTCATAGTAAACTGACTAGAAGTAATTAACACACTATTATCATGAGATGGACACTCTGACACTAAAAATCCTATTAGTAACAACATTAAATGATCCTTTGTATATTACCTACTCTAGGATTAGATGCTCTGAGGTCAATTAATTAAAAAATTAGACTGCCTCACAATTACACTAGCCCCTTATTCCTGTTTAATATGTTGAATGTCCATGTGTGGTTTTAATTATTTTGCATCAGTAAATACTCAACATGTATTTTACATAAATTGTGATGGTCTCAGAAGTTTTGATCCATGAGGTATACTGCTCACTTAATTGCCTTGTCATGTAATTCCCTTAGTAGGTCTCTTGCAAAGTTCTCTCAATTTCTTCATTTCTCTCCATGTGTGTGGTACAGAATTCTTTCAACACATGATATGCACCTATCAGAAGTTTCACTACTTGTTTTATTAAAAGCATGGAGGGTGTGATTTCCAATCCTTTATAATTTCCGGATTTACTAATTAAATTGCTTCAGTCGTGTCAAGGCACTTTTTATCACTTAGAATATTAAAAGCAGAACTTTTGGGAGAACAAAGTCAATCAGAAAAACTCTAAAAGCATGAAAAAGTGTTTCCTGTGTTCGGATGACTTAAGAGGAGCTCAAAGGAAATTCACCAAATTTAAATAAAAATTCATTACCCTAAAGAAAATAAGCAGGCAAATTAAAGCCACAGCAGCCGGCCCCCTGAAAACAAGCGTAGGTAAAAGGCAGCCCCACCTACAAGGGACACACTCTCTTACTATTCTTATTATCATCTTTTTTCCAAGCCCCTAAATCTGTTGACATGCATAGTAAATTCTTTATCTGACATGGTCAGGAAATAGGGTGTTTTGATTAATGTGTTGCACCAGGGAGACTGGAATTAAACATTTTCAAACACCTATATGTGGCAAGCATGGTCCAATGTATTTTATATCATTTAGTCCTCACCTCACTGCAAGGTAGGCATTGTTATGCCCATTTTTCAGATGTGAAGACCAAGGGTGAATGATGTTACATAACTCTTCTGAAATCACTGGGCTAGCAAATGAAGAGCTGCAATGTAAATCAAGTTGTTTGATTCCAAAGCCCCTACTTTTTCATTTGCCACGTTGAACATATACATCACACTATTTACAAATGATCACTTTCCAGAGAATTATACTATGACTAAAATTTGGATCATGAGAAATACAATTTCTTCCCTTTGAAGATTCAAAAACATTTAAGAATTTTGTCATGCCTGTGTGTCACCATTAGAAACCTTAATCATCCTTTCATTATCAATATATCAGAAGTGCCTATTAACAGAGGTTTATGATGAATGGATGACAAGGAATATACCTGTACATGTACATTCTTTCTATAGGAACATGACAAATTTCAGACTTCCAAGACTATCTGAGTAACCATTTCACTCATGACTGTACATTAAAGTGTGATTTCTCATTAAGCATGATTATATGGAATAGTTTGCACATTGCCCTCACATGAAGCTTTTAGAATTTATTCAATGCACAGAGCATGACATGCCCCTCATCATACTTGCCCTTTAAACTTCATTGCACATTAGGTCCAAGCTTAACATCCAAATTCCCAGAGAGCTACTGTTTTTCATCTTTAATTAGGGGATGGTCTCAAGTAGCTCCTAACATCACCCAAAGGAAAAGATTGTTTCCTTTGTTTTTCCAATTTGTCAGACTAAAGATAACCTTAAACAAAGCCACTTTTATCACATTACCATCCTAGGACCAAATACTGCTCAGCTCCTCTAGGTGGAATTTGGATTTTTTTAAAAGTTCTTAATGATTGAAGTTTTCTGGACACAAAACATAGATGCTCTAACATTAGTCTTTCCAGCCCTGGCTGTGAGTTGTGGAGCAATTTGGAAGACAAAGAGGCCTCCCTGGGCTTCCTCAGCTCTTCCTAGCATTTGGATAGCTGCCTGCTCCAGTCAGCTGAACCTGATTTCTCGCACCCTAAAATTGAATCTCAGTGGACACCCGATCTCGTGCCAAATACAAAGTTTCAATCATTTCTGTTTCGATATCTTTGTATTTCTGCATTGCTACAGAGGGTCAGAATGGGCAAGTTGATAAGGCAGAAAAAAAAATAATGTGCAATCTATGCATATTCACAGTCTATATGAATCTAGATCTACTGGTGTTTTCTCCCCAAGTTGCATTTTAAATGCTATGGATTCATGCCATAGATGGAAAACCTTCCTCTTCCAATGACATAGCTAAAACTAGGATAAATACCATTCTGATTTACAGGAGCTTCCTGAAAGATCTCCTATTTGATATGCTGCAAAACCTAGGAAATACACAGCTGTTAATAACAGAGAAGGAGGTAATCTGGGAAAAATCATATGGTCAGATTTATGTGGTCTAAGAGGTGCAGAGAAAGCAAAGACTTGAAGCTTTGCATGTAATACGAAGCTTAGGATATACTTCAAACTTTCAAGGGCTAATGATATTTGGAAAGGAAGAGTAACAATTTGGAAAATCAAGGGAGTTGTATTAGTTTGCTAAGGTTGCCATAACAAAATACCACAAACTGGATAATTTAAATAACAGAAATTTATTTTCTCACATTTTGGAGGCTGCAAGTTCAAGATCAAGGGTTGGTTTCTTCCAAGGCCTCTCTCCTTAGCTTGTAGATGGACATTTTTGACCTGTGTCTTCACATGGTTTTCCATCTCTGTGTCCTTGTGTCTGAATTTCCTCTTCTTATAAAGATACTTGTCGTATTGGATTAGGGTCCATCCTAATGACCTCATTTGAATTTAATTACCTCTTTAAAGACCCTATCTCCAAATACAGTCACATCCTGAGGTACTGGGGGTTAGGATTTCAACATATGGATTTCAGGGGGATGCAACTCAGCCTGTAACAGAAAGGACATTAAAAATATAATCCCATTCAAAGACTGCCTGGGCCTT
This sequence comes from Orcinus orca, assembly GCF_937001465.1. Lineage (NCBI taxonomy): Eukaryota > Metazoa > Chordata > Mammalia > Artiodactyla > Delphinidae > Orcinus > Orcinus orca. The sequence continues at coordinate 134,859,872 of NC_064559.1, read as the reverse complement.
AAGGTGATTTCCGTTATGAATGATGCAGAGGGAAGTGACCAATTGTGGAAAGAGAGATCAAGACCTGAAGTATAGATACCAAAGATGTTGCCATAGTTACATGAAAAAGACAATATTAGGGCTTCCCTGGTGGTGCAGTGGTTGAGAGTCCACCTGCCAATGCAGGGGATACGGGTTCGTGCCCCAGTCCGGGAAGATCCCACATGCCGTGGAGCGGCTGGGCCCGTGAGCCATGGCCGTTGAGCCTGCGCATCTGGAGCCTGTGCTCCGCAACGGGAGAGGCCACAGCAGTGAGAGGCCCGTGTACCACAAAAAAAAAAAAAAAAAAAGACAATATTAAAAGCAGCCTGAATAGATGGGGCAACAATTTAATCATGAAAACTTTCAATAAAATGTGAGGTTTGATATAAATTTTTTAGATTTTTAAAGAAAAGAAAGCACATATCTATTCAAAATGTGATTCTTATGTTCAAATATACATTATAGATACTCTCATTCATTCATTTTATTCTGTCCATGTCTAATATTAAGAGCCTACTAAGTGCTGTGCTGGAACCAAAGCCCAAATAATAGCAGGTTATTTTGTTTTCTGGTGAAACAATACCTATTCAAAAGTGAGCCCTTTGGCAAGTCAGTGTTAAACTAGCTTGCGTTTTGTTTTAATTGTTTAGTTATTTCTAGTTTCTATCAAGACTAGGCAACATAAATTTTAGCCAGTTTTTAAGTGCAACGTATGTAGGAAATAATTACAGATACATATGTATGCCATCACCCTTTGTAGTCAAAAATACCATGACTAAAGCAAAGATTTCCCAGGTGCTTCCCTATGTTTAGAATAATAATTATTAATGGGTGCCCTTTTCTCAGGGGCAATATTCGTGTTAGCAACAGTCGCTACCAAGATCAGGAGTCTTCACTGGTGTCATGAAATTTACATTCAGATTGTGCTACGTAATGACTCAGAATTCATATCTGACTTTTCCCTTAGCTCTAGATTTGAATAGCACTTCTAAAGAAAACAACAAAAGAATGTCTGTAAAGCAAGACATCTTCCTGAAGAAATTTATCCTTATCCTGAAGAGAAGTAGTAAACAGATAGCCATGACTAAGGCAGGGCCTTTCAGGCTACCAAATGGCTACTGAAAATTCTGTGTCATAGGTTTTCAGGTAGTTAAATCCAATTTTCAAAATATCATCTTCAAACACCAAAGCTAGGTAGGAAAATTGCAAAACCCATAACGGCAGAAATCACTATAATACAGGTTGTCTCTGTTCATTCTTAATGGACTCCTATTACTTAAACAGACCATGTGACTTGGAAAGTCTTTGTCTGCATTAAATTGGAGAGTGGTTTGAATATAGTACAGATGCCATGGAAAGCAAAGATGGACATTTTTTCAAATTGAAAACATGTAATGGTTGCCTAGTGCAGGGATAAAACTTGGCTGATGAAGTAACCCAAATTGACTTGTAAAACTCTTGAAAACAAACAACATTTCATTACACATCTCATTTCTCATCTACCAGCTTTGGCAGTGAGCATCCTTTCTTTGGAGAGTTGGTCTGATGAAGAAAGGTTTTCCTGCTGCATTTCATGAAAACCATTGTTTGTGTTTCTGAATTCAGAGAAAAGCCAAAATTGTCAAGAGAGCAGGAAGAGTTAACATGTGAGAAGGCTCCAAAGATCCTCTAGAGATTATTAATCAGTTAGATGAGAGCATTGCCTGTTCTCCATGGAATCTTTTTCTTATAAGTGAAGCAAGTCTGGCATTGCCAGCAAATGTCAATGCCATGCAGAGAGAATTAGATAAATTTAGAGCAAATGATTTCCCAGTTAAATAGGGACCAACAGCGAGTTTATAATAAAACAATTTGCACACAGTTTGGAATATGACAATGGTAATTGTTCTTATGTTGAAAACAACTTTTTCCTAATGTGTGCTTGTGGCAGAACAGGGCATGTACTAATAGAGCCCTTCCCACATCTATAAACAGTACCAGGAAGGCCATTCAGTAATAGTAACCTAGGCCAGCTTACCAAAGAGCATAACACATTGGGAGGCATGATTACACACAAGAGTTTTCAAACACTTGTTTTGAGCTGGAAATACAGTGTTCAATACCATACACTTGAAAGCAGAGAAAGAATGGAACGTTCTTTCATTTTCAGCTGGTGGTTGATATTCCTGTTATCTGAAACTTCTGAAGATGTTTTAGTCCTGCCAGAGTACTGACTTTTACCCCGGCTGCACAAAGAAACCACCTGAGGAGCTTTAATAAACTTGATGTCCGGAATACAACCCCAGAGATTCTGATTTAAGTGATTTAGGGTGTGGCCAGGCATTGGAATTTTTAAAAGCTCCCCAGGTGATTCTAAAGAACAGACAAGGTTCAGAAAGACTTTTTTTTTTCAAAAAAAGGAAACTATCAGATGACATTTTGTCATTTACAGCTGCAAAAGTTAAATCTTCGTAAGTAGTTCATATCCTATTTTTACAAGCAACATGACAATCATCCAAATCATTATAGAAAATGTGAAATAATAGAATATTTAAGTAGAAGATACCCAAGAGATCATTTAGTACAGGGATTCTCTAACCAAGAATTCTTGGGCTCCCAGAAGTCTTTTAGGTGGTATATCAACCCTTTGAAATGGCAGGTATGCACATTTGTCTGAGAAGAGCAGCCATAGATTCCCTCAGCTTCTAAAAAGAGCTTCTGGCCTTAGGTTAAGAACTACTTATGTGGTGTAAATCCCTCTATTTGCAAACTAGAAACTGAAGATCAACATGAAAACTGAAAAGAATATATTCCTTACCACCCCCTGTAAGACATCTCAGAGCCAAGTCTGTAATGGCCCATATGTTTTTGCACAAAACTGATTAAAACCCTAAACAAAAAGTGCAGCCTCAAAACAGACTGACATTTTGACTAAATCAAAATTTCAACCAGGTAGCTAAAGTATCCAGAACCACAGAAGTGGTCATCTTTTTGACTTCCCTAGACTTCACAGAGAAGAGTCCCACAGAATGGGGCCGCTAAGAACTTTCCCCTCAAGGATTCATCAAATTAAATATAGAGACAGGAAGTGAGCAAATGTTAGCCAAGCCCAAGCCAAGATTATCTAGTGCTTCCAACATAGCACTGTAACCTTAACTTGATTTCTCCAAAGTTTGTAGCACGTTTAATTTGTACTCTTCCCTGACCTTAGTAAAGCATGGTTCCTATATCTATTCATTGATGATGACCTCTTGTGAGTCCACAGCCATTCATGAAAAAAAAAGCTTCTCTAAGGGAGGTCACTCATATGTCTTATATCACTTACATAGCACATTATGACTTTGGGTAACAGAAAACAGAGGAAGAGAGTTTTTTTTCTGTAACAAAGACTTGACTCTAGGCAGAATCAACATAGGAGAAGGTAGAACTTTATATGACATTTTTTGTCTTTAGCTCTTGGTGAGACCATTGGGAATTACTCTGATATATAATTTCTCCAATTTTCTAAGTCTGGCATATGCTAGCAGAATTTTTTAGGAGTTCCCACTGGTCAGGTATACAGAATATTAAATACTTATTATTAAAAGCTATTCTTGTTCACTCAGTATCCATATACAGAGAGTTCATCAGGCTAAACAGGTGTAAGTTAGTAAGGGTGGGAGGCTTGAGTCAGCCTGTGTCCAGCTGATTCCCATAGAAATTATAATATAGTTCTGCCTATAATAGAGTAAAATAAGCATGGTTATTGAAATCAAACTTAGGTTCAAATCTCAGTCCTGCTACTTACTAGATGTGTGTGACCCTAGGCAAACTACTTAAACTCTATAAGCTTCAGTTTTACTTCTTACAAAATAGGATTAATTGCACCTTCACCCGAGGGTTGATATGTTGATGTAAAATACGTAATATAGTGCCTTGAATATTACAGATACTCGAACGTGATTCACGTTCTCCCACTACGTTCTAAAGCTTGTGTTCTTTGCAGCAAACTGAGTACTTTTCAGAACATTTCCTATTCTTCTTACTCACCTCAGCACCACTAACCAAGATGAGCATATTTTTTTAATTCTTAAATCATGGCAGGCTCACTTAAATGGTCTTTGATTTCTTGATTGTTTTCTAGATAGAATTTACATTTATTCACTGAAGCTTTTAAAATCCAGTGCGGCAAATACTGCATTGAATGAATAAAAGATGTTGAATACTTTATTCTCATCAGGAATCAAAAAGAGGGAAGGGGGAAAGAAAAAAGGACCAATTTATGGGAAAAAAATTAGGAGAAAGAAAGGTATTTTGACACCCAGTTATAGTTCTAGGCTGAGGTTTGTTTAAAAAATTTGTTCTCTGAACAAATTAATACGAAATCAGAACTATGTGAGGCTGAGTATGGGGTGGAGTGTCTGATAGATATTTTACAGGACATCATTTTGGCCTTTGGGAGATTTTTTTTATCATAGAGGGAACATAAAACTATTCAGCAAAAATGTAAGGACATATGTGATTTTATTTAATGGATGATACAAACATTAAATGCTGTAATTATTCATAAAAAAAAAGAGGAGAGAAAGCCGGGGGAAGTAGCCCTTGAAATGAGATCTTAATGACTGCAAATATCAATCTAGAGGATACAAACTTTGGAGCAACAGGAGGAAGCAAATATTAAACAGAGGCCTAAAGGACCAGAAGATGTCAATGGTGAAGCAAAGTTAAGAAAAAGTTCCATGCAGGGGTATTAATCCTAGGGTTGAGACTCATTCAAGGGGCATTAAAGAAACTAATCTCTACCAGATGGTGTTTTTGGAGTCCCAAGGGATAAAATAGTGGAAGGATTTCAATGTCATGTCCATGTTATGTAGCCCTTGGACAATTTTCTAAGTCTACCAGCATATTCAGCAACATAAGGAAGAAATAATAGTAAAAACAAAATTCTTCAAAAGTTCTTTAAGAACCTAAAGAATATCTAAAGATTTAGATAAATAAAATAAATAAATCTAAATATGGCCCATTTTAGGGTTCTCTTATGAGAACCATGTTTTACAACATGTAGCCATTTCCCAATAATTTGTAAAATGCTTCAGAATTTCATACAAACCTGACTACGCGCATAAACAAGAGCCAAGCCTATGTTTCTGTTTGGTGATTCCAGGCTTGATATATAATTACTGCTCAGCATTCAACTGTTAAAGTCACCTGAACATATTTGTGTCATTTTCTAATTTATCCATCATTTTTAAAGTAGCAGACTCAAAATTGTTCGCCAAAGCACACAAGTTCTTTTTTTTATAATTTTATATTTTTCCACTTGGCAAAAAGAGAAATTGGTTATTGACCACATTATCCATAGTTCTTAAGGAACAGCTAATACTTTCCCAGTGATTCTCATCCCTAAATTTCCTATACTAGTAACATTCTAGGCTGGAGATATGGCTCAGTCAGACCTCCCAATACTGTCTGTGCCTAGAATACTGTCAAGGGCTCATTTAAACTTATTTAAATAATAAGACTTAACATGAATGATTCCTGTATTTACAGAAGAGAAGGGGACTAAATGTTGTTATTTTCCTCTTGGCCTCAAGCTTAAGGTTGGTTGCCAAGGGAAACTGGCCCTACTCAGTTTCCCTTGGAACTCTATGTAAACAGCTTGAAGCCACGGGAAATCAACTAATCCTAGCTAGTAAGATCAAGGGTTATGTCATTGTCCTGGGAATGCTAGCCCACCCTGCCTATGATGGAACATCGAGGAAAAGATCCAATATTATTATATGAACGCCTGCTTCTTCCTTGTGGGTGGGAAAAATCAGGGGAGCAGGAACAAAAAAGATAAATAAATAAAAGCAAAGCAAGAGTAAATAAGCAGAAACAAAGTTAAATATGAAGGGAAGGAAGCTGGTCGGAAGAAGAGTAAATAAAAGATGAAAACTTCATGCTAATAGAAATAAAAAGAATGGTGGGGATCCAGATAATGATGCTTCCCGAAGTCTTACTACTATTTTTTTCTCTTACTTAAAACACCCTTGGGACCTTTGCAATAGCTTCCATCTCTTCCCAAAACTGAGCGCAACTTACCCTAAAGGCATCTTTCCGGTTAATGCATCTTTACAATAAACTCTCTGCAAAGTGTAAAGAAGTGAAGAAATGAATTGAAGTGGCTTTTAGTGGTGGCTGGGATTACCAGATTGACAGCTTTGGAAATGGATGGCTTCTTTTTCTCCCAAGAATAGATGCAGCCCGATAAACAGAGATGTAAGATTGCCCCAACTGCTTCGCCAATATGCCTTCGCCCTGACAAAGTAATGGCTGCAAGAAAAAAAGAACAAGTCACCTTTTCCAGCCAGTTCTCTGCCGACACTGCTCAAGAACTGCCATTTAGCACCAAGGTGATAGGAGCATCTTCCTTACTACCAGCAAAACAGAGGCACAACTCACTTATTTCACTTGGAACTGTGAACAGTCAAATCAGATAGTAATAACTTTTGACTACCCTCAGCTCCACTGGATTCAAGACACTGAACTTAAAGTGAAAACTAACTTGAGTTTCCCATTACAATTTCCCCTAGCCCTCCACAGTCCCCAGCGCTAAATCAGGTAATGCAGGATAGTGTAGCTATTTTATCTGGTTCTCCCAAATATATTTGAAATGAGTATTCTTCCATCCATGAAATCAAATGACTCTCAGGGACATTTCTATTTATGCAGTGTGAGGGGGATCTTTCAAAAGAGAAGGGAAAAACATATAAAAGGATGTGGAATGTTTCCAAGAGAACAGGTAACATGCATTTTCCTTTCTGAAAGAAAAGCAGCAAATATGTATGAAAAATTGAGGGGCATAAGTTAAAGTGGAGTCTTAGCATCATTTATTTATGTACTGAACCACTGAAGTCATCTTCATCACATAACCTTAAAATGAGCAGAGACCAATATAACACAACTATCAGATTACAGTCAGATGTTAGAAAACATATGCTTTGTTTATCTTATACTTTCCTAAACAATCATGCACAGCTTTCTTTTGTTCCAGGAGTCATTCAAGCATATAATAAGAGTTCCAGCAAGTTGAAACCTCTTGTATCTGGTTATTTTCAGGAAGTTGTAAACCTGCTGTAACCAAGTCAGTAGTTGTCAGCAAGTATATAAAAAAATGCCGTCATTCCAACTCTCGTTAGAAAAAAGCTCTCCATCTTCAGTCCCTTCCGTTAAGTTTCATTAATGGTTTGCATTTACTGTTTTTTCTTAATATATATTTTTAAATTTATTTTTGGCTGCATTGGGTCTTCATTGCTGTGCTCGGGCTTTCTCTAGCTCTGGCGAGTGGCAGCTACTCTTTGTTGCAGTGCGTGGGCTTCTCATTGCAGTGGCTTCTTTTGTGGAGCACGGGCTCTAGGCACGAGTGCTTCAGTAGTTGTGGCGCATGGGCTTAGTTGCTCTGCGGCATGTGGGATCTTCCAGGATCACTGCTTGAAACTGTGTCTCCTGCATTGGCAGGCGGATTCTTAACCATTGTGCCACCAGGGAAGTCTCTTCATTTACTTTTAAAAGAATTTTTAAACATCACTGAGGCTTTCAAGGTAAAAACCACTCACAATGCAATCTGCAGTTCTCACTTATTTCTCCCTCAGCTTTTATAGTTCCTCACCCTGACTTTCCTCTCTTGTAACTCAGAACAAATCTCCAATCATCAGCCTTCTGGATCCTCATCTGGTTTTCCCATACAATTCAAATATTGTCTTGTCTTCACTCATCTGTTAGTTCCTTCACGCTTTCTTTCTTTCACTTAACAGGCATTTACATAGCATCTCCTCAAGCCTTTACTTGTCCTACATCCGTGGTGAATCAAATCCAAGAGAAAATATTATGCAGTTGATAAAGCACTAGAACAGAAGCCCTGGATTATAGTGTCAACTCTGTCATACACCAAGTATGTGACCTTGAGCAAGTCACTTTCCCTATGTATACCTTTGTTAATAGGGTTGGTCTATGTCATGTCTAAGATCCATTCCAGTTCTGAAATTCTACCATTTCTTTTTTTTTTTTTTTTTTTTTTTAAGCTGTACGTGGGCTTCTCACTGTTGTGGCCTCTCCCGTTGCGGAGCACAGGCTCCGGATGCGCAGGCTCAGCGGCCATGGCTCACGGGCCCAGCCGCTCCGCGGCATGTGGGATCTTCCCAGACCGGGGCACGAACTCGTGTCCCCTGCATTGGCAGGCGGACTCTCAACCACCATTTCATTGTCACCCCAGGAATACAGTGCAAAGAGACAAATCCATACCACAGTGTTTAATAACTTTGAGATACCAATTTCAGGATATTTAGATTTTCAGTGGTTGAATACAGAGGCTCTCCTAAAGGGAAGTAAGGAAATTCTAACTTTGGTACTTTGGGCACATTAATGGGCCAATGGAGGAGTACCTGAGGAGAGAGGTATAAAATTCCATGTAAGAGACTAGTTTTGACCACCAGTCTGTTTGCTGTCTCCAATTCACTCCCTTCCATCTCCCTCTACTCACTCCAAGCAGGCTTTCATTCCTACACATCCAATGAAACCGCTCTCATCAAGGTTACCAAATGACTTTCACAGAGGTAAATCTCATAGTCAACTGTCACTGCTCATCTTACTTGGCCCATCATTAGCATTGACATATTTGATCACCCTCCTTAATACATTTTCTCCACTGGGCATCCATGACTCACCCATTTCTCCACCTACATCACTGGTCACCCCCTCTCAATTTTTTTTGCTGGTTTCTTTTCTTCACCAGACCCCCTAACATTGAGCCTCCTGAACACTGAGTTGTTGGTCCCCTTTTCTATGTGCACTCACTCCTCTGGTGATCCTATCCAAACTCATGACTTGAAATTCCATCTATATGCCAAAAAAAAAAAAAAACAGAAATTCATATCTCCAGCCAAGACCTCGTTCCTGAACTCCAAACTTGTATATCCAGATGGCTAATAGACCTTTAAAAAAAGAATCCCTAATGTTCTTGCCCAAACCTAATCCAACCAGTTCAGCTTAAGGAAGCTCCATCTGTTAAAAAAGTCTTCAGGGCATTCTTGGTCTCTTTATTTCTCTCACACCCTACATCAAATCCTCTAGGATATTAGCTTCTAGAATAAAAATATATCAGAATTGAACTACTTCTTATCTCTACAGCCATCTCTGCCCTGGAGTTGCAGTAGCTTCCTAACAGTTCTCCCCGCTTCTATCCTTGCCCCTTAGACTCTGTTCTCAACACGGAAGTCAGAGTGGCCTTTTAAGACTAACTCAAGCTCTTTACTGGATCACCAAAGTTTTCACAATGGCCTACAGGCCTAACATTATCTGGCCCTCATAACCCCTCTGATTTCACCACCTAGAACTCTCCTCCTTGCTCACTCCACTCCAGTCACACGGGTCTTCTTACCTCAAGCATGACAGGCACAGCATGGGTGCTAGTTCTTCTTCTGCCTGCAGGTAACTCCATGGCCAATTCCCTCACCTCCTTCAAGTCTTTGCTCAGTTCCCACCTTTTCAATGAATCCTCCCTTGACCATCCAACCTGATCAGGCACCCCTGATCCCCCTTACCTGGATCTATCTTTCTTTTTCCATAGCAATTATCACCTTCCAATGTTCTATACAATTTACTTAATATATTTATTGCTTATTTTCTGTCTTCCCATGCTAGAATGTAAGCCACAGGAGAGCAGGAATCTTTCTCTGTTTGTTCGTCAATGTATTTCAAGTACCTGGAACTATTAAATGAATGATAAATCAATAGATCACTGAGCAGATGTATGAATAGGTAGGACTGTTCCTATAGCTATCAGATTATAACGAACATCATGAGAAGCTATATATGAAATAATAAACCTAATACTGTCTCACTCTAATTATCCAATCAACGCTCAATCTTGCTGCCTCTTCCTGATCATTTGATGCCCCTGATGGATAGAGAGTGTTTGGAGTTCACATCTCCCCGTTGTGGAGACCCTAGACTTTCACCTACCAGAATCCTCAGAACAAATTACAATCTCAGGCTGAAGAGACATGAAGAGCTCTGTACCCATCCTGAGTGATTTACAACAAAGCTTATAAAATAACTACCTCACCTTTCTGTTGTAAGAAGTACAAAAGACAAGAATGAGAGTTAACAGCTACTTAGACCTAATTACGTGGCAGACACTGTTCTAGGGCTTCACAGGCATAAACTCATTCCTGCCTTGCAACAACCCCTACCTCCCAACCTCGCAGCTCTCTCGCAATGATTGGATGTGATCCATCTAGACAACATTCAGAAAGCAACAAAAATGCAAATGGGTCAGAAAGGAAGATACAAAACGGAAGAAGTAGACCATGGCCTTTAACATTCCTAAAGAAAACTGTTATCTCTGTCAAGCACAATTGTCATATTGCTATGAAGCCAGGATGACGAACTGTTTATGTTGATACATTAAAGGTCAAATATTCAAGGGCAATTAGATTTCTCCAAGGTGAATCACGGAGATGACCTAGTTAGAAATGGATGTAGAATTTGCGCAGTCCAGCCATAAGTCAGCACTGACTTGCCAAATACACCTAAGCACGTTTCTAAGTATTTTTGCTTGTAGTTTAATCAATTATTTTCCATATTTTCTGTTACTAGTCTTTTACAAAATTGATTAGCATGACAAAAAAGGTACTAGGTTAACCATGCTCATCTCAGGATCATTTCTTTTTCTTTTTAAATTAATTTTTATATAAGGTTTCAAATGTTATTTTTTCCTTTTTTTCTTCTTTATTATTTTATTTATTTATTTTTGGCTGTGTTGGGTCTTTGCTGCATGCAGGCTTTCTTCTAGTTGCGGCGAGTGGGGGCTGCTCTTCATTGCAGTGCATGGGCTTCTCATTGTGGTGTGTGGGTTTCTCATTGTGGTGGCTTCTCTTGTGGAGCACGGGCTCTAGTCACAGAGGCTTCAGTAGTTGTGGCACGCAGGCTCAGTAGCTGTGGCTTGCAGGCTCAGTAGTTGTGGCTTGTGGGTTCTAGAGCTCAGGCTCAGTAGTTGTGGTGCACAGGTTTTGTTGCTCCGAGGTATGTGGGATCTTCCCGAACCAGGTTTCGAACCCGTGTCCCCTGCATTGGCGGGCAGATTCTTAACCACTGTGCCACCAGGGAAGCCCTCAGTATCATCTCAAGCAGCTTTTTATTACCCTACTTTCCCATCTCCATAAATACAAGAAAAAAATGTCATTCCAACTAACTTCCTTGAAGTCAACCTCTACCTGCTTCTAATCATGTTAACCTTCTCAGAGTTGAACACCTTCACTTCCCCCAGATATTTTTATCAACTCATTCAACTGAATATCTACTGAATTGTGGTTACAATGTTAAATATTAAGAAGTATAATCCACAGTCCTTCTATCAGAGAATTTAGTGTCTAATGGCAAAGGAGAAACCAAGCCTCTGAAAAAGCTTTATAACTTTTATAACTTAAAAGTTTCATAAGAACCCTAATGTCTGTAAAAAGAGGACTAGATAAATAAGACATTTAGGATCATGAACTGAATTGCTACAATTTAAATGAATAAATTAGATTTAAATGCATAAATGTGACAATTTTTTTTTAAATACCAAGTTACAAAAGCAAATTTTCAAAAGACATATGCAGTAATTACACTATGTTCTCTTACAAAAAAAATTACAAAATGACATTATATATTGTTTACAAATATAAGAATGTGTAACAACAACAAGCAAAAAAAGCCTAGACTTAGAGGTTAGGCACCAAACTCAGATTAGTGGTTGCCTCTGGAGAGGGAGAAGGTGAATGGGATTGGAAAGTGTATAATGTGAATATCACTTTGATCATAAGGTGCTATTTCTTTATTTAAAGAAAAGTATTTGAAGCCAATATTTTTAAATGGTAAATTTTGCTAATTTGGGGTAGTAGGGTACATGGTAGTTCTCTATGCTTTAATTTTTTCCCTAATATCTTCCAAATTTATAAATGAGAGAGAGAGAAGAGGGAGAGCATCACACTGAAGTGTGATTGACAATAGATGGGAAGTACCAAAGGCCACGAGGATCATGCCAGAGATATAAGCAGGTGCTAAATGAGCAGCACGGTAAGAAGGGCAGTGAGGTTACACTCAGGAGAGACCAATGGATGGGAATGTCCCTGAACATTCCTTCCTAAAAATGGTAGACTGGAGTCAGGCTTAAAGAATTAACTTAAAGTCATACAGACTGAGATGAGCAAGAAGGGTATTTATTCCAGGAAGAAACAGCTGCTCAGGATTATGTAACAAACTAAAGGAGAAAAGAATTTGAAAAAAATAGATACATTTATACATGTATAAATGAATCACCTTGCTGTACACCTGAAACTAACACAACATTGTTAATCAACCATACTTCAATATAAAATAAAAAGTTAAAAAAAAAAAAAAGAAACAACTGAAGGAAAGACAAAGATGCAGGAAAGAACATGGAGCTTTCAACAGAGACAGAGGCTCAGGAGACAGCCTTGAGTCTGAATTTTAACTCGGCTCTTTACTAGCTTAGTGACCTTGGGAAAGTCACTTAATCTCTCCTGAAGTTCTTTCTTCACATTGAACATGGGATAATATCTTCCAAGCTAAATTATTGTGTAAGCTAGAGAAAATGTATTAAAAGATGCCCCACATATAGTAATACAGTAATTGCTCACAAATGAAGATTATGATTAAGATTATTTCCTGGGACTAAGCCTCAGGTCTCCTGATTTCCTGAGGCAGTGATCTTTTCATACACCTAACTGCTGATTTTGTAATGCAGCATTATCCTAATTTCGTGTGTCTGAAAATTCACAATCATAAAGCAAGAGAACTTACTGGAGTCCTGGGCAACTCACTGGTTCTGAATTCACAAATATGCCCACTTGTGTCATGTTCAACAGGTCCACACTGTACTTTCACTCTGTGCTGTTGGCTGTTCTCTAAGGGCTGACACTTCTGATTATTGCTTACATCTTATAGATGACTTTGAAATAATCAAATCAAAGCTGGAACTTCTGGAAAACTGGCTTCCCAATTGTTGAGTCAGTTGCTGGCTAAATTTTGGAATACCAAAGTTGTCTCAGCCAGGAAATTAAAATAGGAGGGCTACATGTTTAATACCTTGAAATAACTGGCCTTCAATGTTTACAAAAAACCTAAGTGCCCATGACTTCGGTCACATTGCTGTTATTGTTAATGCATCCACAGGTTTCCTCAACAAACTCTAATAACATATTTTCCATTTTATTCAGGTTGTTATGAAAGCAAGTTTAAATAGCATTAAAAAAAACAAACAAAAAAAGAAAACTTCATGAGACTTACACAATGCTGTGTTATGTGAATGGTATACTCTCTCTGAAAGACCCCGGGACTCTTTTATCATATCCAGTATCAGTGAAGGCAGGCTGCCTCCACATGATTCCCAAGCATGACACCTCTCTCCAAAGCAGATTGATGGTCCCTTGCCACTCTACTGAGCCAGCTGCAACGTGATCTAAGCCCAAATTTGGGCAATTGAATTATTTTTCTCAGTGAGGTTTTAGCAACCATTATCACAATCCCAGGAAATTGTTCATTCTTGGAGATAACTTGCCATAGGAAACTATGTTTTTCCTTTCAGCACATCTTTCCAAATTTCATTTCTCTGCATGGAGGGGAAGAAGCATATGTTGCTTCTCAACAGCACTCACTTCAAACAACTGAGAATTGTAGGGTTATTGAGGCCACAGGAGCAATGGATACACACCATCCAGAAATCTCCTTTTGTGTGACAGGCTCAGCTAAAAATGCCACAAACTTGCATTATAACATGCTGTTTTTGTCCATCATCAACCCACTACCATTGCCATCAACCCTTCAAAACAATATCAGGACTCTCAAATATCCTCACCAATCTCCCACCCTTCTCCTATACCTTTTCTTTTGCCTCCCAAAGAACAAAGAGACTGGTCTACGATTTTATCAGGTTTAAGTAACAGTATTTATTAAAGGCACTAACTTTATCAGATTGTTTTCAGTTTGCAGTAGTGTTGTCATGAAGGGGATTTGAAATGAACTAAGAAGACATGTTAGCCCTTGAGGAAAAACCCTCACAACCACTGGTTCTAGCGGTTGATATGCGGGTCTACACTCTAAACAAGACAGCCAGATAGAGGATAGGCCAAGAATCAATAATCCTTTTAATCCAATGTCCTTCCAAAACGAAGGGCAGTAGAATGTACCACCCCAAAATATATCTCTGTGGCATAAGAATCATTTTGAGACGAAGCCAACTGAGAAGAAACAGATACAAGAAAAGCTCTCTTCCATCCCCGTTTGCCTAAAACCTGATGTAAATTTGTAAAGATATCCCCACTCCCCACTCTACCAGGAAAGACAGACTTTACTGAAGACAACGTTAGACCTTTATCAGCCCAGAGAAGTCATCAGAAGAATCCACATAGCAAATTTACTAACTTGCCCTTATCTTCCATTAGTTCCCCCACAATTTGCCACCCTGGAAACTCAAAGCCCTTTTCTTCTATCTTGTCACTTCTCTAAAAATTTATTGTTCTTTTGTTAAGATGCTATATAAGCCCAAGTTCTAACCACCCTTTTGAGTTACTATCGCTGAGTTCTCCCATGTGAATGCATGATGCATATGCTAATAAACCTGTTTCTTTTTCTCTTGTTAATCTATCTTATTTTGTTAGTATAATTTACAGGGTCCCAGCCAACCACCCTAAGATGGGTGGAAGGAAAAAGAGTTACTTTACTTCCGTACAAAACACACTAGAGGACAAGAAGGGGTGTAAATCACTTTTCTCTCTAATCTGCTCTAATCAGAGACATTACCATCTTTGAGCTTGTTGGTCCAGTGTCTTTCATGGTTACAAACCTCCCAACAATTACAGATAAGGGATAAATGAAGAAGGGATAAATGAAGATAGGAAGAGCCATGATTTTCTTTTCATTTTCTAATTTTTAAAAATTCTAAAATTAAAGGAATCTTTTTCTTTAAAAGAAGCAGAGACCAACAGTCACAGTACATCTAATGATGCATGAAAGGTAGCATTTTGGAGTTCATCCCCAAAGACAAACTAGGCAACAGAAGAGAAATTTATGGGACTTCGATTAGCCATCACAGTTTTTCATTTTATTTTTTGATTAACTTTTTTCATGCATAGCTGAGAAACACTAAACAGAATGAAAGGCAAGTTTTGTAATTAGACTAGATTGCCCAAGGCAAGAGAAAAAGAGAGACAGGCAAATCCTGTAATTCAGCTCCTGAGTTTCTTCATACATTTTTAAATCAGGTGTTAAAGTTTTGCATGTATACATTAAATGAGTGTTTCTGTTGGGAAAATATATTATTTTGCAACAAGCCTTTCATTTTCTTTTAAACACATCTTTTCCTCATATTTTTAAACATATAATACATAGAAATATTTGGAGACAGGAAGGAAAGGAAAAATATTGTGAGAGAGAAATAGATGATAAAACTTACATGTGTACATAAAGCTCTTTCAAAAACACTATTCATTAGTACATACATTAAACTAGAGTATGAACCAAATCATAGACTCTGGAATAGCAAATAAAAAACTAATTGTTGTCTGCTTACTACATAGAAAACAACTCAACTCATGTAGAGAAACATCTGATTTAAAACAAAATATACTTTAATTTGCAAAGCTTTTCATGTTATCTTTTTTTTTTTTTTTTTTTTGCGGTATGCGGGCCTCTCACTGCTGTGGCCTCTCCCGCTGCGGAGCACAGGCTCCGGACGCGCACGCTCAGCGGCCATGGCTCACGGGCCCAGCCGCTCCGCGGCATGTGGGATCCTCCCGGACCGGGGCACGAACCCGTGTCCCCTGCATCGCCACGCAGACTCTCAACCACTGCGCCACCAGGGAAGCCCTCATGTTATCTTTATTAATGGAAATATGTGGACTGCATGATAGAATAGTTAAACAAATGTACCGAAAATAACATCGATGAGTGGATCGATATCATCCTGGAGCAAGGTTTCTCATAGGTGACACAGCTCTCTATCTTTGGACTATCAACATTTCTCATCAATAACTTACATGAAAGAAGAATATTCTTAGCATATTAGTAACAAGTACACAAACTAAAAGGAATAGCTAAGATGATAAAAATAACCATATTAATATCCAGAAGGACTCAACAGGCTAGAAGTGTAGGCCAAAACCAACAAGATATAATTTCATAAATATAGTGGTATAGTTCTACATCAGGATCAAAAACTCAGGTACAAAATCAGAAAATGGTGGGAAACCAGGAACTAGGATCCCTACTTTTAAAAATCCCAAACATAGATTTAGAGCACACCTGTGGCTACCATCATTTTAAATCTCATATCTCTCTCTGTTTTCTCATCTAAAAACTGGGCAAAACAGTATCTACCTCTCAGCCTTGTTGGACATTTTAAATGAGATAGCAAGTGAGACAGAGTCTTACAGCAGTCTGTGTGGACCGAGGACTTGTGAGCCCGTACACAATGTCAGCATCAGATCAAGCAGTGTGATATGCTTGTGCTGATCAAACCAAGGTTTAGGGGCCTCATTTTCAGAGGAATGGAGGAAAGTCAGAAAGCATTTGTTGCATATCCACTTATGTGTCTGCTTCGGGGATACTCAAGTGATGTCATGGTCTCAGCTCTCAAGAAGCTCTCAATCTAGAAACAAACGATAGGATAGTTTATCCAGAAGAAGGTGGTGTGTGTGTTGACAGTTCTGTAAGCAAAGTCAATGAGAAATAGTTGTCTGAATCACCCTTACGTCACTCACTGCATCTAACCCAGCGTTTGCTCATGTATCTACTCAGTAAACATCTTTTGAATGAATGAGTGATGTAAGTTTTGCCTAGAAAAGAGAAGATTTAGGGAGAACAAAAAAACTCTCTTTAATATTTTTGAATTCTAACTTAACAGAGGGTGGACATATATTTGTAGCTCCAGAAAGAAGAACTGAGGCAAAAGGGCGAGGGGACAAGGAGGCAGAATTTGAGTTTTCTATGGAAAAATGTTCTTTCTTCTATGGAAAAAAGTAGAGCCACCAAAACAGAAAGACTAGAAAGAACGAGTGAGTGCCCTTTACTGAGAACATTCAATAAGAGGCTATATAGGGTGATCAGGAGGCTGTAGAGGGAATTCTTACCCTGAGCTATTGGAAGTTGGACTATATGACATAAAAATACTTTTCTTTGAGATGCTGATCATTAGCAGACTACAGTCCTGATAAGGTGTTGGGAAATTGATAAGGTGTTGGGAAATTAAGCAGGACAATAGTATTTGGTTTAAACTATCAAAAAATTTTAAAAAATAACAAGAGGGAAGATGACAGTTTAAAAATTAGCTCAGGTTTTAACAAGGGTTCCACTACATGCACAGCATCTGGTATTGGTATGCAGAGATGTACAGCTCCGTCTTCATGCAATTTGATGGAAACCTTCCCTAAGTCCTTCCATGGCTCCACCATGGAAGACTGAATTGGAGCAACTATTCCATAGTTGGTTAAGTGCATAAAAGGAATTCTCGCCACTGGGCTCACAGAAGAGTTGTAATTGCTTCAGAGGTAACAGTATATGTAACAATTCCCAGATTCAGGTGCAGGTCCTCCAAGATGGCAGCTTCCCTATGCCTTGAATAAAATGAACCAAGTCAAGTTAACTCCAGACCAGAGTGAAAAGTATGCCCATGTCCTCTTTGTGGGCTGCCCTCTGAGCCCTAGTATGTGGACCCCTCAAGCTAAATCAACCTAAAGAAAATTACTAATAACAGCACTACTGGTACTCAGTCGTGGCAAACACCGGGAATGTTCAATGATAAACATTATTCTATAACAACAAAGAGATTTATTGCTATAAAATTAATTAAGGTTATTCTATTTTATCTGTGTCTGGAAACCGTAAAGCTTGGACTCTTTTGTGTATCTGTATTCAAAGATACAAGCCCTGGTGTCTTTTAGTAAGACATTTGCCTTCATAACTAGGACAAACTCTCTGAGACCTTAAAGGAAGATTTGATAGTAGATCTAAATTATCTTTGCAGGGAATTTGTGTGCTTGTCCTTCTCTAAAAGTTATATTTCTCTGCTTTAAAAAAATAAAATCCATTCGGAATATTTAAAAAAAAAAAGCTGGATCTTTTTCTTACTAGGCCTCTTAATTGAGATCCAGGGTTTGTAAATATCTGACAATTTGCAGGATCCTTTGCCCAGTACCCTGCTCTTTTATGTTTGTTACTATATCAAAGGACACTGATCATATCATAAAACTAATATATTTATTTGTGGTTCTTAATAGTTGTATCCATTGTTGCTTCGCCTCTGTGCCAATTAACTAGAATCAAAGTAAAAACCACAATCCTCAGTTTTCTATCCAGAGCTGCATGTAGAGACAAAACCAAAGTCTCAACACAAGAGAGAAGAAAACTGTGAAAAGTCCATTTCCAAAATTAGCAAATAGAGGAAGCCTGAAAACCACATACCCCAGGGCTCCATTTCGTCTTCAAGAAAAACCAGGATCTAACTTTTCACTCAAAAGTTTCCAGCCCAGGCCACTTCAGCAACACAACATTTCAATTCTAGTATTTAAGGAATGGTTTGAAATATTCCCCAATTCAGTTTAACACCTCCCAGAGCACATTTCCACAGTGTGTAAGTGCACTGCCAAACAGACAGCCCTGCCGCAAACACAGGTAAAGAGCCTCTAGGCCAACAGAAGAGGTTACATTTGTTTGGCAACTTCCTCCAGGCTATTAGACTTGAGACTGCCAGCAGCTAAAATGAAAAGTGCTTCTCGACGTTTGCAGCAAACTAAGCAGAAGAGCAAAGAGCACAGCCCAGGGCCTAGAACAAAGGACGAAGCAGGAGCAGTGATGCTGTCTCGGGCCCATGGCTGCATCTTGAAGCTGCAGCCCTTCTGAGTGAACACCGGGACCCAGCCCAGCAGGCCACAAACAGCGACTTTACCCACCTCTCCATCCTGCACTTAATTGTTTCAGTAAACATGGTTAAAGATAAATGAGGTTGTATTTCAGCTGTCAAAGGCCTCACAATCTTACCTCTGCAGAGGACTCCTGACTAGTTGACTCCACCCTCCTGCTGCCTCCATTTGCCACAAGTTGTTATAACAGATTCAGGCTCAAAAACGCTTAGGCTGTAATCCACAATCCATCTTTTCCTTGCACTTCTAAACATTAAGATAAATAGAAACTTCATCAGTAAACATTGTGACAGTTATCTTTTTAACTGTCATTTCTATAAACTTACACGCATCCTTTTCTAAATCACGCTCAGATGTATCATTTGTGCAAATATAAACATATTTAGCAGAATTCTGTCATTTCCTCACAGGTATCTTCATTTGTGAATGACTCACTTCATACATCTTCATAAACCTGAGAAACCACCGTCTGAGTAATTCACAGATTCAGGCGACGATGCTGGCAAAGTCCAAAGCTGACGAGGTCTGCAGGGTCAGCTGTGGGGAGAGAGTAGCCAGAACTCATGGCTGTGGGATTGTTCTCATCTGTCTTTGGGTACAAGAAATGTCACAGAGCTTCTCCCGAAATGAAGCTCTCCCTTTCTCTTGGCCTGATTTGTGCTACCTAATCCTCCAACTCTTGATTAAACATTATCTTTCCCATCTGCTCTAGGGAAGGTTCAACACCTTGTGGACCACCTCCCGGCTGATTGGTTTTTATGGGCAACCTGATCTCAGTTTTTTGCACATACTTAGGATTATCTCAAGGACAAAGAGGATGAACAATCCATTAGCTATAATAAGGGACCACACATCTCATGGTAGACACAGCATATATTTGATTTCAAAAGAAAAGGCTGAATTAAAATATGTCTGTCCAAAAATGTCTCACCTCCCATATACAGAAACAGCAGTTTCTGTTCTCCCCTCTGGTGAGCGGTACTACTGGAAATCACATCTCAGTCCCACTCAATCAGACTTCCCAGCCCTTAAATCTTATTTTAAGATCTGGCACTACAGCAAGATAAAGATCCTCTCGAAAGCCCTCTCCATGATGATCTGTGGGCAAAGTATGTGGAATGTACACACACACACACACACACACACACACACACAAGCACTTTTTTTAAAGGAAATGCATCACTATTGCTTTATGTGGAAAACATTTCTTTAGAGGTACATGTATCCCATTGCTTAAATTTATAAAACATCAATCTTGAAAATTTAGTCAAATACACAGAGTTATCTGAGAAAGCCAGTTTATATTGCTAGCCAGTGCTAATTACAGAACTTAGAAAATCATTGCTGTTATTTACATCAATATTTAATTCAATGTAGAGTAATCGACCAGGACCTCATTTGCCCACCTCCTAATTTAAATTGAACATTATTGTAAAAGTCTATACTCACTTGATTTTCAGGAGAATTCCTTATAAACACTCATCTCTCTTTGCACCCCTATTTTATTGATGAGCTCAGTTTGTTTTCTTGGCTGACCTTTCAAAGAAAGGTATGTGCTTTTTCTGTTTCTCTGCAGCTTTACGATCCTGTAACAATTACAATTATGATGACATCTGATCACACTGCATATATTAATGACAAGACATATCTGACCACATGTCTTCACAGCTGACTGATCTCATGGATGAGAGCTGTCAGGCTGCCTCCTCGCAACTTGTATCTCAAGGTAATTAAAAACTAGCTTTTTTAGCAGTTTGAACTTGGTTTTGCAGTGAATTGGAAATATCGCATGCTGCAGAAAGAGAGAATGCACCAGTCACCTGCTCCGCTTTATGCAACAAAAGATTTGAAAGACAGGTACAGGAGTTAATAACATACCTACAGTGAGGGCTTTCAAGCTCTTGAATATGCTTCTTTATTCATTACTTAGCTTAAGGAAAGAATGCCAAAGTGCAAAGCTGAGTGTCATCTTCAAATTGCAATTTAGGCCCTGACTTAACAGGTCTAAGTCAAGGTCAAGCCAAGGGGAAGAACCAAACAAGCATGCTTAAACGGGCACAGACTGTCCAGAAGAATGCAGAAGCCAGGGGTGGTGGCCTCTGGAAACAGAAGAGGAGGAGTGAGGGTGACAGGGAGAATTACTCTTCACTGCGTTCTCTTTTGTTCCATTTGAACATTTTACCTGATGTTCGTATTACTTTAAAGAGTGTTTGGCAAATGACTAAATAATATTTGCCCCCTCCAAGCACTGCGATAACCCTGACTGTCTCCAAAACTCAGCAGCCAGGGTCGCTCTCCAGAGGCCCAGCGCCTCACTCCTTTTCCTCCTTATCCCTCAAGAGGGTCCCTCTTCCTGCCTCCACCCGCCTTTCCTCGTAGCCTCAACCAGTGTCCTTCTTAGATTTTCACCCTGTCAAACGTAGTTTCCAAGAAACCGTCTGATCTATTGAATACAAATGAATGATAACAGTTTTGCTTTCATACCCATATATAAAAGAGCAAAGTCAGACAGAAAGGAACCATTCGAATCCATTGTGATAACATTGGAAACAAATTTCCCTAGATTAAACTGTTGGGGAAGATGTCTATGTGTGCTCTGTTTGGGGACAAAGAGGGATATCTCGTCCGGGAAGGGAAGTAGTGCTGAGATCATAAGCAGAAAGATTAGCAAGTGTATGGGATGCCGTGTTGGAGAACAGCCCACAGCCGGGCCTGACTGACCACACTGCTGGGCAGGATGCTTAGAAAACAGGATCCTTGCATCCAGCCCTTCCCGACTCTGCTGGAGCCCTCGGGCAATGATATGCCTAAAACACCACCACTGGGTATCTTCAAAGTGGTACAGCAATCTCACCTAGCAGGACCCTGGGCTGGTGAAAATATGTTCTGCAGGGTTCTTTTTTTTTTTTTTTTTTAATTTTATTTATTTATTTATTTTATTTTTGGCTGTGTTGGGTCTTCGTTTCTGTGAGAGGGCTTTCTCTAGCTGCCGCGAGCAGGGGCCACTCTTCATCACGGTGCGCGGGCCTCTCACTGTCTCGGCCTCTCTTGTTGCGGAGCACAGGCTCCAGACGCGCAGGCTCAGTAGTTGTGGCTCACGGGCCTAGTTGCTCCGCGGCAATGTGGGACCTTCCCAGACCAGGGCTCGAACCCGTGTCCCCTGCATTGGCAGGCAGAGTCTCAACCACTGCGCCACCAGGGAAGCCCTGCAGGGTTCTTTGAACACTCTCCATGAGATTGCTCTAACCTTCCTTAGCTGCCTGACTTTACTCCTTTCTGCCTTCTCAATGCCCCATTTTGATACTGCTTCAAATCCAAAGTTTCTCCTTCTCTTCACACATACAGGTTAGAACATGGTAAGACAAAAGATTGCCTACTTGAGAATTAACCGTTTCACCTTTAAGTGGTTAGTAAGGCCAAACTCATTAGTCTTCTCCTATTTGCTGTTTTCTACAGTATAATTACATGGCACCAACCAGCAAAATTGCTGGTTAAAGGCTTGTGGGATGATTCTGTGGCTGCCCTGCATGCCCATGTCATTCTGTAGAGAAGGTGGCGTGGGGATACTAGCCCCCGTAACTGAATAATCTATGTAAGATCTACTTAAAGACATTGGCATTTTTGTCAGTATGGAAAATTATTACGTTAACGTTAAGCATCATTGACCTTTTTTCCCCCAAGATGGAAATACTTTTATGGCTTTTTCTGGGCTTAAAGTAAATAATACCTGTTTTACAAAATCCTTACTCAAGAGAACAGTACAAAATTGTAAATGAAAGTCCTCTTCATTATCTTCCCTGAATGGGATATCCACTGTTACCACTTTGGTATATATCTTTAGAGATATCTATTATGCACAGAAAACTAATGAAAGCAATCTGTACATGCTATGTCAGAACTCTGTTGTAAGTGGCAAAATCGAATTCATACTAGCTTGAGCATAAAAGTTCTCACAGATTTAAAAACGCGATCTAGAGCTTCAGGTATAGCTTGATCCAGGGACTCAAATGTTATCACCAGGACTTGGTTTCTAACCATCCCTAACCCTTGCCATTCTCCATGTTGGTATTACTCTCGGGCTCCACATGCTGTCCACCAGTAGCTCCAGGTTCACCCGTCCTCAAGGTAAATTTTAGCAAGAAAAGGCAGATCATTTCTTCCTGCTCTTTCTTACACAAGTCCTATGATGTGTATGGGTCAACATGGCTCAAATATTCATCACCAAACTTCTTAATATGACCAGAAAAATGAAATATTCTGATTGACCAAGGCTTGAGTCTCACATTTACCCCTGCAGCCACCTGTGAAATAAATTCCTTCCTAAACACATGGACTGTGGGTGATGCCTCCAGAAAATGAGGGACTGTTGACAGAAGAGCGAATGAAAGCTGACAAGCAAAAGTAACAGATGCCCCCAATACATCTGCTTCTTTCACCACTGGCAGCAGGGCCAGCAACCTAATTTGTGAGGCTCAGTTCAAAATGAAAATATTGGGCTCCTTCTTCAAAAAGCAGTAAAAAAGTGGCATTAATGGTACTAAGATATAAAATTATTTTTGTTCTTCTGCAACCTCTCCTTCAACCTGTCATGGTATTTGGTTTTTGCTCTGTAATGTTGTTCTAAGAAAAACTAAAAATTCAAATTATTGTCATGAATATTATCGCTCAATATATATTTTTCTATATCAGTTTTAAATGCACACACAAAGCTTTTAGCTCATATATGGGTCACCAAAATTACACAATTTGTATTTTGTAGCTCACACGGGCATATGTATTTCGTTCTTAGCAGAACAGTGGAAACTAACTGAACCATTTTAATTTCCCCTCCTGAATGTACACCCTGTACAACATTGTCTACCTTCAGCTTACTGCTGAGTTAGGAAAGACTGAAAGGACAAGTCATTATGTGTTGCTCTTCTTTCCCTTTACTTCTATATCATCGTTTGTAGCATAAGTGGCTGGCAAACACACAGAAGTAACAGAAATATGAAAGGATATGACAGAGTGTCTTGGTCATTCGTGATTCTTAGAATGCCATTACCTTGTTTCTGCATTCAGAACAAGTTCTGGTTTGAATGGAAAGCACAGCCTTTGGGGCTGTCAGGGGCCCCACTCACTCAGCTATTGATGGAACTCCCTTACCTTGTATTTACCATGAGTCTCACTGACTCCCACATATGGTGGGTTAACTGGAATTCAGCGTTCAGGGCATCAAGAGTGCTATGTGCTGATGGGGCAGCAAAGAATACAGACACAGGTTTCATTTACAAAATGCAAATTCGAAAATAAAGTTCTTAAAAACTCCAAGAAAGCAACTTCCGAGTATTAAACCTTGTTGAGGGGCCTTCAGAGTGCAAGCCTTGTGCAATGGCACAAGTCACAGGCCCACGAAGCTAGCCTTGGGTCTCAATAAACAGAATGAGACTGTTTAAATAATGAAAAGTGACTGAAAGTTCTGCAAAAAGAATGAGAAGTGGCTAAGGAAGCCCACTGCTCAGAAAGAAAGATAGGTTCCACAGAGAGCAATGATAACAGTTATTGGGAAAAATGGAGACCATTTCAAATGTCTGCCCTGCAGTCTATGACTTCTCAATCAAACTTATTACACATGCACAATTCATTCATTTTTAATGGTTTTGTAGTATCCCACTGTATGATTGCAATATAATTTACTTTAAGCCCCATATTAACATTTAGATTCTTTCTAATTTTTCAGTAGGACTTTCACGAATATTCCTGAAAATGCAGATAAATTTCTAGGAGTAGAATTGCTGAGTCAAACAAGATACACGTTTTAAATTTTTTATACACATCATCAGATTGCCTGTCAAAATGGTATACCAGTTTGTACTAGTTAGCAGTGTCAAAGAAAGCCTGTTTCCCCATACCCAACATTGGATATTATCATTCTTTGAAAAATCTTTGCCAATCTGATCTGATATCTGAAAACTGATATCACTGTACATTTCTTGAATCAAGGCTAAGGAAAAATATCCTTTTCATGCTTATTATTAAATTTTACTTTTAACATTTCTGAACATTCAAATTCTATTTGAAGCCCCTGTCTCACACTCTATGAAGGAAAAGGAATGAATTGAAACAATATGCTATTATTTCCTACCAAAATAGGAAATAATAATTACAGCAGCCAATAATTAAGTGCTTACTACATATCAATCATTTTATATACATCATCTCTTTAAGTCCTCACAATCTCATTGAATCTTAACGATCAGAAAGATCTTTATTATCCCCATTTTCCAGAGGAGAAAACAGAGGCTTGGAAAGTTTAAGTGACAGTTAAGTGCCAAAACAGGGACTATTGTTGGAACATGGGTCTATCAGAAACCAAAGTCCTGCTCTGAAGACTGTGCTATACAACTATACGTTCCTAAACTCAAAATGATGTTTCTAATTTTCATATTAATATGGCAAACTGTCCTGCAACTAGTTGAATTAGAGCATAAAATAATCCTTAACCACAGAATGGCATTGTTTAATACCTAGCAAACCCTGAGGATGTTAACCAAAAAGAAGAATGTAACCTAAACTTTATCTGTCTGGCCAGGAGCTGAAAGGCAACTAGGAAAACTGAGTATGCATCACTCATCTTGAAGCCTCGTAAAAGAAGGGAAATTGTATTTGCAAGTCCAATTTCTGAATGTTTGAGGAAGCCTCACAGGAACACTGCAGTGAGGAGTTAAAATGAGGACCTGAAGAGGGGATGTGGATAATATAGTGCATGGGGCTCTCCACTGCAGGGTATGTAAATACTTTACACACTAATTCAATTACATTTTCAGATTACGCAGGGAGACTGATTTAAGCAACAGCCTGCACCGTTGTCCCATCACCCGTGCATACATGCAGGAGAACAGAGTTAAGAGAGCTGGGCCGATCTTAACTCTGGATTTCTTGACTTTTATGGGCTTAAGTTGGAACTTTAATGTTTTATTAATGTCAAGTTTTCGGAGTTGGTATTCAAAACGTTTCAAATAGAGATATGATGGGTCTCAAAGACCTGGAATCTGTTCACATTGGCAGGTAGGGTAAAAAATATATATATATATCTCCACTATTTTAGACAAATCATCAACCAATCAAGGAACTCGGTGGCATTATTCTTGCATAAATTATTAACCCTGCAAAAAGTGAAAATATTTAACTTGCAATTATTAATAAATGCATAGGCAATGTATATAATTGTGACTTTTGAAAATCCTTATTCCAATTTATAACTAAATACATTCTTAAATTGATGATCTTCAGAAAAAGGGCAATAAGAAACCATAAAAATAAAAGATTTGCTTCAAGTACAGAAGAAATGAGCTAACTCTTGTAAGTGCCTCAAAGAGTCAAGAAATTCTAGACTGTCTTTCATATTATTTATATCTTGTATTGATTTATGCAATATGTCCCTTCCAAAACCTTAATGCCCTGGTTAAACGTGTGATTTTCTAGTAGGAAATTCTAAAGATGACCCAATTTCCAATAATAAAAACTTTTCTATTAGACTGATTCTCTTCCATTTCAAAGGTTTGGCCTTTGGGAAAAATAGTGAGATTTATATAATATGTTTTTCAGGGAAGAGGAAAGAATTGCACTGAGGGTTAATTTCAAACTTTTTCTTGCATCTGAATAAATAAATGTATTGATAGTCTATATTTTCCTTGAAAATATTATTTAACAACACATTTCTGTTTTGAAAGATCAAGGATCAATGTGCTATAAAAATTTTAATCAGATTGCTACCATTAATGAGTATTAACACTTTTTCTCAGTGTTACTTCTGTTTTTGCCACATTAATATGACTTGATTTACCTACTTCCCAGTTCATTTGCAATACTCACAGGTTTTATGGGGGAGATTTTTATTTTTGCAGAAACTGAAGATTTTGAGTTACACGTTTCCATATTCATAAACGTCTTGACTCTGAAGAATAAAGTGAAAAGAGATTTAAACTGGACAAAATGCTGCTTATAAAACAGTCAGTCAGGAATAATCATCTCAACTAAAGCAACTGTTTGTGCAAAAACAAAAGGGGCCAAATATTGTCCTTGAATGCGCACACACAGCTCCTATTAGCTTTTGAAAACAGCTTCGTGAGAGTAGCCAAGGACAGTGTTTAGCCCAATTTGGTCTACTCAATCCAGACCACTACAGCCATGAAAGATAAAGACAGATTATAAGACATTTTGCATGCCACTACAGTAGCATGCTTTGTGTTTTTCCAGTCCCCAGGGTTTCCTTCATCAGGCCAAATGTCAGGGATCACATCTGAGAAGTTTGAAAAGCCTATAGATCAAATTTATTTGCAATGCTACTTGCCGTTGTTAGCAGCCCTATCTCAGAGGATGCCATTCTTTCTGTGTTGGGTGCCAAACTCTAGCAAATTAAGTTTACCAAAAGGAAACAGTCTTAGTCATATGCAAATGAAATTAAATGCTAAGACAAAAATAAAAGGACATTGATTTTAAACAGTTTTTTTTAAGACCAATCAAGAGATATTGAATTAATATGTTTTAGACAGTCTCAATGTCCTAGTTTATAAGATATATTCCAAGGACAGGGTGTTTTTATAGTTTGCTAAATTAAATTTCCATCAGAAGTGCTTATACCTATATACATGGTTATCTACAATGGTTATTTACTTCAAAATGGGGCCATAAGTCTCAGGACTGGCTTTGTCTAAGACAATACTTAGTAGGAGGGCGAGAGAAGGGTTGATTTCCCTGTCAAATGGCTCCCTCTGGGCACTACACACATCTTGAATAACAGAAGACCCATCCCTATTATACAATATTATACAATTAGCCAATTATCCACCAGCCTCCCTTTTTTTTTCCTTTCTTTCCAGAAATAGGAAAATTTGGGCAAACTATATTGTAATCCTATGTCAAACGCCACACTGCTGACTGCACCCCATTTACTACAACTGATGGGTACCCAGGGGTGTTTGCTCTCAAGGTGGACACTTATCTGACACCTTGATTCCCAGGTACCTTTAAAATGCTTCTTGTCTTCTCTATGTGTCTGGGGTCTTAATCCAGGACATTTCCCAAGAGTAAAATTCCTATTGATGTCAACAAAATGCTTGACATGAATGTAAGATGTATTGCTAAGCCCATCTCAGAACTTCTTGGGACATCCCAAGTACACATAAAGGGAGGAAGAGAGATTTCTGAGTAATTTGTCATGTTTCACAAAACATGAGCTGATATTTTACACAAATGTTTTACCAGTTTCTGAAGGGAAAATAATGTCAAATACCATGAATCTGACTTGCTGATGGCAATGTGTGTTTTTGTGTGTGGTTGGGAGGAAATACACCTGTGTGTGTCACAACTACACTATGTGTCACAGCTACACTATGTCAGGTTTACTTTACAGCAGGACTTGTGCAATTGGCTCAGTAAGCTTTAAAAAAAAAAAACAGTTGAATCTTTCGGCTGAAATAAGACAACTGAATGTGGTTTTCAATTATCCATACTGTACTTAGCTCTTTTCTGAAGATAACAATGAGTTTGACTGTCAAGAGCCAGGTGAGCAGTGGGCTAATAATGATGGTAGATTGGAGAAGGGGAAGTGCAATAAGAGTATCAACCTATACCCTCCTGCTTCCATCAAGTGAAGTAACATCTGACATTCACAGAAAGATAGACAAGATGAAAAGGCAGAGAGCTATGTACCAGATGAAGGAACAAGATAAAACCCCAGAAAAACAACTAAATGAAGTGGAGATAGGCAACCTTCCAGAAAAAGAATTCAGAATAATGATAGTGAAGATGGTCCAGGACCTCGGAAAGAGAATGGAGGCAAAGATCAAGAAGATGCAAGAAATGTTTAACAAAAACCTAGAAGTAAAGAACAAACAAACAGAGATGAACAATACAATAATTGAAATGAAAAATACACTAGAAGGAATCAATAGCAGAATAACTGAGACAGAAGAACGGGTAAGTGACCTGGAAGACAGACTGGTGGAATTCACTGCTGCTGAACAGAATAAAGAAAAAAGAATGAAAAGAAATGAAGACAGCCTAAGAGAACTCTGGGACAATATTAAATGCAACAACATTCACATTATAGGGGTCCCAGAAGGAGAAGAGAGAGAGAGAAAGGACAGGAAAAAATATTTGAAGAGATTATAGTTGAAAACTTCCCTAACATGGGAAAAGAAATAGCCACCCAAGTCCAGGAAAAACAGAAAGTCCCATACAGGATAAACCCAAGGAGAAACATGCCGAGACACATAATAATCAAATTGGCAAAAATTAAAGACAAAGAAAAATTATTGGAAGCAGAAAGGGAAAAAAAAACAGGTAATGTAAAAGGGGACTCACATAAGGTTAACAGCTGATTTCTCAGCAGAAACTCTACAAGCCAGAAGGGAGTGGCATGATATACTTAAAGTGACGAAAGGAAAGAAACTACAACCAAGATTACTCTACCCGGCAAGGATCTCATTCAAATTCGATGGAGAAATCAAAATCTTTACAGAAAAGCAAAAGCTAACAGAATTCAGAACCACCAAACCAGCTCTACAACAAATGCGAAAGGAACTTCTCTAAGTAGGAAACAAAGAAGAAGAAAAGGACCTACAAAAACAAACCACAAACAATTAAGAAAATGGTCATAGGAACATACATATCGATAATTACCTTAAATGAATGGATTAAATTCTCCAACCAAAAGACACAGGCTTGCTGAATGGATACAAAAACAAGACCCATATATATGCTGTCTACAAGAGACCCACTTCAGACCTAGGGACACATACACACTGAAAGTGAGGGGATGGAAAAAGATATTCCATGCAAATGGAAATCAAAAGAAAGCTGGAGTAGCAATACTCATATCACATAAAATAGACTTTAAAATAAAGAATGTTACAAGAGACAAGGAAGGACACTACATAATGATAAAGGGATCAATCCAAGAAGAAGATATAACAATTAAAAATATATATGCATCCAACATAGGAGCACCTCAATACATAAGGCAACTGCTAAGAGCTATAAAAGAGGAAATCAACAGTAACACAATAATAGTGGGGGACTTTAACACCTCACTTACACCAATGGACAGATCATCGAAAATGAAAATAAATAAGGAAACAGAAGCTTTAAATGACATAATAGACCAGATAGATTTAATTGATATTTATAGGACATTCCATCCCAAAACAGCAGATTACACTTTCTTCTCAAGTGTGAACAGAACATTCTCCAGGATAGATCACATCTTGGGTCACAAATCAAGCCTCAGGAAATTTAAGAAAACTGAAATCATATCAAGCATCTTTTCTGACCACAATGCCATGAGATTAGAAATAAATTACAGGGAAAAAAACATAAAAAACACAAACACATGGAGGCTAAACAATACATTACTAAATAACCAAGAGGTCACTGATGAAATCAAAGAGGAAATCAAAACATACCTAGAGACAAATGACAATGAAAACACAACAATCCAAAACCTATGGAATGCAGCAAAAGCAGTTCTAAGAGGGAAGTTTATAGCTATACAAGCCTACCTCAAAAAACAAGAAAAATCTCAAACAATCTAACCTTGCACCTAAAGGAACTAGAGAAAGAAGAACAAACAAAACCCAAAGTTAGCAGAAGGAAAGAAATCATAGAGATCAGAGCAGTAGTAAATGAAAAAAACAAAGAAAACAATACCAAAGATCAATAAAACTAAAAGCTGGTTCTTTGAGAAGATAAACAAACTTGATTAACCATTAACCAGACTCATCAAGAAAAAGAGGGAGAGGACTCAAATCAATAAAATTAAAAATGAAAATGGAGAAGTTACAACAGACACCACAGAAATACAAAGCATCCTAAGAGACTACTACAAGCAACTCTATGCCAAAAAAATAGACAACCTGGAAGAAATGGAAAACTTCTTAGAAAGGTATAACCTTCCAAGACTGAACCAGGAAGAAATAGAAAATATGAACAGACAAATCACAAGTAATGAAATTGAAACTGATTAAAAATCTTCCAACAAACAGAAGTCCAGGACCAGATGGCTTCACAGGTGATTTCTATCAAACATTTAGAGAATAGCTAACACCCATCCTTCTCAAACTCTTCCAAAAAATTGCAGAGGAAGGAACACTCCCAAACTCATTCTATGAGGCCACCATCACCCTGATACGAAAACCAGACAAAGATACTAAAAAAAAAGAAAATTACAGACCAGCATCACTGATGAACATAGATGCAAAAATCCTCAACAAAATATTAGCAAACAGAATCCAACAGCATATTAAAAGGATCATACACCATGATCAAGTGGGATTTATCCCAGGGACGCAAGGATTCTTCAATATACGCAAATCAATCAATGTGATACACCATATTAACAAATTGAAGGATAAAAACTATATGACCATCTCAATAGATACAGAAAAAGCTTTTGATAAAATTCAACACCCATTTATGATAAAAACTCTCCAGAAAGTGGGCATAGGGGGAACCTACCTCAACATAATAAAGGCCATATACGACAAACCCACAGCAAACATCATTCTCAATGGTGAAACACTGAAAGCATTTCCTCTAAGATCAGGAAAAAGACAAGGATGTCCGCTCTCACCAGTATTATTCAACATAGTTTTGGAAGTCCTAGCCATGGCAATCAGAGAAGAAAAAGAAATACAAAGAATCCAAATTGGAAAAGAAGAAGTAAAACTGTCACTGTTTGCAGATGACATGATACTATTCATAGAGAATCCTAAAGATGCCACCAGAAAACTACTAGAGCTAATCAATGAATTTGGTAAAGTTGCAGGATACAAAATTAATGCACAGAAATCTCTTGTATTCCTATATACTAATGATGAAAAATCTTTAAAAGAAATTAAGGAAACACTCCCATTTACCATTGTAACAAAAAGAAAACAATACGTACGAATAAACCTACCTAGGGAGATAAAAAACCTGTATGCAGAAAATTATAAGACAATGATGAAAGAAATTAAAGATGATACCAACAGATGGAGAGATATACCATGTTCTTGGATTGGAAGAATCAACACTGTGAAAATGAGTATACTACCCAAAGCAATCTACAGATTCAATGCAATCCCTATCAAATTACCAATGGCATTTTTTATAGGACTAGAACAAAAAATCTTAAAATTTGTATGGAGACACAAAAGACCCCAAATAGCCAAAGCAGTCTTGAGGGAAAAAAGTGGAGCTGGAAGAATCAGACTCCCTGACCTCAGACTACACTACAAAGCTACAGTAATCCAGACAATATGGTACTGGCACAAAAACAGAAATATAGATCAATGGAACAAGATAGGAAGTCCAGAGATAAACCCACGCACCTATGGTCAGCTAATCTATGACAATGGAGGCAAGGATATGCAATGGAGAAAAGACAGTCTCTTCAATAAGTGGTGCTGGGAAAACTGGACAGCTACATGTAAAAGAATGTAATTAGAACACCCCCTAACACCATATACAAAAATAAACTCAAAATGGTTTGGAGACCTAAATGTATGACCAGACATTATAAAACTCTTGGAGGAAAACATAGGAAGAACACTCTTACATAAATCACAGCAAGATCCTTTTTGATCCACCTCCTAGAGTAATGGAAATAAAAACAAAAATAAACAAATGAACCTAATGAAACTTAAAAGCTTTTGCACAGCAAGGATAACCATAAACAAGTCGAAAAGACAACCCTCAGAATGGGAGAAACTATTTGCTAATGAATCAATGAACAAAGGATTAATCTCCAAAATATATAAACAGCTCATGCAGCCCAATATTAAAAAAACAAGCAACCCAATCCAAAAATGGGCAGAAGACCTAAATAGACATTTCTCCAAAGAAGATATACAGATGGCCAAGAAGCACATGAAAAGCTGCTCAACATCACTAATTGTTAGAGAAATGCAAATCAAAATACAATGAGGTATCACCTCACACCAGTTAGAATGGGCATCATCAGAAAATCTACAAATAACAAATGCTGGAGAGGGTGTGGAGAAGGGGGAACCCTCCTGCACTGTTGGCGGGAATGTAAATTGATACAGCCATTATGGAGAACAGTATGGAGGTTCCTTAAAAAACTAAAAGTAGAATTACCATATGATCCAGCAATCTCACTACTGGGCATATACCCAGAGAAAACCATAATTCAAAAAGGCACATGCACCCCCACGTTCACTGTAGCAATATTTACAATAGCCAGGTCATGGAAGCAACCTAAATGCCCATCGACAGATGAATGGATAAAGAAGATGTAGTACATATATACAATGGAGTATTACTCAGCCATAAAAAGGAATGAAATTGGATCATTTGTTGAGACGTGGATGGATCTAGAGTCTGTCATACAGAATGAAGTAAGTCAGAAAGAGAAAAACAAATATCGTATATTAACACATATATGTGAAGCCTAGAGAAATGGTACAGATGAACTGGTTTTCAGGGCAGAAATTGAGACAACAGATGTAGAGAACAAACGTATGGACACCAGGGCGGGAAAGCAGTGGGGAGTGGAGGTGGTGGTGTGATGAACTGGGTGA
Organism: Orcinus orca; assembly: GCF_937001465.1. Lineage (NCBI taxonomy): Eukaryota > Metazoa > Chordata > Mammalia > Artiodactyla > Delphinidae > Orcinus > Orcinus orca. The sequence continues at coordinate 134,826,367 of NC_064559.1, read as the reverse complement.
TTGGGATTAACATGTATACACTGATGTGTATAAAATTGATGACGAATATGAACCTGCTGTATAAAAAATAAATAAAATAAAATTCAAAAATTCAAAAAAAAAAAAAAGAAGTAACATCCAAGAACTTCCATGTTTCTTTTTCTCTTGCTTTCCCCTGAATTTGCAAAAGTTAGATGGAAAAGTCTACTCCCAGTATTTAAGGATGAAATTGGCCATCTGGATCATGAGTAAGTGCAAGACAATGGTCTGTGAGATGCACATCTTGTGAAACGGGAACCAAGGTCTCTGCAGATGATACACCAAGAATTTCAGACTTCAAAGACACAGGGAGTCAGACACAGCTGCAGGGAGCAAAGAGTTAACAATCCAAAGTCAAACCAAGGGAGGCTGGGAGTCCAAGAAATTGGGCTATGAAGATGTGAGCTGTTTGCTCCTGTGAGATATTAGCATCATCCCAAAGGGCACTTTTTTCTCTGCTCTCATCTGCCCTTTGGCTGAGCATGAGTAATCCTGGAACCACAGGCAGAAGAGTGAAAGGACTCTTCTGCTTAGTACAAAGACAGATGTGCTAACTCGATCAGGAAGTTTCACAGATGCCACACAATGAATGGGACAGTCTCAGAACACTGAGGCAGTCCCCTCAAGGTCATCATCATGTAGGAGGTAGACTGGAGCTCAGTGGACAAATCACACAGCAAGGGATATGGACACCTGAGATTTTCTTTCTTAACTCTATTTTGGAATCAATTTTCTGCATATTTTTTCTAATTTCTTAATCTGTTCATCGACACTAATGATAAAGCTACTAAAGTGTCTTGAGCTTTTATAGGAGAGTTTGAGAAGTACATGAGAGTGTTATTTTGTACATAAACAATAATAATAGCAGTAATAGCTTCCATTAATGGAAGCTAAACACAGACCATAGGCTACATAATGTACTAGGTATTTGACACATTATTTTGGGGTAACAATTCACGGAAGTAGGTTTTATTATCACAATCATATAATTTTTTTAAAAAATTAAGGGTTCGGAGAGGGTTAGAAACTTGCTCAAGTTAACACATAAGTGATTCAAGGGCAGAAGTGGCAAAGTTGTTCCTCCTGCATGAAAACTGGTCTCCAAATTTGTGCTTATGAGATGTGGACATAATATGAACCCATAAAGAAGCATGCTGTTTTTGGTTATACGTCTACTCTTTCTTACAGTCATCAGAAAGATTCCTGGTTCCACAAATATGAATTTATCTATTTCCTTTTCTCAGTATCTTCATGGATATAAGTGTTTTCTGTTCCCTATAATATTAGGTGTTGTAGATTTCATTGTGCTTTTGTTTTTCTTTGAAAGAAAAACAAAAGAAGAAGAAGAAATCGAGAAATATTCATAACATGTTTGTATCGACCAATAAAGCTGAATTGAGTTGGTAATAAATGGCTTCTCAAGCATGGTTTTCATTTGTTAGTGCTACACCTAAAGACTAACAATTTCCTCATCTTTATTCTCAAACAAGCTCAATGGCATTGTGTGAAAGAAAGACAAAGTCAGAAATTTGCTTTATTTGATTGTCAAACTGATTTTTCAAGATTGGCAATTTGTATTCACACCTTGATATTCTTTGGAAACTCATCCGGCGCCTCAGTTATACCAAACAAGGTGATAACACAAAACCAAATAACTATTAATGGTTTATTTGACATTAGGTATGTCCCCAACATACCATACAAAAAACTGGAACTTTGTCAGTTGAATTTTTAAAGTCATCTTTAAAACTTTCTCCTTAGGCTTATTGTTTGTAATTTCTCCCTTTCTTTATGTCAAACCTTTTGAAAAAAGAAAATTCACCAGTGTTTAATCAGAATAATTTTCCAACCCTATCTACCTCTGTGGGGCTATATTCCCACTGAGTCAAATTGGTCAAGGCATCACTCCTTTGAGTCCCTCCTTGAGCCCTCCAGAATTCGAGGCTGCTTTACAGGAAGAAAGGAAAGTTAATATGGACAGCTTTCTGAGCACTTTGGTCCCTGTGAGTAGAGATGACAACACCCTGTCTCTCCTCTTTCTGCCATTTTACTCCTTTGTTCACCAAAGTACAGGGCAACAAGAGGAAGGTCTGGGATGACAGGAATCTGGCATGCCTTATGTAACACCCTATTTCTAGTGCATAGAATAGTGCCTGAGAACCAAGCAGACGTTCATGAAATACTTATTGAGGACTTCCCTGGTAGCGCAGTGGTTAAGAATCCGCCTGCCAATGCAAGGGACATGGGTTTGAGCCCTGGTCCAGGAAGATGCCACATGCCACAGAGCAACTAAGCCCCTGTGCCACAACTACTGAGCCTGTGCTCTAGAGCCTGTGAGCCACAACTACTGAGGCTGCGTGCCACAACTACTGAAGCCTGCAGGCCTAGAGCCCATGCTCCGCAACAAGAGAAGCCACCGCAATGAGAAGCCCACGCGCCGCAACCAAGAGTAGCCCCCGCTCGCTGCAACTAGAGAAAGCCTGTGTGCAGCAATGAAGACCCAACACAGCCAAAAATAAATAAATAAAAATTAAAAAAAAAATACTTATTGAATGAATAAAATAGTCATCTCTGAATATGGTGGTTATCAGGGAATTTTGATATCCAAAAAGTTGTCATTCCTGTTCCTCAAAATAACAAAATCATGTAATTGATATGATTATATCAGGCTCACACTGCCTCCCCTCCCCTTCCCCATAGCTAAAAGCATTTCTACAAATGTTTCAGGCCAAAAATCAGATTTTCTGCATCACTGGGACATAACTATCCAGGCATCTTTGTGTTGACTGAAATAAAAAATGCACAGCATGAGACCTGTGCCTTTCAGTTTTATTTGGGGACTTACTGAGGATGATAGCCTGAGAGACAGCCTCTCAGAGAGCTATGAGGAACTGCTCTGAAGCAGTAAAGGGGGAGGTTGGCTATACGGGATTTTGGAGCAGGGGTATGTGCAAACAAGCATACATCTTGATAGAATTTTACTGCTAATCATGAAGCACAGATATCTTAGTTAATGATTTTATTGCTTCTCAAAAGATGGGAAGATGCAAGAAAGTTTCATAACTTTCTGGGGTTCATAAAGTTTTCTCCTGAAAATATCTTAACTCTCTGAAAGTCTGTTCTGCCAGTTTTTTCCAGAGCACAGAGTGCCTCATTCCTGATCTCCACCCTGAACTCCTTTCAGGGTATGTTGAAGGTCAGTGACCGCAGTGGCTAATGACTCAATCCTTGCAAAGCCAGGTGGCAAGTGATATTCTTTAGTTGGTCTTGACTACTGAAGACCTGATCCTTTCCCCATTTTACAGAGTATTTTCAGGTAGAGGGGTGGGTAGGTTAAACAAGTAAATCTAAATTTTCAGTAGGTAACAAATGAGATATGTATAAAAATAAAATAGATGGGACACTTATTCAGAAAAAATTATGCCCACCACTACTGATGAGTTCACAATATGACATTATAGTGGTTCCTACTTATTATATAATTTTTTCCAATTTAAAATAAGGATGTTGTAGACAAAATTTCGAAAATGGAATTCCAAAGATGTCTCATCCTAACTCCCAGACTGTGAATATCACACCCATGAATACATTATATTACATGGCAAAAGGGCCTCTGCAGATGTAATTAAGGTTACTAAGCAGATGTACTTAAAATAAGGAGATTATCCTGGATTATTCAGGTGGGCCCATTGTAATCACATGAGTCTTAAAAAGCTGAGAGCAGGGTTAGAAGAGGAAGTCAGAGAAATTCAAGGCACGAAAAGGACTTGACTAGGTATGGAAACAACCTCAGGGTGCATCAGTGAATGAATAGATAAACAGAATGTGGGATATAGATACAATGGAATATTATTCAGCCTTAAAAAAAGATAGAAATCCTGTCATTTGCAACAACCATGGATGAAGCTAGAGCGCATTATGCTAAGTGAAATAATCCAGACAGGAAAAAGCAAATACTATATGGCATCACTTAGGTGTGGAACTTTTAAAAAGAAAAAGTGGAACTCCTAGAAACAGAAATTAGAAAAGTGGTTGTGAGGGGCTGGGGGTGGGGGTAGGAGAAAGAGAGAGAGGTTGGTAAAAGGGTACAAACTTTCATCCATAAGATGAATAAAGCCTGAGGATCTAATATATAACATGGTGACTATAGTTGATAACATTATATTGTATAGTTGAAATTTGGTAAAAAAGTAGAATTTAAGTGTTCTCACAAAAGAAAAAAAAAAAGGGAGGTGATGAATGTGCTTTAATTAACTCAATGAGGGGAATCCCTTTACAATATATGTTTACATCAAATCATCATATTGTACTTTAAATATCTATAATTTTATATCTATAATTTTATATTTAATTATATTAAATATCTTGCAATTTTTGTCAATTATACCTCAATAAAGCTAAAAAAGGGATTTGACTCATCCCTGCTGGCATTGCTGGTTTGAAGATGGAGGGGCCATGTGAAAAGGGATGCAGCTGGCCTTTAGCAGCCAATAGCAGCCACTGGCTGACAGCCAAGAAGGAAACCAGGCTTTCTACAGCTACAAAAAACTGATCTGACCAACAACCCAAATGAGCTTGGAAGCAGATTCTTCCCAGAGTGTCCATGTAAGCTCTTCCAAGATATCAACTGACATCTTGATTTCAGTTTTGTAGTACCCTGAGCATAGAACCTGTTGAGTCTACCTGACTTCAGATCTACAGAAAATGCGAGATAATACATTTGCATTGTTTTAAGCCTCTACGTTTGTGGCAATTTTTACAGTAACAGTAGAAAGCTAGTCAAAGGACAATAAAGCATTTGCCTTCACATTATTAAAGATAATATTTATAAAGAGCTTAAATGTAAGAAAAAGTTTGTTTTGTAACTTTGTTTTCAACTTTCAATAAATGAAGCAGCCTCTGTGGTTGTAAAATGTATGGGCAGGTGTCAGGGGTGGGGATGATAGTCTGGCAGAGGTGTATGCTAAAAACTAACAGTTAACGTTACCCAGGGAAGTTGAGTCGCTCAGTCAACTGAGCACTTACTGTTTATCTGCTATTCACAAGGCATCATGCTGAGCAATGGAGATAGAGATTAATCAGACAGGGTCCTAGTAACAGATCCTATAATAGAAAAGTAAACTAAAATGTGAGAAATGCTATAATTTCTGTAGGTAAGAATGCCATGATGGGATAGCAAGGAACTGAAGACAATTACAGGGGATAGTTCAATCAATTACCAAGTCTTTTCCATTATTTCTCCTTAATATCACTAAAACCATCACTTCTTTTCACCTTTTTCTATCCATATTACCATTCCCCAATGGTACTATGTAATACCATCCTGTATTGAGACAGGACCATCTGGCCTAGATTTCTGCCACAGCATTTTAACCAATCTCTCTGTCACCATTCTTATCATCACCCAATTCATTACCTACTCAACAACCAGATTGATATCTCTAAACTGTGATTCTGATCATGTCACTCCTCTGTATAATACTTCTCAGCAGCTTCTCACTGTCTTTACATAATTTCCAAACTCTTTAAAATGGCTCATGTAGCCTTGCATGATCTGGACCCTGCTCTCTCCAGCTCCATTTCTCACAATACACATACTAAACCCTCTGTTCCAACCACACAGAACTTCTTGAAGTTACGTGAACATTCATGTTCTCTCTCCTTTGTACCTTGGTATATACTACTCCTTCTTCCTGGAACTCTCACCCATGGCCCCATCCAGTAGAAAGAAGTAAAGTCCTCTTTGGCCTTATGGGTACAGGGATGAGTACTCTTCTATGTGTAGACTTTATTTCCTGATTTGTACTTGCCTATGTACTTTCCTTTCTTCTCCCCTACACTGTAATATACCTGGAGGCAGAAGACATGTATTACTCCCTTTTTATCTCAAATATCAGAGCAGAAGGTGCTCAGTAAAGATACGTATACGGATTGGTGTTCTGGAAGCCAGTGGAGGGAAAGCATCAAAAAGTCAAAAGAGTCAACAGTGTTAAAAGCTGATAAAATGTTGAAAACTGGAAATGGACCACTGGATCTAGCAATCAGGAAGTCATCAGTAACCTTAGCAAGACCAGGTGGTTAAATGGGATGAGAGGTGAGTGGGAGCTGAGGAAGTAGAGACCAGGCTTTCAAAGTGCTTCACAGTCCAGGAAAACGTCTGAAACCCCCTTCCCTGGTAGAAAGGGCCGAATTTTGGCCCACTGGGTCAGATTAGGATAAATGAGGAGGTACATGAAAGTTACAACCAGGGAAACACACAAGACCAAAAATTGAAGACCCAGAAACAGCTCTCTAAAGGCAGGGTTAAGAATGAGGAAAGAGAGAACAAGGATGATGAGGTAGAAAAGGAGAGTAAATGGTCAAGAGCTCCCAGGTGATTACCTAGAATAGGTATGATCTACTTTTCCTAACACCCAATACACAGTGAATGGGTGGGGGGGGCAGCAGCTATAGATGGAAAAGAGAGTTGGCTGCACCCAGAGGGCCAAGAGTAGATAAGACAAGAAGGGAGGTGGGGGAGGTTCACGTGGTAGTAGATGGTGAAGACCAGACTTGACCATGTCTGTAGGCTGAAGAGAGGGAAGCAGAGGAGAGGGAAAGAAAGAGATTGGCCTCTAGAGGAGAGGACAGAGGAGGCAGAATCGAATGCACCCAGAAGGTTAGTATTAGAATGAAGGTACAACCATCTTCCTTCAAGACTAAGAGAAAAAGAAGTTAAAATATGTGTGCTTCTGTAGATGAGTCTGCAGGTAGAAGCGAGGAAAATCCAATGAGACTGCTCAGAAACTGCTATATTTTCTGTATATTGTGAAGTAAGGCTAAAGACTGAGAATGAGTCTTCCCATGAGGATGAGAAGAATGACACAGGTTTAAAGGTTTGGAACAGATGCCTCATGAAGAATTCTAGAGGAAGCCAACCAGGGACAAGTAAGAGGATTGCCAAGCTGCATTGAAAGCCCAACTGAAGTCAGATAATTAAAGAATAATGATATTTTCCTGAATTTTAATGTCTATACGCATACAGAAAATGTCCTGCTTGCCTATGTTCCTACTTCCACAAGAGAAAAAACTAAGTTTGAAAGAAAACCTGAATGGATTTTTTATTAATTCCTGTATTTAAATGATTTTGTAAGTATCAGTGATTGAATTCTAAATACTGGAAAAGCAAGCATTTTTATAAATCACGACCATATGTATTTTCTGCTTTTGTGTGTGTGTTTCTACCTTTTCACATTTGGTTAAAAAAAATTACAGGTGGGGGGAAAAGCATCAGTCAGCAGGGTTTTGTGGTTCACACAGCTCCATGCAATTAAGGCGCCATTGTTAATTTTCAAATTGTCATAATCCATTTGAGAATTTAAGACAATTCAAAAAACAATTATGACTGAATGAAAAGTGAATTGGGCAATCAACTGAGATGAAATTCAGCCCAGAGAAACAAAACATTGAGGAAAAAAACCTAGAATAAGGGAAGAATGAAAGGCATATGGAAGAGACTGATTGTGCAGGGACAGACTTTAAAGACCAAGTTTACTTGACAAGAAGGTGGTAGGGGTTTGTCTTACACTGAATGAGATTTAGCTATTTTGCTAATGCAGCAGATCGGGCTTTTTCATGTTTAAGTTGCATAATAAAAATGTTGAAGCCTACCCAGATGCACATAGATATAGCTATATGTTGTTTACCTAAGACTGTCGTATAGCAGCAAATAAACAAAACCAGTCCCCACAGACATTCTGCAGCAGCTTGCAGCAAAACAGAATTTCGATTGCTTATTCTGAGTCTATGACGGAAGATTAATTTGTTATGCATCTAAATGAATTATTTTACCCTAGATCAGCAAGCTCAAATCATCACACCCTGTATCTTTTATTTTTTGAATTTGAAATAAATGTAGGTAGCAGGATCATCTTCATCTCATCAAACAACCTCAACAAAGCACCCTGGAAATACCTTGTGGAAGGCTACACTAATGTGACCTGAATTTTTTTAAAATACTTGCTCTCTAAAATCTTACATTCCACCCAAGCCAGTAGGTCTACATAGAAGAGTCAAATATTATTGCATTATGGCTCTTGTCATTTTTAATTCTTCTTGCTAAACCTTTATTCTCCTCCAAGTCATTTCCTCCTGTTCCAATCTTTAGTCTATGCCTTTTTTAAAGGCATTAGCCAAGATTCATCTCCAGTCCGATGCTTTCCTAAGTAAATCACATCTCATCATCATCTTTCTCAGGGTTTAAATTCCCTCTGAACTCATTCATTCATTCACTCACTCACTCATGCATCATTGTGCATCTACCATATGAGATCCTCACAGCATCAAGTTCAGTGTTCTCCACTCAATCAAAATGCATATATTCTATGCCTCCTTAGGGCCCTGGACCTATGCTAGGTGCCACGAAGTTTATAGAAAGAAGCATATGTAGTTATCTATTTCCTTCAAAAAGATTTAAAGCAACTGGCTGTTTAAAACAAATTACAGTAACATAGTCCACAAAATAAAAGAAAAAATCAAGTAATAAAGGAGGAGGAAATTATATCAAAACTTCCCCCTGAGTTTCTAGCATCTAAAAGGAAAATTAAATGGATCATAAAGCTCTCATTCTCTAATGAAAGAAATGCTAATGAAAAAAGATTCTAAGTTGAGCAAGGATAATAAAAACATGGCTGTGCTGGTATTGCTAATGACACAACCTCAGAATCTTTCTTTACACAACATCCAGTGAACAACCATGAATTCATCAGAGATGCCACTCAGAATAAATCCTCATCATCTCTTGTATAAATGATGTTCTTTTACCTCAAGAAATTTGCCATTTAAAAAAATAATAAAGCATGCATATCTGTAAAAATGGAAGAACATTTTAGAGCTAAACTGTGTGGTGCTAACTGATTAACTCATACTTCTTTGTATGTCCAATAGCACTGGGTATAATCCTTGCCCATAATGAGCACATAAAAACCTTTGCCTGATTGACTTATAATGCAATATGAATTCAGAGAAGGAAGAGCCTAGTAGTGAGAAATTTGCCATGAAGAGGAGGAACAGAAGCTGAGCCTTGAAAGATGAGTGCTTCTTGAATGAGTGAACTCAGATTTTGAATCAGTTAACCTTTTGAAGAGACTTTTTTAAAATTATAAGTAAACCTAATGAATCTATACTCACTGAGTAACTTCTCCAACAAAGCTGCATTTTCTCCATAATCCTTTGTTCATCTCATATTGAACCCTGCATTCTTCTCCTTTCAGACTTTAGTACATTAAAAATTCATAGTTCACAACTCAGCTTATTAGCCTGTATTAGTCACCAATCCAAGAAGTTGTGGGTGCTTTGTTGGTATCCTCAACTTTATCTTTCTGAGATCCAAACAGGTTTGTCTCATCTAAGGAAGTTGAGGTTCCTTGTAGAGTTAAGAGTTCAAGGAGCAAAAAGGCCACTGATTGCATCAATAATCCACTAGACAGCACCTTTAGATTCGTCTGCTAGATCATCCTTTCAGTTTTCATCAAAAAGGAACACATTCTCATTTCCCTCCTGTTGCTACTAGAGGTTGCAATATTCAAAAACCTATATGCTGTAGCCCTCAAATCAGTAAGTACTCAAAATTGTGTGCAAAATATGAATAAAATATTCATTTCATCAAAAATGTTAAGGACTACTTAATTCAAAAACATTTTATATGTTTGCATATTTATTTCTAAATTTGCATATTTGTTTGCATATAACTTGTAAAGATGAATGTTAATTATACTTTAAAATCATTTATAAATTGTAACTAAGAATGTTGTATGAATTTTTAAAACTGCTAAATTCTCAAGTACCACTAATTATAAAGTGTCATGTGAAGTACACTGGAGAAGACCTCATATTGAAAGAATATTGAGATCCTGACAAATGGAAAAGCAGAATTGTTAACTGTGCTTGCTGATTCAATGATACCTGAGGCAAGTGAAACTTAAGTGACACTGTGTGCTTTTCCAAAGCATCCATTTACCTTCACTGAATTATGATGAGAAACTCATGCCCCGAACCAGACAAATATTTTACCTGATGCCTCCACATTATCCCATGTTTGAATGTGAGCTTCTGAGAAGTACTCCATATTTTAGCTGTACGTATTCATATTCTGAAAGTGACAAAGAATAAGGAAATAAGAATCACAATAAGCAGTAAGGCTGCCTCAGCAGCATCCTGTGTCAAACGAGGTGAGCTGAGATTTGTGCACACTAATTGGATTTGTAAAATGTTTCAGAGTAATTTAAAAAACATTTACACAAGGTCAGATCTGAACTGGTTTTCAAAAAGAACCATAGAGAAGAATGAAATGTTCAAGGAGTTACACTGCATGTAGATCTAATGCTTTATCTATTAAATTGGGCACGAAATTGGACTTTTCGGACCTCTCACTGTTGTGGCCTCTCCTGTTGCGGAGCACAGGCTCCAGACGCGCAGGCTCAGCGGCCATGGCTCACGGGCCCAGCCGGAGCGGCATGTGGGATCTTCCCAGACCGGGGCACGAACCCGTGTCCCCTGCATCGGCAGGCGGACTCTCAACCACGGCGCCACCAGGGAAGCCCTGAAATTGGACTTTTTAAAAGTATAGTAGGTCTTAGACTATAAATCTCTAGACAATTTTCTCTATTTTTGATAAAATGTTTAATTATTGTAAGCACAGATATGCAGAGATAGGAGCTATTGCCCATGTATCATTTTTCCTAAATTAGCAACTACTGTAAGTGAATTTCCTTTCACCAATTTTTAAAGAGTTGCAGCATATTAAAAGTTGACTAACTGGATTTCATCTTATTCCAACATCTACCTTCTTGCCAATAGAAAGCAACATATTGTTCCCAGTTTCCCCTCCTCCACCACCACCATGCCCCTTGTCTCTATTAGTTTAGGGTTGATTTGTAAACATCTTACTACAGGAAATAATTATGCTAAATTATTCCATGTTGTTATATTATCAGTGTCCTATCTGAATCCATACTAATATAATTAGAGATAAAGTCGACACTGAAATAACAAGTAGCTCTTAAAGTTCCATGCATGTTAAGTAGCATTTGCTGTGCTGGCAGAACAGAACTTAGATCTTGAAAATAATTTGATATTAAAAGACAAAAGTAAACAAATTAGATTGTAAGTTTGTTTTTTTCCCCTGTGTATTAATCAGCCCTAGTAAACCTTGTATTATACTCTTCAAATCTGTGTTAATCAGAATTTAGGTTTTGAAAGGCAAAAGGAAAAAAATTGTCTCCCTCTGGTGGGGAATATAACAAGTTTTTCTTTCTTTCTTTCTTTCTTTTACTTGTAATTTTTTTTCCTGTATTTTTTTTCCTGCACTCAATGTCAGATAAGTTTTACGATACTCTAAAAAAGTACTCTTGAATAACCAGATTTTATCGTCTTTTGAACACATTTTACTATCTTTTGAACATGGCCAACACTCAGAAAATTCAGATTCAAAAATGACCTTTACTTCTTTCACTTTTTTTCTGAAGAAAATAAAAGGATAAAAGAAGGAAAATATAAAACCAACTTCAAGAAGTAGGAAAGCTTCGTATTTACATGAAATACCCAGGTTCTAAAAACCCAGGTTGCAAAGGTTCACTTTAGAATCTGTAGTTTTGAACAAATGTCACTGAAAAAGCAGTTTCAGAAGAGGAAAGTCCTAAAAGGCCCCCTTCTCCCTCCACCAGATCATCTGTCAAGAGTTCACTGGCCTTTCTCCCTTCTCTGTGATCCTGAAACACTCTCCCACAGCCCCCATTTTATCACCTATTGCCTTACATCATGACTTTGAGTGTCAGTCACTTCAGTAGGACTACGGGCCTCTCAGGGTAGAAACCATGCTTTATGCATCTTCAAGTCTGGTGACCAGTGCTTTGCTGGGCTTTCAGCACAAGCAAAACTTACCTCTGTACCAGGCAGTGTGCAAAGTCAAGGGCCTCAAATCATGGATGAGATATACCTGATCCCTGCCTTCATAAAACTACGATCTAATGGGAAATAATGGATTCATTTGGGGTACATTTTACCATAGAAACAATACGTTTAAATAGTAGCCACCAGCCAAAAAATCCTACACAATCCATATTGTAATTTAAATGATTTAAAATTCCCTATTAAATTGATTCATCCCTAAAAGTTCTATAGGGTTATTCTCATTGTGATTTGTCAAAAGAATTTTTAACTAAAAGTTTGTATGTCTGGACCCATTCATTCAGCAAACATTTATCGAGTCCCTACTAGGTGTCAGGCCCTGTGCCAAGCCATGCAAACACATTCTGGTAGGGAAAGCCAGATAACAAACGAGTAAACAAATTTTTTAAAGGTGACTATAGCTTGTAGTTTGTGCTATGGGGCGGGGGGAAAGTAAGGCGATAGAGGATAGGGTATAGTAACCAGGGCTCGAGCATGAAATCAATTTTATACTTAATGGAGTAATTCAGGAGGGTTTAATAGTGGGACTGTTTAGAAGTTATGGGCAATATTAAGGTAAACCAATAAGGAACACTGAAATACCTTGGGGCTAATAAAAAGTGGGGTCAGTACTACCACAGGTCTAATTGGACAAAGGAAAGGAAGAGTTACCAGAACCCAAAGAGAAAGCTATAGCTAAATGAGGGTCCCCCCACAGGAACAGTGGTTTTCCCTAGTGAACACAGCCACCAATGACTTGCAGTCATCTTACCAGGCCACCACAGTAACAAAGGCACTGACCTCCTCTCCCCCTGCCTGCCAATACCTGGCCAAGTCTCCCATCTGCCAAACCCAACCAGAAGCCAGAGGGCAATGGAGCCTACAGATGTTGTCCCTAAAGGTCAACTTCCTGGGGCAGATGGAAAGAGGCTCTAGAGGGGCGAATGAAGCAGATGTTTATAGAGCATCATTAGCTCATCCAATGTTAAGAGTTATCATTGGAGCTAAAACCTGGATGAGTTTTGGGTTTGTTTTTGTTTTTTTTAATGGAGACTACAGCCAAGTAGAGGTTTTGAGGCAGGATAAAGCTTGGTGGCCCAACTCTAGAACTGACTAGATATATGAACTCATACCAGTCACTTCATATTTTGAGGTACGTCAGTAAAATGGACAGGCTGGGCTGTGATGATCTCTAAGCTCCCTTTCAGCTTGAACAACTTAGGAGTCTTTGAATTTCATGATTCCACTTCCTCTCCCATGATGTATCAATGGCATGAGTGCAATTTGAATGTTATAAATTAGGGTCTGCCTTGATTTTCTGAGAGGTGACAGTCCCAGAAGTGAGGAAAAAGTGAAACTTAAAAACTACCTATACTGATCTCACCCCTGGAGCTTGGAGCAAAATCTCTAGCCCATGGATGAAAGCCAATTAGGAGACCTGGCTCATGTCACACACAACCTGACAGTGCTTTATGGAAAATGATTTAATGAAAATCATCCCAAGTACATCATTTATTCCCTTTGAAGAGTTCACCAGAGTTTTTCCATTTTTAATCAAAACTCTTTACAAATCACACTTTAGAGTTAGTGAAAGAAAGTTCCAATTACATGGATCACCTTTTTCTTGCAACTAACATACATTGGTGTTTTATTGTGAATTCACAAGTGAAGTGCACTAAATTAAATTATTATTCCCATCCCAACTGACTCATTGGGTGGGAACAAGTTCACACACCATATGTGGGCTGATCCACATGACTGTATCACTGAAAAAAACATAAATTACCATAGTATTTATGTACCAACTGACTGAAACTGGTAGACTTTTCTCTTTTTTACCTTTTTGTTTGTTTTCATGTAGACTAGCTTATACCTGGAGTTCTATCAATATATAACATGTCAGGATGCAGTGGTAGAAGGATAGACATTTGTCAGCCCAAATATTATTCATTCATTCATTCATCAATATTAATTTACTAAATGCCAGGAACCAACGTTTGTGCATGCAATGGTAAAGATTAGTCAGTACAAGCCTTCATGGAGCTAATCCATTTAGTGGGAGCAACCACCACCAGATGTCACTAACTCCACCCCTCCCAGCATTGGTGAGTATAAGAACATCTTTCGAACACTAAAAAGCTTCATACTCACCCGCATTTATTCAAAAATAAGTACATTTTAGTTTCTGTTAATTGCAAATATATAAAATGATACAAGCTACTAGGAATTTAGTAATCCTTTTGATAAATGTGTATGTATTCATCATAGTGTTTACATACATTTGAAACAGAATATTGCATCCATTTGGGAGATATACTATTTTGCCCATCTACAATACACTGTACGCATATGGAATTGTGGTTCTCTTGCCACGGAGCTTAACCCTTTACCCAGGAATCTACAGCCTTCAGATACAAAGATTCTCTGCTAAAGCCTGTGATGAACTAAAGCCAGACTGGGATCTCTGCAGTTCTGATGCACTTGCTGAATTTTGCCATTAGAATAACACCATGTCCACACAGTGTTACTCTGTATGTCAGTTCCAAGCAACACTACTTTCTTATCCCAAAAATCTCACAGAGAGTTTGTATGAAAGCTGTTTTCAGATGTTTTAGTTATAGCCTCTTCCACATCCCACCACCTTCTATCTCAGACACAACTGGATGGGGGTAGGAGGAAGGCTGGACTCGTAAAGGAAATCCACCTTCCTACCACAAAGGTAATGTGTTTTGCACAAGTATGTGTTTCTGATATTGTATTTACCCAACCTTTCCCTTGTGCCTGAGACTTCTCCAACCCTTAATAAACGGACTCCTAAAAGGTTCACCTCGCAAGTATGATACATATGCTCAGAAATGTTCAAATCCCAAAGGAAGACACACTTTGATCTGCCACTAGGATACTACCCCATGCTTGACAGGAATTAACAAGTACCAAAGAGATGTATGACCAATGTGCTGGCAGAAAAGTGAAAAGGTGGTACTGATTCTGACGGGGGGGTGGGCGGTACTCCCAGAAAGTGAATTGACCGGGACCTGACAAAGTACGTATGCTTTGAACTCTTGGTGGAGAGAGAAAGATCATCCAGGCTGGGGAAAAAATGAGACTAGAAGGGATCTGGAACATAGCAAGTGGCCTAGAGACTAGGGTTTCTTATTAGGCTACAATTATTGGCTTAAGCAAGTTATGAAGTCAGTGGTGACTCTTGATCATAGAGATAGAGGGCAAGCCAGTTGGGAAAAACAACATCCCCAAAGGAGCAGATGCAAGAAGGAGATAAATGGCAGAAGTGATCTTTTCCTCATTCAAAGCCTTTGGTGTGCTTCCTTCTACTCATATGATACTCACCACGGATTACCTTGCTGTCAGTCCTTTATGTTCTTGTCTCTTCTCCTCTATTAGATTGTAATTAAATTCCCACAGTGGGGCAGCAACGTGATACAGTAGAAATAGCAAAGAATTTGTAGTCAAACAAGTAGTTACGTTCAATTACTAGCGCTTCCACATATGTGACCTCAAACAAGAGTCCCAATCTCTCTTAGTCTCTGTTCTTTATAAAACATGGATGGCAATGCTTACATCTTAGAGTTGGTTTAAAGATTAAGTGAACTAAGGAAGACATATGAAGTCTAACATACAATAGACACATAACAAATATATTTCTTCCCCAATCCCATCTCCATGTTATATCCTTAATATTTATCTTCACATCTTTCACATAGCTGAGTGACCATTATGCACTGAGTGCAAAGCAGTTGCATTGCATTCCAGATCACTCCAGATAATACTGCTTTGGATAATTTGGCCTGGTTTGTAGCCTACATAAACTCTATTCCAAAAATCATTCATTAATCACCTTCAGTGTCTGGCACTGCTAGGGCCTAGGACCATAAATGTATGTTCAACATGGGCCCTGCTCTCAAGGAGTTCAAGTTTAGTGAGTTCTTCCTTTGATGACTCATCCCTATGGAAGGACTTTTAAGGAAATAAGCCAATGGTATGCTGAATGAAGCCATTAAACCTGAGTCATCTAAGAACATATTTTTAGAGCCAGGTAACTTCTTCACGAGAACACTCTGTTAATGTTATAAAGGCTTTAGACAAAAACTAATACCATAGTTAAAATCAAGATCCTTAACAGAAGAAAACTCTGGGGAGAAAAGATTTTATTCTATGGTCACAAAATTGTGTTTGATCTTATTGGTGAGTTTGTCCTTTCGGTGTAACAGGGATAAATAGATTTAAAACTGGCTCAAGGACACAGCAAAATACCTGTTTACGTACTTGAATAACCTCAGCAGCTGGACCATGACAGCCCCAGATTGTGATCCTAGATGAAATAACTTTATTTAAGGTAGCATCAGGCAAGCTAGAAGCTTAGAGGAAAGAGGCCCAGTGACAGACACCTCAAGCAGTGGCCGCAGTCATGTCCCAAAGACAGATTTCCCACCATCCTAGAAACAGCAGCACTAAGTGAGGTGTTAATTGTGAACAAACACGATAACCTAAAGAGGCAGAGTAGCAGGAAGAGCTATGAAAACTCAAGTATGCCTTAGATAATCGAGACTAAGAGACTGTAATTTGAACTGAAGCGGTTCAAAAAGAAATTTAAATTAGTCACTAAACCCCATTCTCTCTCCTCTGCTTCACTCTTCAGGGTCTTGATCCATTCCTTTATCTTTTTCTATATCTTTACAGAGACAATATTTACAGAAGCCCTCACATAGGCCAGGTACTGTGAAAGGCATTTCACACACTGTATCTTTTTCATCTTACAATTAGCCTAGGAATTAAGTGTTGTTATTAGCCCCACTATGCAGATGAAGAAAGCAAGGCTTAGAAAAAGTCTTTGATTCACACACTACTCAGTAGAAGAGCCAGGATATGAACTCAAGTCTGACTGAGGACAGTCTGTGCTTCTTAGACTGTTCAAGTTTAATGTGTTATTCCTCAAACAGATAGCTACATTTTATAAATTCATCAGTGTTTCTTCAACTTCAATTTATTAGATGCTCTTGAAAATGAAAATTCCGTTTAGACCCAAAAGAATAAATTTCTAGTGATGAGATTTCAGCTGAAGTCCAGGGATAACTAGAGGCTAGAGAGGTAAGGTGGGCAGTAGGAAACCATCCTTAGGGAACTCAGATTTTACCCCATAAGTGGTTAATGGAACCAAGTCACAGAGCTAGACATGAGTAAGAAAGAAAATGTTTATGAACTTGGAACAGTGTCTCAAAGTGGTAAAGTTGAAGGAGAATGACAAGGTCAGACAAAAGTATCTCCAGTTTAACCTCAGAAAAGGGAAAAATGTGGAGATATGCTTCAGAATGGGGATAAGAACTGGATATATTGGTACTGGCTTTCCCTCCTCTCTAAAATACATCCCATGACTGTACTATTCATGAGTATAAATGTTGTCTATGATAATCCCAGTTTTAAAAGAAAAAAAAAGCAATTTACCATATCCTTTTCACCATTTTAATGTTGAGCTATTAGAATCTCACATTCCAGTGCCCTTCTAACTGCATGGTTATAGTCTCCTTACACTTACTCTGAAATTGTTTTTCCATTGTTATCTTACATTATAGTCGTATCGTAATGTCATGTTTAAAGATTCCCCATACACTTGTAATGAAATCGTTTTGCAGTTCAGAATGGCATCATATTGGCACTTTAAGCAGGGTATCCATCACCCTGTATTGATAGTTTTCACAACAAAACACCCTATTTTAGTGACTGTGAAAGTAAATAGCTGTTGCCAGTGATCTGTTCTTCCATTTCAAACTTAAATGGTCTCGTCTGTTTTATTTTACCTTGCAATTTTCACACCCACTGTGGTATGGGCCGAATTTATACTGTGTGCTTTCAAATGAGGACTGTCATTCCATGGGCTCATAAATGTTTATATGACAAGCCACTTATCTGTTTTGGTGTGGTCTTTGTGTCATAGATAATTCCTCACACTCTGATAATCAATATAGTCTGGCCACTCTATTTGCAAGGCTAATGTAGATAAGTCTTCTGCTCATTGAAATCTAGAGGCAAATTATTTGGTAAATGTTTTCGAATCAAACTAACTGCATATCTAAAAGTAATGTATGCAATTACTTTATTACACAATAACAGCAAAAAAGAATTCTATTCCCAAATAGCCACATGTGAAAATTTTGAGTAGTGTTTAAGGCAAAGGCTTAAAGACAAGAAATTTGAGAAGAGTAAATGTGGTATTATTATAATTATTACCAAGGATCAGGCATTTAATTTTTTTAACACCATCATCACACCTTGGTGGTTAAATTTTGAGAGGTTAACAATTTGATTCAAATCTTCCCTTAAGAAATTAACTGTTACCCAACCCAAGTCTAATCCAAACTAACTCGAACTTGGAAGTCGGCCAGGACAGGCGCAAGTCTCCCGACAATAGGCTTCACTTTGAGATCATTCTATTCTCTGCTGTTAAAAGAGCCATTACTACCTCTGACACAACTTCTCTACAGCTGTTTTGACGTTTCTTCCCAGGTCCAGGTTGAAGGCAGAAGGGCAAAAAGAGAACAAAAGTGATACATTTTTACAAAAAAAAGATTTCTGCTAGCATTTTCATATCCAGAGAAATTGGACATTCAGTTGGAGCTGAGAGCAAAGCTTCAGATAAGCCTTTATTTTATACAAAACTATTTCTCTGTTTTTAGGAGTTAACACAGATAATGATGATGATACAGCCAGCAAATCAGCTAGGCCCAAGTGTTAAATAGTGTAAATCCTCTTGTTTTAGGTGTTTGTGCCTGAGCTAATGCTTGAATATATTTTCTGCCAGGAAGCAAGTGGCAACACCGGCAGCAATGATTTTGGTTCTTGGATAATCCAAGGTGCCCAAGAAATGATAATAAACCCTTAAAATATCCCCCAAATGTGAATTTGCTTTATTTAAACACCAAATATATGTTCTCCACAAGAGAATATGGCATGAATTGGAAAACGAAACAATATACGAGGTAGAGGTAAGGATCACTCCACAGTGCCCAGGCCAAATGCCATCATCTCGGCGTGAAGTCCTCCCAAGTCTCATTTCAAAATTGCGTTTGAAATGAACCCAAAGAGGAAAATGCATATTTGAATGACCACACATGAAAAACTTGACTGCGGATTTAAGATACAAACTTCATTATAGACAGCTAAGTAGTGCCTGAAAAAAACCTCATATAACCTTGCAGAAGGGCATCACACACCTTCATGGTCTCTGAATTTCTCTGCCCTCTGGCTCTGATAAGCATTTTATCTGCTTATAATCATCTCCCTCTCCCACTCCTGGAAGTAACTGTTAATTCCAGACTTCTCCAGTCTCTTCAGAGGCTCAACCCTGCACCTCTCACTCACAGCCGTTGACGTTGCTTCCCTCCTCACTGGGAAAATTGAATCTGTAGGTATGATCTCATCCCCCAGATTTCCACTCCACTGTAGCCACCACAGCCCACATGTGTGTCTACAGCCACACGCACTGACCCTTTTCCTCCGGACTCAGAGAATGAGACAAGTTTTTCTTTAAGACTCCTCTCCCTCTCCTGGGACCTCATTTAATCAGTTGAACTCTCTCACACCTATATCTCAAGTTAACCTCCTCTCTCCCTACGGTCTCTTCTTCAGCCTATAAACAACTTCAAGCTGCTCCCATCACTTGAAAAAGAAATTGTTAGATCTCTCCTGATTTCCTATCTCCTTTGTCCCTAAATCTCCCTCAGCTGTGGCCCAGCCTCTCTCTTCCCCCCACCATATCTCCAGCCAAGCTTTTCAAAAAAGCAGTTTCATTTTCCCTCACAGCTCCACTGCAACGTTTTCTTAACACTACCTTCTACTGAAACTGCCCTTGTTTCAGTAGTTATATTTCTATGTTTCACTGCTACACTGAATTATGTTGATAATAATATTAACATATTAATTAATTATATCAACATATTATTAATTATATCAACATATTAATTATGTTGATAATTACTTTCTCCTCAATGAAACTCTATCCTCCCTTGACTTTAATTCTACCATCTTCTCTTGATTTTCTTCATTTCACTCGGACTAGTCTTTCTCTCCTTTTGACATGGACTCCTCTTCCTCTGCCTACTCCTGCAGTGGTATTTCTTCACCTGCTGAGCGTTAGTCCTCCTCTGCCCTTACATAATCGCTTCCATCCTTGTGACTTCAACTATCACAAAAAAGTGGGTGTGTTCTCTACCCCCGCCACTGACTTCTCCCCTAGACTTCAGATTCATACATCTAATTGCCTCATGAACAACTCTACCTGGATGTCCCGTAGACCAGCATAAACTGCATGTCCAAAAGGGCATTTATCATCTTCTCCCAAATCCATCTCTTCCTCCTATATTCTCTTTCAACATTGATATCACCATAATCCCTTGAGACACTCAAACTAGAAACTTGGGAATCATCCTTGACTGCCCCCTTCATTCTTTACATCAATCCAATATTTCTGACTTAGTTAAAATTGTATTGAATACCATAGCCTCTTTTCCATTCCCACCGCTGCTCCCTTATTTAAAGCCCTAGTAATCAGAAGCCAGTCTACTTAACAGTCTCTATGTCTGTCTCCCTTTATTTAGTCTTGTCACCCTCAAATGATCTTCTTCAAAACAATCTGCCTAAAAAAACTACCCGTATCATTCCCCTTCTTAAAAACCCTCTAATGGTTCCTGCAACCATAGGTATTGTCCAAGCTCCTTCACATTTTATAATTTGCCTCAGCGAGCTTGCCTCACCAACCTCTCCAACTTCATCTCCCACTTCACCCTGACTCATATTTAAGGTCTAGAAATACTAAATCTTTCACAGTTTCTCCAAATACCACTGAGTCACACATCCATGGCTTTACTTGGACTCTAGGGAAAATACCTAGGGTCCTTTCTCTAAGCTGACCTTGATCTATAGATCAAACAACATTATTTTTCAGGTTTTTCAGATGGCACACTCAAATTCCTTCAGTTAAAAGGGCTTTATTGTAACATAACTGGGGAAGTAAGAGACAGGACATCATATAAAAGCATCATAGAGCCAGGCCTGTGGGAGAAGTGGAAGATCATTCTAGACACAGTAGCAAGGAAGACTCCAGTGCTATTCATAGAGTCTCCCATCCAAAAGATGTGTCTATTGCTCATGACTCAGTTGGTCCACCATTATAATGGCCCAGCTGTTCATAGTGATTCTGCTTTCCTGTTTTTAGCACAACTGATTTATTTACTATCACCATATTATGGCTTCTCTCTACCCTTCTTTCTAACCCATGGGTGCTCATTGCCTTCCTTCTGTATATCTTTCTGTTTTTACCACCCTCCTGCCTTATTTTCTATATGACTAGAAGTTAAGCTTCTGATTGGTTGGCCAGATGCTGTCTGTATAGATGCCATAGATACTTCTTTGGGCAGCACTGTGTCTGAATTTCACTGTGAGTGAAATGTCCTTTACTGGGTGTGAGGGTAGAAAACTTGTGAAGATTTCTGAAGAAGTCACCGCCAAGAAGCCTATAAGTATACCCTGAGACCTCTCAAAAGGAGGTAATATAACTGCCAGAGACTCTCTGTGGCTTAAAAGCTCACTTTTTAAACGCTTACAATCACACCATCTTAATAACACTCACCATTTATTGAGCAACTACTATGCGCCAAATACTTCACATACATTATTTTTAATTCTTACAAAAAACAGAAATATAGTGACTACTAACACCTTGCTGAGAACCAGCAAGGATAAGTAGCATGCTCGAGTTTGCACAAATGACCTAATAAATGGTAAAACAATTCGAATCCAAAAATGCCTGGCTCCAAGGCTAATGTTATTCCCTCTGTACCCAGATTTATCTAGACCATATTCCTCCAGCCTCACATCTGTAATTTATAACAGACCACTCTGTAATACTAATGACTTTATGCCTCAGTCATGTCTTTGAACAATAGGAGAATGAAGTTGCATCTTTTGACACATGATAACTCAGTCTCACTGGCTAATATATGTAAGAACTTCCTCTCCAAATTTCTGTCTGTATCATGCTCGGCCCAAAATTGATCAAAGTTGAAAACTGACAGTCCTATGTCCTCATTAGGCCAGTTCTTCTCTCATTGAGAAGATGGCTTCAGTGTAGAAATTGCCCAGCAGCACCTTTTTTTCTTTAGAATGTGGCTGTACATTAAATATATAAATATGTTCACATCTAAGTCTTTTTAAAAAGAGAGAAATGAGTGTGAAGTTTTAACTTCTGTTGGCTCAGTAAGGAGGATGGAAGAGCTTATATTTTTAATAAATGTATATAACATAGAAATGCACATTTGAACAGGGCAGCAAAAATGTGTACTGTAGTAGGAATGTAAATATTCCCTTCTTTTTTACTATGTGGAGTTTTTAAAACTGAAAAGCTAAAGACCATGAACAACTACACACACTCCAGCTTAGCCCAGTTCAAATACCATTCAGAGGTGCTGAGCTGAAAGGAATCCATCCTGGGATCAGGATTCTATACAACCAAACATGATTTCCAACATTTTATTTCTACCTTTCTTTTCAAATCATCTTTACTTCCACAACTGCTCCCTTCTATTAGAGGTAAGGGCCATAGCATCTCTTCTTTTAAAGCAGCAATGATATTACAAAAGGAAAATAGTCAAAGTTTGCAAATTTCTTTTGGAATTTTCAATGGAAACCAGTCTCTAACTTGTCCCATAGCTGGCATCCCCCAAATTACTACCCAGGAATAATAGCTTACAAATTTTTACATTAAATAAATGTACAGCATTAGAACTGATGCAAAGTTCCATTATTTTGACATACTCTAATTTGAAAAGGGTAAATCAATTTAAACCATTTTTGTTTAAAATCAGCTCCTTAGGCTGTGTACTCATAGTGGTTGCCAAGTTTCAACCCAAAGTGAATGTTAAGGTCTATGTTATTAACCCTTGAGAAATGAGCTCTATCTTGGAAACAATGACAGCCCTGGGGACTACCAGGTGCAGCTGCTGAAGCTGACATCAGTCAAGTAAGAGTAATGCACGGTTTCTTCATATGCAAATCACATAACATGTGCTTACCTTTAAAGGGCAATGTCAGATTATTGTAAAATTGTTTAGATATAAATACCTTTTTTGAAGAAACTAAATTCATTTATACTGAACTCTCTATGGCTGACATACCGTGATGAATCACCTCATTACACAGGAAGCCACAAATATGGCTACTGAGGATGAGTATGATTGTAAATAAGACTGCTGGAATTCTACTGTGGCTTGCAGTGACCCTCAATAAAAAGATACCTGTAGACCACGGCAATAGTTTCCCTTGGAACTGTCTTGAAATATTGAGCAGCTAATACCCTGCACTTACAATGCTATCAAAATTAATTTTCTAGGGCTTGGATTTTGCTTCTTAAAATTAACCTATTAGGGTACCTTTTTCTTAGCAATGTCTGTGAATTAAACAACTATAAGCCTTCTTCTAAACATGTTGCAAGAAATTAGGAAGTACAAATTGATGAATTTATATGCTGGGAGGGGTCACAAAGTAGCCTTCTGGGATGTTAAGGGATGTTAAGGATATTCTAAATCTTTATCTAATGGTCATTACAAGGAGTGTGTGTGTGTGTGTGTGTGTGTGTGTGTGTGTGTGCGCGCGTGAGAGAGATCATAAAGCTGTACACTTAAGATTTGTATACTTTATTCTATATAAATTATTTCACAATTTTAAAAAAAGTTAAAAATCAAAGGAAAACAAAAACATTCTGACATCACTAGGTCATTTTTTAAGGGACAGCCTAAGATGAGAACTGCTAATGCAAACTCTAAGTATCACTTCCCAAATTGGAAATCCACGTCCTGCTCTCTGGCCCTTGTCTCCCAAGTCCTTTCATATATTTTTCAGGTATAAAAATGTCAAGGCAGAATTATTTCTGGTGTGAATTTACTATTCAAATCCAAAAATATTCATGCTAAAGTGAGGTTTCCAAAAATTAGACCGTAGTGTCTTTATACAGAAGAAGTAAGATGAGAAGTTGTTCAGACAGCTGGCCAAAAAAACAGGACAGAGAGAAGGGGGGAAGTAGAATGTTCTGAAGGGTATACAGAGCTGGAGATCGAAGATCCCTGGCTTTTCTATTCTCAAGAGTCCCCACAGGCTTCTTGATCCTCAGTTCATCGTTCCCTACTATTCATAATCTTATAACCTGTGCGTCTCACATCTACCTCACCCCCTCTCACCTGCTCAATTACCAGGTGTAGGACAAAAGTCACTTAGGAGTCCCCAGCTGGGCTGTCTGCCCGAGACAATGGGTTCTGTAACAATAGCTCAGATTCATGTTTAAAAATTAAATCATCCATTTGATTTTCAATTTATTTTCAAGTTAGGAACTTTTCTAGCTCTTAGTAAAGAAAACCCAAAGCATATTCAATATCTGCGTTTATACAGCATGCGGACACTTGAGTATATAGTAAATGTAGTTTCAGTAGCACACATCATTCCTTATTTAATTCATCCAGCCTGACAGAGTTGGTGGGAATGAATGCAACAATAGTAATATTTCATTTGGTTTCACAGGCATTTCTCACGATGTACATTAAAAAGATATAATATATATTATGAATGTGAGAACAGTAGATACACAGACATGCATTTTACTCAAAGGTGCATTAATAGAATGGTAAATTCCATGTATTAAGTCTACAATAACAAACATATTCTGAGTTAAGACATCTGTACAGAATTGGTGCCAAATGAAATGTCACAATCAAATAAAACATCCCTTTATGAGAATCGAAAGCTTTTTTTTAGAGCTAGAAGGAACCTTTTAAATCATCCAGTAAAACTTACTCATTGGAGACATCTAACCTGAGCTTAAGAAAGATTAAATGACTTAAATAAGGTCACACCTAGCTAGCAGAAAAGCCAGGACTAGAACCTTCCTTCTCCAGATACAATTCTCTTTCCACTACATCATTAGCAGCAACTACCTGTGAAACAAAAATATGGAGGGGCTCACCTCACCACAGCATCCTCATGTGCTCATTTCAGTGTGTGCAAAGATGTTCTTTGTGATGCATGCTGACAGTGTATCACACTTCTGCTAACTTGGACAACCTCCTCTCTTCTTGAAGACTGAGTCTATAACCAAACTGCCTTCTTCATAGTACAAACCCATGGATCCTGTGGGCACTCAAATAGTTGTTGATGGAGTCAAATATTGGCCATTTATATTCTGTGTGGATATGCACACAGAGCCCACTTCAAACAGAAAAGATTGAAATAATATTTATTTAATATAATACCTCCATCCTAACTAGACCAACCTAACCTGAGAGCTGAAATTAAAGTATCACAGCTCAGAATGTCTCAACTCAGAGCTCAGAACCAGGGCAGACAGTTGCTAGGGCAGTGGGGAGTATAAGGGAGTGACCATTTCAAGTTTCCAGAGCACATTGGGTGAACCCCCATCAAGCCATGTTCACAAAAAGGGCTCCAAACTGAATCACGGGTTTAAAAGTTCTTTGAAGTCTAATCTCTGAAAAGAATATGAGTATCAAGACTGCAACACTTCACCAAATATCTGGCATGAGATTACCAAAGACTCCAGCTGAAGGCCAGAGAGAACATTAAAACAAACATCCCACATTGCTCCTGACCAATTTGCCTTTGAGAAATTGAGTAACACAAACCCCGGTTGACCTTCTGTATAGCCGCACGAAAGTCAGCATCTGTGCCTGTATCGCAGCTGAAATTATACATAAACTAAGCACAAGGGAGCAAACTCCAGCTTAGACAACACATTTTTAAAGCAACTTTTATCACAAGGACAGTGAAATACCACAGTAGGAGCAGGTTGCTAGCTAATACAAATGATTTTAAGATTCAGTGTCAATGATTGAATTTAGAAGATTATCAAGGAAGCAAAAAAGACCAAAACATAAGGCTAACACAGGACTGGTTGCCTTTTGTTCTTTTGTAGAAATGTGTAGCTGGAAACCACTAGTAGCACTGCTTTGGACACTAGTAAAATTCCTGTAGAGTGTTTTATAAAGGTAATGAACACTGAACAGGCCTGCTATTAAATCTTTCTTTAAAAATGGGACAGATTGCTGGGGTGTTTTGTGAGTAATGTGAGCTTTTCCTGTAGCAGAGTCAGGGATTTTAATCTCTGGCCCCAAAATTATGATTTTCACTAAGTAAAATAAAACAGAAAACAATCCAGTACACACTCCACATCATCAATTTTTAATCTACCTTATTTTTAAGACTTCCCTTGTTAGGAGTAGATTTGGCGAAAGGAGTAAAGAGGAAATATCAAATGACAAACGTCCAGCCGTGACAACCCAATCACAAACAAATTAAATGTCCATCTCTGTCACAGCTGGCAACCCCAGCCTGGCCTGGGGAAAATCCTCCATTTAGTTCCGAACAAATGTATTGGAGGCTAATCAAAATCTAATAATCCCTCAAGAAAATAGCTTCCTTAGTCCACATCTATAAGAACTATACTCAGCTTGGGGGAGGTATCTACCAGTTGTTTTCCGGTATAGCAACTGTTTTGAAAATAACAGAACTGGACACCACCAGGAAGATATTTCAGCCAAGTCTATTATTCAAATCTACGTCTTCACTCACCAAAGTGTCAAGGTGATGCATTTGTTGATCTGTCTCACAATTCATTTTATTACAGACATGTAGAGATTGAGAAGACCAGAGGAGGAATTCAGGCAGAGCAAAGGAAAGAGAAACAAATGTTCACTTCCAGACAAAGCCTGCCTGTGACTAGTTGGTCTGACTAACTCTGCCAGTTTCTTTTGCCTAAACGGATGAAAAGAAAAAAACAAAAGAGTCTGATAAGAGGGAATCTGGAACATTAATTTAACCCAAGGAAAACCAGGGACGGGAGAAGGGCAAAGAAATAAGAAAAATGCACCAAGAGAGTTATCATCAGCATGAAGCAGATTTGTCCTGAATCCTGATTCTTTTCAGGACCTTTCACTGCTGGAAGACAAGCTCTTTCAATAAAAAATAAAAACTATCAAAATTATATCCGGTATTTCTCACATGCCTCCTAGGCATCACTTTACACAATTTATCCCTAAATCTCGTGATCACCTGGCAAGGAAGGAGGTATTATCCTCATTTTGTAGATGAGGAAACTGAGCTTCAGAGAGGTTCAACCACAGAGCTATTAAGTAGCAAACCAAAACTCAAGCCCAGAGCCTGAGCTGTTCTGCCTTCCTACAATCGAATCCATTCCTCTCCTCTTCTCTCTCTGGTCTGCTCAACAGTTTTCTTTCTCAGGAAACTCCTATTGCTTATTGTTCCAAATTTAAAGCAAATTAAAAGCTGCCTCATACCAAATGCATCACTACTCCAAGCCATGTAATCAGCAAGATAGGTAAAAATCACTTGGCTTTGTCACTTTGCAGATTACATAACTAGTCAAAGCAAAGTGGGACCAAGGCATGTGGAAGCAAAGCGTAGTTTAAGGCTACACTTCTCTCATGTATATTCAGCCTTTGCACCAAGACTTACTGTTCTCACCTTTTTTGGCAGATAGAAAAGTGCTGGGTTCCAACATCACTTTAAGTCTTACAGTCCCTGGAAGAGTTCAGATGAAAATGAGGCAACATCCATATGGTCCAGGGATTTTTTCTTTTTTTTTTTTTTAACAAAGAAGCCTACTACACGCCTCTAATTAAAGTATATACATTAGCATTGGAAATAGCAATTAAAGGATTTTACACACCTAGGGTCCTCTGACAACACACTCATTCACACTACTATTTAAAAGTTTGATTTTTTCCCATGGGAATTTACAATTTAAACGCTATTTTATGGTCCATTCCAAAGGCATGTTTCAAAGGGGGGTGGGATGTCTTTGGAAAAAACCTAGAAATCTAACTTTGGGTTGAAATGATGAATTTCTTTTTTAATTGTCTGGGATCTTTCTGAGAACTGTATGAGTAATCTTTGTTAAGAGACATTTTGGTGTCTACATTTCAACCCCCCTGGGGACAGTGTGATGTCACTAAGTGTCAGGGTAGCATGGGAGCAAAAGTCTGGGAGCTGGTGTCAGATATATAACAAACAGCTTCTCTTCTTACTGGCTGTTGACTTGGGGCACATTATTTAAATTCCCTTAGTCTCAGTTTCCTCCTGTGTAAAGTGAGATCAATGTACGTTTCACAGGGTGGTTTTAAGCATTGAATAAGGTGAAGCCTATAAAATCCAACAGATTGCCTTGGGACATAGCAGGGTCAAAAGCCTTTCCACGCTGTATTTTGTTTTCTAGATTCTAGTAACAAAATTCATTCATTCAGTGTTTCAACAAATGCTTTTTGCACTTTTCCTAGGTAACACAGCACAATTCTAAGGCTCTAAATACTAAAATGGGTAAGTCATTGTCTTTTCTTATTCTTAAAGCGCTTATAGACTATTGGAGGAGTTATTTACATATTACTTACACATATAGAAAAATGTTTCGCTCAGACTTGTGTGTTAAGTAAAAATAATAGCTAATATTCATTGAGTACATTCACTGTGCCAAACACTGTGATTTATACTATTTAATTCCTGCAACCTTTATGCTATGAGAGGTATAAGTAAAGTGCTATGAAAACCTAAAGCACAAAGTTATTAATACCAAGAAAGGAAATCACAAAGGCTCTTCCAAAATACTTGCAATAATTAAATCAGTTCCTGAAGAATGAATAGGATGTTAACGGCTTGACATGTTTAACAGCCTAAGAGGAGAAGCCTATTCCAAGTGGAGGGAACAGCAAGAGCAAACATAGAGATCATGGGAGCACTCGGTGTGTTCAGAAAACCCAATGGCCACTGGACAAGGAGATAAAGCTAGAAAGATGGGCTGTAGAGAGCATGGAGGCCACGCTAAGGACTTCAGATCATTCCCCACCAGAGAACCTGTGAATTGCCTAATCAGATCTCAGTTTCAAGAAGACCATGGCAGTGGATAGGGCAGATTAGAGACAGGACTAACAGGATATGGGGAGCCCCATTCTGAGCCTAGAAGTGATGGTCAAACAGTGTGTACATTCAGTGCCATCCCTGCCAATAAATGGGGGTAAATATAGTTTTTTCCAGTGGTATTGGTCTGTAGAGGGGGAAATAAATGATTCAAGCTAAATTTGTGGCTGTCATTGTCTTCACGAAAAGTCAGACTCCTAACAGCCTAAACTTTGGATTTAAAGGGGTCTCTTGTAAATCCAACAGGCAAATAAAAGTTGTTTAACAGAATTTAGGGACCGGAGAGTAGATATGAGTCAAGTCTAGGTCTCTGGAAGACTTGTACGGATATTTTTTTACATATCTGGGCCTTTTTTAGCTACACGTCACACTAATATTGATAAAAAGTCACCAGCAGAGCATCATTCCTTAAAGACTCTAGAGCCTTTTTTCTTTTTTGCAGTGGGTAGAAGGGAAGTGGGTATTGCCTGTTCAATACCCCTCAGCTCCTCAAGGAAGGGTTCTGTTCATTCTCATCCTTGTTCCCCCAGCCCCTACACAGGACATGGGACATGGAAGATGGTGCATAACTCAGCAAACCTTTAATTATTTAATCAATCAATTCAAGGCAAGAGATCATAATAGGCTAAAGCAGACTTCAGCTGGTTCCAGTTATATGGGAACCATCTCCTTAGAATTTCAGACAAGGGGAGCTCAGTAAGGAGCTGAAGTCCATTTCTAGGCAATCCCTGCATCTATAAAAAGAGGATTCCTAGGAGAAGGCTATTTCCTCCCCCAGACCCTGTGATATGTATAAGATAGTAACAAGTGAAACAGAATCGTTCTTCCTAAACAGACATTTTTCCACTCCTGTATACCTTCTAAGCATGGAGTATTGGCATTTGTGTGAATTGGTTTCTCCTGAACAGGTAAATGCCTGAATATGATAATATATATGAATTATGTGTCTTTTTAGATAGACAGGCCTATACCTGAAGTCTAGAAGTTGTTGAAAACCTCATTTTCCTCCGTGAGTCTCCTATCATTCAATAACTGAGTCCTTCCTCTCTGGTCTCTCTCTGTCTTCACCCTTCATTTATTCTTAATCCCTCTGCACAGTGTCCCAGATCTTTACTCTTGACCTTGGACATGGGCTTTCAGTCAAATGGTTCTATCCAGCTTTCTCCCCACTGGAGCTATGCATGGCTCTTCAAATTCCAGGGTAACTTGAGAAAACAAAGGAAAATAATCATTCCTAGTCCAAGCTCAGAATTAAATATGTAAAAGACAGATCTCTCTTTTGTTCGATATTAAATCAGAGCTCTGTTGTTATGCTGATAGAGTCTTTCTGATCTGCTTATTTTTCAAAGAATATCTTCTGTCATCCTTAGACAACATTTATACTCATGAATAGTACAGTCATGGGATGTATTTTAGAGAGGAGGGAAACCCAGTACCAAGAACTGGTTCTGTCATCCTTAGAAAGTATGCGCCAGAGCTCCAGAAAGTATGAGTAGAGCTGCACTCCAAGAAAGAGGTAGAGAAGACAATTCTGTCTTGATACAATATTATAAAGATATAAAGTAACAAAATAAAACAATTTTCATGATTTCATGATGGGATTTTTCATATTTAAAAATTACTCATCTATCTACCAAATACTGCTCATGGCTCTACTATGAAACTAAGCTTAACCAGCTGGGACATATCATGAACAGTGCTGACATGCTTCAGTTGAAAACATGGGCTCTGACATGGCCTTAATTTCCATGAAAGGACACAAATTATTATGAATATAATCTGGAGACAAAAAAGGCTGGGGCACAGAGGACTTTGGATGAATTATGTTCCATGAAACATGGCATTACTTTTAATTTTGCACTTACTGGATACTTTGTAGGGCTTTTTTTTTTTTTTTTTGACAAAGTATGATTGCTGAATCATCTCCAATTTTAAAAGAACAAAACCAAAGAAAGTGGAGCTAAATTTCAATGGAAAAACCTTGGACTAAGCATAAAGCAGAGTTTCATGGTAGAATCTGAGGGTCCTTCTTTAAAGATTAAGATGAAGATAGGGGCTAGTCACAGACAGGGCTTCAAGTCTTGTAAATATTCAAATATCGTTGCATGACACAAGCAGATGCAGGAAAGCAGTTCCTTGAACACACCAGGCTTCTGCACTTACCATTCCCACGGCTTAAAATACCTTTCCCACCTGGCAAACTTCTACTCGTTCCTCAGAACGCAGATCAGATGTCACCTTCTCAGAAGCCTTCCTTGTCTATCACCCCAGTTGTAGTTAATCACTCCCCTCTTCTGTGTACGTACTTCTGTTACTGCACTTACACTAAATTATATTTGTCCATATGTCGGCTTCCCTACTAGAAATATTAATTCCTTGAAAGCAGGCCAATGTCTTATTGATCTTTGAGGAAGTAAAATATCTGAAACAACAAGCACATTTTTCACTTTGAGGAACTGAAGAAACAAGGACTAAATGTGCAAAATCGCTAAGTCTTTCTTCCTGGAACGTATTTGCACAGCCTGAGAAGTCACACAAGAGTCCATCTTCAGCACCCTTGCTCTCCTTTGGTGATTTCTTTTACCCCCTTGATTTCAGCTGTTTTCCTTATGATTGCCAAATCTACTTCTCCAACCCTGAACTTTTGTCCAAGTTCTAGACTCACATCTCCAACTTCCACTGAACATTTTCACATGAACAGCCCATGAAGATCTCAAAATTTCAATATACCCAAAAAGAGCTTATAATTCCTTTGCCACAAATTTACCCACCTCGCTTGTTCTCTGTTTCAATTCATTTTCCCTATCTGACATCTTCCCTTTGTGACAAGGTAAACACTTAGAATCAGCTTTTTTCCCCTCTATTCCATCATTTACTCTGTTCAGTCAGTCACCAAGTCCTTTCAGTATGCCCATCCACTGTCCCTTGCTTAGGTCTTCTCTTTTCCACTTCTACTGAATTACTTCAAGCTCTCAATATATTTCTCCTGACCAATGCAATGAACTACTAAAAGTCTTCCTGCTTCCAGCCCTTTTAACCCAACTCCCATTAGACTAGAAATTACTTTCCTAGAACAAAGATATATTTGTGTCAGCTCCCTGCTCAAAAACATCACTGATGGCTCCCCACTGATACAATTTCTTTCTCTGGCATGCCAAAACCTTCACAATCACTTCTCTTCCCATCCATTCATCATTTTCTCATCCTGCCCCACACAGTGCACACTCTACACACACACACACACACACACACACACACACACACACACACACTCACAGTCCTTAGCCATACCTATCTACTCCTCAAACACTCAGGGCCCAGAGGTAAAATTAAGGGGATTTGTGAACTTGGATATAAGAAAAATTACTCTTGATTTTCACTGGCAGAAGTGTAGCATTTCCTTCTATTATGAATGTAGGCAACAAACTATAGAAATATTAGAAGTACATGTGACTTTGTCACAAATAGAAATCAGATGTAGCCATATCACATTACAATCACTGCAGATACCATGAATTAACACTTATGCTCATCACTACTTTGAAATTACAATAGTTATTAGACTTGCAACTGGAATTTTTTGTTTAATGCCTTAACAAAGAAGTGTACTTATTATGATTTCACAACTTTTTGGTATTTCAACAGCTCTGTTTCAATTAAACTGGTTTTTGTTATTATCTTTTGTGTTTTATTTTATACATTTCAAAACTTTGTTCTGAGAATGAGTCAATAAGTACAGAAAAAGTTGAGGATGCCTCTCTGGGTTTATCCCAAACTTTACCTCTTTAAGAAGTTTTTCCAGATGACCCCACCCTCACACCACAGAGTTTAAATTAATATCTCCCTCCACTGTGAAGTCATCAACTGGTTGAAACTCCCTATTTGGCGCTCATCACCCTGCCATCCTTTATACTGACTTATTAGTCATTTACTAGTTTTTGAGGTCCTGAGGATAGGAACATTTAATTCTCATTTTTGAGTGTCGTGGAGTTTGTGTTCATGGTAGGTGATGAACCTGAGTTGTGCTGAACATGTTCCTTTTTTCAGGAAAGGTTTTAGGTTAAAGGAATTCAAACTGAGAATATAGACATGTTGCTGATACATTTCTGTGGTTGAAGTGAGCTTGCCTACTTGTAACCTGAACTGAACGGGCTCTGTCCTCCTACCTGATTTTAGAACAAGACAGGGAAACATGGGCAAGGACAGAAAAGATGACTAGAAATTTTCCTTTAGGAATCCAGACATATGGCAATGAATGATTATATATATATATATATATATATATATACACACACACATATATGGTTTTCTTTATAGCGCCATCACAACTAACAGTTAAAATGAGTTGTATTGGGACTTCCCTGGTGGCGCAGTGGTTAAGAATCCACCTGCCAATGCAGGGGACACGGTTTCAAGCCCTGGTCCGGGAAGATCCCACATGCCGCGGAGCAACTAAGCCCGTGCGTCACAACTACTGAGCCCGCGCTCTAGAGCCAGTGAGCCACAACTACTGAGTCCATGTGCCACAACTACTGAAGCCCATGGACTTAGAGCCTGTGCTCCGCAACAAGAGAAGCCACAGTAATGAGAAACCTGTGCACCACAACAAAAAGTAGCCCCCACTCACCACAACTAGAGAAAGCCCATGCACAGCAATGAAGACCCAATGCAACCAAAAATATAATAAATAAATTTTTAAAAAATGAGTTGGATTTGAACACTCACAAGATAACAAGAAAACATTTGGAATACTGACCATTCAATGACCATCTATGCTTCAGGGTCAAAAAAGTATTTTTGGAACAGTGACTTTTATTGTTATTTGCATGGCATAAGGTCTTTGTGTGAGGATAGAAAACACTTCTTTCACAGTTAATGTATTTTATGTTCAATGATATCCAAATCCATAACCTTAATAATAGTGTAGTTTAAAGAAATAACGTACAGTAACACATGCATGGGACATTCATCTCTTAACAATTAACTGAGATTGATAAAAATCAACACTAGATAAACATTCTTTTGACTGTGGGCCTCATTATAGGATGCTTGAGAGAAACAGGAGTTGTGAATGATAAAGAAAATACAAAAGAAAATGCTACATACGTTTCCAGTTTAATACAGAGATAAGTATTACAACTATATGTTTAACCAAATAATCAGGAATTTAGCCATTCTTCTATTTTATTCCTAGTACAGAGCCTAAGACACAACAAACGGTCCCAAAACCATCTGCCAGGAATAGACATCCGCATGCTGATTTTTTATAATTTTTAGTTACTTATGCAAGCTCCCTGCTCTTCTTCTTCCAGTTTTAGCCATTTCAGTGTTCCCTGACACACTCCTGCTTCTTATGATGACTGGCAAGGGAACTACTAATATTAGTAATAATGACAATAATAATAATAAATACCCCCATGTCTGCATAATGTTTTATAGCTGTCAATATTTTAGCTACTCATACATCAGCTTAATTCTCATACGTACACTGTGAGGAAGACAGGACTGGTATTATACAAAATATAGAGATAAAAGGACCAAAGTTCATGGAGGTTAAGTGGTTTGCCCCAGTTCCACAGCTTGTGAATAACATAGTCAAAGCATGCAACCAGGCCTACTGAGTCTAAATTCAGTTTCCATTCTACCCAGGGAAGAGTCAAAAATCAAATAATTCCATCTGGGTGATTTCTGAATCTAGTTTCAACTCTTCATCAATCATTTGGTTAAGGGCATGACTGACCACAGGTATAGAGTAGGCACTTAATCATTTGTTCATTTATTTATGCAACAAATAATTCTTTAGCACCTCATATTTATCAAGCATATAAAATCAGTTGACAGATCCAATTGTTCTTAGGCACTTAGGGTATTTACATTACAAGGAAACGACTTAGATTGGTACCTTTTTAACCAGAAGGGAGTCAGCAGGGCAACAATGTTTTAGTCATCTGCTTGTACCCATCCTGATCGTAAAAGGTGGAGGGTGGAGAAGGACACCACAGGGGCAATGAAAGGATGTAGTGAATGCTCTGGTACACCCCCCAGATACCACAGGCCCCCTCACAGACCCATGTACTGAGAGTGTTGGCGACCCATAGCTTAGAGCTGAGTGCCTCTCCAGATATTGCCCTTAGCTGAAGAGAGTCACCCCAACCAAAGCCATGCTCCCTCCTCAGGGGCAGCCTGCATCTAATAACTGGTCTGTACTCCATAGTTACCATCAGGTCAACAGTGCCAGATGATCCCCAGCTCCCCCCATGGGCTGGCTGCCCACCCCTGCTTCTTCTGTCATGGATGTTAATCCCATGGTACAAGAAAGAAGACTTATAAGTGGGATGAAGGAGCCGAATCACCCATTGGCCCACTGGCATTGAAGGTCTCCTCACGGGTGGTAGATGGAGCGTACGTAGCCCATGACATGTGTTAGCGTGACATTGTTAAAACTTTCACCACTGGGAAACTGAAATGATAATCAAGTGGAAGGGGATGCAATGGTGGGTGTATTAGCTCATACACTGGAGAAACACGGGAGAAGTTGCATACATAAAGATAGTAGAATCAGAGGCTCTTTCTGGGGGGCAATCAATGCTTTTGGAAAAAAGAGGTAATAAAAGGCTGAGGGTGATTAATCAGCAATTAAAAGCCAGCTATCAAAGTTAAAGCTCTCTGCAGCATATGAACAGACTCATCTCCCACAGCCAAAAGACAGAAAAGGCTGAAGACCATGACGAGGACTTTACTATACAAGTAGCAGAGGTCCAGAAAAGGCTGAATTCTCAGCTGTAGCAGGTCTGCTTTGTGAAGGCCAGGACTCTGATTGGGAAGAAGTGAGACCTTGAAATACGAAATGGCAAATCTTCAAACATGAATTGCCAGGTTCTCCTGAACTCTCTGGAATTGAGGAAGTGACCCACTCCTCCCTGTTAAGATCTAGCTCTCCCCCTCCCCTGTGCTTGAAGATGCTGCAGAGGCCTCTGCTTTGCAAATCAACATGGATCCCCTCAGAATATTCCCCCACCTCTCTCCCTGGTTACACAGCCATAATCTAGTATTAAGCCACAACAAAACCTAGTTGAAGTTGTGTTCAGCCTGCTAAGGGAAAGAGACTATATCTGGAAGGAGCTGCAGGATCTAGACAACATGTACGAGCAGGAGGCAAGAAAGTACATGCAGGATAGATTCTGAGTGTACCGGATCAAAGAAGGTGGTACAAGAAGTTGGATAAAGAACATATTGATTTGAGAGACCAATCTCAAGATTACACATCTAGGCAAGAATCTTGAAAAATCATGTTAACACACTACTAGGATGACCTTTCGTTTAAAGAAAACAATGACCCCTACTAAGTCTAGTAGATATGTCACAATTGCCCTGGCAGACCATAGAAGAGGGATCAAAAGGCTTAGAAAAATGAGTATGCTAGAGCACAAACACTAAGTAAGGCCAGAAAAACCACCAGCTGCTTACAGACTTCTAGGAGGCCCAGAGGATATTCTGTAATCAAAGCAAGAAGAAATACACTGCCTAAGGGACATTCAGCATCACTGAGAAGCTCAGTAGTGGCTGTCCTTTGTTGACCAGAGCTGACAGTAAGAGATTTCATTATGAAACTAGACCCCTTGATAACAAATGGGATGATAGGACCCCAAAATAACAGAAGCCAGGTGGTGGAAGTTAACCATTAAAAGTAAAGTGGACGCAGCAGCAAGACTGGAATGTCAGCCTGCAGGGTCTGATCCACAGAGAGCTATAGAGGTGACTAATAGGACATGATATCCATAGGGGCAAGATATACGGGCAACGAAGAAGGGTACTGCTCAATCTGTACAATCAAAAAAAATCAGAGAGAGATGATCGAGAAGCTGAAGGCATGTAAATCCTTTGCCCGATTTCTGGACCTGAGCCAGTTTTCAGACCCAAACTGATTGACTGAAAAAGACACTGTGTCCCCAGGAGGAAGGCTCCTGCAACACTATGCAAGCATGCCTGGTAATGATTCCTCAGTCCTTCCTGAAAGGGACCTAAAGCAGTTTACTTGAGGAAACATATACTGGAGACAGGGTAATATCAAATATTTTGAAGATTATTGGATCCAGCGTCCATGTTGACATAGTTAAGGTCCTGAAGCATCATTCACAACTGCCTATTAGAGCAGAGGTATGTGGAGACCAGGTAATTTTAAAAAGTCCCTCTCACAGAAGGTCCACTGAGCCTGTGGACCCACCAGTGGGTCCTCTAATTGGAAGACTTTGTTGGTAGCTGGTACAACTCCAACATGGGTCTCTTGGCCAACTGAGATAGTGAATCAAAAAAAAAATTAGAACCTATGGGGACTGGCAGAGGTTGGTGCCACCCTTAGAGACCTAAAGGACTTAGGGGTGGTGGTCCCCATCATCTCTTCATTTAATTTGCCAGTCAGGTCTCTGTAAAATCAGATAAATCCTAAAGGATTAGGGTAAACTACCACAAACTCAACTAAGCAGAATCCTCAATTATAGCTACTGTGCCAGGTATGTATGTTTGCTGGAGCAGATTAGCACAGCCTCAGGCACGTGGTATGCAGCTGTTGACCAGGCTTATGCATTTCTTTCCATTTCTGTCAGAAACAGTTCTCACGACAGTGTATATCCACAGTCTTGCCCCAGGACTATCCTAACTTTCTCACGCTGTATCATAATGTGGTCCAAAGGGAGTTGGGTCATCTGAGTACCTGAAGAACATCACATTTGGACCGCCATATCAATGGTAAATAAACGGGGCCAGAACATTAAGAAGCAGCAAGTATGTTGGAAGCTTTAGTAATAAACATAACACTCTGGCTAGCAGTGATAAATCCTACAAAGATTAAGAGATCTGCAACATCAGTAAAATGTTAGAGGTCCAGTGGTCTGGGAGCATGCCAGGACAGCCTCTCAAAATAAAGAAGACAGTATTGCGTCTCCTACCTCCCACCTCAAAGAAGAAAGCAAAATGTCTGGCAGGTCTTTCTGAGGGCCTGGAAAAAGCATATTCCACACTTGGACTATTATTCTGACCCATATACCAGGAAACACGAAAGATGGCCAGCTTTGGGTACATCCAGAGCTGTAAAAGTCCAGGTCATGGTACAGGTAATCTTGTCACTTGGGCCAGAGGACACAGCAGACCTTATGGATTTTCAGGTATCTGTGGGAGGGAGAGACACAGTGTGGAGTGTATGGCAAACTCTAATATGAAAATCACAATGAAGAATCCCAGAATTCTGGAGCAAAACCACCCCGCCAGCAGCGGAAAATTAGACACCTTTCAAAAGCACACAGCTCTTGGCATGCTACTGCGCCTTGGTAAACCTGGGGTACCCGACCATAGGACTTCAGTAACCATGCTGTCACAACTGCCCACCATGGGCTGGATTCTGTCCAGCCTCAAGACCAGCTGCAACAGTGGGGGCTGGGATTCATCCCATTCACCTTTCTCTTGAAAGATTTAACCAAGGAAAAGAGGCCCACAAAAACCCCAAAGGAGCAGTCCCTAGAACTTTTACAAGGCAAATGGATTTCGGTGGCACAAGGAGGAGACTTCAGTAGACATTTCAGTGTGCTGCCCAGATCACCCTCTTCAGTCCTGAAGCACTCATTCTCCCAGCTGCCCAGAGTGTCAGCTAAGGAGAGCCACCTCTTCCAGTGCCATGTTCCCTTCCCAGAGTAACTTGTATCCAATGATTGGTCAATACAGGGTAGAAAGGCTCAATCCCTTTGGCTCAGGGCCCTTTCAGCTCCAGAGCTCCTGATGGGTCAGCTGAGATCTCTGTTGTGATGACATCAGCTCTTCCCTCTGCCCCATCCTGCATTGTTCACTCCCCTACAGGAGGTGACCCAAGAATGCTCCCCGGTAAACTTTCTGCATGCTGATCTTCTCAGTATTTTCTTCCCAGGGAATCTTACCTGTAATAGCTGTGCTTAGAGTGGGCAACCTGTCCTTGACATACTCCCTTTCACAAGAAAAGCTTTTCTGAGAGTTTTAAAGAACAGAACTAATGGTCAATCCACAATTCAGGAGTGTTTTGGGGTTTGTTTGGGACCACACCACACAGAATGCGGGATCTTAGTTCCCCTAACAAGGATCGAACCCATGTCCCCTGCAGTGGAGGCACGGTTTCTTAACCACCGGACTGCCAAGGAGTTTAATCTTTCCAATTGCCTCTGAAAAATTAAAGTTAAAATTAAGAAGCCATCTAGAACATATAAATATCTATACTTTATATCTTCAGAGCTCTTTATTTAAATAGCTGTTTTGTTACTTTATAAACATATAAACATATTTTCCCACTCTATGAAATCAACATTATTGTTATATTTTCATACCTTTTTTCTTTCATAAAAAGACAAAATCGGGCTTCCCTGGTGGCGCAGTGGTTGAGAATCTGCTTGCCAATGCAGGGGACACAGGTTCGAGCCCTGGTCTGGGAAGATCCCACACGCCGCGGAGCAACTGGGCCCGTGAGCTATAGCTACTGAGCCTGCGCATCTGGAGCCTGTGCTCCGCAACAAGAAAGGCCGCGACAGTGAGAGACCCGCGCACCGCGATGAAGAGTGGCCCCCGCTCGCCACAACTAGAGAAAGCCCTTGCACAGAAACGAAGACCCAACACAGCCAAGAGTAAATATAATTAAATAAATAAATAAAAATTTTAAAAAAAGGAAGAAAAAAATCATTGCCTTCTATTTCATTCAAGCTTTAAATCTTTCTACTGAGAAATAATTATAAATTCCTAAAACTCCAGTTGCCAATATTACCAGTCTGCTAGAGCCTGATGGTGAAAGCAGACATTAAACAAATATAACATAAATGAGCATTTGAATAACAATTTGAATAACAATATAACATAAATGAGCATTTGAATAACATTTGATAAGTAATCTGAAGGAAAAGCCAATGTGTTCTTTGCACATACAACAGAAGACCTTAACATAATCTGGGGTACCAGGGCTTCCTTGAGGCTGTGGTATTCATGCCAAGATCCAAAGAATGAATGAGATTAGAAAGATGGAAGAGGGGGGAAAGGGATGTACAGCACAGACAACAGAATAAGATATAATAAAATTTCAAGATGGGTGGAAGAGATGGATATCTCCCTTGGTACTTCTTTCTTAGTCCTTCACAGTATGTTTCAAAATACTGAACACTTAGGTTTAGGTTTACTGAATACTGAACACTTATGTTTCAAAATACTGAACACTTAGGCCCCATAAAACTAGTGAAAGAGTACTCTTTGGTCTTTGGTCCCATGAGCAAAATGGTATGAGTCATTATTTCCTTTTGAAACACAGGAAATGTCCCCATGTTGTTGGGTTTTAGAGTATCACTGCCACAGACCCACTTTGACCATGTTACATTTTTGTAAGCACAGGCTTTAATTGCTTAATAGAAGAGTCCATTGTCTATACTCTAGTAGTTTGAATGCCAAAGAACATTATACAGATGTAGAGACGTTACCTCACATTTACTTCTCTGCATCAGAAGAGAATTTCATCCCACCCCTTATACACACTATATTTCTTAAGGACAAGAATCATACGAGAACCAGGTCTTACCCAGCCCTGCATTCTCAGCACTTAGCACAGTACCTGATACATAGTAGATGCTATATTTAAATCAAAGCCTTAATAATATTCATTTGTACTGAATCATATATTCAAATAATAACAGTGATGCAGCATAACAAGACAAGATTTTATCAAGTTCAAAATTTAAAGAATCTTTGAAACAGTTTTTAAACAGCCAAGCATAATTTACACTTTTAAAAAAAGCTTCCATGCAATCATTTGTGAATAAGTATGACCTGAGAGTACAAGTAGAAAGATATAGGAACCATCTAATGCTTTCTCTTGAAATTAATTCCCTGAAATGGATCCAAGCTAGGGTAGTCCATCCTGTTGATTCCTTAGCAGAGATTTCAGTAAAGAACTCCTGACTAACACTCAGGAACTCATATCATTTCAGCATCAAGCGACGCTAGGGGAGGCCTGGCATACCTGGGTGGTACTTCAGCTCCTCACTGCCTGTCCATCACTCCACCAACAGATGACAGGTGCTTGTCTTCTCAAAGTGCCACCACACCTTTATGCCAGCTCTTTCTCATGTTTGTGAAAGTCTGGAAACTACCACTACATGATTTCAATCATTGTCCTGTCATCACATTCTCAGCAAGTTATTTGGGGGCCCAAGTGGCATTTTGTACTTCTATATCTATTTTGGCAAAGTGTGATTCTCCTTATTAGTGACTGTGCAATATAAAAAAGTATCACAGGAGAGATCACTATGATATTTTGATAAAAGAAGTTTATATTTTAAGGGAAAAGAGAAAAATCACTGCAAAAGTGAATGCAAATTCTCTTGAGAACAAAACAGAAAGTAATTATGACAATGAGAGCATTGTACATGGAGGATTACATCAGGCAGTACCGTTTCACAAAGTAAAAATCCTATATCAAGTATTAACTCTAAATGCCCATGTCCTTCGAATTAATTATTAGCAACTAAACTAGTAAGCAAGCAATGTCAAGTTATTGCTCTTACTCTATTAATGACAGACTGTAAAACATCTTAAAATAATGTTCTGGACCATAATTCTATGAGCCTCTACTAGCATTAAAATCATGGACAGAAAAATGTAAGAATAGAAGTTACCGCGGATGATCTGTACCCTGCTTACCAAAACAACTAATAAATAATCTCTCTCTCTCTCATTCTAACAAATATATAGTAATAAGTATAATATATTGTACATATATGTGTTTAATATACACATACTGATTTAATAATAGGTGCACAACTTGAAAACATACTAAAAATTCATTTAGGGTGTTCTGTTTTAAAACTTTAATGTAACATACTTTTAAGATTGGGGAACTTACTGTCACACAGGAACAATTATTGAAACATACATTTTCAACACCAGGGCAGAGCAAACTGCTTCGATTAGGAAACCTAGAGGATATTTCATTTGATTGCTCCAGAGATGAAAAGGCAAGAAAGAAAAAGGATGAAACAATTTCAGATGCTTTCAATGCATTTATCAAATCAGAATGAACTGCTTTTGACGGTGCGTGTAGTAAGTCAGAAGGCGTTCACTAAACCAAAAGGCAAGAACTTCTTTTCCACTGTGACTAATTCAACTTAATGAAATTATTTAAAAAAATAAAAACTACACATATGAGATATAAGAAGAAAATGGAAGATGATAGAAACGCAAGCAACAGCTAGTATATTTCATGAAAAGACAATAGCCACAATTTTGAACTGATTAATATTAGAATTTCTACCTGACCTTGAATTTGACAAAACTCACTCTAAAGGCCAAGCTTATAAAAGAACTTCAATTATAAGAGGTTATCTAAAGAGTGTTAAGCTGGTTTTCAAGATGAAATACTAACTGAAGTTTGTATTTATTTCATAAACAGCCATGTTAACCTTGCTATTTTGCTGCCAATGACATCTTCCCAAGACTATAGAATCCCTCTGCTATAAATCTTTATAGATAAGCAGCTCATTCCTTGTTTGTCAAACTATGGTAGGAAGTTGTACCAGGAAAATAATATAGAAATGAATCAAATGCAATACTGTATATTAAAGAAACAAAATATATTATAGCACATGCCATATAATTCATAATAAACTTTTCTCCCCTGGAAACAAAATTGACATTACAGTAACCAACACTTATACCTCTGAGAACGGTCTTAAGAGCTAGTAAAATATAATAATAGCATTAATAATCCCTTGCATGTGTTTATTGCTTTATAGTTTACAAACCTCCTTTGCCAGTGTTCTATCAGTTGATCCTTACAAGAGTCCTGTGAGACAGGTAAGGCATCTGAGACTTAGGGAACTTGATTTACCCAAGGTCATATGGCTAATAAGAGGAAACTTAGAATTCAAACACAATCTAGGTTTTTTGGCAACTATCTCTCTGAAGTTAATATGGCTGTTCAGGGATAGGAGATATGCAACAAGAAAATATTGCAGTGTCAACACTCATAAAATTTTATTTGATCTATTATAAAAAAACAGAAAGCCACAATTCTTTCAACATTTAATATTTCTTCAAATTGTCTTCCACAGATTTAAGATTTTAATCAAGCAATATAGCATAGAATTCCTTATACAGTAGGAGCCTTCTTATCAAATGTAATCAGGTCCAGTATTAGGGTGCTAATTGAAGAAATCAGTGGAAGTATGAAATCACTAAAAGATAATAAATACTTTAAATATTTTATTTTGTTAAAACCTATAAATGTTTTCTATGAAACATTATATAAAATATTTATTCACCACTTTTTTAAAATGCAGAGTCAAAGACTTTTGTTTGAGAATGGGCCCAGTGATTGTCATCCTAAATATCTGTCTTATAACAACCCCATCTATAACTTATCATGTACAATTTTCAGTTTCAATTTATTCAATTTAAAGCAAGAATTTAAGTACTTGAGGAGAAACTGGATTTGCCTAACCCCAAAGGATCTCCCCCAAGAAAGATACTAACTAGAAAGGGAAAAAAAGAAACTTTACAATAGAGAAACCCATCAGTCACCCCCTTAAGCAAGTGATCACTTCACCAGCAGTAAAATGTATCAACATCATAAACCCTTTGATATGATATACTGAGAAGAGCAGAACATCACTTCTGTGGTATTTTTGCCCAAAGTGTGTAAACTCATTCCAGTCATAAGAAAACATGAGACAAACCCAAATTGAGGGGCATCCTACAAAATAACTGGTCAGCTTTCTTTGAAAGTGTCATGGTCACAAAAGACAAAAAAAAGATTGTGTAACAGTCACAAATTGGACAAGATTAAGGAGAAGTAAAGGCTAAATGCAATGTGGGATCCTGGGCTGCACGTTGGAACACAGAAAGGAAACTAGTGGGAACACTGGTAAAATTCAAACAAGGTCTGTTAGTAGTTAGTTTAGTAATATTGTGCTAATGTTAATTTCGTGGTTTTGTTGATTGTGCTATGGTTATATAAGATTAACACATTAGAGGAAGTTGGGTAAAGGGTATACAAGAAGTCTATGTACTATATTTATAAATTTGTAAGTCCAAACAAAATTAGTTCAAAATAAAAATTTAAAAATAACAAACACACAAAAACACTTGCAAAGCAATCTGACTGCAAACGAGTAGAAAGGCAGTCAAACCCCAATAGGAAAAATAAGCAAAAGGGAGGAAAGCAAGTTGTAAAAGAAAAGGAGACAAATGGCCAGCAGTAAGCACAAAGAAAGAAGGTTCTTAACTTAGTAGTTAATCAAAGAAATGCAAATTAAAATGAAATATTTTTGTCTTCAAATTGGCACATTGATTTTACCTATAAAATTCAGTGTTTTATGTATACAGTTCAGCATGTGAAGATACAGGGAGAAAAGCATTCATAACCACTACAGGTGGGAGCGTAAATTTGTATAAACTTCTCTGAGAAACATTTTTAAAATTTAAGTGTCTATATCCTTAAGACAAGCATTTCC
Organism: Orcinus orca; assembly: GCF_937001465.1. NCBI lineage: Eukaryota > Metazoa > Chordata > Mammalia > Artiodactyla > Delphinidae > Orcinus > Orcinus orca. The sequence continues at coordinate 134,781,923 of NC_064559.1, read as the reverse complement.
ATTTTCTAAAAAATTATTTTGAAGAAATAAATGTCAGGAATACAAAAGAAGTTCATTGCCTGAAAAATTTTAAACAACTTAAATGTTCATCAATAGGGAAAGGTTAAATTATAATGATATACTCATATAATAAAATATTATGAAATAATTTTAAAATATAATCTAGATTTATATTCATTGACATAAATAAATATACATGAATTATTATTATGTGACTTATGGTTATCAAAGAACATTTATAGTAATTGTCAATTATAGTACAATTCATAATATAAAAAACATTTATAGTATGTATGTGTATATACATATACACCTGATTTACTTTTTTTTTTTTAATATTTTGATCTTCTATATTTTCTACAACTAACATGTATGACTTTTGCAATAAAACTTTTTAAATTCATGGCCCACTCAAACAGTATTTACTTTTCAGGGATCTTTGTGTGAGGAGGGTCACTTGACTCCATTCTGGGAAGGGATAGAAAACCATCTATGGGATATGCCTGCACTTTAGGAATTGTCACTAGGTGGTACACTGTTTCTCTAGCAGATATTCAAGACATTTTAATTTAAGTTTGCCATACACACTTAGTACTATGACCCAGAGACAATAACCCAGTCCCATACAGGCATACCTCGGAGATATTGCTAGTTTGGTTCCAGACCACTGCAATAAAGCAACACTGCAACAAAGCATGTCATGAGAATTTTTGGGTTTCCCAGTGTATAAAAAAGTTATGTTTACACTGTACTGTAGTCCATTAAGTGCACAATAGCATTATATCTTTTAAAAAAAAAAGTAGATACCTTAAGTAAAAACACTTTATTCCTAAAATTGCCAACCGTCATTTGAGTCTTCAGTGAGTCATAATCTTTTTGCTGGTGGAGGGTCCTGCCTTGATGCTGATGGCAGCTGACTGATCAGGGTGGTGGCTGCTGAAGGATGGGGTGACTGTGACAATTTCTTAGAATGAGGTTTGCCTCACTGATTGACTCTTCCTTTCATGAATGATTTCTCTGTAGTGTGCAGTGCTGTTTGATAGCATTTTAACCACTGTAGAACTTCTTTCAAAGCTGGAGTTAATCCCCTCAAAACCTGCTGCTGTTTTATCAACTTAGTTTATGTAATATTCTAAATCCTTTGCTGTCATTTCAACCATCTTCACAGCATCTTCAACAGGAGCAGATTCCATCCCAAGAAACCACTTTCTATGCTCAACTATAAGAAGCAACTTCTCATCCGTTGAAGTTTTGTCTTAAGATTACAGTAATTCAGTCACATCTTCAGGCTCCACTTCTAATTCTAGTTCCCTTGACATTACTCCTTGGTCCATGTGCTGCAGAACGGACGCTGGGTTAACAGGCATGAAAACAACCTTAATCTCGTTGCACATCTTCATCGGAGCTCTTGAGTGACCAGGTACATTGTCAATGAGCAGTAATATTTTGAAAGGAATCTTTTTACTAAGAAGTAGGTCTCAACAGTGGGGTTAAAACACTCAGTAAACCACATTGTAATCAGATGTGCTGTCATCCAGGCTTTGCTGTTCCCATTTATAGAGCACAGGCAGAATAGAGTTAGCATAATTCTTAAGAACCCTAGGATTTTCAGAATAATAAATGAGCATTGGCTTCAACTTCAGGTCACCACCTGCATTAGCCCCTAACAAGAGAGTCAGCCTGTCCTTTGAAAGCTTGAAGCCAGGCATTGACTTCTCCTCTGTAGCTATGGAAGTCCTATATGGCATATTCTTCCAGTAGAAGGCTATTAGATGAAATAGAAACTAGATGAAGTTGAAAATCTGTTGTTTAGGGTAGCTACCTTCATTAATGATCTTAGCTGGATCTTCTGGATAACTCACTGTAGCTTCTACATCAGCACTTTCTGCTTCACTTTGCACTTTTATGTTATGGAGATGGCTTCTTTATTTAAACCTCATGAACCAACCTCTGCTGACTTCAGACTTTTCTTCTGCATCCTCCTCACCTCTCCCAGCCTTCAAAGAATTGAAGAGAGTTAGGGCCTCACTCTGGATTAGGCTTTGGCTTAAAGGAATGTTGTAGCTGGTTTGATCTCCTATCCAGATCACTAAAACTTTCTCCATATCAACAACAAGGCTGTTTTGTTTCATTATCATTCATGTGTTCACTGGAGTAGCACTTTTAATTTCCTTGAAGAACTTTTCCTTTGCATTCACAACTTGGCTGTCTGACACAAGAGACCTAGTTTTCAGCTCATCTCGCTTTTGATATGCCTTCCTCACTAAGCTTAATCATTTCTAGCTTTTGATTTAAAGTTAGAGATATGCAACTTTCTTTCACTGGAACACTTAAAGGCTATTATATGGTTATTAATTGCCTAATTTCAATATTGTTGAATATTGCAATAGGGAGGCCAATAGAAACAGAGAGTAAATTGGTGGAAGCCAGGGGCTGGGGGGTGAGAGAAAAGGGAAGATGTTGATCAAAGAGTATAAACTTTCAGTAAGATGAATAGCTTCTAGAGATCTAATGTACACCATAGTGTTTATAATTAACAATACCATATAGTATTTTTTTAAAGTTCCTAAAAGAGTACATCCTAGGAAGATGGCGTAAGAGTAAGACGCAGAGATCACCTTCCTCCCCACAGATACACCAGAAATACATCTACACGTGGAACAACTCCTACAGAACACCTACTGAACGCTGGCAGAAGACCTCAGACCTCCCAAAAGGCAAGAAACTCCCCATGTACCTGGGTAGTGCAAAAGAAAAAACAGAGACAAAAGAATAGGGACGGCACCTGCACCAGTGGGAGGGAGCTGTGAAGGAGGAAAAGTTTCCACACACTAGGAAGCCCCTTCGCGGGCGGAGACTGCGGGAGGCGGAGGGGGGAGCTTCGAAGCCGCGGAGGAGTGCACAGCAACAGGGGTGCGGAGGGCAAAGCGGGGAGATTCCCGCACAGAGGATCGGTGCCGACCGGAACTCACCAGCCCGAGAGGCTTGTCTGCTCACCCGCCGGGGCGGGCTGGGCTGCGAGCTGAGGCTCGGGTTTCGGTTTCGGACGGAGAGCAGGGAGAGGACTGGGGTTGGCGGCTTGAACATAGCCTGAAGGGGTTAGTGCACCACGGCTGGCCGGGAGGGAGTCCGGGGAAAAGTCTGGACCTGCCAAAGAGGCAAGAGACTTTTTCTTACCTCTTTGTTTCCTGGTGCGCGAGGAGAGGGGATTAAGAGCGCTGCTTAAAGGAGCTCCAGAGACGGGCGCGAGCCGCGGCTAAAAGCGTGGACTCCAGAGACGGGCGCGAGCCGCGGCTAAAAGCACGGACCCCAGAGACGGGCGGGAGACGCTAAGGCTGCTGCTGCCGCCACCAAGGGGCCTGTGTGCGAGCACAGGTCACTCTCCACACCCCTCTTCCGCGGAGCCTGTGCAGCCCGCCACTGCCAGGTTCCCGGGATCCAGGGACAACTTCCCCGGGAGAACGCACGGCGCGCCTCAGGCTGGTGCAACGTCACGCCGGCCTCTGCCGCCGCAGGCCCGCCCCGCACGCAGTGCCCCTCCCTCCCCCCGGCCTGAGTGCGCCAGAGCCCCCGAATCAGCGGCTCCTTTAACCCCGTCCTGTCTGAGCGAAGAACAGACGCCCTCCGTTGACCTACACGCAGAGGCGGGGCCAAATCCAAAGCGGAGCCCCTGGGAGCTGGGAGAACAAAGAAGAGAAAGGGAAATCTCTCCCAGCAGCCTCAGAAGCAGCGGATTAAAGCTCCACAATCAACTTGATGTACCCTGCATCTGTGGAATACCTGAATAGACAACGAATCATCCCAAATTAAGGTGGACTTTGAGAGCAAGATTTATGATTTTTTTCCCTTTTCCTCTTTTTGTGAGTGTGTATGTGTATGCTTCTGTGTGAGATTTTGTCTGTATAGCTTTGCTTCCACCATTTGTCCTAGGGTTCTATCCGTCCGTTTTGTTTTTTATTTTAAAATTTTTTTCTTAATAATTATTTTTTATTTTAATAACTTTATTTTATTTTACTTTATCTTCTTTCTTTTTTTCCTTCCTTCCCTCCTTCCTTCCTTCCTCCCTCCCGCCCTCCCTCCCTGCCTCGCTCCCTTCTTTCTCCCTTTCTTTCTTTCTACTTCTATTAATTCTTTCTTTCTACTTTTTCTCCCTTTTATTCTGAGCCATGAGGATGAAAGGCTCTTGGTGCTGCAGCCAGGAGTCAGTGCTGTGCCTCTGAGGTGGGAGAGCCAACTTCAGGACACTGTTCCACAAGAGACCTCCCAGCTCCTCATAATATCAAATGGCGAAAATCTCCCAGAGATCTCCATCTCAACACCAACACCCAGCTTCACTCAACGACCAGCAAGCTACAGTGCTGGACATCCTATGCCAAACAACTAGCAAGACAGGAACACAGCCCCACCCATTAGCAGAGAGGATGCCTAAACTCATAACAAGTCCACAGACACCCCAAAACACACCACCAGACGTGGACCTGCCCACCAGAAAGACAAGATCCAGCCTCATCCACCACAACACAGGCACTAGTCCCCTCCACCAGAAAGCCTACACAACCCACGGAACCAACATTAGCCACTGGGGAGAGACACCAAAAACAACGGGAACTACGAACCTGTAGCCTGCAAAAAGGAGACCCCAAACACAGTAAGATAAGCAAAATAAGAAGACAGAAAAACACACAGCAGATGAAGGAGCAAGATAAAAACCCACCAGACCTAACAAATGAAGAGGAAATAGGCAGTCTACCTGAAAAAGAATTCAGAATAATGATAGTAAAGATGATCCAAAATCTTGGAAATAGAATAGACAAAATGCAAGAAACATTTAAAAAGGACCTAGAAGAAATAAAGATGAAACAAACAACGATGAACAACACAATAAATGAAATTAAGGCAGAAGAACGGATAAGTGACCTGGAAGATAAACTAGTGGAAATAACTACTGTAGAGCAGAATAAAGAGAAAAGAATGAAAAGAACTGAGGACAGTCTCAGAGACCTGTGGGACAACATTAAACACACCAACATTCGAATTATAGGGGTTCCAGAAGAAGAATAGAAAAAGAAAGGGACTGAGAAAATATTTGAAGAGATTATACTTGAAAACTTCCCTAATATGGGAAAGGAAATACTTAATCAACTCCAGGAAGCACAGAGAGTCCCATACAGGATAAATCCAAGGAGAAATATGCCAAGACACATATTAATCAAACTGTCAAAAATTAAATACAAAGAAAACATATTAAAAGCAGCAAGGGAAAAACAACAAATAACACACAAGGGAATCCCCATAATGTTAACAGCTGATCTTTCAGCAGAAACTCTGCAAGCCAGAAGGGACTGCCAAGACATATTTAAAGTGATGAAGGAGAAAAACCTGCAACCAAGATTACTCTACCCAGCAAGGATCTCATTCAGATTTGATGGAGAAATTAAAACCTTTACAGACAAGCAAAAGCTGAGAGAGTTCAGCACCACCAAACCAGCTTTACAACAACTGCTAAAGGAACTTCTCTAGGCAAGAAACACAAGAGAAGGAAAAGACCTACAATAACGAACCCAAAACAATTAAGAAAATGAGAATAGGAACATACATATCAATAATTACCTTAAATGTAAATGGACTAAATGTTCCCACCAAAAGACACAGATTGGCTGAATGGATACAAAAACAAGACCCATATATTTGCTGTCTACAAGAGACCCACTTCAGACCTAGAGACACATACAGACTGAAAGTAAGGGGATGGAAAAAGATATTTCATGCAAATGGAAACCAAAAGAAAGCTGGAGTAGCAATTCTCATATCAGACAAAATAGACTTTAAAATAAAGACTATTAGAAGAGACAAAGAAGGACACTACATAATGATCAAGGGATCGATCCAAGAAGATATAACAATTGTAAATATTTATGCACCCAACATAGGAACACTTCAATACATAAGGCAAATACTAACAGCCATAAAAGGGGAAATCGACAGTAACACATTCATAGTAGGGGACTTTAACACCCCACTTTCACCAATGGACAGATCATCCAAAATGAAAATAAATAAGGAAACACAAGCTTTAAATGATACATTAAAGAAGATGCACTTAATTGATATTTATAGGACATTCCATCCAAAAAAACAGAATACACATTTTTCTCAAGTGCTCATGGAACATTCTCCAGGATAGATCATATCTTGGGTCACAAATCAAGCCTTGGTAAATTTAAGAAAATTGAAATTCTATCAAGTATCTTTTCCAACCACAATGCTATAAGACTAGATATCAATTACAGGAAATGATCTGTAAAAAATACAAACACATGGAGACTAAACAATACACTACTTAATAACGAAGTGATCACTGAAGAAATCAAAGAGGAAATCAAAAAATACCTAGAAACAAATGACAATGGAGACACGACAACCCCAAATCTATGGGATGCAGCAAAAGCAGTTCTAAGAGGGAAGTTTATAGCAATACAATCCTACCTTAAGAAATAGGAAACATCTCGAATAAACAACCTAACCTTGCACCTAAAGCAATTAGAGAAAGAAGAACAAGAAAACCCCAAATTAACAGAAGGAAAGAAATCATAAAGATCAGATCAGAAATAAATGAAAAAGAAATGAAGGAAATGATAGCAAAGATCAGTAAAACTAAAAGCTGGTTCTTTGAGAAGATAAACAAAATTGATAAACCATTAGCCAGACTCATCAAGAAAAAAAGGGAGAAGACTCAAATCAATAGAATTAGAAATGAAAAAGGAGAAGTAACAACTGACACTGCAGAAATACAGAAGATCGTGAGAGATTACTACAAGCAACTCTATGCCAATAAAATGGACAACCTGGAAGAAATGGACAAATTCTTAGAAATGGACAACCTGCCAAGACTGAATCAGGAAGAAATAGAAAATATGAACAGGCCATTCACAAGTACTGAAATTGAAACTGTGATTAAAAATCTCCCAACAAACAAAAGCCCAGGACCAGATGCCTTCACAGGCGAACTCTATCAAACATTTAGAGAAGAGCTAACACCTATCCTTTTCAAACTCTTCCAAAATATAGAAGAGGGAGGAATACTCCCAAACTCATTCTATGAGGCCACCATCACCCTGTTACCAAAACCAGACAGGGATGTCACAAAGAAAGAAAACTACAGGCCAATATCACTGATAAACATAGATGCAAAAATCCTCAACAAAATACTAGCAAACAGAATCCAACAGCACATTAAAAGGATCATACACCATGATCAAGTGGGGTTTATTCCAGGAATGCAAGAATTCTTCACTATACGCAAATCAATCAATGTGATACACCATATTAAAAAGTTGAAGGAGAAAAACCATATGATCGTCTCAATAGATGCAGAGAAAGCTTTTGACAAAATTCAACACCCATCTATGATAAAAACCCTGCAGAACGTAGGCATGGAGGGAACTTTCCTCAACGTAATAAAGGCCATATATGACAAACTCACAGCCAACATCGTCCTCAATGGTGAAAAACCAAAAGCATTTCCACTAAGATCAGGAACAAGACAAGGTTGCCCACTCTCACCACTCTTATTCGACATAGTTTTGGAAGTTTTAGCCACAGCAATCAGAGAAGAAAAGGAAATAAAAGGAATCCAAATCAGAAAAGAAGAAGTAAAGCTGTCACTGTTTGCAGATGACATGATACTCTACATAGAGAACCCTAAAGATGCTACCAGAAAACTACTAGAGCTAATCAATGAATTTGGTAAAGTAGCAGGATACAAAATTAATGCACAGAAATCTGTGGCATTCCTATACACCAATGATGAAAAATCTGAAAGTGAAATCAGAAAACACTCCCATTTACCATTGCAACAAAAAGAATAAAATATCTAGGAATAAACCTACCTAAGGAGACAAAAGACCTGTATGCAGAAAATTATAAGACACTGATGAAAGAAATTAAAGATGATACAAATAGATGGAGAGATATACCATGTTCTTGGATTGGAAGAATCAACATTGTGAAAACGACTCTCCTACCCAAAGCAATCTACAGATTCAATGCTATCCCTATCAAACTACCACTGGCATTTTTCACAGAACTAGAACAAAAAATTTCACAATTTGTATGGAAACACAAAAGACCCCAAATAGCCAAAGCAATCTTGAGAATGAAAAACGGAGCTGGAGGAATCAGGCTCCCTGACTTCAGACTATATTACAAAGCTACAGTAATGAAGACAGTATGGTACTGGCACAAAATCAGAAAGATAGATCAATGAAACAGGATAGAAAGCCCAGAGATAATCCCATGCACATATGGTCACCTTATCTTTGATAAAGGAGGCAGGAATGTACAGTGGAGAAAGGACAGCCTCTTCAATAATTACTCTTGGGAAAACTGGACAGGTACATGTAAAAGTATGAGATTAGATCACTCCCTAACACCATACACAAAAATAAGCTCAAAATGGATTAAAGACCCAAATGTAAGGCTAGAAACTATCAAACTCTTAGAGGAAAACATAGGCAGGACACTCTATGACATAAATCACAGCAAGATCCTTTTTGACCCACCTCCTAGAGAAATGGAAATTAAAATAAAAATAAATGGGACCTAATGAAACTTCAAAGCTTTTGCACAGCTACGGAAACCATAAACAAGACCAAAAGGCAAGCCTCAGAATGGGAGAAAATATTTGCTAATGAAGCAACTGACAAAGGATTAATCTCCAAAATTTATAAGCAGCTCATGCAGCTCAATAACAAAAAACAAACAACCCAATCCGAAAATGGGCAGAAGATCTAAATAGACATTTCTCCAAAGAAGATATACAGACTGCAAACAAACACATGAAAGAATGCTCAACATCACTAATCATTAGAGAAATGGAAATCAAAACTACAATGAGATATCATCTCACACCAGTCAGAATGGCCATCATCAAAAAATCTAGAAACAATAAATGGTGGAGAGGGTGTGGAGAAAAGGGAACCCTCTTGCACTGTTGGTGGGAATGTAAATTGATACAGCCACTGTGGAGAACAGTATGGAGGTTCCTTTAAAATCTACAAATAGAACTACCATATGACCCAGCAATCCCACTACTGGGCATATACCCTGAGAAAACCACAATTCAAAAAGAGTCTTGTACCAAAATGTTCATTGCAACTCTATTTACAATAGCCCAGAGATGGAAACAACCTAAGTGTCTATCATCGGATGAATGGATAAAGAAGATATGGCACATATATACAATGGAATATTACTCAGCCATAAAAAGAAACGAAATTGAGCTCTTTGTAATGAGGTGGATGGACCTAGAGTCTGTCATACAGAGTGAAGTAAGTGAGAAAGAGAAGGACAAATACTGTATGCTAACACATATATATGGAATTTAAGAAAAAAAAAATGTCATGAAGTACCTAGGGGTAAGACAGGAATAAAGACACAGACCTACTAGAGAATGGACTTGAGGATATGGGGAGGGGGAAGGGTAAGCTGTGGCAAAGCGAGAGAGTGGCATGGACATATATACACTACCAAACGTAAAATAGATAGCTAGTGGGAAGCAGCCGCATAGCACAGGGAGATCAGCTCGGTGCTTTGTGATCGCCTGGAGGGGTGGGATAGGGAGGGTGGGAGGGAGGGAGACGCAAGAGGGAAGAGATATGGGAACATATGTATATGTATTACTGATTCACTTTGTTATAAAGCAGAAACTAACACACCATTGTAAAGCTGTTATACTCCAATAAAGATGTTAAAAAAAAAAAATAGGGAGACCAAAGGAGAGGGAGAGAGGTGGGAGAATAGCCAGTCAGTGAAGCAGTCAGAACACACAACATTTATCAGTTGAGTTCGCCATCTCACATGGGCACTGTTTGTGGCACCCCAAAACAATTACAATAGTAACTTAAAAGATCTCGGATCAGAGATCACCATAACAAATATAATAATAATGAAAATATTTGAAATATTTCCAAGAATTTCTAACATATGACACACAGACACAAAGTGAGCAAATGCTGTTTGGAAAATGGTGCCAATAGATTTGCTCGATGCAGGGTTGCTACAAAACTTCAATTTGTAAAATATGCAATATCTGCAAAGCACAATTAACTGACGTACAATAAAAGAAGCTGTGCCTTTTTTTCATTTATTTAAAAATTATTTTATCTTCTCCGAAATCTCTGTTCATTTAATAGTCAGTTGTTCCATTGCCTTACAGTAGGCATTCAAGAAATCATTGTTGGGCAAAAAAAGACATAATTAAAAATAGAAATGACCGACATCAAAAATTGAGCAGTTTCTTCACATAATTTTGTTGTCTTTCTAAATGAAGTTGAACTGTTTTCATGAGGGTCTTTAATATGATATTCTGCATTGTGAATCTACATTAAAGGAAAGGCTTAGCATTTCTCAAATGTATTTCAATTCCTTTTTTGCATAAAGTATCTTTGAAGGAATGACATTCTAAGGAATATGATTTGGGAAATCCTGGCCTCAACACTTGTCCATCTTGTTTAATGTAATCATCCTAGCGTCAACCCAGCTGAAGTTTCCATCTTCCTCACTCCTTGTTGTGGATTTCACCGTGGCTGTGCTCATATTCCCCACAGCAATCAGGTCCCATCTTGGCACTTGCTATCATGTTGCCTGCTAGGTGCTGAAGTCTCATATACAAACTCTCTGTACTTAAAACTCCTCTCTCTCAGTGTCAGTGGTCTCATCACAGGTGTTGATTAAATAGATCCCTTTCCTATTCACACCTGATTCCAGTCTGAACTAAACTCAATTCAAAGGCACAAACATGCCACCTCCCTGGTCTCCAGTTCATGTGAGATAATAGAATCTCATTTCCCTGAAATGCTTATGAAATAGAGTTAAGTAAGTTGATTTACCACTCATCAAGGCAAACTTTGAAAATGTCCTCATTGTCTAAAGAAAAGAAAAAATCAACCAGGAGGATAAGCATCCTTTATCATACATAGTAGTGATAGTCTTATCACTACTAAGAAATGGTTTACAGAAGCAATTATTATTGTCTGGGTACTTGTTTGTCTCTCACACTAGACGATGAGCTCATTGGAAATAGGAAATATGTATAGTTCATCTCAGTATCTCCTACTAACTACCATGGTATCTGGAACATTGTAGGCCTTATTATGTATTTGAAGAATGGATAAATTAATAAATAAGTAAATGAGTGAAAACAGTGATATGTTTGTTAGCAAATACTAGAAGGAGCAGCTCACTTCTAAAAATACCAAAATTAAAAACCTGTATTAAATATGCTAACATCAAAATGACTTTCTCAGTCATTCATTCACTGATACAAAAAATGTTTATTAAGTACACAGTGTATTGCAGACACTGTGCTAAGGATACAAAAATGAATAAAAAATAATTCTGCCTTCAATAAGTGCAGTGTAGTAGATAAAAAAACATGTTTATTTAATACTTCAAATACTTTCATGTCAGATATTCACAATAATCCAACAAGACTGAAATCTTTCCATATCTACATTTTAAATCTTTTAAAAGTCATGTGTAGCAAGATGGCAGAGGAGTAAGAGGTGGAGATCACCTTCTTCCCCACAAACACATCAGTAATACATCTACATATGGAACAACTCCTACAGAACACCTACTGAACGCTGGCAGAAGACCTCAGACCTCCCAAAAGGCAATAAACTCCCCACATACCTGGGTAGGGCAAAAGAAAAAAGAAAAAACAGAGACAAAAGAATAGGGACAGGACCTGCACCTCTGGAGGGAGCTGTGAAGGAGGAAAAGTCTCCATTGACTAGGAAGCCCCTTCACTGGCGGAGATGGGGTGTGGCGGGGTGGTACAGCTTTGGAGCCACAGAGGAGAGCACAGCAACAGGGTTGCAGAGGGCAAAGCGGAGAGATTCCTGCACAGAGGGTCGGTGCCGACCTGCACTCACCAGCCCATGAGGCTTGTCTGCTCACCCTCTGGGGCGGGTGGGGGCTGGGAGCTGAGGCTCCGGCTTTGGAGATCAGATCCCAGGGAGAGAACTGGGGTTGGCTACGTGAACACAGCCTGCAGGCAGCTACTGCACCAAAGCTAGCCGGAAGGGAGTCTGGGGAAAAGTCTGGACCTGCGGAAGAGGGAAGAGATCATTGTTTCTGGTGCGCGAGGAGAGGGGATTCTGAGCACCACCTAAATGAGCTCCAGAGACAGGCACAAGCCGCGGCTATCAGCTTGCACACCAGAGATGGGCATGAGACGCTAAGGCTACTGCAGCCACCAAGAAGCCTGTGTGCAAGCACAGGTCACTATCCACACCTCCCCTCCCGGGAGCTTGTGCAGGCCGCCACTGCCAGGGTCCCGAGATCCAGGGACAACTTCCCCGGGAGAACACACGGTGTGCCTCAGGCTATGCAACATTACACAGGCCTCTGCCACCGCAGGCTCGCCCTGCATTCCATACTCCCCTCCCCCAGCCTGAGTGAACCAGAGCCTCCTAATCAGCTGCTCCTTTAACCCCGTCCTGTCTGACCAAAGAACAGACGCCCTCAGGCGACCTACCTGCAGAGGCAGGGCCAGATACAAAGCTGAACCCCAGGAGCTGTGCGAACAAAGAAAAGAAAGGGAAATCTCTCCAGCAGCATCAGAAGCAGCGGATTAGGATTAAATCACCACAATCAACTTGATGTGCCCTGCATCTCTGGAATACCTGAATAGACAATGAATCATCCCAAAATTGAAGTGGTGGACTCTGTGAGCAATTGTAGACTTGGGGTTTGCTTTCTGCATCTAATTTGTTTCTGGTTTTATGTTTATCATAGTTTAGTATTTAGAGTTTATTATCATTGGTAGATTTCTTTATTGATTTGGTTTCTCTCTTCCTTTTTTTTAATATATAGAAGTATATATTCTTTTTCCTTTTTCTCTTTTTGTGAGGGTGTATGTGTATGATTCTTTGTATGATTTTGTCTGTATAACTTTGCTTTTACCATTTGTCCTAGAGTTCCATCTGTCCAATTTTTTTTTCGTATAGTTTTAGCACTTGTTATCATAGGTGGATTGCTTTTTGCTTTGGTTGCTCTCTTCTTTCTTTCTTTCTTTTTTATTACTTTTTCACTTTTTATTTTTAATAGCTTTTTTTATTTTTTATTTTAAGAACTTTATTTTATTTTTTTTTTCTTTCTTGGTTGTGTTCTCTGTTTCTTTCTTTCTTTCTTTCTTTCTTTCTTTCTTTTCTCCCTTTACTTCTGAGCTGTGTGGCTAACAGGGTCTTGGTGCTCCAGTTGGGTTTCAGGCCTTTGCCTCTGAGGTGGGAGAGCTGAGTTCAGAACTTGGTCCACCAGAGACCTCCAGGCTCCATGTAATATCAAACAGCAAAAGTTCTCCCAGAGATCTCCATCTCAGTGCTAAGACCCTGCTCCATTCAATGACCAGCAAGCTACAGTGCTGGACATGCTATGCCAAACAACTAGAAAGAAAGGAACAAAACACCACCCATTAGCAGAGAGGCTGCCTAAAATCATAATAAGGTCACAGACACCCCAAAACACACCACCGGACATGGTCCTGCCAACAGAAAGACAAGATCCAGCCTCAGCCACCAGAACACAGGCACCAGTCCCCTCCACCAGGAAGCCTACACAACCAGTGAACCAACCTTAGCCATTGGGGGCAGACACCAAAAACAATGGGAACTACAAACCTGCAGCCTGAGAAAAGGAGACACCAAACACAGTAAGTTAAGCAAAATGGAAAGTCAGAGAAACACACAGCAGATGAAGGAGAAAGGTAAATACACACCAGACCAAACAAATGAAGAGGAAATAGGCAGTCTACCTGAAAAACAATTCAGAGTAAAGATGATCCAAAATCTTGGAAATAGAATGGAGAAAATATAAGAAATGTTTAACAAGGACCTAGATGAACTAAAGAGCAAACAAACAAGGATGAACAACACAATAAATGAAATTAAAAATTCTCTAAAAGGAATCAATAGCATAATAACTGAGGCAGAAGAATGGATAAGTGACCTGGAAGATAAAATAGGGGAAATAAATACTGCAGAGTAGAATATAAAAAAGAATGAAAAGAATTGAGGACAATCTCAGAGATCTCTGGGAAACATTAAACACACCAACATTCAAATTATAGCAGTCCCAGAAGAAGAATAGAAAAAGAAAGGGTCTGAGAAAATATTTGAAGAGACTATAGTTGAAAACTTCCCTAACATGGGGAAGGAAATAGTTAATCAAGTCCAGGAAGCACACAGAGTCCCATAAAGGATAACTCCAAGGAGAAACATGCCAAGAAACATATTAATCAAACTATCAAAAATTAAATACAAAGAAAAAATATTAAAAGCAGCAAGGGAAAAGCAACAAATAACATACAAGGGAATCCCCATAAGGTTAACAGCTGATCTTTCAGCAGAAACTCTTCAAGCCAGAAGGGAGTGGCAGGACATATTTAAATGACGAAAGAGAAAAACCTACAACCAAGATTACTCTACACAGCAAGGGTCTCATTCAGATTCGATGGAGAAATTAAAACCTTTACATACAAGCAAAACTTAAGAGAATTCAGCACCACCAAACCAGCTTTACAACAAATACTAAAGGAACTGCTCTAGGCAGGAAACACAAGGGAAGGAAAAACCCGACAAAAACAAACCCAAAACAATTAAGAGAATGGTAATAGGAGCATACATTTGATAATTACCTTAAATGTAAATGGATTAAATGCTTCAACCAAAAGACATAGACTGGCTGAATGGATACAAAAACAAGACCTGTATATATGCTGACTACAAGAGACCCACTTCAGACATAGGGACACATACACACTGAAAGTGAGGGATTGGAAAAAGATATTCCATGCAAATGGAAATCAAAAAAAGCTGGAGTAGCAAATCTCATATCAGACAAAACAGACTTTAAAATAAAGACTATTACAAGAGACAAAGAAGGACACTACATAATGATCAAGAGATCAATCCAAAAAGAAGATAAAATGGACAATCTGGAAGAAATGGACAAATTATTAGAAAACACAACGCTCTGAGAATGAACCAAGAGGAAATAGACAACATAAACAGACCAATCACAAGCACTGCAATCGAAATAGTGATTAAAAATCTTCCAACAAACAAAAGCCCAGGACCAGATGTCTCCACAGGTGAATTATATCAAACACTTAGAGACTTCTCAACCTCCCAAACTCTTCTGCGAGGCCACCATCACCCTGATACCAGTACCAGACAAAGATGCCACAAAGAAAGAAAACTACAGGCAAATATTACTGATGGACATAGATGCAAAAATCCTCAACAAAATACTAGTAAATAGAATCCAACAGCACATTAAAAGGATCATACACCATGGTCAAGTGGGGTTTATGCCAGGAACGCAAGGATTCTTCAATATACGCAAATCAATCAATGTGATAAACCATATTAACAAACTGAAGGAGAAAAACCATATGATCGTCTCAATAAATGCAGAAAAAGCTTTTGACAAAATTCAACACCCATTTATGATAAAAACTGTCCAGAAAGTAAGCATAGAGGGAACTTACCTCAACATAATAAAGGCTATATATGACAAAAACACAGCCAACATTGTTCTCAATGGTGAAAAACTAAAACCATTCCCTCTAAGACAGGGAACAAGACAAGGTTGTCCACTCTCACCACTATTATTCAACATAGTTTTGGAAGTCTTAGCCACAGCAATCAGAGAAGAAAAAGAAATAAAAGGAATCCAACTGAAAAAGAAGAAGTAAAGCTGTCACTGATGAAAGAAATTAAAGATGACACAAACAGATGGAGAGATATACCATGTCCTTGGATTGGAAGAGTCAACATTGTGAAAATGACTATACTACCCAAAGCAATCTATAGATTCAGTGCAATCCCTATCAAACTACCAATGGCATTTTTCACAGAACTAGAACAAAAATTTTCACAATTTGTATGGAAACACAAAAGATCCCGAATAGCCAAAGTAATCTTGAGAAAGAAAAACTGAGGTGGAGGAATCAGGCTCCCAGGCTTAAGACTATACTACCAAGCTACAGTAATCAAGACAGTATGGTACTGGCACAAAAACAGAAATATAGATCAATGGAACAGGATAGAAAGCCCAGAGATAAACCCACGCACCAATGGTCACCTTATTTTTGACAAAGGAGGCAAGGATATACAATGGAGAAAAGACAGCCTCTTCAATAAGTGGTGCTGGGAAAACTGGACAGCTACATGTAAAAGAATGAAATTAGAACACTCCCTAACACCATACACAAAAATAAACTCAAAATGGATTAAAGATCTAAATGTAAGGCCAGACACTATAAAACTCTTAGAGGAAAACATAGGCAGAACACTCTATGACACAAATCACAGCAAGATCTTTTTTAACCCACCTCCTATAGAAATGGAAATAAAAACAAAAATAAGCTAATGGGACCTAATGAAACTTAAAAGCTTTTGCATAGCAAAGGAAACCATGAACAAGGCAAAATGACAACCCTCAGAATGGGAGAAAATATTTGCAAATGAAGCAACTGACAAAGAATTAATCTCCAAAATTTACAAGCAGCTCATGCAACTCAATATCAAAAAAACAAACAACCCAATTAAAAAATGGGCCGAAGACCTAAATAGACATTTATCCAAAGAAGATATACAGATTGCTAACAAACACATGAAAAGTTGCTCAACGTCACTAATCATTAGAGAAATGCAAATCAAAACTTCAATGAGGTATTACCTCACACTGGTAAGAATGGCCATCATCAAAAAATGTACAAACAATAAATTCTGGAGAGGGTATGGAGAAAAGGGAACCCTCTTGCACTGTTGGTGGGAATGTAAATTGATGCAGCCACTATGGAGAACAGTATAGAGGTTCCTTAAAAAACTTAAAAGAACTACCATATGACCCAGCAATCCCACTACTGGGCATATACCCTGAGAAAAGCATAATTCAAAAAGAGTCATGTACCACAATTTTTACTGCAGCTCTATTTATAATAGCCAGGACATGGAAGCAACCTAAGTGTCCATCAACAGATGAATGCATAGAGAAGATGTGGCCCATATATACAATGGAATATTACTCAGCCATAATAAAAACAAAAATGAGTTATTTGTAGTGAGGTGGATGGACCTGGAGTCTGTCATACAGAGTGAAGTAAGTCAGAAAGAGAAAAACGAATACCATATGCTAACACATACACATGGAATCTAAAAATAAACAAAAAAAATTGTTCTGAAGAAACTAGGGGCAGGACAGGAATAACGATGCAGACGTAGAGAATGGACTTGAGGACACAGGGAGGGGGAAGGGTAAGCTGGGATGAAGTGAGAGAGTGGCACAGACTTATACATACTACCAAATGTAAAATAGATAGCTAGTGGGAAGCAGCCACATAGCACAGGGAGATCAGCTCAGTGCTTTGTGACCACCTAGAGGGGTAGGATAGGGAGGGTGGGAGGGAGACACAAGAGGGAGGAGATATGGGGATATATGTATATGTATAGATGATTCACTTTGTTATAAAGCAGAAACTAACATGCCATTGTAAAGCAATTATACTCCAATAAAGATGCTTAAAAAAAAATGTGTAAGGTATACTGTATAATGACTTAACAAGCTTCTGTGTAGGCTCCACCCAACTTAAAAACAAGAACATTTAGATCCTCCATCTCCCCTTTTATTCCTCCTGAGAGGAAATGGAAACCTGAATTTTCTCTTTACCTTTTTTTCCCCACTTTATATTTAACCATGTTGGTTTTATCAAGCACTATATTACATAGTTTTGTATGCTTTGGACTTTGTACAAGTGGAGACATACTGGAAGCTTACTATTTCCACTCAACATTGTAGTTTTGCCTTGTACATGTAAGCCTTAATCCACAAGTATTTCTTTTTTTTTCCATTTTTCATGTTGTGAGATAGGTTTCTGAAGTCATCTTTTCATATTCAGATTACCAATTGTTCCAATTCCATTATTGAAAAGTTTATCTTTTCTTAACCAATGTGTAGTGTCAATGTCATCTCAGTCAAAGATAAATTGTCCATTTTTGGTATTGGTCTTGGGGCTCTCCTTTCTATTTTTTGGTCAATATGTACAGCCCTGACCTAATCCCAGACCATCTGAAGAAATAGAGCTGTATAATAAATTCTTAATTTCTGATAAAAAAGAAAACAACAACTGTCCTTCCACCTTGTACTTCTTCTTTAGGAATGTCTTATTTATTCTTAATCATTTGCTCTTGCATATAAATGTAAAACTCAGTTTGCCATATCTCCTTTCACATGTAATTGAGCTATACCTCAAAGTGGTTCACAGTGAATTGTGGTGAAGCCGAAGTTTGAACCCATTCCATGGCTCCTTCCATATAATACTCAACATTTCAGAGGAGATCTTCTCTTAAATATTTCAACAAAAGACAAGCTTGTAAAGCTACTTCAGTACGTGTCATGCAACTAATTCATCAGGAGACTCATCAAAATGTAAAATGTTCTTTAAAATAAAGCGTTCCCTGGGCTCTTGCTAAGGTTTTTCAAAAGATAGTTACAGCAAGACTGCTAGTGTTGATTCAATATCCATTCTCCCATTGTTCCTCACTGACAGAAACTTTATTTTGTTGGGAGATGAGGGCAAAGTGCCCAGCTAATAAAAACTAAATTTCCCAGCCTCCATTGTAGACAGATGTACACATGAACAGAGACATCCATGTGTCAGAGTTCTAGCCAAGGAGAAATAAGTAGGTGTGTGGAGGCAGGAAAAATAAAAATATGTAAAGAAGGTGGGGACAGACTTAGCTGACATGTCCTTTCTACCCTGTGTGCCCTTTGTTCTCTCGCCTTCATGCATCCTCAAGTGCAAGCATGATGGCTGGTACTGTAGCAGCCACTTGCATTTGACCACAAAGGAAAGGCTAGGAGGACCTGCAAAGATCTTACAGACTTGATATACTTGAGCTTCTTACCATGCCTGCCTTCCTGCATACTTTTTGTTTCATGAATAAAAATTAAGCCCCTCTCTAACTCAAGTCACTATGATTTGGGTGTTTTACTGCACACAGCCAAATTTAAGCCCTACTTGATAAAAGAGTAATCAAATTGCACATTTGCTCTAAAGTGATACCTGTGTACAGTTATCTTTTTCATGGTATATAGCACAGAACTTCAGGGCTTCAAGCAGCCATTAAGTCAAAGCTCTTTTCCAGAGCACAAAGGAGGCTCCAAGTACAGGTACACCTACCACTCATGTTTATGCTCAGGTGGGTTAGCCACCTATATGCCCCATGTAAACTTTCACTGTTATTCCCTTTCAATTTCTCTCATTCTTGGGTTTGACATAAATGACTCTACTTTAGTAAGCACATATCAACACTTCAAGTACTTTTCAAAAGAGTCATAGGCCCTTAGAGGTAGGCATAAGGGTAGAATTTAGTACAACCTCCCTTGCAATGATGGAAGCACAGATCTCTGTCATTCTAGACATTAACCATCTGGAAAAGCATCACGCTAAATGTTGTAAGGGATTCAGACGTTTAAGATATAGCCCCTGTCCTGAAAGAGTTTATAATGTAATAAAGAAAACAGACTCACTTGATGATTCAGCCTTCTGAGGTTGGGACTCAAATACTTGGGATATGTGATTGAGTGCAAGGTCAAGGGGAACCTGTTCATTTCTACAGCTGCCATGGACCCAGAAAAAAAAAGAATTGTGGCAACATTTTTCTTATCTCAGATGTCAGAGAGTACCTATTTCCTTAAATTTACCTATAAGATCTCTGTTCTCTTTTATCCTTATTTCCTTATTTTGCATAATGAGTACTATCCCCATTAAATGTGTAAGTCCCCAATTCCTTTTGAAAAAAGAACATAAAACTGATCTATGTGATATAGTGCAAAGACCATTTGTTTTTGAAGACAAATATTGGTTCCAAGACCCATTAGCTATGTGATCTTGAGTAAGCCATCTAATGTCTCTGAACGCCATGTTTCTCCCCACAGCCTGAGTGTAACGCCGCTTACCACTTAGAGTTCTTATGAGGATCAAATGATTAAAAATGTGAATTCAGCAAAAAAACAATTCATTGCAAGTCTATCATAAACAAGCACTATTCAAAACATAGTGAATAAAAAAGATACTTCCTGCCCATATGTAATTACAGCGTATATAATAGTACCAGTAGTGATAGTTTTAATAGCAAAAATAAAGTAGGGTATGTAATTATCATTATAATTGAAGATACTGCATTATTGGGGGGAGGTACCTTTTTTGGTAGGCTCAACAAAGAGGAGCATCATTTGAGCAGAGTCCTAAATGAAGTGAGAGAGGGACCATGCAGGTATCTGGAGGAAAACAATTCCAAACAAAGAGACAAAAAAGGCAAAGGCCTAGAGGCTGGAGTGTGTTTGGCCTGTCAAGTACCCAGCAGGTATCCAGGACAGAATAGTTCCTTTACAGCAGTGGGAGTTCCAGCTGCCCACTCTTCAACAAAGTTGCACCGCTTCTTCATCTCCTTTGCTCTGGATTCTGTATGTGACACAAGCTCTATCTTTCTTCTAGATTCCCATAACACAAGCATTCTCTCTCTTCTTCTTCTCTTACTTTCAACCTAAGCCTAGATTCTCCCCCAAAATGCTTAAAGTGTTCTCTTTTTTTAAGTTAACACATACTGAGAGTTAAATATATGTTGAGCACTTTACTAAACAGTTTGTGTATCTTAAGTTATTTGATCCTCAGAAAAATCCTCGAGTGTAGCTATTATTGTGTTCCAAATATGGAAACAGCTTTGAGAGGTTAATACGGTCACGTTCACATAGCTAATCAGAGCTTGAGTTGGAACTTGAACCCAAGCCATCTCATATTTATGTCCAACAGATTAATCACTATCCTATGCTGCTTGCTTGTAAACAGAAGAAGGACCCTGCAAGGCTATTGATGAATAGATTTGACATAGTCTCTTTCAGGGAAAATCAATTTTCCTAATAAAATGATTCCCAGCCCCAGCCTTCCAGAACATCCAGGATATTCACATTCATTCATTCAACATTTCTTGCACACCAATTATGTGTAAGGACTATGCTGGGTTCTGGGGACAGAACAAGCTGCTAAGAGTTGCCTCTGTCCTAAGGAGTCAAAAGAATGTCAGAACCCTGAAAACGAAATTCATTTTCTCCCTTTAAGAGCACATGATGTCATACAAAAAGAATAACAAAATAATTATAAATAAACCATTACCACCAAGGTATCTTAACTGCAAATAAAAGTTGAAAATCACCTCTCTAAAGAAGAGGTGGAGTGTAAAGTCTGCCCTGTCACAATCAGGTCCTATTTACCATCCCCAAGAGACTTCTCTCTACAATAGATTTTCAAGTATCCCATTATAAGAATTAAGCAACATTAGGTCCAAACGTGTTCTTTATTGTTTGAGGATTTCCATCTATGTGCATTTTTATTACTACTTGGGGTTTGACAGGCTTCAAACTAAATTTCAAAAACCATAAAATCTTAAAATGCTATTAACTTCCAGTGAACTAACTCCTTCATTTCCTGCCTCCTTCACCCTTACTGGAGTTTCACCTTTTCTCTTTCCTCTGTGCATACCGGGCTCTGTGTGCTTATGTGGGTGAGTGGCTAGCAAGCACCAAGACTATATTGATTCTGTTCTTATGCTCCACAGAAGATTAAGTCCTGTCCTTCAACGACAGACTACAGGCTGGCAAAGCCGAGGAGCAATCAGAATAGCACACTCTGTTAGGCAGGAATGAATTTTATGAAGTTTAAATGATCCTTAACGACTTTGGGGGACAAAATCCAAGCTAACACAATCAGCACTGCGGAATAGAATTTTCTGGGATAACAGAAATATTCTGCATGTACTGTTCAATACAATAGCCACTATCAATGGTGATAGAGCATTTGCAATGTGGCCAGTGTGACTGAGAAACTGAATTTTTAAATTTCATTTAATTTTAATTAATTTAAATGTTAAAACCCACATTTGGCTGGTGGCTACCATATTGGTCAGCACAAACACATAAGGAAAAGATTTCCCGTGATTTTTAAATATTCCTAATGGCATGAAGACTGCTAAAATTCTTAAACTGACTTTTATCATAAAACAATCATTTCATAATCCTCATCTTAGGTCCTCTACTGCTAATAAAAAGTGGCAGTAACCTGATTTGTAAAATTACATTTTCTTCTTGAGTGGCAACTGCAGATTTTATAGCTTGTTCATTAATGCCACAGACCTAAATGCCCTACTTTAAATGGCTTATATTTATTTAGTGCAAGATTTGAGGGCATATTTAAAATGACACTCCACCTAAAAGGCCGAAAAAAGCATTTCAGTCCACAGTGAGTGAATGAAGGGATAAACAAAATGTGGTATATACTTAAAGTAGAATATGATTTAGCTTAAAAAGGAAGAGATTCTGACACAATCTACAAGTGGATGAACCTTTTTTTAATATTTTTTTTAATATCTTTATGAGAGTATAATTACTTTACAACACTGTGTTAGTTTCTGCTGTATAACAAAGTGAATCACCTATATGTATACACATATCTCCATATCCCCTCCCTCTTGAGCCTCCCTCCCACCCTCCCTATCCCACCCTTCTAGTTCCTCGTGAAGTATTGAGCTGATCTCCCTGTGTTGTGCAGCAGCTTCCCACTAGCCATCCATTTTACATTTGGTAGTGTACATATGTCAATGCTACTTTCTCACTTAGTCCCATCTTCTCCTTCCCCTCCCATGTCCTCAAGTCCATTCTCTGCCTCTGCGTCTTTATTCTTGTCCTGCCACTAGGTTCATCAGTACTATTTTTTTAGATTCCATATATGTGCGTTAGCATACGGCATTTGTTTTTCTCTTTCTGACTTACTTCACTCTGTATGACAGACTCTAGGTCCACCCACCTCATTACAAATAACTCAATTTCATTCCTTTTTATGGCTGTGTAATATTCCATTTATATATATATGTGCCACATCTTCTTTATCCATTCATCTGTCAATGGACACTTAGGTTGCTTCCATGTCTTGGCTATTGTAAATAGTGCTACAATGAACATTGTGGTACATGACTATTTTTGAATTATGGTTTTCTCAGGGTATATGCCCAGTACTGGGATTGCTGGGTCATGTGGTGGTTCTATTTTTAGTTTTTTAAGGAACCTCCATACTGTTCTCCATAGTGGCTTGTATCAGTTTACATTCCCACCAACCGTTCAGGAGGGTTCCCTTTTCTCCACACTCTCTCCAGCATTTATTGTTTGTAGATTTTTTTATGATGGCCATTCTGACCAGTGTGAGGTGATACCACATTGTAGTTTTGATTTGCATTTCTCTAATGATTAGTGATGTTGAGCATCTTTTCATGTGCTTGTTGGCAATCTGTATGTCTTCTTTGGAGAAATGTCTATTTAGGTCTTCCACCCATTTGAATTGGATTGTTTGTTTTTCTGATATTGAGCTGCATGAGCTGCTTTTATATTTTGGAGATTAATCCTTTGTCAGTTGTTTCATTTGAAAATATTTTCTCCCATTCTGAGGGTTGTCTTTTCATCTTGTTTATGGTTTCCTTTGCTGTGCAAAAGCTTTTAAGTTTCATTAGGTCCATTTGTTTAGTTTTGTTTTTATTTCCATTACTCTAGGAGGTGGATCAAAAAATGTGATTTATGTAAAAGAGTGTTCTGCCTATGTTTTCCTCTAAGAGTTTCATAGTATCTGGCCTTACATTTAGGTCTTTAATCCATTTTGAGTTTATTTTTGTGTATGGTGTTAGGGAGTGTTCTAATTTCATTCTTTTACATGTAGCTGTCCAGTTTTCCCAGCACAACTTATTGAAGAGGCTGTCTTTTCTCCATTGTATATTCTTGCCTCCTTTGTCAAAGATAAGGTGGCCATAGGTACATGGGTTATCTCTGGGCTTTCTCTCCTGTTCCACTGATCTATATTTCTGTTTTTGTGCCAGTACCATACTGTCTTCATTACTGTAGCTTTGTAGTATAGTCTGAAGTCAGGGAGCCTGATTCCTCCAGCTCCCTTTTTCTTTCTCAAGAGTGCTTTGGCTATTTGAGGTCTTTTGTGTTTCCATACAAATTATAAAATTGCTTGTTCTAGTTCTGTGAAAAATGCCCTTGGTAATTTGATAGGGATCTCATTGAATCTGTAGATTGGTTTGGGTAGTATAGTCATTTTCACAATGTTGATTCTTCTAATCCAAGAACATGGTATATCTTTCCATCTGTTTGTATCATCTTTTTGATTTCTTTCATCAGTGTCTTAGAGTTTTCTGCATACAGATCTTTTGCCTTCTTAGGTAGGTTTATTCCTAGGTATTTTATTCTTTTTGTTGCAATGGTAAATGGGAGTGTTTCCTTCGTTTCTCTTTCTGAATTTTTGTTGTTAGTGTATAGGAATGCAAGAGGTTTCTGTGCATTAATTTTGTATCCTGCTACTTTACCAAATTCATTGATTAGCTCTAGTAGTTTTCTGGTGGCATCTTTAGGATTTTCTATGTATAGTATCATCTGCAAACAGTGACAGTATTACTTCTTCTTTTCCAATTTGGATTCCTTTTATTTCTTTTTCTTCTATGATTGCCATGGTTAAAACTTCCAAAACTGTGTTGAATAACAGTGGTGAGAGTGGGCACCCTTGTCTTGTTCCTGATCTTAGAGGAAATGCTTTCACTTTTTCACCATTGGCAATGATGTTGACTGGGGGTTTGTCATGTATGGCTTTTCTTATGTTGAGGTAGGTTCCCTCTCTGCCCACTTTCTGGAAAGTTTTTATCATAAATGGGTGTTGAATTTTGTCAAAAGATTTTCCTGCATCTATTGAGATTATCATATGGTATTTTTTTTTTTTTGGTTTGTTTTTTTGTGGTATGTGGGCCTGTCACTGTCGTGGCCTCTCCCGTTGCGGAGCACAGGCTCCGGACACACAGGCTCAGTGACCATGGCTCACGGGCCCATCCGCTCCGTGGCATGTGGGACCTTCCCAGACCAGGGCACAAACCTGTGTCCCCTGCGTTGGCAGGCGGACTCTCAACAACTGTGCCACCAGGGAAGCCCTATCATATGGTTTTTAAGGGTGGATGAACCTTGAAGACATTATGCTAAGTGAAATAAGGCAGGACAAAGGCCATATGATTCCATTTATATGACATACCTAGAGTAGTCAAATTCAGAGACATAGAGTAGAGCAGTGGTTGCCAGGGGCTAGAGAGAAGGGGTAATGGGGAGTTTAATGAGTAGAGAGTTTCAGATGAGGAAGAGGAAAAGTTCTGGAAATGGATGATGGTGACGATTACACAACTATGTGAATGTAGTTAATGCCATAGAACTACACACTTCAAAATGGTTAAAGTGATAAATGTTATGTTTTACCACAATAAAATATTTTTAATAATTCTCGAAAAAAATGCATTTCAGATGATGAGCTCTTACAGATTAAATCACACATTACAATGTAGTTAACCCTCAATCTGACTGAAGCTCATAAAGATAAAGTGCAGCTCAGATTCAGCAAATACTAGACAATCCCAAATTCTTAATAACTCAGACATTCTGCTTAATTTGAGAATGTGTGACTGGGTGATTTTTACTTTTTGTCTTGGGTCCATCTTCATCAGTAGGATTGGTCTACAGAAATACTGAATTTCCTGAGTATGCACCATTGACAGCAACTGGTAGCAGAGAGATTCTGGTCTAACTTAGGACTTCCAATGAAAGAATGCACAAAGTACATAATCCACAGACTGATAATGTGGAGGAGGAGGGAGCTGTTAGATTGGATAAGCCAGGGTCATGTCAGTGGTGTTCACAGCTGCAAATCTGAGACCCAGAACATGCCTTTATGTAGTAGACATTTAGTAAATGTGTTGATTAAGTGAAAACAATGAGTTAATTAATTAATTAATTAATTAGCCAAGATCTCCAGTTTCAGCCTTAAACTGGATGTCCACATGTTTGGGCTGGTCAGGAAAGCATACGGTATATTATACCTGAATTCTATTCATTTGTGGGACTGATAAATAATTTGGGGAAATAATTCTGCTACGAGTCAAGCATGTAAGCGTGACTCAATAACAATGTTTCAATCATCAGAGAATGGAAGAATGATTTTGAGAACATTGGGTTTTGTGTTTTGTGTTACTCAGAACTGTCTTCCATCCCAACACCCAGTCTTGCTGTGAGCCATAAGGAGAGAAGAAGCCATGTGGAAAAGCTAGATTCACTAAAATGTCTATAACATGTTGGAAGCTCTCATCAGTACTTCATCAAGACCAAAGATGGGCTGGGAGGTGATTTAAAGTGTAGCAGGATGGGTGATGCCTTGAGTTGGCACCAATGGCTTTAGCAGAAATGGCAGGCATAAGGCTGCACCAACAGCTTTGGAGAGAAAGCTTTGAGAGTGACTAGAAATTACACTTGACACAGACTTCAGTGCCCTCAAAATGGGCACCAGTGAAAACCTCATTTGTAAAACACCTACATAGAGTTTCATGGATTTCCAAGTTTCCCAGAGTTGAAATCTAAAAGGATGTTAACAAATATGAAATCCCAAAGGGCTTCAGAAATATTTGAAGGAAATTTTGTGGAATCCTGGAAGCAGATGAAGGCGAAACCTAATTATTCTGTTATCATCATTATGCCCCTAGGTTGATGTTAACAACGATGGCACACTTACACTTGAACCCTGTGACTAAGAAGGTTAATGGGCTCATTCTTGATGACACAGAGCCATCAAGAAAAAAAAGAAAAGGATCACACCTCCCAGTCTCCTTTGTAGCTATGAATGACCATATGACTCAGTTCTAGCCAAAGAATATGCGCAGAAGTAAAATATGTCGCCCTAGTGGATATTTGGCAGGTCTGAAGTCATTTTCATTGACACTACTGGGGGTAAGGGGGATGCTACTGGCATCTAGTGGGTTGAGGCCAGGGATGCTGTTAAACACCCTACAATGCACAGAACATCCTTCCTCAACAAAGAATAATCTGCCCAAAATGTCAATAGTGCCAATGTTAAGAAACTGATTTAAAGAAAAGAGATGTATCCTCCCCTCCTTTGCCCCTTCCACTGGAATTGGGACATAGTAATGACCCATGTTGGACCATACAGCAACACCCTGGAAAAGACAGAGCAACACCCTGGTCCTTTCCAATTTTACAGTGCAGAGCCACTATACCATTTCAGACTTTAAACAAGAGTGAAATACATTTCTATCTTGTTTAATATACTGTTATTTTGAGTCTTTATTTCATGCACCTGAAACTATATTCTAACCTAAACAGAAACTAAACTTAACTGAAAGTCCTTATCAGGTAGAATGCCAAAAAAGAGAGAAGAAAAAAATTAAGGGTGGCAAAAATCCTTTCTTTGCTCTTTACCTTCCATTTCCCCATTTATCCAGAAACAAAATTTCCTTTGGCAAAATCCTCCAAGCCTGAGTCTCTGCCAACTCAGCTGAGTGGGAAAGATCCCACCCCCACCCCGACCCCCGTGGAGGACACTAATTGACTGAAGCAAAACCTCACAACCCCAACTCCCTGGCCATGGTGACCAGCTCGCAGGAAGAGAAGCTTTCACTCTTCCACTGGATTTTGTAGGTGAAGATATGAAGATTAGAAATGCTGCCACCATCTTGTCTCATTAAAGAAGCAACCCAAAAATGAAGCTGCCACACCAAGGAAGAAAGAGTTGAGAGGTGATGAGAAACCCATCATATGATCTCCCACATCAAACTGCATCTATGACAAGACCTACCTCTGGCCCTTTCAAATATTTGAACCAATAAATGTTTTGCTTACAAAAGTTTGAGTTAATTATTTTGTCACATGCAACTGAAAGATTTCTAAGAGACATAGAAAGTTTTATGGTAGAAAAAAATTCTGATAAGAGAAGATTCACATTTCAGACCTTTTCATTTTACTCAAGGGTTAGGACATCATCTGCAAAGTTTCCTGTAGCAGGAAAACAACTGCAACAGAAGTTTTGCCATTGCCTCATGTATGTGTACTGGGGAAGTGGGTGTGAATAGATTCGAATCACCAATGTTTCTTGGTGTGATATATACCTCATAGACTTTAGTCTACTACTTTCATGTATGACATACCTGCTTCTCTTCCCCATACTTAACTTACCCAGGTATCTAAATAATCAGACTGGAGAGGGACTCTATTTTCTTTCTTGTTGTTACTCTTGTGATTAGTTGTTAGGCAAGGCTAGAGATGTTTAGCAATCATTCTGATTATGTTTGATTGCTCAATTTCCCTAGGAATCATAAACTGTCAGCCTATGTAAATAGACTTTTATATTTGGGTTTCTTAAACTTCCACTTCATTTGTCTTGCTCTTATTCCTCAGTTCCAGGTTCCTATCTTTACTAAGCATTGCCTAGGAACTTCTTTTGTGCTCAACAAGTTATGGACTTTAAGAGAATTTTAGGAGAAAATTCATGTTCCCAAGACTCAACTACTCTAATAATAGGATGTTAGGAAGGAGCGATGGCGGGTGATATTGTCAGTGTTTTCAGACTAGAAGGGCTTGATCACTCGAATCAGACAATGAATATGCTTCTGTCTATGATAAGAGTCTTAGTTCCCTGATTGTCCTGTATTTTTACAGGTAGTAGTCAACCTCTGTGGTTATTCTTGATTTTCATATATTTCAGTGGTCATGTTGCTCTTGATTCTAATATGTGGAGAACATTGTTGCCCCAGGTCTAGCCTATAGTTGATATAATAACCATGATTTAATGGCTCTGTAACCTCTGGAAAGGTATATAAACTCTCTGTGACCCAGTTTCTTCCCTTTAAAATGAGACGAGATGGAAATAATGGTATTGAATACCACTGATAATTGCAGTGTTTCATTTCAAAGAGTCATATCTTAAAAACCAAAAGCTTTGGAATCTTACCAATCCACTGTCCAGGGGTTTATTTTTTTAAAAAATACCTAGAGAGCTTTCAGGGATGGTACAATTCCATCTAAGACTTGAGGCCAAAGAACAGTTGCAAATGGATAAACCTTACAACTTTCATACACCAGATATTCAATGGAACTAACTACTACATTTTTCATTAACAATTCAAGTGAGGATTTCTTACCTGGCAGAGCAGCTATCTTGAAATTTTTATTAAACTACACTGACTTTTGCCTAGGGCCTTTGCACACAGTGTTCTCTCTACTTGGAACATTCTATCATCTCTCTGCCCTGCTCTTAGCCATAGTTCCCATGAAACCTCAATATATCTCATATTTTCCCATGAGAGCTGAAGGATCAGCTCTCACCCTAGACATCACTTTTTGTGGAAAACCTTCCCTAACCACCACCCTACCTAATCTAACCATCCCACAGTTTTCTTCCCAACTATGGTCTTTATAAAACTGGATTTAAGTTGTCTATTTACTATTTACACAAGAGTATAAGTTCCATGAGGACAGGGATCTTATTTGTTATATACAAATACTAAGTGCTCAGTAAATACTCGTTGGGGAAAAAAAGGACGGGAAAGACAGATTGATGGATAGTTGAATCTTAGGAAGGATGAAAAGATTGGTACAGTGAATTTCCTCATGGTTGCCCCTTGCAAATCTGAAAAATGACAGACCCACCTACTATTGCAAAGCTTTTTTTTTTTTTTTCCAGTACGCGGGCCTCTCACTGCCGTGGCCTCTCCCGTTGCGGAGCACAGGCTCTGGACGCGCAGGCTCAACGGCCATGGCCCACGGGCCCAGCCGCTCCGCGGCACGTGGGATCCTCCCGGACCGGGGCACGAACCCGTGTCCCCTGCATCGGCAGGCGGACTCCCAACCACTGCGCACCAGGGAAGCCCGCAAAGCATTTTTAATTTTCAAAGTATTTTCTTTATATTACTTTCTTGAGTGAGAAAGAAAACAAAGGACAATCTATCTTTAACATGTAAGTGTAAAGATTGCTTAAAATATAAGAAAGTGCAGAGAGTTTTAAATGACTTAAGAAAACATAGCTGTATGGAAATCTAATTTTCTGAATTCTAGCTCTGTATTTGTTTTGTTTATCCACATTCCTCTCCAGGCTTTGAAGCAAGGGCTTGAGAATAAAAAAGGCCACTGAGAAACCCGAATAGTGTGACTCTCTATTCACAATAAGAACTTATTCTACTGCCATCTTAATATCTTCAATCATTTGCATTAGTAAAAATGAAGATATACTCAATGATGATATCAAGAAAACAAATGAGGTTAATTGAATATGACCAACCTGTAAATGTATATGATTGCTTGGACTGCACACAATGGCCATGTGTTTTGCATATTGTTGTTTTCTAAGGGGCTGTAGATTGCAGTTTTGATTAATTGTACTAATTCTCGGACTTAAGAGTCAAACTGAGAACTATGTAATTCTTAGGCCCTTTCATGTCCTTTATAAACCTTCTTTGGAGGTCTTGAAAATGACTTTCAAAAACTGAAATTAATTTTCTTTCTAATCCCCTAGAGATCAATGCAGTGAATTTCATCATGCCATGATGATTAAAAATGCTGAAATGAGTCATGATATAATTAGGAATTTCTTTGTGCAAATCAAGCTCCATGAACTATATCTAACACTGATTCCGTTTATAAAAATCAGTCTGTTCCTCCTGATGCAGAAGAAAAATTTTGGCAAGGAGACATAAAAATCTCATAACTTTAAATATATTTATTAATCGGTCAATTTCTTTAAATGGTACTAAAATATCTCAGTAAATTGGCAGCTTATGCAAAGACATAATAGCAGAGAACAAGGAATACTATGAGAACTGCAGGAAAGCCAGTATGGCTGAAACATGTGTAACAAAATGAAGAAACATTTACTCTCTTAGCAGCTGGTAGAATAATTCCTCTAGGAGCTTAACACAATATTTTTAAATAAACTGTTTAATAAGCTACTTGGGATGAGAGGTGAGACTACAAGGGACATATTCAACCTAAAAGTAGTGGCACTAAGCAAGAATGGAATCTAGAAATAGAAGGGCACTTTGTTTTGTTGAGCCCTTGGATGGAGTTGGGAATGTACGTTTATAATCAGGGGCTGGGGCAAAGCCAAATTGCTCAGTATAATAAAGGGATGAGTGTAAAGAGCTGGGGTGGGGGGCAAGCAGGAGTAGATCCAGGAAGACTGTATACCTTGGGGGGAAAGTAGAGACAAAGAAGAAGAAATGTCCTAAGAATGCCACAGCAGAAAAGAAACTTTGGGAAAAAAAGTGTCAAATGGTGAATTGGAGGTTGTTACTATACCACATATGATAGAATATTCCCTCATCTCCCCTGTGAATTCTGTGTTTCTCACTAGGACTTTTGTAAAAATGGATTTGGTAACAGAATGTGAAGACATGTAAGAGTTCTATGTCCACCTGGGTGTAAGATAAAAACAGAGGTTGCTTTTATAGAGGAGACAGCTGGCCTCTGGGTTTCTATAAATTGTAAGAGGACAGTGAGAAGGGATGAGTCTGGAAGAATAAGCAGGGTGATTTTATGAGAGATCATGTGAGCCATCTAAAAATGTGTGCATCTTATCTCAGGGAAAATAGGGAACAGTTAAAAAGATTGAAGTAGAAGAATGACATCATTAGGTTTGTAGTTTAAAAAGATTAGCAGCAATTCAGAGAATGGGGTAGTGGAAGCAATGATAGAGGCAAAGAAAAGTTACAAAGCTTTGCAGCAATCCAGACAAGAAATGTTAAAGCCTTGTACTGGTAGCAGTGGAAATGGAGAGAACTGGACAACTGGACATATTAAAAAGTTAGAGTCAGTGGATCTTGATGATTGACTGGATGAGAGGGAATGGGTGATCAGCCTCCCTGGTTTGCCCAGGACTGAGGGATTCCCAAGATGTGAGACTTCCAGTTTTAAAATGGGGACAACTCCGAGCAAGCCGTTCCAGTTTCCATGGATGTGGGACCCTTTACGCTAAAACCCAGAAAGTCCTGGGAAAACTGAGATGAATTAATGACCCTAATGGGAGTTGAAGTTGTGGATGAGTGAGGATGACAGCTAATTTCTGGCTTGGGAATGGAGGTACCAGTCACTGAGACAGGGAAGACAGGAATAGGAACAAATTCAGTTGGGAAGAAAACACTGAATTTCATTTAGGGGCATGTTTCAGGAGCCTATAGGACATTAAAGAGAGAATATGGAAATATCCAGTAGACAGTTAGAAACTTTTAAGAATCTGGTACTCAAGAAAGAAAGTTGGATTTAAAATATACTGTTGGGAGTTACTGGCATAGAGATGACACTTGAAGCTATGTGAATGAATGATACTGCCCAGGGATAGTTTATACCAGAGAAGAAGAGAAGAGGAGAGGAGAGGAGGGAAGAGAAAGAGAGGGGATAGAAGGGGAGGGGGCTGAAGACAGGACCCTGGGAAACATCAAGACATATTTACAAGACATATAAAAGGTGACTGAGATGGAGCAGCTACAATGCCAAGATAAAAACTAAGAGTGCACTGTCTAGAATTCAGGGCAAGACAATGTTGGAAGGAGGTAAGGTAAGTGTCAAGTGCTACAGGCAGATCAAGTAAGATAAAGACTGAAAATTATCCTTCCGATTTAAGAATAACAGATCATTATTGATCTTGGTGAAAGCACTTGTAGAGAAATGGTAGAGAGAATCTAGACTGAGGAATGAATGGCAGATAAGAGAACAGAGATAAAGAGTAAAAAAAAAGTCTATTTCAAAATGTTTCAAAGGAAGAGAGATATAAGTGGGATGGATGGAGGAAGATGTGGGATTGAGGACAACATTTTTATAATCAGTATCTTGGCCCACGTCCTCTAGGAAACAGAGCCTGAAGTAAGGATTAAAACACTTTTCTTTATTTGTGAAATGTGAGTCCAGGGAAGTAAGGGTAATGAAAGTGGGAAATAAGGCAAGGAGAGATGCAAAGCAATGTGATGAGCTGCTTAAGGAACTGATTGCCAATTTATAATGATCCACAAAGAAACATGGGCTGCTCAGCAGGTGTATCTGCAGGGCTTTTTGAAAGGCTGTTAGAAGAAATCACGCCTCAGAGTTGTCTGCAAAGGGGAAAGATTTGGGAATTTATTTTATCCTTTCCTACTCTTGAATCTCAATGGTGAAGTTTCATCCCATAGGCAACTTACTCCTTCACATTCCAGGCTATATCATCTGGCCTTCGCAGTCATCAGGAAGTTAAATCCCATGCCCATAGTATAGTTTTTAATCCGATCTGAATGAAACATTAAGGGCACCCTGGAACAGAGGACTCAGTGTGTGAGCCAGGAGAGCCAGGCAGGCCTAAGGCTCCAACTCAGACTGCAGCCTGTTCAGAGAATTCAGCAAAGGAGAGTAAAGGTGCTGGTGATGACAGTGGTAACAGCGTGGTCCAGGGGCAAGCGGTGTCTTTGTAAAGAAAGTAACCAGGAGAATCTGAGAAGGTGCCCAAGGTTTGTGTTTGAATTAGTAGAAAAGATTTAACACATTTAAATGTCATTGGGATGGAATCAATAAGAAGAGATTGAAGGTACAGGAGAGAAGGTATCTCTTTGACTGAGAAGTTTAGGTATTAAGGAAAAAGTAGGTGGAGACAGAATTAATTTCACAGGAAAGGTGAAAGGAGATTGTAAATTCCCCACATAAACTCTATTAAATTCCCTCAGTCCTGGAGCATATTTATTTAGTGCTCACCTCCCTGATACTATTTGAACTGGGCACCAAGCAAAAAATCTACACTATAGTCCACCAACCTTAATCTAGTCTTCCTCTGCCTTTAGAAATCATATGTAATTTAAAGTCCTGCGTTCTTTGGGGGCAGAGACAAAGATATAAGGTGGAATAAGCTATATAATCAAGTGTCAGAAAACTAACAACCTGGATAATGTCATCAAGGAGTAAGGAATGGCACACTTTCCTGGGAAGGCCCCCTTGGAGAAAGATTGGAGAGGCTGGCAGTGCACCATCATTTAGGCTTTAAGCATTTCTGTAGGACCTGGGTGCTGATTTACTTTGTCATCTATTGATTGTATCTGCCAAAATTATTGAAACTTTTTAAGTCTTAGTTTCCTCTTCTGCAGAATGGAGATGACAATAACAATTTCTAGTATTTTGCACTGGTGAATTAAATAATATATGATAGGAAAATACTTTGCTCAGCACCTGGAACATGCTAGGTATTATTATTTATGGAACCTAAAGCTATGTTAAGTATTGGGGATACAATGATGAACAAGTCACAGATCCCTAAACTGGATAACCTTGCCAAGGAGGTAAAAAGGTTCATACATGGAAACAGATCATTGATGAGGAAGTCTCTGCACTCCCTGCTTCTGCCCCACTCTTGACACCCCTGCCCTGGCTCTAAACACATAGAAATTCTGGACACAATTTAACAAAAATGGCAAACTTTAAATGCATAGATAAATTGTGAGCAAGAAAGAAAAACTATCTAGGGGTTAGAAATAAAGACAGAATTCAAAATGAGAGCTGTAAGCAGAAACTGAAGCCAAAATTTTACAAGATAATTAGAAAAAAAAAAAAAAGAGGCCTGGGGGCTGGGTCTTTAATACCTACCTGAGGGACAGAGATGTCTAAGCCTCAGATACCTGACCTCGGGGACCTGGGCCTGAGCTACATGCATGAGCCTAGGAGTGAGGAAGGCAGCTCACTATGTGACATGGACCTCGAATAGGTTCATTTATGCTAGAGGCAGTTCTCTCTGTGGTGCAGGAGATTAAAAACTTCTAAAAAATATTAAATCCATGGTCTAAGCTGCACAGGGGCATGTGGTCTGAATTCAAACTGCCTGTATGGTGAGGTATCCTAAGCTAGGAAGTTGACATAAAAAACCTGGTCCAGAACAGATGGAACTCTTAAAAGTAAAAGCAAACTTGAAACTGTTCATAAGAAGCTCTCCAGGACCCAGGATTCCTATGAAAAACAACTTGCACGAAGAAACAATCCACATTAAAAAAAAGAAAAAAAAAACAGGATTTTTATCTTTAAGAACTAGAGAAAAATAAAAATCTGAAATAAACTTCAAAATAAATGAAGTGTTTAAAATTATAAAAGAAGAATATAATAAGGCAATAAAAGAATTGTGCTTCTATAAAACAACAGATAGACTTTTTAAGATAATGAAATAAAAATTCTGGGAGTGAAAAATACAAGCACTAAAATTAAATACTTAATGGATAGGTTGAAATGTAAAGTAGACACAGCTGAAGAGAGAACTGATGAATTAAAAAGATAGAACCGAGAAAATCACTCAAACTGCAGTTTAGAGAAAAAAGAGATGAAATACATGAAAGCAGAATTAAGAGAAATTATGGATAAAGTGAGAAATTCCAACAGACAGTCAATAGAAATTTCAAAAGAGTGAGAATCAGAAAGATGTAATATTTGAAGATAAAATGGCAGGAAATGTTTTAGAACTGAAGAAAGATCCATGTATCGAACATGAATGGCATACATACCATTTTAGTGCGTGTCTCAAGCTTGTCCGTCTCAGCCTTACAGTCTCTTTGAACTACTACTGCAGTGATTGACTTCATGCAGGCACAATCCTTACCTCATCCCCATGTTGCACACTTCTCACTTGTTACCTTGAGGCTTCTGTATTGATATCAAAGCCCAGATGCTACAGTACCCATACATGCATACCCCATGAATGAAAGGGAATTAACACTACATGGGGTGAATCTCTGACATCAGCTAAGTTGTATGCTTATCAAGAATCAATTTGTGGTGTGTTTTCATTACTAATTGCTCTACTGAAATAAAAATTTTGTAAACTGATGAAGTATGTGTGAGAAAAAAGAGAGAAATTTCTTTAATGAAATTTAAGTGGAATGCTTTGGTAAGACTAGATAAAAGCAGTTGCTAAAAAAAATTGCCATCATCATAAGTGTAGGTGAGACAAGCATAAAAGATTGGGGGAAAAAATTAAAATCTTAAGGGATAGTACACTAAGATTGTTTTGCAAGTATCTTTAAACTTTTCTTTGGCTTTCAAGAAAGCAAAACTGGAAATCACAGGCAATGCATTACGGTTATGGTTGTAGCAAAAAAAAAAACTTAAAACAAAATAAGGTCTTAACTTAACATCAAAATATTGATGCGTATATGTACATCTTTGGGTTTTAATATAAAGTAAAATGTTAATGTATCATTTTGAATGATTCCCTACTTTAACTGACTCTTTAAAGTGATTACCATTCTCAGTAGCCTTCCACTATACACCACTTCCATGCTTATGTTCCAAATGTTGTGTTTGTTTCCCAAATCCAACCAATAAACTAAACCCTGTGGTTTAACAAATTCTACATAACTTTACCTAACTTAATTTTCCAATTTTATTTTCTAATTGTATACCTTAACTTTAGCTCAATTAGACCTATAATTCTCTGAACACATGCTCTAATGTTAAGCTCCTGCTAGTCTCTTTAACTGGAAGAAAAGGAAGGAGAGAGGGAAACAGGAAGAAAAGAAGGGAAGGAGGAAGAAAGGGAGATGAGGGAGACAGGAAGAAAGAAAGAGAAGGAGGGAGGGATGGGGAGAGACAGGAAGGAAGGAAGGGAGGGAAGGAGAAAGAGAGGGAGGGTGGAAGAGAAAAAGGATTAGCTGGATGAGCTAATTTCATCCCATCACAGATGCCCTGGGACAGATGCTCCCAGGGCATCTGTCCTCCCACTCAGCTCTAGCTACCCCACTTATTACATATATCAAAATCTATGGATTCACAGTAATGTGCTAACGTGCTATTAAATGTGGCAAGTATAGGGAATACATCAACCCATGAAAGAGTATAAGTGAAACCAATCTTGTGAAAGAAAGCAGAATTCAAAAATTCTATAAATAGAATGTATGTAGCTAAACTTTAAAAGGACGGATGTAAATTTTGAGTGATGTAAAGAGCTAATGTTCATTTGACTGTTTTATTCTATAAATTTGCTTCAGTTCACAATCAAAAGAAATTTATAAACATATACAAAATCTACAAGATGAGATTCATTGTGAAGTGAATTAAAGGAAACTAAACCACTCTGAATCGGGAAGGAAAAGACAGGACCCTCTATTAGTTTATAGCTGGTTGAGCCCCAACCAGGAAGTTCTAGAACAACCAATAGACTATGTGATTTCAAAATAATTTCTAAATTAACAAATACTTAAGCTTTTGAGTCTCTTCACTTCTTTCTTACTCCTGACCCAAGAGAGAATTAATAATTTGATTATTTTCCCATTTTTTGTATTACATTTCTGCCTTTTATTTTTTTCATTGATTCAATGAAATTTTTCTTAAAAGTGACAGAATTATAAAAACTCTAAGCTGGAAACGACCTTGGACTATTATCTTCCATTTCCCTACTTTCAGACAACATCACAATAATGCTATCCCAGGCAGATGAAGAGCTATGTTATTTTTTAAACCTCCAGAGAAGATTCTAAAATCTCCCAACATTAACACCTCTCACTGTCAGGAAATTCTTCCACATATAATCTAAATCTCTCATGCTGCTGTTAAAATCAGTTTCCACTTGGCAGAGCTGAGTCGACATTGAGAACAGCTGGTCTTCAGCCTCTATGTAGAAATTCTTCATTTGCTGCCACTGTAATGTAATGAGATTGAATTTTCTGTATAACTTTGATTTAGTCCTTAGCTTATATCCTTCTCCAAGTTGATTAACCTCAGTTCCCCAACCTCTCCAGAGAGTTCATTCATACTATTACCTGCATTCCCACTTCACTTTGTAAGCTTCTCTACCAGAACATTATCACAATTTAGTGTAATCATATGTTTGCAGGACTGTCTCCCCACACCTCTTCCTGTCTTATTTGTGTGCCTATCTCTGTGACTGACATATAATAGGTCCTCAATAAATGACTATTGAATGAATCAATGAAATGGCATACAGATAAACCATTTTCTTCCAACCATTCAGCCATGGTTGTGGCCATCTTGTGTTAGCTAAGTTTCTTTTGATAACAAGTCATGGAAACCAACTCTAGTAGTATGAGCAAAAACAGGGAATTGGTTGCAAGAATACTGGAATATCTTACAGAATCTAAGGAAGAATTAAACCAAGGCTCAGAAAGGGTAGGAACTAGGGCAACTCCATGTATTTCTTCTGTAGGAGGCTGTGGGCTTTTCTCTCAGAGCACTGCAATGTGTCTCAGCTACCAACAACTTCCAATAACACTGATGCTCTTCTAGCAACATTTCCAGTTCATGGGAGAAACAAACTGATGGGCTCGCCTTAGGTGAGATGACAGACCAGAAACAATAAGCCACGGTCCAGGGGACACTTTCCTAACATTGAGATGGCTGTCAGGGTGGGGGAAAAGAGAGGCCCTATCTGTGCACCTTGACAGCTCCTCAGAGAAGGGGAACCCTGCACTGTGGATCCACCACAAGAGGTGTCCACTCAGGCTCATTGTCACTGTTGAATTCTTGTGAGGATGTCACAGCTAAATAAATAAGGTAATTCAACCTTAACTTTTCCTTTTCAACTGTTTTCTTTAGGCCTGCTGGTACCAAGATTTAAGAAGGTAAAAAGTTGTCTTACTGTGTTGGAGTGTAAATTTCCTTTGCACTATGGATCAGTACTTGAGTTAATGACAAACATTATCACAAGATTTACAGCACACAGAAAAATCTTCCTTTCTGAAATCCGATTCAATTTATGCATCATTGAATTGGTAACAGACTCATACATGAAATACTGAATAGCAAGGAACAAATAGGTAGTGGCCAAAGCCCCAAACATGCTCCAATTGTCTTGGTATGCCTGCAGTATCTTGTCTTGAACTTCCTCAATA
The DNA here is from genome assembly GCF_937001465.1 of Orcinus orca. NCBI lineage: Eukaryota > Metazoa > Chordata > Mammalia > Artiodactyla > Delphinidae > Orcinus > Orcinus orca. The sequence continues at coordinate 134,743,101 of NC_064559.1, read as the reverse complement.
GCATACCTGCCAAAAAGACCCTGGAGAAGGAGAGAAGGAACAATGGGTCAGCTACATGACAGTAACACTCTGCAGTGATTCAGGAGTTTTCCATTTAAGTCCGATTCTTTCATACCTCTTACCCCATTTTGTAATTGAGTTAAACACCTATGATAGATGAAAATTAGCCACCAATTCTTTCTATCTAGCCTCATGAAGAGGAGGAAATTTCCCCATCCCTTGAATAGGGGCTGGCCTTGAGATTTGGTCTGACTGAATGAGGAGGAAGTGACATTGCGAGAATTACAAGCCTAGGCCTCAAGAGACCTTGTGAACATGCCAGATAAGAGGATAGGAAACCATGTGGAAATTTCCAGATTTGGGGGGTGGGGGGGATGCAGACACAGATAACATACATCACAAAACTCACAGCTAATTTTAGACTGTAATAAGAAAACAGGGATCCAATAAGTCATTTATATTAAATATATATTTACAAGTACCTCTTGCCTTTTATTTGGTATGGCACAAATCTATAATCTTCCTTCAAATTTTTTTGATATTTTTTTTTCTTAACCCATCAAATTTATAAGCAAGTTAAGCTTGGTTTCCTAATATTTTGGAATGATGCTCATACTTAGAATTTGGCTAATTCAGGATCATTCTTCTCCAGGTTATTTAAGACATTCAGACAGTCTATAAAATCTTTTTCCAAATGTAAGACTGTTTTCAAAATTCTTGCAACTCTTTTTGCATCATTTACTGAGAGAATTAAACTTACGTTTTATATGTTTCCAGTTCTGTTCTCCTGAGTGAGTTATCTGAAAGTTAACTGGGTAGTTGAAATCTATGGTCCATCTCCCTGGATGTGGAGATTTGGCTTTGTTCCACTTCATCTTCCCTGACTTCCTGATTTGGAGATCTGTCACAAGACCCTGCTGTGAGATCTTTGTTCTGTTTTCCTTTATCTTTACCCAGAGACTTTCAAGAATTCTTTGTTCCTCTTATTTCCATAGATACTTTGGTATTTGAATACTTCCTGTGTCTCATCCTGCTAGAGAGAGAAGTTTATGGATGCTTAGTTTGAATATGGAATGAGAGCTGGGATACTTCCTAATTAGCACAGAAGCCAGCCTAGAAATTCCCACAGCTGGCCATATCATATACCCTTCTGTACTCATTATTTTTACTATGGTTTTTGATAATATTCTGCTTCTCAAAGACTAAATGAGTCACAGTTTCTAGCCTTAAAAAAAATATTTATTTTATATGGCTCTACCTTTTATTCATTTTTAATCTAATACCTTTATTGTCCTTATGTCGGTTTCCGGTTTCTGATTTTCCTCTCTCCCCTGATGACTATTGGGTTCTCTATACCTCACTGTCTCTACTCCCCTTTCTTTAAGACTAGCTTCTCTTTTTACCTCAGAAAAGAGATAATAATCACTCTGATAAACAGTAGACAGAAAACTAAATTCTATGGAGCAAGAGTTAGAAGATTACTTTAAGAGATTTCTTCATTCCTACTATTTTCCAGGCACCAGTATACTAGGTGCCTCTATTCATATTCACCACTTGCCCTTCTAAAAGAAATAATGCTTTTCTGGAAGGTTGGGGAGAGGGTGGGAGGGTGCTCCATAACAAAACCAGAACATTATTGCCTGAAAACATCAAAAAGAAACTCTAATCCTTTTTATAGGGAGTTTACACTGAGGGGAGGGGAGAGAAAGACAAATATTTGATCCCATTTTTCAAAAAGCACTTATTGAGCACCTTGGTAATACAGTTTACATCTTCATGCCTCAGTTTCCAACGTGTTTCACGTAAATTATCTTATACGTGAGGTAAGTAGGCAGACAATAAATGAGTTGTACATGAAACACTTTAATACACTATATAAATGCAAGAAAAAATATTTCCATTTTACACATAAGCAAATGGGGGTCTCAAAGAAGTTGTGAGACTTATCTAATCTGATATGCCTGCTCTCTTGACCACCATAAACTTCTGCATCACACTCTCCCACTGTGAGTCTCCTCTGTGCAAATGTCTGACTTGAAAGAGTTTACGAATCAGTTATGGGAAAATGAAGTACACATAAAAGAACAAATAACATCACCATCACCACCACCATCATCATCATTTAGTGATTACCTTGTGCCAGGCATTATTTTACATGCAACGATTCATTTAATCCTCTCGGAAATCTTGTTAGATAGGCATTATTTTTATCTCAATGTAGGGTAGAAATAATTAAGGTGCAGAGAGGTTTAGCAACTTGACTGAAGGCACCAGGATAGTGAGCGGTAGCATCAGGATTTGAAGTCAGTTGCCTGTCTCCAGAGTCTATATGTCGGACCACTATACTCCACTGCTTTTCTACAAAACAGTATATGGAATTCCATATTCATGATAGAATGAGTGTGGTAGAGTGTCAGAGAAATTCATGTTGGGGAAAAGAAAGAGAAACGGTGGTGGGGAGGAGAAAAGAAGGAAGGGAAGGAGGAAGGAGAGGGAGGGAGGGAGGAAGACAAGAATTTGTCTCACAAAAAAACTAGTATAGAACAGAAATTTAAGTTAAGATTTACTTAACTGGAAGAAGCTAAGAAAATATCATAAGCAGAAAAGAAAAAGAAAGTCGGTGCTTGGCATTTTCAGGAACTGCCAATGGAACCATTCTGACTAAAGCAGAGGATTTAGGTAAGGGCATAATGGAAATTAAGACTGGAGTATTAGGTGTGAATAAGTTGTGGCTGGTCTATAATGAAGAGCTAACTTGGGACTCCGTAATAAGCAATAGGAAACCACAATGGCTTTTTAGTAAGGGACTAAAATCCTCAAAAATTTGTTTTTCTGTGATGAACAGAACAGATTAGGGAGTGGAAGACACAAGACCTGTGGAGATGAGCAACTCTTGCAGTAGTCCCTGGAGGCGTGAGGTCACAAGGGCTTGAACTAGAGTCATGTGAAGAGGAAGGGAAGGACAGAGAGGCCAAGAGGACATCATTCACAGAGGATTCACAGGTTCTGGTGACTGATAGGACGGGGAAAATGGGGATCTCAAGGGTGACTCAAAGCCTGTGTGAATAAGAAAATAATAATGCCATTCATGGGAACAGGGATATTCAGAAGGGAGCTGATTTGGAGACACGTTAGATTTGGACATAGCAGATTTGGGGTGGCAGGATAACATACAAGGGGATACATCCAGGAGTCAATCAACAAATATCTATTGAACCCCTACTTTGTGTTAAGGCAATGTGCTGAAGCCTCGGCTAGTGCTGTGACAAGACAGACAAGGTCTCTATACTTGTGGAGCTTGGGGTATAACCTGGGCAGTTAAAGGACTAGGAAGATTTGAAGAAAAGTCAGGGACAGAGAGGAAGATTTAGAAGCCTACCTATTCAAGGTGGTGACTAGAACCCAGATGCTGGCCTATTTTCTCTTCTTCTCTCTCTGGCTCTTTTTTTTATTTTTATTTTTAAACCTTCTAAGAGATTCAGTTATTACTATTTAACCTCTTACTCCATCAAATGATTTACTATGAAAAGTTGTTTTTCTTCACAGAGAATTAAAATTTTTAAATCCTTACTTAGGAACCCCAAAGAGGCAAGGAAGTATTCCAGGTCAAGAACTTGCTTGAGTTTGCTACAGATAGGAATGATCAGGCTCCCAGTCACAAGCAGCATCAAAAAGAAGAGAAGGAAAGAAAAAGGTAAAAGAGATCATTTTTTTTAAATTCTACACAGCAGTCTATTTGCTGATAAATGAGCTATAGACCCCTGATGTTGGCCACATGGCCCCCAGGCCAGTGACAACTGTTTGCAGATCATATCTGTGCATGTCTTTGGACCTGGGACTTAGTTGCAGAGCAGAGAAACCAAGAGCTTGGCCATTTTTAATGTATGGGTCAGAGGTTGCAAATGGTGCCCAAGGGTTAGATTGGCCCATAGTCCTGTTTTGTTTGGCCTGCACAGTGTTCTTTTAAAATTTGGGTCAACATTTAAAATTCAGGTTTTGAATTTAGAGGTTAAACACAAAACTCAAGATTTCCAAATGCTCTTGAAAAATCAGAGTACCTGTCAACACTGGGTTAGCTTTTCTGACTGACAATACTGGGATGGAGTTAAGTCAGATCTGTTCTTTGGGACACAGCTCATACCCTCGCACAAGAAATACAGCCTCTGAAAGGTGTAGTTCTCTGGCGAAGTTCAGCAAAGGCACTTGCCTGCAGGAGATAGTAGACCAAAGATCTGTGGCCCCATCCTAAACTGACATACTAGGAGGAATAAAAAATGGAGCTGTTCAATAACCAATAGGGGGCTTTTGCAGGAGAAAGGGGCTTTGGTCATTAACAGCGACACCTCGAGCAAGTAATTTATATTTTCTGAAACTCAGCTTCCTAATTTGTAAAATGAAACTAATAAAATTTACCCCCAAAATTCTTGATGCCATTTAGTGAGGCCATGCTACATAAAACACTTAGCGCAGTGCTTAGCTTCAGGTGCAAATACAAGCTGGTTTTTCTCTATATTTTATTCATGCATGTTTATTGTGCACCTCCTGTGGCTCTATCCCTATACAAGGCATCAGAAATATAGAAGAATAAACATAGTTCATGTCTTTGAGTAATTCCCTAGTAAGAAGAAAAAGGGTTAGAGAAAAATGTGTTAACAAGAGAAAAGAGTTTCTGAAGTGTACAAAACCATCTAAGATGAAAAATTAGAAATAAATGACTGGAAAGAGGCAAAAAAAGTTCAAGACCAGAGTATATGAGTATCTTCAAACAACAACTCTGTAACAACTAACCCCTATATCACTTACTACTTACCAGTCACTATTCTAAGTGCTTTATATAAATTAGTTCATTTACTTTGCAGAACAACTTTTGAGATAGGTAAAATGATTTCCCATTTACAAATGAATAAACAAGGGCCCACACAGGTCAATAATTTGTCCAAGGTTATCTACTATTAAATGGTGGAGCTGGGATTTAAAACTAGGCATGTCCATAGTCTATGCTCCTGAGGGAATCTGCAAATAGATCCAGGAAGAATGAAGGTATGTTCATGGTAGACACCTTTCCAAGGAAGGTATGTTCATGGCAGATACATTTCCAAAGAAAATATGGTCTAACTTAGTCAACCCTGTGTGCTATTTTCCTGGAATACGAATGCAAGTAGCTCTATGGAAACTGTCCTTCTTCTTTTTCTGATAAATTTGCCACCAGGAAAGTTTGGCTTTAGTGCCACACCATGGTTTTGAAGATTTGAGGAGGGGATTATCAGACTTTGGGAATGCCCAGGAGCAAGCACACCATCTCTGCTTTCCAGGTGAGTGCTGAAATCCTGGGAGAGAAACCTGGATTTGGAAAGTGAATGACTGACTATATAAATAATGTTGCAGGATGGGATCTGGGTGCTGTCACACTTAAGATATTGCAATGAAGAGACCCTCCCTCAGTGGGAACACTTCACTGACTCGGGGAAGCAAGAGGTTCCCAAGGGCTTGCCAAATGGATACCTGAATGCTTGTCACAATTCAATTACCCACCAAATCAACACCCAGAAATCCACAAATACACAAAAGGCAGTAATAATACTAGGAAAATTTTACTGAGTATTTATTCTGTGTCAGAGATAGTCCCAAGTGCTTTCCATGCAGTACCTAATTTAACCTCCATGAGAGGGGTAGTATTATTTTCATTTCATGGATGAAGAAACTGAGACACAAAGGCCTCTCTGGCTAATCAGTGCTGGTGCCAGAATTTGAACCCAAGTAGCCTGACCTGGAGCCCATGTTAACCACAGTTTATTACATTCAAGTACACATGTAATCTTTATTTCTAAATACCTTTAAACTAGATTGATATTTTTCACACAACTCAGAACACATTTTAGGCCTTATTAAGGCCTGAGTCAAACTCATGCTCTTAACTTCAGAAGGGCTGATCTTTCTACTAGCATTTCTCTCCTACTAATCCAGGCTAGCCCTAAATTTTCTTATATTTCCAGGATAATATATGGATTTTAAATGTAGGTATAGATATCATAGATATCAGTGCTAGTTCCTAGACTGAGGAAGAAACAATTATCTGAAATTTGACTTGGTTAGCAAATACATCTTTAAGTCTATTTAGATTAGGTAGTGATGTTTTCTTTTTATGTGGAATAATTCTTTGTCAATTAAGTGGCATAATAAGATAGTGAGTCTATTAAGTGCTTACTAGACCAAAATTTGAATAAAACCTTCGCCATGAAAAACTATTATAAAATCTCTTCACTAAAGTTATAAAGTCTTCACTAAAGTTTACCACTAGATGGAGCAATTAAATTTTATATTTTTTCACTCATGGCAAACCTTTAAGCTTGTTTTGAATTTAGTCTGGATTTTAGGTTACTTATTAACTGCTCTCGTTTCTTTTTCTTTATCAGATGTTTGTACATTTATTATAGTCTCTAGTAGAGAAAATTTAACAAAACTACATTGCTATTAGTGCATTTTATGCTTGTAAACTTAAAGCTTTGTGAGAAAAGATTGATCATAGACAAAAGTTCAGAATTTCAAGCAAAATACATAAGAAATTCAACTTAAACAGACTTTAATATGCTTAATAACTACATTAGCTGCCCTCCTATCTGTAATCTGCTACTGAACAATGTGACCCATCCAGTCAAACCAAGCAAAAAATACCTCTGACCCACCAGCACAAGTGCCACAGGGTTGGTTTATAGATGGCTTCATGCGTCAATGGTTTTGTGTATGCATTAAACAGTGCAGGTCCTGGCTGGAAGAGCCAGGATGCTGTTTGATAGTGTGGCATAGGAAACGCAACAGCTTAGGGCCATTGATTTCTGCGCAATTGAGGGTCATTTTTCCAGACCATGTGTGTTATTCTCTTCCCACCAAAAACCAGAGGAATTATCCATTCATTTAATATTTACTGAGAGACTGCTATGTACTGTACATCATAATCTCCACTGACTTTCATCTCAGAGACAGAACCTTGTCTCAGAATTAAGCTGAGGCTGACTGTGCACTGGAAATCTCAGCATTACGTGGGGCTGTTCTGGAAAAACAAGAAGGAAGGAGAGCTAGAATGGATGAAACAGAACTGCTGAAGCTTGTGAAAACCCGGATGATGGAAGAAGAATCTAAATTGAATAAGGACAGAGACATTTCTTTACCCACCACTGACTAAGGGTGTCACCATTTCCTGGACATAGAATATTAGAGATCCACATCAAAACCACACAGAACATTAAAGTTTGTTCTGAGCATTGTTGTTTAATACACTCATAAGTTATGTGCTCATATTTCAGGCTGAGCCATTTCCATTATAAAAACCTGAGTTAGAGAATACTTTTATATATAACATTAAAATTCTCTCTAGACCAATAATAAGAGTCATGATTCTGTTGATCAGAAAAACGCAGGTCAGGTAAGCAGTGCCTCTTAACAGAATGATGCCTCATTAAAGCTTTTTCCTGCCTGAATGGGCCAGCTGCAGTAATGCTGCCTTTCCTTATAAGCTAGTTGGTTAAGCATTCACTCAAAGATCGTTTCATTTTATCTTATTTAGAGTTTGAATAAGCCTGGTTATCTGGTTTCCTAATCCTTAGCAGATTTGAAATAACAAATGAGAAAGAGAATAACAATAACAAACATTTATTGAGCATCCATTATTTTCCAGGCATTGTTTCTAAGCAGTTTTATTTCACTTAAGCTTCATGACAACCTCACGAGGTAGGTGCTATTATTATCTGCCATTACATACATAAGAAAACTGAAGAGCAGGGCTTCCCTGGTGGTGCAGTGGTTGAGAGTCCGCCTGCCGATGCCGGGGACACGGGTTCGTGCCCCGGTCCGAGAAGATCCCACGTACCGCGGAGCAGCTGGGCCCGTGAGCCATGGCCACTGAGCCTGCACATCCGGAGCCTGTGCTCCGCAACAGAAGAGGCCACGACAGTGAGAGGCCCACGTCCCAAAAAAAAAAAGAAAACTGAAGAGCAGAAAGGTTAAGAAACTTACCCAAGCTTTCCTGCTCTTATGTGACAGATCTGAGATTTCCACCCAAACAGCCTGGTTCCAGACTCATTCTTAAGACCACAACCTCTACTGTGAAGAAAGGCTATTAGCTGGCAGGCCCTAGACAGAAGCAAGAAATGGCCTGACAGCAAGGGAAGACAGGACTTGTGAAGGGCAGCCGAACTTATTTAAAATGCACAACAACCTGGGGTCATTTAAAACACCAGCACACTGCTCTTTGATTACATGTTTTCTGGATTTTTCAGGACACTTCAGATTTTAAGTATTTATTTCCATAATCCCCATAGGGACGCTCAAAATTTTTGAACTGTTTTCCCTAATTTTCAATTCAGAAAAATAGTTACTATACCCCAAACTTACTTAGCATTAAGTACAATTAATAATGAAATGTAGCTTAGAGTTTGTGAGAGTGTCTGAATGTGCTTGTGTCCTGGAGGAAATGTCACCGATCCCAGTTCTATTGAGTCATTTGTGCTCCAAGTACTAGGGACCATGATTAGGGGCCAGGATTTCCATGAATGAGAGCTTGAGTCTAAAGAGTACATGCAGAGGCCCTCTGCTAAGGGGAAGGCTTAGAGAGAAGCCACCATAAATCTTGTTAAGGTGGCAGGGCATGTGCCCCAACCCAGCTGGAGAGCTAGTTACTGGACCTGCAGGTGTGCATACTAAGGAACCAGTTCTCATAGCCAGTCCTGTGACTCAGCTCAGATCACATGTCTCAGATGAGAAGATGTGAAAGCTGTGATAATACAACCCCCAACCCCCATCTGTAAGACAAATGGACACAAGGGAACACTGAGTACTACTGCCTGGCTGCCCTGGGGTCAACATCGCAAGCTAAATTTTCAGGGTATGTCTCTTTTTTCCAAGAAAGGAAGAACTAGAAAGCCTTTGGGGAGGCTCTGTCAACTTCTTATAGGAAGACAAAAATAGTGTAAAATAAAAAGTTCAGTATGTAAATGATGCTGAGAGAGTGGGGTGGGTACAAGGGTGGGTCCAGGTTTTGTGACGCCTGATGCTAACACAATTTGGGAGCATCTTTTAAGAAAAGGAATAAAAACTTATGAATTTAAAACACTTAGGGTAAAAAATGAATATTCGTATAGAATAAGAAAAGAAATGACAATAAATTACAAACTTTCAAAAGCTGAAAAATATCACAAACATCCCTAAATCCAGAAAAATAATATTTTAATAATTAATTTTATGACATAAACTAGAATATTTTTCTATATTTTTTGGCTGTGTATTCTCCGATAACAACTTTTTCTTTTTTTTTTTTTTGCTGTACACGGGCCTCTCACTGTTGTGGCCTCTCCGGTTGCGGAGCACAGGCTCCGGACGCACAGGCTCAGCAGCCATGGCTCACGGGCCCAGCCACTCCGCAGCATGTGGGATCTTCCCAAACAGGGGCACGAACCTGTGTCCCCTGCATCGGCCGGTGGACTCTCAACCACTGTGCCACCAGGGAAGTCCAACTTTTTTTTTAATTAACATCTTTATTGGAGTATAATTGCTTTACAATGGTGTGTTAGTTTCTGCTGTATAACAAAGTGAATCAGCTATATGTATACATATATCACCATATCTCCTCCCTCTTGCGTCTCCCTCCAAGGCTCCCTAACGCACCCTTCTGGGTGGACACAAAGCACCGAGCTGATTTCCTTGTGCTATGCGGCTGCTTCCACTAGCTATCTATTTTACATTTGGTACTGTATATATGGCCATGCCACTCTCTCACTTTGTCCCAGCTTACCCTCCCCCCTCCCCATATTCTCAAGTTCATTCTCTACATCTTCATCTTTATTCCTGTCCTGCCCCTAGGGTCTTCAGAACCTTTTTTTTTTTTTTTAGATTCCATATATATGTGTTAGCATATGGTATTTGTTTTTCTCTTTCTGACTTACTTCACTCTCTATGACAGACTCTAGGTCCATCTACCTCACTACAGATAACTCAATTTAGTTTCTTTTTATGGCTGAGTAATATTCCATTGTATATATGTACCACATCTTCTTTATCCATTCATCTGTCCATGGACATTTAGGTTGCTTCCATGTCATGGCTGTTGTAAATAGAGCTGCAATAAACATTGTGGTACATGACTCTTTTTGCATTATGGTTTTCTCAGAGTATATGCCCAGTACTGGGATTGCTGGGTCATATGGTGGTTCTATTTTTAGTTTTTTATGGACCCTCCATACTGTTCTCTATAGTGGCTGTATCAATTTACATTCCCACCAACAGTGCAAGAGGGCTCCCTTTTCTCTACACCCTCTCCAGAATTTACTGTTTGTAGATTTTTTGTTGATGGCCATTCTGACCAGTGTGAGGTGATACTTCATCATAGTTTTGATTTGCATTTCTCTAATGATTGGTGATGTTGAGCATCCTTTCATGAGTTTCTTGGCAATCTGTATATCTTCTTTGGAGAATGCATGAGCTGCTTGTATATTTTGGAGATTAATCCTTTGTCAGTTGCTTTGTTTGCAAATATTTTTTCCCATTCTGAGGGTTGTCTTTGTGTCTTGTATATGATTTCCTTTCCTGTGCAAACTTTTAAGCTTCATTAGGTCCCATTTGTTTATTTTTTATTTTATTTCCATTACTTTAGGAGGTGAGTCAGAAAGGATCTTGCTGTGATTTATGTCAAGGAGTGTTCTGCCTATGTTTTCCTCTAAGAGTTTCATAGTGTCTGGCCTTACATTTAGATCTTTAATCCATTTTGTGTTTATTTTTGTGTATGGTGTTAGGGAGTGTTCTAATTTCATTCTTTTACATGTAACTGTCCAGTTTTGCCAGCATCACTTATTGAAGAGGCTGTCTTTTCTCTGTTGTATACTCTTGCCTCCTTTATCAAAGGTAAGGTGACCATATGTGCATGGGATTATCTCTGGGCTTTCTATCCTGTTCCATTGATCTATATTTCTTTTTTTGTGCCAGTACCATACTGTCTTGATTACTGTAGCTTTGTAGTATAGTCTGAAGTCAGGGAGCCTGATTCCTCCAGCTCCATTTTTCTTTCTCAAGATTGCTTTGGCTATTTGAGGTCTTTTGTGTTTCCAAACAAATTGTGAAATTTTTTGTTCTAGTTCTGTGAAAAATGCCATTGGTAGTTTGATAGGGATTGCACTGAATCAATAGATTGCTTTGGGTCGTATAGTCATTTTCACAATGTTGATTCTTTCAATCCAATAACATGGTATATCTCTCCATCTGTTTGTGTCATCTTTAATTCCTTTCATTACTGTCTTATAGTTTTCTGCATACAGGTCTTTTGTCTCCTTAGGTAGGTTTATTCCTTGGTATTTTATTCTTTTTGTTGCAATAGTAAATGGGAGTGTTTCCTTAATTTCTCTTTCGGACTTTTCATCATTAGTGTATAGGAATGCAAGAGATTTCTGTGCATTAATTTTGTATCCTGCTACTTTACCTGATTCATTGATTAGTGCTAGAAGTTTTCTGGTAGCATTTTTAGGATTCTCTATATATAGTATCATGTCACCTGCAAACAGGGAAAGTTTTACTTCTTCCTTTGTGATTTGGATTGCTTTTATTCCTTTTTCGTCTCTGACTGCTGTGGCTAAGCTTCCAAATCTATGTTGAATAATACTAGTGAGAGTGGGCAACCTTGTCTTGTTCCTGATATTAGGGGAAATGGTTTCAGTTTTTCACCATTGAAAACAATGTTGGCTGTGGGTTTGTCATTATGGCCTTTATTATGTTGAGGTAATTTCCCTCTATGATTACTTTCTGGAAGGTTTTTCTCATAAATGGGTATTGAATTTTGTCAACAGTTTTTTCTGCATCTATTGAGATGGTCATATGTTTTTTCCCCTTCAATTTGTTAATATGGTGTATCACATTGATTGATTTGCATATATTGAAGAATCCTTGCATTCCTGGTGTAAACCCCACTTGATCATAGTGTATGATCTTTTTAATGTGCTGTTGGATTCTGTTTGCTAGTATTTTGTTGAGGATTTTTGCATCTATGTTCATCAGTGATATTTGCCTGTAGTTTCTTTTTTTGTGACATCTTTGTTTGGTTTTGGCATCAGGGTGATGGTGGCCTCGTAGAATGAGTTTGGGAGTGTTCCTCCCTCTGACATATTTTGGAAGAGTTTGAGAAGGATAGGTGTTAGCTCCTCTCTAAATGTTTGATAGAATTCACCTGTGAATCCATCTGGTCCTGGGCTTTTGTTTGTTGGAAGATTTTTAATCACAGTTTCAATTTCAGTGCTTGTTATTGGTCTGTTTATGTTTTCCATTTCTTCTTGGTTCAGTCTCAGAAGGTTGTGCTTTTCTAAGAATTTGTCCATTTCTTCCAGGTTGTCCATTTTATTGGTATAGAGCTGCTGGTAGTAATCTCTCATGATCCTTTGTATTTCTGCAGTGTCAGTTGTTACTTCTCCTTTTTCATTTCTAATTCTATTCATTTGAGTCTTCTCCCTTTTTTACTTGACGATTCTGACTACTGGTTTATCAATTTTGTTTATTTTCTCAAAGAACCAGCTTTTAGTTTTATTGATCTTTGCTATTGTTTCCTTCATTTCCTTTTCATTTATTTCTGATCTGATCTTTATGATTTCTTTCCTTCTGCTACCTTTGGGATTTTCTTGTTCTTCTTTCTCTAATTGCTTTTGGTGTAAGTTTATGTTGTTTATTTGAGATGTTTCTTGTTTCTTGAGGTAGGATTGTATTGCTATAAACTTCCCTCTTAGAATTGGTTTTGCTGCATCCCATAGGTTTTGGGTCATCGTGTTTTCATTGCCATTTGTTTCTAGGTATTTTCTGATTTCCTCTTTGATTTCTTCAGTGATCTCTTGGTTATTTAGTAGTGTATTATTTAGCCTCCATGTGTTTGTATTTTTTACAGATCTTTTCCTGTAATTGATATCTAGTCTCATAGCATTGTGGTTGGAAAAGATACTTGATACGATTTCAGTTTTCTTAAATTTACCAAGGCTTGATTTGTGACCCAAGATATGATCTATCCTGGAGAATGTTCCATGAGCACTTGAGAAGAAAGTGTAATCTGTTGTTTTTTTTTTTTTTTTGGATGGAATTTCCTATTAATATCAATTAAGTCCATCTTGTTTAATGTATCATTTAAAGCTTGTGTTTCCTTATTTATTTTCATTTTGGATGATCTGTCCTTTGGTGAAAGTGGTGTGTTAAATTCCCCTACTATTATTGTGTTACTGTCGATTTCACCTTTTACGGCTGTTAGCATTTGCCTTATGTATTGAGGTGCTCCTATGTTGGGTGCATAAATATTTACAATTGTTATACCTTCTTCCTGGATTGATCGCTTGATCATTATGTACTGTGCTTCTTTGTCTCCTACAATAGTCTTTATTTTAGAGTCTCTTTTGTCTGATATGAGAATTGCTACTCCAGCTTTCTTTTGATTTCCATTTGCATGGAATATCTTTTTCCATCCCCTCACTTTCAGTGTGTATGTGTCCCTAGGTCTGAAGTGGGTCTCTTGTAGAGAGCATATATACAGGTCTTGTTTTTGTTTCCATTCAGCCAGTCTATGTCTTTTGTTTGGAGCATTTAATCCATTTACATTTAAGGTAATTATTAAATGTATGTTCCTATTACCATTTTCTTAATTGTTTTGGGGGTTTTTTTGTAGGTCTTTTCCTTCTCTTGTGTTTCCTGCCTAGAGAATTTCCTTTAGTGTTTGTTGTAAAGCTGGTTTGGTGATGCTGAATTCTCTTAACTTTGGTTTTCTGTAAAGGTTTTAATTTCTCCATCGAATCTGAATGAGATCCTTGCTGTGTAGAGTAATCTTGGTTGTAGGTTTTTCCTTTTCATCACTTTAAATATGTCCTGCCACTCCCTTCTGGCTTGCAGAGTTTATGCTGAAAGATCAGCTGTTAACCTAATGGGGATTCCCTTGTATGTTATTTGTTGTTTTTCCCTTTCTGCTTTTAATATTTTTTTCTTTGTATTTAATTTTTGAAATTTTGATTAATATGTGTCTTGGCAAGTTTTTCATTGGATTTATCATGTATGGGACTCTCTGAGCTTCCTGGACTTAACTGACTACTGTCTTTCCCATGTTAGGGAAGTTTTCAACTATAATCTCTTCAAATATTTTCTCAGACACTTTCTTTTTCTATTCTTCTTCTGGGACCCCTATAATTCAAATGTTGTTGCATTTAATGTTGTCCCAGAGGTCTCTGAGACTGTCCTCAATTCTTTTCATTCTTTTTTCTTTATTCTGCTCTGCAGTAGTTATTTCCACTAGTTTATCTTCCAGGTCACTTATCCTTTCTTCTGCCTCAGTTATTCTGCTATTGATTCCTTCTAGAGGATTTTTAATTTCATTTATTGTGTTGTTCATCATTCTTTGTTTGCCCTTTAGTTCTTCTAGGTTCTTGTTAACATTTCTTGTATCCTCTCCATTCTATTTCCAAGATTTTGGATCATCTTTACTATCATTACTCTGAATCCTTTTTCAGGTAGACTGCCTTTTTCTTCTTCATTTGTTTGGTATGGTGTGTTTTTACCTTGCTCCTTCATCTCCTGCATATTTCTCTGTCTTCTCATTTTGCTTCACTTACTGTGTTTGGGGTCTCCTTTTCTCAGGCTGCAGGTTCGTAGTTCCCATTGTTTTTGGTGTCTGCCCACTCTGGGTAAGACTGGTTCAGTGGGTTGTGTAGGCTTTCTGGTGCCTGTGTTCTGGTGGGGGGGCGGGGCTGAATCTTTTCTTTCTGGTGGGCAGGGCTACGTCTGGTTGTGTGTTTTGGGGTGTCCTTGAACTTAGTATGATTTTAGGCAGCCTCTCTGCTAATGGGTTGGTTTGTGATCCTATCTTGCTAGTTGTTTGGCATGGGGCATCCAGCACTGGAGCTTGCTGGCCGTTGGGTGGAGCTGGGTCTCAGCATTGAGATGAAGATCTCTGCGAGAGCTCTCACCAATTGATATTACTTGGGGCCAGGAGGTTTCTGGTGGTCTAATGTCCTGAAATCAGCTCTCCCATCTCAGAGGCTCAGGCTTGACACCTGGTCAGAGCACCAAAACCCTGTCAGCCACACAGCTGAGAAGAAAAGGGAGAAAGAGAAAGAAAGAAAGAAAGAAAGAAAGAAAGAAAGAAAGAAAGAAAGAAAGAAAGAAAGAAAGGAAGGAAGGAAGGGAGGAAGGAAGAAAGAAAAAAAGGAAAGAAGGAAGGAATAAAGAAAGAAAGAAAAGAAAGTCATTAAAATTAAAAAAGAAAAAGTAATAAAGAAAAAAGAAAGAAAGAAGGGAGCAATCAAACCAAAAAACAAATCCACCAATGATAACAAGCACTGAAAACTCTACTAAAACAACAACAACAACAAAAAACAGACAGAACCCTAGGACAAATGGTAAAAGCAAAGCTGCACAGACAAAATCACACAAAGAAGCATACATATACACACTCACAAAAAGAGAAAAATGAAAAAATATATATATATAAAAGGAAGAGAGCAACCAAATCAATAAATATACCAATGATAATGAGCTGTAAATACTAAACTAAGATAAACATAAAACCAGAAACAAATTAGATGCAGAAAGCAAACCCCAAGTCTACAGTTGCTCCCAAAGTCCACCATCTCAATTTTGGATTGATTCATTGTTTATTCAGGTATTCCACAGATGCAGGGCACATCAAGTTGATTGTGGAGATTTAATCCGCTGCTCCTGAAGCTGCTGGGAGAAATTTCCCTTTCTCTTCTTTGTTCGCACAGCTCCTAGGCTTCAGCTTTGGATTGGCCCCGCCTCTGCATGTAGATCACCTGAGGGCGTCTGTTCCCCACCCAGACAGGACAGGGTTAAGAGTGGCTGATTAGGGGACTCTGGCTCACTCAGGCTGGGGGAAGGTAGGGGTACGGAATACAGGTTGAACCTGCAGCAGCAGAGGCCAACATGACATTGCAACAGCCTGAGGCTCACCGTGTGTTCTCCCGGGGAAGTTGGTGCTGGGTCACGGGACCCTGGCAGTGGCGGGCTGCACAGGCTCCCGGCAGGGTAAGTGTGGATAGTGACCTGTGCTTGCACACAGGCTTCTTGGTGGCTGCAGCAGCAGCCTTATCATCTCCTGCCTGTCTCTGGTGTCCATGCTGATAGCCATAGCTCCCGCCCATCTCTGGAGCTTGTTTAGGCAGTGCTCTGAATCCCCTCTCTTTGCGCACCCTGAAACAATGGTCTCTTGCCTCTTCGGCAGGTCCAGACCTTTTCCCGGATTCCCTCCCTGCTAGCTCTGGTGCACCAGCCCCCTTCAGGCTGTGTTCACACAGCCAACCCCAGTCCTCTCCCTGCGCTCTGACGGCAGCCCCGCCCTCCCCGGCGGGTGAGCAGACAAGCCTCTCAGGCTGGTGAGTGCTGGTCTTCACTGATCTTCTGTGCGGGAATCTCTCCGCTTCGCCCTCTGCACCCCTGTTGCTGCGCTCTCCTCCGTGGCTCTGAAGCTTCCCCCCACCCCCCATCTCCGGCCGCGAAGGGGCTTCCTAGTGGTGGAAACTTTTCCTCCTTCACAGCTCCCTCCAGAGGTGCAGGTCCCATCCCTATTCTTTTGTCCCTGTTTTTTCCATTTTCTTTTGCCCTACCCAGGTACGTGGGGGAGTTTCTTGCCTTTTGGGAAGTCTGAGGTCTTCTGCCAGCGTTCAGTAGGTGTTCTGTAGGAGTTGTTCCACATGTAGATTTTTTTTGATGTATTTGTGGGGAGGAAGGTGATCTCCATGTCTTACTCCTCCGCCATCTCAAGATTTCAGGTCCCCTGATAACATCTTTAAATGATGGTGATTTTATAACATTACCTATAGAGGGAATTCAAAGATAATTCATCTTTCCTCTAGAATGGTTGATCAAAATTTTTTTTTTTTATTACCTATAGATTAGAAAAGTGTCTTTCAGGTTCACAGCTCACTATTCCCAATGTCATTTTTAGGACTGCTGTCAAATTTTGAAAATATCAAATTTTTATCATAAATCAACTACAAGATTTTAGGGCAATTCAAGTTTTTTTGGCAGGAACTATGTTAAGATACTCTTTGAATTCACAACATTCAATTAACCATATTGCTGGGGTCTTGGAAGCAGCCTAGACGGGTGGTGGGCCCTGAAGCTTAACCTTCAATAACTTCATAATAAACCCACTTCTGCATGAGCAGACAATTTCCAGTTCAGATTTGGGAACCTGTAGAAAGTTCAGTGGAAGACATCAATGGCAGCAATGGCAGCTAGCTAGCTATAGTGGAACACTCCCACAAGCGGCCATTTGAAGACTTTGGGAATCACTTCCAGTCTCAAGCCACACAGCACCAGCAACAACACAGAGTCTTCAGCCAGGGGATAAATCTCTGCCAGCAAAATAAGGAAGCATCACATGAATTTGACCACGTCAGTCAGTAGTAAGAGTGGCCTGAGCTATTATACATTATCGCTCAGAGGGAAAACATACGCCTTCTATTTCCTTTCCCAAGGCCTGACTCCTTTAGAGGAAGTTTAATAAGAATTCCGGGCGAAGAAAAAGGAAGAGTTCATCATAATAGGTGGTTTTCAAAAAATCACTACTTTACTTTATTCATTTAAAATGAATTTAGAGGAGACCTAGGAAATATGGTATTGTAATTAATGGTGTTTGAAGGTCACACCTGATAAAACAGTGTATGGGCTTTGGAATGAAGCAGACTGAACCTCCGATCTCATCACCCACTTTCAAAATTTATTAACTCATGCTAACCTGCTTTCTCCTATATCCCAACCCACACCCAACCCCCTTCACCTCCAAGTAATTTAAAAAACAAATTCCAGGAATCATAACTGCTCACTGACAAATATTCTAGAATGTATCTCTAAAGGAAAGGACTTGTTTTTTTCAGCTTGGGCTACTCTAACAAAATACCATAAACTGGGTAGCTTATAAGCAACAGAAATTTATTTCTCACAGTTCTGGTAGCTGACAGTCAGAGGTCAGGGTGCCAGCACATCAAGTTCTGGCCCTCGTCCAGGCTGTAGACAGCTGACTTCTAGTTGTAACCTCACATAGCAGAGCAGAAAAAGGAAGCAAGCTCTCTCCTGACTATTGTAAGGGCATCATTCCCATTCATGAAGGCTCCACCCTCAAGTCCTCTTCTGACCCTACTCTCCCAAAGGCCCCATCTCCTAATACCATCACATGGGGGTAAGGGTTCAACATATGAACCTTGGGGGGATACAAATATTCAGTCCATAACAGGACTCTAAAAAAATCATAGTAACCATAACATCACTATCATACCTTCGAAACTAATAGTATAATATCAAGAAATATCTAGTCATATATTTCCTTTACTAATGTAAAAAACTGAAAACTTAAAAAATTAAGAACAAAAATAAAATGAAATAAAACAATGAACTGACAGTGAAAAAAATTATGTTTAAATCTTAGTTTTGTCCAGTATGTATCCATGGCAAATTCTGGACTTCGATTCATAGCTCATACAATGAAGAAAATTCCTGCCCCACTTAACTCTCATTCTCTCATCATTATTACAAAGAGCAAGTTACTTAACTTCTTGTAGCTTTAATATCTCATCTATAAAATGGGAATAATAATAACCACGTTTAAAGTTGTTATGAATATAGGAGGAGACAAAACATTTGAAATATCTGGCCACACCACCATTCAAAAAAATATATTAGTTCTCTTTCACTTCTGAATCCCAAATTCAACTTCAAACAATACTGCTATATTTCACAGTGTACAATCCATGCTATGATTTTCTCTCTCAGGTATTCACAACAATCTGGAAAAGTAAATAGCTCAGGTTGTGTGTAATCCAAGGCTCAGAGCGATTGACAGACTTGCCCAAGTGCACAGATGTTAAATGATGGAACCAGAATTTGCATAGAAAAAGCTCCTTAATCTCCTGTGTCTCTTCTTCTTTTGAACCTGTGACATCAAGTGAAAGCTAAGTTTTATTCTGAATGTTCATTCACAGAGGCAGGTATATGTAATAGTCTTAAGGAAAACTTCCATCTAAAATGATTATATATTTAAAGTTTTTTGAACTAATGGAGAAGACTAAGTTATCTCAGAAACTCATTTCTTAGGTGTTCAGGACACCAGAGGTTTCAGTTTTACTCTATGTGAAAAAGAGCCATGTGAAGGTTTTAAAAAACTTAATTACATTGAAGCTCAAGTGTCCAATTAGTTACATATTTAAAGTGCAATTTTTTAAAGCTGAATGTCTATTGGCCTTAAATAAATAATCACATTTTAAATCTATCAATGAGAGTCCACAATGATTTTTAATTTCTTAACAAAAATGCCTATATTTTCTCGTAAAATAAAACTAAAAACTATTGCCTGCAAGGAACACCGCAACCTGACCGAATGCTCATTATAATTAGCATGTCTATTGTAATTTGGGTTGCAGTAATTTGGGTTGTAATTTGGGATACCTTCCAAATACATCTTGATTTGGTGTATTTAGAAAGTAACAAGTCACAAAGTGGTGTGGCTTCCCAACAGCAGCTCTTCCGCTAGATACACCAGCATCCGTTTGCTTAACTCACTCACTATAGTGCCTCCTGGGTGAATGCTAAGTCCTTCTCAGCTACAAAACCTGTAAAAAAATTATTTTATAGCTCAATAGTCCTGTATTTTTCTTTACATGAGTCTCACATGATTCTTCTTAAGGTTATTGCTAGGTATTTTATATAGTTTGTTGCTATGTGGGTGAAATTACCCTAAAGGGATTTTCTCACTGATATTTGCTGATATGTAGGTAAATTATTGCAAACTTAGTGTGAACCTGGGTGAGAAGATAGAAGTGATGCTCCCAAATATCTCTGGTTCAACATCATTAATCATTAGAGAAATGCAAATCAAAACTACAATGAGATATCATCTCACACCGGTCAGAATGGCCATCATCAAAAAATCTAGAAACAATAAATGCTGGAGAGGGTGTGGAGAAAAGGGGACACTTTTGCT
This sequence comes from Orcinus orca, assembly GCF_937001465.1. Classification (NCBI taxonomy): domain Eukaryota; kingdom Metazoa; phylum Chordata; class Mammalia; order Artiodactyla; family Delphinidae; genus Orcinus; species Orcinus orca. The sequence goes on along the minus strand of NC_064559.1, from coordinate 134,723,111 downwards.
CTGCTGGTGGGAATGTGAATTGGTACAGCCACTATGGAGAACAGTATGGAGGTTCCTTAAAAATCTACAAATAACTACCATATGACCCAGCAATCCCACTACTGGGCATATACCCTGAGAAAACCACAATTCAAAAAGAGTCATGCACCACAATGTTCATTGCAGCTCTATTTACAATAGCCAGGACATGGCAGCAACCTAAGTGTCCATCGACAGATAAATGGATAAAGAAGATGTGGCACATATATACAATGGAATATTACTCGGCCATAAAAAGAAACGAAATTGAGTTATTTGTAGTGAGGTGGACGGACCTAGAGTCTGTCATACAGAGTGAAGTAAGTCAGAAAGAGAAAGACAAATACCATATGCTAACACATATATATGGAATCTAAGAAAAAAAAATGTCCTGAAGAACCTAGGGGTAAGACGGGAATAAAGACACAGACCTACTAGAGAATGGACTTGAGGATACGGGAAGGGGGAAGGGTAAGCTGTGACAAAGTGAGAGAGTGGCATGGACATTATACACTACCAAACGTAAAATAGATAGCTAGTGGGAAGCAGCCGCATAGCACAGGGAGATCAGCTCGGTGCTTTGTGACCACCTAGAGGGGTGGGATAGGGAGGGCGGGAGGGAGAGAGACGCAAGAGGGAAGAGATATGGGAACATATGTATATGTATTACTGATTCACTTTGTTATAAAGCGGAAACTAACACAGCATTGTAAAGCAATTATACTCCAATAAAGAAAAAATATATATGTCTCTGGTAATGGATAACCATTAGCCAAAAGGTTGCATCAGAATTCAAAATGACTTTGGATAATTAGAGAAGTGTTAGAAACAAAGAATATAGTATTAAGTGGAACAGGTGCAACACAAAACAGCAACAACCAATTTTTTAAAAAGAAAGGGATTGTGGCTATACAAAAGCATGTCAGCAAAACATGTAGGGTCAAAGTGAATAAGTAGCTGACCATGAATAAGCAATGAAGCCCTCCACTTTTTTCTGATCCGTAAACTGGAATCTGGTACGTGAGGAACACCAGGCAAACTCCCTGGTGTGTTCGGTGCTAGTGCAACCTCTACCACAAGACACACTAATGCTGACAGCCACCACTTTAAGAGCAAGGTAGAGATATTAGAACCTAAGTTGACGCGACAACTCTGAGGATGCATATAAAGTTTAAAAAAATTAGAAGATGGAATTCCCGAAAAGATAAAGGAAAGGTCCTATAATAATAGGACAGAGACCAACTGTAACCATGTACACTAATGACAAAAGATAAAACAGGCTTAACCTACAACTTGAAGTCTTGCCATAAATGGCAATGTTTTTGGATAGCAGGTTTATTAGTCGTTAAAATAGATTAACTCATGAGATGGTCAAATTTTCTGTTCTGGAAATGTAATTTATTAAAGTTTTCTACTGTGCTCCTCGATTCTAAGAATACTGACAACTTCAGTGACCTCAGGCTGTTTTTGAAGATGCTAGTGGCTAAGCTATCCACAGCTAAGAAAGTAAATAATTCACCTTCTTCCTGAATACAAACGAAAGGACTTTATAGTCCAGCTAGTGAGTGACTGGTAAAGAACAGAATGTTTATCTTACAGTGCTTAGTGGAAGAGGGACACGGGGTGTTTGTTATACCCAGCAACCATCCAGGTCTAGTCTGTGGTGTCTGCTGTGTTTCACAAGAAAAGACAAAGAGAAGCAACTTGGAAGAAAGGTAGGACCTTATTGGGTCAAATACACACCTACCGGGCTTCCCTGGTAATGCAGTGGTTAGGAATCCACCTGCCAATGCAGGGGACATGGGTTCGATCCCTGGTCCGGGAAGATCCCACATGATGTGGAGCAAATAAGCCCAAGCACCACAACTATGGAGGCTGAGCTCTACAGCCCGCGAGCCACAGATACTGAGCCCGCGTGCCACAACTACTGAAGCCCAAGTGCCTAGAGGCTATGCTCCACAACAAGAGAAGCCACCACTATCCACAACTAGAGAAAACCCACACGCAGCAACGAAAACCCAACACAGCCAAAAATAAATAAATAAAAATAAATAAATTTATTTTTAAAAAAAACCTACCTGCTAACCAGTTCAGAGAAGAGGCAAAAAAAAAGAGACCCCCAGCATGTGAGAAACAAGCCCCTAGTTGAGAGGGACAAATTCATTCAAAGATATTTGGGACCAAGGTATGTGAGTTTAAGGTTGGTGTAACCTCTTAGAGAAAAATGCTAAGAACTGGCAGGGGAAGACAACTGCAGTGCTAAAGATGATAAGAGAGCCTAGGTCCCTGGTGGAGTAGTGGTTAAGAATCCGCCTGCCAATGCAGGGGACACGGGTTCGATTCCTGGCCCAGGAAGATCCCACATGTCGCGAAGCAACTAAGCCCCTGTGCCACAACTACTGAGCCTGCGCTCTAGAGCCCGCGAGCCACAACTACTGAAGCCCGCATGCCACAACTACTAAAGCCGGCGCGCCTAGAGCCCGTATTCTGTAACAAGAGAAGCCACAAAAATGAGAAGCCCACGCACCGCAAGGAAGAGTAGCCCCTGCTCACTACCACTAGAGAAAGTCCACACACAGCAACAAAGACCCAACATGGCCAAAAAATAATAATAAATAAACACAAACAAATAAATAAATTTATTTTAAAAGAGAGAGAGAGAGAGAGCCTAAAGAATTATTCTATGCTCCATTTAAAAATAAAAGGATTGTATCTTTTCTTTGATGGTGTATTCAGGACTATTTGAGATATGGCCTCTTGAACTGCCCTAGGTCAGTACTGACGTTTTTATTCACCTCCTTCTAGAGCCCCATGATGACCACTGTTCAATTTTTTGTACATACTAGTATATTTTCCTTTCCCATAGTCCTACATGTTGTTTCGTTTGCAATATGCTCTCTTTTCTTATTTACGACTTATTCCACAATTCATTACATTTATGCTAAAGGCTGCTTCCTATTGTCTTAAACTTAGCCTCATGAAAATGTGCAGACAAATCTGTAATGCAAACTGACTCTTCCTAAATTGGCTATCTTACGCTTTTCCCACTTTATATCGTGTCTTGACCTATAATTCACTACATTAGCAGTGCAGAGCAATGACACTGGGTAAGGCTGGATGAGAAACTGGAAATACATGTGGAAGAGTCAGTCTACTACTTACAGAAGGAAACGATACCTAGAAATCCTACAGTACAGAGTCTTGAGTTGGTGTAGGTTGGAACAGAACATGTGTTCCCATCTTGAATACAAGGAAGTAATACTTTTTTCCTTTGCATTTCTTTCTCAAACTTTTCAGGAGACACCCTTAGAATATCAGATTAATGCTGACCTGAGACAGCAGAGAAGGGTTTCCAGTTCTTACTTCCTGCTAACAACAGATCTTTACACAGGGATAAATTATAGGATGTCAACATAACTTTTCTGCATAGATAACAGTGGCACAGTTTTGTTTTGTTCACAGGGAGTCCTTGGTTTGGTATGAGTTAGGCTTTAATCATTTTCAAAACATTTTATAAAAGCCCCAGATTTTACAATTAATAAACACTAACAAGATATTATTTTAGGGCCATTTAAAAAAGATGAAAATAATACAATATTGATAGTTCCATGAACTCTAAAACTATTGCATTTGAATCATTTGAGATTTGGCAGAAATAGCAATAGATTATTACTCTGAATAATCTAGATCACAAGGGGCCTTGTATGACATACAAATGAATTGGACTTTAACTGGGTGGTAATGGGGAGCCACCTTAGAAGGAGTAGCAAAACCTGATTTGCATTTTAGAAATGCATTTCCAGTGGCAGTGTAGAAGACGGATTACAAGAAAGTGAGGCTAGAGACAGGAAACCCTTTTAGAAGGCTATTTCAGAAGCCCAGAAGAGGCAACAAGCATCTGAGGGAGGACCCAAAGGCAATGGCCATGAGGATTATTAGAAGAAAACTAATCTGAGGCATGTTAGAAGAGTAGGTTTGACATGACTAGTATTAGATGAGAGGTAAAACACAGAACTGAGGACAATTCTGAGTTTTCTGGCTTGCCCAATTAGGTGGCTAGTGATGCCATTCACTAAAGTAGATAATACAGAAGGAAAAGCAGATTTGGGAAAAACAATAAAATGAGCTTGGTTGAAGATATGTGGGGTTTGAGCTAGAAATACTTGGTTGTTCTTAGAAATATTGTGTTGATTAGAACAAAAGTACGAGCAGGATACAGATATGCATAAGTATTAGCCTAATTAATAGGAGTTGATGAGCTGGCCCAGGTGTGAAACACTGGTTCCTAGCCATTTCCCAGCCCAACACACCTGCATGATATATCACAGCCCCATTGGTGACTGTGGCAATATAGTGACTTTATAGGCACATGCTCTCAGCAGTCTCCCCTTTGAGTGTTGAGAAACATAAAGTGACAGAATCCCTAAGAGTGGCAATACTTAAGGCATTACTGCTTCAACTTCAGTGTGGGTAGAACACCCAGTAAGCTTGTTAGAACGAACATGCTTAGACCCACCCCCAGAGACTTTGACTCAGTGGTGTAGGACTCAGGAATCTACATGTTTAAAAGGCAACTTCTGCTGTGTCTTATACACACCAAAGTTTGAGAAGTTCTTTTGGAAGACCTAATAAAAAGGAAGAAGAAAAAGTAGTCAGAAGTTGGATATGTGAGTTTTGCCTTTAAAATGACCGTGTATTTTACTTGAAGCAGATTATTTCTTTTGGTTTTAAAGTTCATGGTTTTAGTCAAAATCTAGAGATTATTTTTCCTGGAAAAGTTTATCACAAATAAATTTGCCTGCTTTGATTCATAACAGCATGATTCCATAGGCTTAACAAGGAAAAAAAATCTAAAGTTAAAAACAAAACAAGCAGTGAAATGCAACTGGTTTGCAAAATTTGAAAATGACTAATTTAAAATTTTGGACTCATTATGCTTAATGGAAAGGGTGCTGGACTGAAATTCAGAAAACCTGCATTACTTGGCATTAGTAACCTTGGACAAGTCCTTTGAAGTTTCTGGGCTTTCATTTTCCCATTTATCACAAGAAAAAGTTGGGTTGGAAAAGTCTCATAAGATTCTGGATAAAATTGAAGTGTGGTCTTTTAACTTGTATAGTAGGTTGAGCCAAATGAAAATGATGATATTTAGCCATTTTGACCTACAAATGGTAATTTCATACGGTTCAACATATCTAGGATCGAGCTGACCCATTAGGCATGAGCAGCCCAGGGGCTCTGTATCACTCCATCTCACAGTCAGCTTGCTTTATGTTCTCCAACTACAACTAGTCTTTCTCCATGGCCATAAGCAGACCCACCTTTCCATCCTTCATCCTCTGTGATTTCAAAGGGCAATAACCTTCTTATCTCTAAACTGAAGACTCCTAGAGAAGGATTCAGATTGACATGGCTTGGACCATACCCTCACCTCAGCCAAATGCTGCAGTCAGAGTACTATTACTAGCTGGAAATGGATCACTTTCCTACCCTAATGACCAGAGGGGTAGAATAGCATGAATGGCCGCCTTTAGTGCCTTAAAAGAGGTGTGGTACTGAACAGGCAAAAACTAGATATCCTCTACATGTCTACATGTCTCTGGGTGTGTCATGATTTAAAACATAGTTTATTCATTGAAAGTAGACATTATGACTAAACTAAGCCAGAAAGAAGAAGATTTGGATTCAAAATCTTTATGACTTGGGAAGTTATTTTCTTCTTTTGAATCTATTTTCTCATCTGAAAAAATATATTATAAATACCTCAAAGTGTTATTATGGGATCACATGAAATCATGTGTGTGAAATTTTGAAAATTGTAAAGCACTGTAGAATTTAAAGAATCTTTCATTCCATAAACATCTATTGAGTGTCTACTGTGGCTTGTGAACCTTATTAGGTGCTGGGAATATAAAGATGAATACAATATGAAATTTTTGCCCTCTGTAACATCACAATAGGTTAGGATAACATTCAGTATGTAAACCATCTCAGTGCATCTTTTTAAATATTTTAAATAAATCAAATGCTTGACAGTCAAGTCAGAGAGTACAGCAGTTTAACAAATGGAGGAATAGTCAACATATTAAAGAATAGAGATACTACTCAAAATTGAGTATAAAATGAATTTCTTCAAAGCAAACTTTTCACTTGTTTTACCTATATTGACAACACTATATTTGGTTCTGCTCACCTCTTCAACAAATGATTTCTTCCTCAAGATTAACACTTATTGCCTCAAAACTGGCTTTTCTCAAAAATGATCCTGTAGCTAATATTCTACTCAATGTGTCTTGTCTCTATACACACTTAACCTGAATACAGCAATTCTCACCATGTAGTCTCCCTCACACACTATCTTCAAACTCTTTCCCGAACAAGTCAATTTCGAACTTGATTCATGTTAGCTTTTATTTTTATCTTTTCTTGGCACAATTCTCTTACTAAATTATGTTGTCCCACTCAAGCTCATGCTTTGGGAAAGGGTTGATAAAACTGAGACTTGTCTATAAAATGATCTTACAATTGTCCTGCCATTCTGAATCTAAAATTACCAGTTTCACTTGGGGCAGTCAAACATTTCTCATGGTGGTTTACATTCCCATCATCCTAAAATACATTTTGAAACATGACTTATTAAAAATGTTAACAAGATTAAACAATAAATTATAAGAGACTTTTCAGGAATGTCCTGCTAAAAAATATTTGCTTGTTCTGCACACAGTTTATATGCCAATCACATATTTATTCAGCATGAACTGGCCACATTGCAATGAGTTCCTGTCACCAACAGAACTGTATAAAATTCCCACGTTGAAGGCTAGTTTAGTGGTCATAATGCCACTGTTTATTGCTGGTACTTTATACCTATTGCTCAAAGTTTTGTCATGGGTTCCTAGCCTGCTCTTCTTGAAATTCTTTGCCTGGCTTTCCTTTTTCATTTCTTCAGCAAATACTATATCTTCGTTGGGTAGGTACAAGATTAATAAGGCACAGTTTTTGCCCTCAAAGTCCTTACAAAGCAGTAGAGAAGACAGAGAACTAAAAAGACAATTCCAATGCAGGAGAACAGTGGACTATGGGAAGTACTGTTTGTGTTTGTCTCCTCCTAGTTCCTTTAGGCAATTCTTCCTCAATGCCACTGATCTGAAAGAGCCAATCGCATGGGTTCAGGGATGGGCATGAAACTGTCCCAGGTCAATGAAAGTCCTCCTCAGAGCTTTCCTGCTGGAGTTAGAATGGAAGTAGTATACCTATATTGCTTTTGGGTCACAAGCTCCAAGTGTGGAGCCTAAAGCATGCAGATGGTTGCACTGTTCATGTTAAGTGTGAAATGAGAAGTAGCACTTTTCCCACCATATGGAGAAAATAATCCAAGAGATACCAAAGGTAACATTCCAGGAGGAGCAAAGGAAAGCAAGACATGAGAGATGAAGAAAGCTTGTCGATCCCTGGGTCTGGTATGCCTGAAGCTGTCACTTGCCTAGACTGACCAGTTATGTGAGGAGGTAGGCAGTCCTGGGACAGTATGGTGACTCCATAATCATCAGGGATCCAGGCTCCTTCTGCCTTTCTGCTCTGCAATCCTTAACATTTGACTTCCATCCTCAAATAGCAACTGCACTTTTAGATGCACTTTTACTGATGTCCCCATCATTTCTTAATATCTCCCAGATACTGTGTTCTGTGCCAGTTGTCATTTATCCTCAAGCTTATAGTGTTGTTTTCCTTATGCTCTGCCTAGATCACTCATAAACATAACCCACTTAGCCCCTGTAAGCTTTGAAAATATGGTCCCTGATCAAAATCAAAAGGGACATCTACTTAAGTGCATCCCTACTGAGCTCAAGCAAGAAGTCTAACCACTCCTTTGTTGTAAATCTTTTGAAGAAAATAAAGACCCACCAATGGCAATGTCCTCAACCTCAAGGTCATGGGACAATGGTGTATCTACCTATTGTGAAGGATATGCAGTATATCTCAAATAATTCTTACCAGATAGAGATGTGCTTTTAAAGTTTGCTAACAGTGCTCTCTTTTTTTAGAGATTTAAGGTCATTCTTATGATAACATTATTTTCTTTCTCTTGCACTCTTGTATGCTTTATAAAGGGGGAAGAAAAATGATCAGAATTACTGGTTAATTCACAACATTGAATTACTGGTTAATTCACAACTGGTTAATTTCACAACATTCACACAAGCTTATTTAAACATATTAGCAAGTGTGTCACAGATTTGAACTTCATCCTTTATATGTAGCAGCAGCAGAATGCCTAAAGTGTAACCACAAAGCAGATGGACACTATGGTAAAGCTTTGAAGGGGACAGGGAGTAGAGACCAACTGTCATCACTAAACATGCAAGTGATTTCACTATTCATGTTAAGCGCCAAATGGAATTCGTTTGTTTGGCCAACTGGGGGCCTATGTGAGCTTTAGTATATGTCAGTAGTCTCCAGGGAAAGAGAGTCCCACTTTATAGTTAGGAAGAGAAGATTGAAGGTAGGTTAGGGATGGGGTGTTGTGAGTAAGAAAAGAGAATGATCTTCTTTGAGACCATGGCTCACTCCTCTAGTAATTCAGAAGGAGCAAGCTGTAAACACAGGGGATTTAAGACTAAGTGAGAATTTCAAATCAGAGATGGTGCTGCCAGAGATGTGGGCTCTGCTACAAGATTTGTCATAATAGAAAAACAGAAGGAATCTAGGCCTTCAGGTGTAGCTGTTAGCCCCAAATGATGAAAAAAGAAAACCAGCCAAGAGAAAAGTGCTGGAGAGAACGTAGAGAACAATATGATGGTGGTGTTGACAGCAATAAGCAGATCCTAGCAGCAGAAAATGCAGCAGCCAATTTTGTAGGAACAGCTCATCCAAAAATCCTGTGATTTGGGAGAATACTTAATAAGAGATATTATGAGCCTATGAGATATATTGGAGACCATGACTAGGGAAGTGATCTTAGGAAAAAAATAAGAGATGGATGTAAGAAACACTAATGAAGTAATAAACAGACAAGACTTCAAAATTGACAATGGGTGAGGTGGGAAAGGAGTAGAGAGTTAAGGAATCAAAAATCACCTTGTGATTTTAGGCCTGAATAACTAGAAGAAAGAAAGTAATCTTCATAGAAATAAAGAAACCTGACAGAGAGACTATTTTAAGGGGAAAGGTGATGTGTTCAGCTCTAGATAATTTGAGTTTGAGGTGAATGAGAAATATTCAAGTGGAAATATTCAGAATAGTCAGTAGGTGATAAGAGATGTGAGGCTGAAGTTAAATGAGAGAGGTCAAGTCTACATTTCTAGAGTGGCAGTTATCTCTCAGTGAGGTCAGTGGAAGCTGGAAAAGTAGATGAGATAACCAAGGGAGGTGCTAGGGACCAAAGTTTGACATGTGAGGGTGTCTTTTCCTACATATTAATCTCAAATATGTGAACTGAGGATATTCAGTTACTGCCTTGAACTGGTGCAAATGAAATATGCCTTTTCAAATACCATGTTGAAGAGTTTAGTATACTGTATAATCCAAAGTATCTGTGTTGACGTTTAATTGTATAAAGAATGTTATGCAAATATTTAACTGAATAAGGAAGTAAGATATTATTAATGATGACTTGTGAGTATAATTAGAAATGAGTAATTAGGAAAAATACAATAGTAATAAAGACTTTATTTCAAAAGTAGTACACTGGCGATATGAAAATAAGCCCATTATATGTCCTTTACGTACCAGTAGAACATACATATGGTGTTCCTGCCTATGAAAATGATTTGAAATGAAAAGGTAGGAATGAAAGGATCATAATGGTCTCCTATTCTCTAAGTAATTTTAATATTAAATACTATATTCTATCTATTACACAGATTTGAATAGACTAGAGATCAAATAAAATACATTCCTAGAGAAAGCCTTATCCTCTGTAGAGCAGATTATAATCTTATCTTCCAAAATCACATATAAAAAAGGAGTTTTGAGGCTGGTAGATCAAGATGGAAGAGTAGGAATATTCTGAGCTCACCTCCTCCCATGGACACACCAAAACTACAACTACCTATAGAAAAATTGTCTCTGAGAATGACCTGAAGTCTAGCAGAACAGATTTCCTATAACTAAGGATATAAAGAAAAGGCAATACCAAGAAGGGTGGGAGGGGCAGAGATGTGGTCTAGTCAGAACCCGCATGCCCTGTACAGCGACCCACATGTGGAAGGGTTATCACAACTGTGGAGTTCTCCCCTGAGGAGAAAGGGGTCTGACCCTCACACTGGTTTCCTCAGCCTGGGGAACCTGCACCAGGAGGATGGGCCAACATAACATCTGGCTTTAAAAACCAGTGGGGCTTACATCTGGGAGAGCCAGAGGGCTGTGGGAAACCAAGACTCCACTCTTGAAGGACTTGCACAAAAACTTATTCCTTCCAAGTCCCAGCACAGAGGCAGCAGCTTGAAAAGCACATGGGTCATATGAGAAGGAACCTCAATGACTAACTTTAGAGCATGTGCCAGAGGGGCATGGATCTGATGGAACTCTCTCCAGGGATGGAAGCATTCGTGGCACCATTTCTTTTAACTCTCCTTCCACCTAGCTGGCATAGTGCTGGTAGGTGCCATTTTCGTCACTTTCTATCAACCTAGCTAACACCATGCACCTTGCCCCAGCATTCTTCTGAGGACCAGCCCTGCCCAACACACCTGCCCAAGCAGGCCCCTCCAAAATGGATCCTGCCCCTCCTCACCTGGTGGGCAGCACTGGCCAGCACCAGCAGTACCCCTCCAAAGTAGCTCCTGCTCTGGGAGGTCCAGCCCACACATCAGCATTCCCACAACAGTTGCAGCTGGACATTGCAGCCAGTCATGCTGGGGACTAGTCCAGCATATCAGTGTGCCCACAGTCATAGCAGGGCTTCTCAGCCAGCCAACCTAAAGGCCAAACTCACCCACCAGCATGCCTACAGCACTCACAGCCTAACCACAACAGGAGGACACATGCAGCACACACAAGGGATACCCCTGGAGCACCTGGCTCTGGTGACCAGGGGGAGGTTGCACCACTGGGTCCCACAGAACACTTTCTACATTAGGCCACTCTTTCAAGACCAGGAGACATAGCTGACTTACCTAATATTGATACATAGAAACAATCACAGAGAGTTAGGGAAAAATGAGCAGACAAAGCAATACCTTCCAAAGGGAAAAATAAGACAAAAACCTCAGAAAAGGAACTAAAGAAATGAGGATAAACAATTTACCAGAAAAAAGGTCAAAGAAATAGTCATAAAGATGCTCACCAAACTTGGGAGAAGAACTCAGTGAAAGTGTTGACAAAGAGATAGAAAATATTAAAAAGAGCCAATTGTAACTGAAGAAAACAATAACTGAAATGAAAAATACACTAGAGGGAATCAACAGCAGATTAGAGGATGCAGAAGAATGGATTGAAATCTGGAAAACAGGGTAGTGGAAATCACCCAATCAGAACAGCAAAAAGAAAAAAGAATTTTAAAAATGAGGATAGTTTAAGGGACCTCTGGGACAACATCAAGCATACTAACGTTTTCATGATAGGGGTCCCAGAAGGAGAAGAGAAAGAGACACTAAATCTATTTGAAGGAATAATGGCTGAAAATTTCCCTCTCCTGGCAAAGAAAGCAGACATCCAAGTCAAGAAAGCAAAGAGAGTTCCAAATACGATGAAACCAAAGAGACTTACACCAAGACACATTAGAATTAAAGTGTCGAAATTTAAAAAATAAAGAGAATCTTAACAACAGCAAGAGAAAAACAACTAGTTATGTGCAAAGGAACTCCCATAAAACTATCAGCTAATTTTTCAGCATTAACTATACAGGCAAGAAGGGAGTGGCACTATACATTGAAAGTACTGAAAGGAAAAAAACTTACAAATAAAAATACTCTACCTGGCAAGGTTATCATTCAGAATTGAAAGACAGAGAAAGAATTTTCCAGACAAGCAAAAGTTAAAGAAGTTCGCCACCACAAAACTGGCCTTATAAGAAATATTAAAGGGCCTTCTTTAAGTGAAAAAGAAAAAGCCGTAACTAGAAAGAAGAAAATTATGAAGAAAAAATTTCACTGGTAAAGGCAAATATAAAGTAAAGGTAGTGGATCAACCACCTACAAAGCTAGCATTAAGGTTAAAAGGCAAAAGTAGTAAAAAATTATGTAAATCTAAAATAACTGAGTGATATACAAAATTAAAAGATGTAAAATATGATATAAAAAATATGAAACAATGCAAGTGCTTTTTAGAATGTGCTCAAACTTGAGTGACCATCAACTTAAAATAGACTGCTATGTACACAGGTTGTTATATAAGAACCACATGGTAATCACAAACCAAAAACCTATAACAGATACAAAAAAAAAAAATAGAGAGAAAAGAATACAAACATAACACTAAAGAAAGTTATCAAATCACACGAGAACAAGAGAAGAAGAAAGGAACAGAGAAGAACTACCAAAAAAAAACAGAAAACAATTCACAAAATGGCAATAACTACATACCTATCGATAATTACTTTAAAAGTAAATGGACTAAATGCTTCAATCAAAAGACACAGGATGGGTGAATAGATTAAAAAAACAAGGCCCGTATATATGCTGACTACAAGAGACTCACTTCAGATCTAAAGACACACACAGATATACACACAGAAAGTGAAGGGATGGAAAAAGATATTTCATGCAAATGGAAATAAAACTGGGGTAGCAATACTAATATCAGACAAAACATATTTTAAAACATAGACTGTAACAAAAGACAAAGAAGCGCATTAAATAATGACAAAGGGATCAAGCCAACAAGCAGATATAATACCTATAAATGTATATGCACCCAACATAGGAGCGCCTGAATAAATAAAACAAATACAGACATAAAGGGAGAGATTGACAGTAACACTTTAATAGCAGGGGGTATTAGCGAATTCTCTAGTGGTCCAGTGGTTAGCACTCCACCCTTCCACTGTAGGGGCCATGGGTTTGATCCCTGGTCAGGGAACGAAGATCCCACATGCTGCTCAGTGCACCAAAAACAAAACAAAACAAACAAACAAAAATAGCAGGGGATTTTAACACCCACTTACATCAAAGGATGGATCATCCAGACAGAAAATCAATAAGGAAACATTGGCCTTAAACAACATGCTACATCAGACAAACTTAATAGGTATATGCAGAATATTCTACCTTAAAAGAATAGAATACAGATTTTTTTTCCAAGTGTAAATGAAACATTCTCCAGAATAGATCACATGGCATGCCACAAAACAAGTCTCAATAAATTTAAGACGATTAAAATCATATCAAGTATCTTTTCCAACCACACAGTATGAAACTAGAAATTCATTACAAGAAGAAAACTGGAAAAACACAAACACATGGAGGTTAAACAACATGCTACTTAACAACCAATGGATCAACAGAGAAATTGAAGAGGAAATTAAACAATACATTGAGGCGAATGAAAATGGAAATACAACATTCCAAAATCTATAGGATGCAGCCAAAGGAGTTCTAAGAGGGAAGTTGATAGCAATAGAGCCTAGCCCAGGAAACAAGAAAAGTCTCAAATAAACAATCTAAACTTACGCCTAAAGGAATTAGAAAAAGAACAAACACAATCCAAAGTTAGTAGAAGGAAGGAAATAATAACAATCAGAGTGGAAATAAATGAAATAGAGACTAAAAAAAACAATAGAAAAGATCAATGAAGCTAAGAGCTGGTTCCTTAAAAACATAAACAAAATTGATACTCCTTTAGCCAGACTAGAAAAAAAAAAAAGGGGGCCCAAATAAATAAAATCAGAAGCAAAACAGAAGTTACAATCAACACCACAGAAATACAAAGGATCATAAGAAATTTCTGTAGACACTTATACACCAACAAACTGTACAACCTAAAAGAAATGAATAAATTCCTAGAAACATACAATCTTCCAAGACTGAATCAGGAAAACACAAAAAATCTAAACAGACAAATCACTAGTAATGAAATAGAATCAGAAATCAAAAAAAACTCCCAATAAAGGGAAGTCCAAGATTAGGAGGCTTCACAGGTGAATTCTACCAAACATTTAAAGAAGGGTTAATACCTATCCTTCTCAAACTATTTCAAAAAATTGAAGTGGAAAGAACACTTCCAAACTCATTCCAGGAGGCCAGCATAACCCAGATAAAGACACTGCAAAGAAAGAAAATTACAGGCCAATGTTCCTGACGAGAATTGATGTAAAATCCTCAACATATATTAGCAAACAGAATTCAACAATAAATTAAAAGGATCATACACTATGATCGAGTGGGATTTATTTCAGGGATTCAAATGTCAAATGCCGAAGTTCAGTATTCACAAATCAATCAATGTGATATATCACATTGACAAAATGAAGGATAAAAATCTTATGATCTTCTCCATAGATGCAGAAAAAACATTTGAGAAAATTCAACATCTATTTATGATAAAAACTCTCAACAAAGTAAATATAGAGGGAACATACCTCATCATAATAAAGGCCATATATGACAAATCCATAGCTAACACCATATTCAATGGTGAAAAGCTAAAAGCTTTTCCTCTAAGATTGGGAATAAGACAAGGATGCCCACCACTGCCACTTTTATTCAACATAGTATTGGAAGTCCTAGCCTTGATAATCAGAGAAGAAAAAGATAAAAGTCAGCCAGATTGGAAAGGAAGAAGTAAAACTGTCACTATTTGCAGGTGGCATGATCCTATATAAAGGAAACCCCAAAGACTCCACCAAAAACTATTAGAACTGATAAATAAATTCAGTAAAGTTGCAGGATACAATATCAATATACAGAAATCTGTTGTGTCTCTACACACTAATAGCAAGCCATCAGAAAGAAATTAAGAAAACAATCCCATTTACAATTGTATCAAAAAGAATAAAATGCCTAAGAATAAATTTAACCATGGAGATGAAAGATCTGTACTCTTAATACTATAAGACATTAGTGAAAGAAATTAAAGACCACACAAACAAATGAAAGATATACAGTGCTCAAGGACTGGAAGAATTAGTACCGTTAAAATGTCCATATTAAAATGTCAAAGCAATATACAGATTGAATGCAATCCCTAACAAAATACCAATGTCATTTTTTACAGAACTGGAAATAGTAGTCATAAAATTTGAACGGACCCACAAACGACCCTGAATAGTCAAAGCAATCTTAAGAAAGAAGAAAGAAGAACAAATCTGGAAGTATCATGCTCCCTGATTTCAAACTGTACTACAATGCTATAGTTATCAAAACTGTATGATACTGGCACAAAAACAGACACATAGTTCAAAAGAACAAAACAGAGCCTAGAAATCAACCCATGCTTATATGGTCAATTAATTTATGATAAAGGAGCGAAGAATATACAGCAGGGAAACGACAGTCTTTTCAAATAAATGGTGTTGGGAAAACTGAACAGCTACATGCAAAAGAATGAACCTGGACTATGTTCTTATACAACATATAAAAATAAACTGAAAATGATTAAAGACTTAAATATAAGACATAAAACTTGTAAAAGAAAACCTAGACAGTATGCTCTTTGACATTCGCCTTAGCAATATATTTTTGGATCTGTCACCTCAGGCAAGATCAGCAAAAGCAAAAATAACAAATGTGACTATATCAAACTAAAAAGTTTTCCGCAGCAAAGCAAACCATCAACAAAACGAAAAGGTTGCCTACTTCATGGCAGAAGATATTTGCAAATGATATATTTGAAAAGGGGTTAATACCCAAAGTATAAAAAGAACTCAGACAATTCTGTATCAAAAAAAAAAAAAGGTAAGACGCGGAGATCACCTTCCTCCCCACAGATACACCAGAAATATATCTACACGTGGAACAACTCCTACAGAACACGTACTGAACGCTGGCAGAAGACCTCAGACCTCCCAAAAGGCAAGAAACCCCCCCACGTACCTGGGTAGGGCAAAAGAAAAAAGAATAAACGGAGACAAAAGGATAGGGACAGTACCTGCACCAGTGGGAGGGAGCCATAAGGAGGAAAGGTTTCCACACACTAGGAAGCCCCTTTGCGGGCAGAGACTGCAGGTGGCGGAGGGGCAAAGCTTCGGGGCCTCGGAGGAGAGCACAGTAACAGGGGGGCGGGGGTCAAAGTGGAGAGATTCCCGCACAAAGGATAGGTGCCGACCTGCACTCACCAGCCCGAGAGGCTTGTCTCCTCCCCTGCCGGGGCGGGCAGGGCTGGGAGCTGAGGCTCCGGCTTCGGTAGGAGGCAGGGAGAGGACTGGGGTTGGCGGCGTGAACACAGCCTGCAGGGGGTTAGTGCTCCACGGCCGGCCGGGAGGGAGTCCTGGGAAAAGTCTGGACCTGCCGAAGGCGCAAGAGAATTTTTCGTCCCTCTTTGTTTCCTGGTGCGCGAGGAGAGGGGATTAAGAGCGCTGCTTAAAGGAGTTCCAGAGACAGCTTGAGCTGCGGCTAAAAGCGCGGAACGCAGAGACGGGCATGAGACGCTAAGGCTGCTGCTGCCGCCACCAAGAAGCCTGTGTGCGAGCACAGGTCACTATCCACACCCCCCTTCCGGGGAGCCTGTGTAGCCCGCCACTGCCAGGGTCCCGGGATCCAGGGACAACTCCTCCGGGAGAACGCACGTCACGCCTCAGGCTGGTGCAACGTCACGCCAGCCTCTACCGCCGCAGGCTCGCCCCGCCCACCGTGCCCCTCCCTCTCCCCGGCCTGAGTGAGCCAAAGCCCCCGAATCAGCAGCTCCTTTAACCCCGTCCTGTCTGAGCGAAGAACAGACGCCCTCCGTCGACCTACACGCAGAGGTGGGGCCAAATCCAGAGCTGAGCCCCTGGGAGCTGTGAGAACAAAGAAGAGAAAGGGAAATTTCTCCCAGCAGCCTCAGAAGCAGCGGATTAAAGCTCCACAATCAATTTGATGTACCCCTGCATCTGTGGAATACATGAATAGACAACGAATCATCCCAAATTAAGGAGGTGGACTTTGAGAGCAAGATTTATGATTTTTTTCCCCTTTTCCTTTTTTTGTGAGTGTGTATGTGTATGCTTCTGTGTGAGATTTTGTCTGTATAGCTTTGCTTCCACCATTTGTCCGAGGGTTCTATCTGTCCGTTTTTGGTATTTTTTTAAATTTTTTTTCTTAATAATTACTTTTTATTTTAATAACTTTATTTTATTTTACTTTATCTTCGTTCTTTCTTTCCTTCCTTCCCTCCTTTAGACAACGAATCATCACAAATTGAAGAGGTGGACTTTGAGAGCAAGATTTATAATTTTTTCCCCTTTTCCTTTTTTTGCGAGTGTGTATGTTTATGCTTCTATGTGAGATTTTGTCTGTATAGGGTTGCTTCCACCATTTGTCCTAGGGCTCTATCCGTCCATTTGTTTTTTTCTCTTAATAATTATTTTTTTATTTTAATAACTTTTATATTTTATCTTATTTTATTTTATTTTACTTTATCTTCTTTCTTTCTTTTTTCCTTCCTTCCCTCCTTCCTTCCTTCCTTCCTCCCTCCCTCCCTCCTTCCCTCCCTTTCTTTCTTTCTTTCCTTCTTTCTTTCTTTCTTCCTACTTCTACTAATACTTCCTTTCTACTTTTTCTTCCTTTTATTCTGAGCCGTGTGGATGAAAGGCTCTTGGTGCTGCAGCCAGGAGTCAGTGCTGTGCCTCTGAGGTGGGAGAGCCAACTTCAGGACACTGGTCCACAAGAGACCTCCCAGCTCCACATAATATCAAATGGCAAAAATCTCCCAGAGATCTCCATCTCAACACCAGCACCCAGCTTCACTCAATGACCAGCAAGCTACCGTGCTGAACATCCTATGCCAAACAACTAGCAAGACAGGAACACAGCCCCACCCATTAGCAGAGAGCTTGCCTTAAATCATAATAAGTCAACAGACACCCCAAAACACACCACCAGACGTGGACCTGCCTACCAGAAAGACAAGATCTAGCCTCATCCACCAGAACACAGGCACTAGTCCCCTCCACCAGGAAGCCTACACAACTCATTGAACCAACCTTAGCCACTGGGGACAGACAACAAAAACAACGGGAACTACGAACCTGAAGCCTGCAAAAAGGAGACCCCAAACACAGTAAGATAAGCAAAATGAGAAGACAGAAAAACACACAGCAGATGAATGAGCAAGATAAAAATCCACCAGACCTAACAAATGAAGAGGAAATAGGCTGTCTACCTGAAAAAAGAATTCAGAATAATGATAGTAAAGATGATCCAAAATCTTGGAAATAGAATAGACAAAATGCAAGAAACATTTAACAAGGACCTAGAAGAAATAAAGATGAAACAAACAATGATGAACAACACAATAAATGAAATGAAAAATACTCTAGATGGGATCAATAGCAGAATAACTGAGGCAGAAGAACGGATAAGTGACCTGGAAGATAAACTAGTGGAAATAACTACTGCAGAGCAGAATAAAGAAAAAAGAATGAAAAGAACTGAGGACAGTCTCAGAGACCTGTGGGACAACATTAAATGCACGAACATTCAAATTATAGGGGTTCCAGAAGATGAAGAGAAAAAGAAAGGGATTGAGAAAATATTTGAAGAGATTATAGTTGAAAACTTCACTAATATGGGAAAGGAAACAGTTAATCAAGTCCAGGAAGCACAGAGAGAGCCATACAGGATAAATCCAAGGAGAAACACACCAAGACACATATTAATCAAACTGTCAAAAATTAAATACAAAGAAAACATATTAAAAGCAGCAAGGGAAAAACAACAAATAACACACAAGGGAATCCCCATAAGGTTAACAGCTGATCTTTCAGCAGAAACTCTGCAAGCCAGAAGGGAGTGGCAGGAAATATTTAAAGTGATGAAGGAGAAAAACCTGCAACCAAGATTACTCTACCCAGCAAGGATCTCATTCAGATTTGATGGAGAAATTAAAACCTTTACAGACAAGCAAAAGCTGAGAGAGTTCAGCACTATCAAACCAGCTCTACAACAACTGCTAAAGGAACTTCTCTAGGTAAGAAACACAAGAGAAGGAAAAGACCTACAATAACGAACCCAAAACAATTAAGAAAATGGGAATAGGAACGTACATATCGATAATTACCTTAAATGTAAATGGACTAAATGTTACCACCAAAAGACACAGATTGGCTGAATGGATACAAAAACAAGACCCATATATTTGCTGTCTACAAGAGACCCACTTCAGACCTAGGGACACATACAGACTGAAAGTAAGGTGATGGAAAAAGATATTTCATGCAAATGGAAACCAAAAGAAAGCTGGAGTAGCAATTCTCATATCAGACAAAATAGACTTTAAAATAAAGACTATTAGAAGAGACAAAGAAGGACACTACATAATGATCAAGGGATCAATCCAAGAAGAAGATATAACAATTGTAAATATTTATGCACCCAACATAGGACACCTCAATACATAAGGCAAATACTAACAGCCATAAAGGGGAAATTGACAGTAACACATTCATAGTAGGGGACTTTAACACCCCACTTTCACCAATGGACAGATCATCCAAAATGAAAATAAATAAGGAAACACAAGCTTTAAACGATACATTAAAGAAGATGCACTTAATTGATATTTATAGGACATTGCATCCCAAAACAACAGAATACACATTTTTCTCAAGTGCTCATGGAACATTCTCCAGGATAGATCATATCTTGGGTCACAAATCAAGCCTTAGTAAATTTAAGAAAATAGAAATTGTATCAAGTATCTTTTCTGACCACAACGCTATGAGACTAGATATCAATTACAGGAAAAGATCAGTAAAAAATACAAACACATGGAGGCTAAACAATACACTACTTAATAACGAAGTGATCACTGAAGAAATCAAAGAGGAAATAAAAAAATACCTAGAAACAAATGACAATGGAGACACGATGACCCAAAACCTATGGGATGCAGCAAAAGCAGTTCTAAGAGGGAAGTTTATAGCAATACAATCCTACCTTAAGAAACAGGAAACATCTCGAATAAACAACCTAACCTTGCACATAAAGCAATTAGGGAAAGAAGAATAAAAAAACTTAAAGTTAGCAGAAGGAAAGAAATCATAAAAATCAGATCAGAAATAAACAGAAATGAAGGAAACAATAGCAAAGATCAATAAAACTAAAAGGTTGTTCTTTGAGAAGATAAACAAAATTGATAAACCATTAGCCTGGTCAGGGAACTAAGATCCCACAAGTAGTGCGGTGCAGCCAAAAAAAAAAAAAAGAGGGCCTGAATAGACATTTTTCCAAGAAAGACACACAGAACACAGATGGCGAACAGACACATGAAAAGATGCTCAGCATACTCGTGTGCACTGTTGATGGGAATATAATGTGGTGCAGCCACTATGGAAAAAGTATGGAGGTTCTTCAAAAAATTAAAAATAGAACTACTGTACCATCCAGCAATTCCACATTTGGGTATTTATCCAAAGCAAATGAAAACACTAATTTGAAAAAACATGTACATTTCAACGTTCATTGCAGTATAATTTACAATAGCCAAGATATGGGAGGAACCTTAGTGTGCATCCATAGATGAATGGATATAGAAGATGTGATATATATACACAATGGAATATTAGCCACAAAAAAGAATGAAATATTGTCATTTGAGACATTATGGAGGCACTGGGAGGGTATTATGCTAAGTGAAATAAGTCAGACAGAGAAAGACAAATACTGTATGATTTTACTTATATGTGGAATCTAAAAGACAAAACAAATGAACAACATATCAGAACACAAGCAGGCTCACAGATTCAGAAAATAAACTGGTGATTGCCAGAAGGGAGGTGGTTGTGGGGTTTGGGAAATAGGTGAAGGGAATTAAGATGTAAAAACTTCCAGTTGTAAAATAAATAAGTCATGGGGATATAAAATACAGCATAGGGAATATAGTCAGTAATACCACTATAACTTTGTATAGTGACAGATTATTACTAGATTTATCATGGGCATCAATTTCTAATGTATATAAATGTTAATCACTATGTTGTACACTTGAAACTAATATAATATTGTACGTCAACTATACTTCAATAAAACATTTTATTTTTAATTTTTAAAGGAGTTTTGCTGCATTTTGTCCAAAGAGGAAGATTTTATTACTATCAAGGCATAATTATGTCAATAAATATTAGGTATCAAAATTATGGCCCATCTATCTGATACTTAGCCCTAGACTGAACCATTTGGTCAGGAGTCAGAAAATAAAGTTTCTGGCCTATCATTTTTTTGCTCTCTTCTAGCTCTGAAAGCTCTCAGACCTCCCAGACAGTGAATCAACAACCAAAAAAATTTTTTGAATGACTATTATGAGTAGGTGTAACAGGAAGAACAAAATAACCCAAAGGAGGGACTTCCCTGGTGGCGCAGTGGTTAAGAATTTGCCTGCAAATGCAGGGGACACAGCTTCCATCCCTGGTCCAGGAAGATCCACATGTTGCAGAGCAACTAATCCCGCGTGCCGCAACTGCTGAGCCTGAGCTCTAGAGCCCGCGAGCCACAACTACTGAGCCCACGAGCCGTAGCTACTGAAGCCATGCACCTAAAGTCCATGCTCTGCAACGAGAGGCCACCACAATGAGAAGCCCGCGCACCGCAATGAAGAGTAGCCCCGGGCTTCCCTAGTGGCGCAGTGGGTGGGAGTCCGCCTGCCAATGCAGAGGACACGGGTTTGTGCCCCGGTCCGGGAAGATCCCACATGCCGCGGAGTGGCTGGGCCCATGAGCCATGGCCGCTGAGCCTGCACATCTGGAGCCTGTGCTCTACAACGGGAGAGGCCACAACAGTGAGAGGCCCACGTACCGCTAAAAGCCCCCACTCGCCACAACTAGAGAAAGCCCGCATGCAGCAACGAAGACCCAATGCAGTCAAAACTAGAATTATTTTTTTCTAATTAAGGAAACCATCACATTTAAAAAAAAAGAAAAAGAAAAGAAAGAAACCCAAAGGAAGTATTCAGTATGGTACCACTCTCATTAAGAACTTCACAAAAATATCTGGAATTAATTTAACAGTGTCCCAAATCCTCTTTTTCTAGTAACTGCCCCACTCTACTTCTTTGGTTTCTGTACATGTGTTCTGCCTCAATCCATTAATAAATAGATTTTAGTGTTCATTGTTGGATGAGTGAGTGTTAGCATTACGAGAGCATAGGCTCTGGAGCCAGACAACTTTGAATCCTGGTTCTGCTTCTTACAGCTTTGAAGCCTTGGGCAGTTCACTCAACTTCTCTGAGCCTCAGTTTCCTCACCTATGAAACATAAGTACTAGTAGTATTTACTTTGTAGGGCTGTTGGGGAGATAAAATATAAGCATTCAGAACAGTACTTCGCATAAATGTTTATTATTGTCATAAGAAATATATTCAAACCATGCAAATATGCATACATACATACACGTTATATTTTGTCGTATGTGATGGTTGGGTACAATGAGTACCAAGGCAAACAGGTAGACAGAAAGAGAATCTTCACTTCACTCTCGATGAGTTAAACTTAGAGCTAGTATAGGTCCTCTGGAGAGAGGTAAAATTGAATGTGTGTTTTATTTAACTTCTAAGTTCTGTTGTTGTTTCATCCTCTTTGCTTCTTTGTTCTTTACTGTTTTACTCTTTGTGGCTCAATTAAATAGATGCCAATATAATCACACAGAGAAATACCAAACAGTGCAACACAGTCATGTAAAAACAATAACAATAAAATTGTAAGGGCAATTTGAACTAAAGCTAGAACTCAAATCTTAAAATCTCCTGTCTGAAATGAAAAGAAACAATTTTCTTTTCTGCAGTTTGTCTGGTCATATTGATAAGGTCCACAGGATAATTCAAATTAAGAAGCAAATGGGACCCTAATACATTCCTTTGATATTTAAGAAAATTAAATTTGGATCACATGTAAACAGATTGACAATTGCTGGACAGAGAGTTGAATAAGTCATCCAATTAATTTAATTCTAATATATGCATATATCTGTAAATTATTTCTTTTGTTTTCAATTGCTAAATGTAAAAATCAGATAGTTATTCTATTTTTCAAGTTGAGAATGGAGAACTGACAATTTGACTGAAAAAAATGTGTAGATTTGACAAAAGGAAGAATTTTAAGATTGTAATTTATGGGGAACAGATGGATTATTTTCTTTTGGAAATTTTAAGGTTAGGATTATTCTCTTGGGATAGGTTATGTACAAAACTCTTTAGAATTAATAAATTTTTTAAAGTATATATATGGACAAAAAAAAAAATCCAAACCCTGAAATGAACTGATGCCGTAGCCGTGGGATATTACCCTTATTCTACATGTCTTACTTCACCAATCCATTGCACCTAATTTCTAACCATGTGAGGTAAAGAAGGAGGTGAGTAGGGGAGGGCAGGGCGTCTATGTCAGAGGAAAAAATGATGGTATATTGAAAAGCATATTTTGCCACTTATAGATATAACTACAATTTGTCTACAAGCCATCTCCATCAAAGAGACGCATCGATATCACAGCAAGTGTAGAAGGAATGAATATGTAGAAAAACCTGACTATCTCACTTCATATCTTTCTCAGCAATGTTCTATCTTTCATCAGTTAACACTGCCTTAGACAAAGGATGTTCTGTATGAACTGCATATAGATAACAAATCAAATCTTTAATATTTTTTAGCTTTGTTTTTCATAAAAGTTTTTATAGCTTCTGGCCTCATTTACTTTTCAAAAAAAACAAATGAATTGAATGTATTATTATAGCTAAGAAATTTAAGTTATCTCACATTTAAGGGATAGGAGAAGGGCCAAACTGAAATCACCTTTCACTTGGTACCTAGGGCAAGTAAAACAGGTGCTAATGAAAAATGATTCACTCAGAGCTGTCATTACTGGCATTGTTAATCTATATCACAAGCCAGTGGGAGGAGAAAGATGTATTAGAAAGTTGATAGTTTTAGAATGACAGTTCAAAAGTGAAAATTTGAGGTACCATAAAATCTGCTAAATAATCAATAGGCTATAAAAAGTTATTTGTTTTATTATTCTGTTAACTATACTCATGTAATGCCAAAGAAAGAAGTTGAAAATAAAATCTAGCTTATCTGCTGGCTTTATTAAACAAATATAACTGATTTTTATCATTGTATAGTTATACCCGAATGATGTCTACACAGTGAGCTATAAAATATAGTCATAACCTAAATAATATCTTTTAAATAACTGAAAAAAGTAAAAAATGAGCATTTATTTCCCCTTATGTATCTCCTCTATGTATCTATATTCCTTTGTCTTAATTCATATATTGATGAATATATCATAGTGAATTTCAAATTTTAATATGGTTTGATCAGTATCAAAGGTTATAATGTAACTGATTAATGTAACATTTTATTAACTGTCTCAGTACAGAGAATTGTTTATGAAATGTGTTTCAAGTCAGGAAGGCATGCATTTCTTAGGTGAATAATTACTCCAAATACAGATTTTATCAGCATAAGAAAACAGTGAAAAGGGATATTGATAATATAGATAAGCCATTTACCACTATATACTAAGTAAATATAACCTGGAAAAAAACTAAAAGTATGTCATGTTCGTTTGACTAAAAGCCCTTAAAATATGTTTATACCTAAAATAGGTTGTATTATATCATTGTATCTCCATTACTACAAACTTTGATAAAAACCTAATTTATAAGGTCAGTCATTTTCATTCTTTGTTTTAATATAAATAGTTCTGAATAGCTTTCCATTCTTAGCACGTAAAAAATAGGAAGTGTTTTTCTATGCAGCAAATGAAATCGTGAGAATATCTTCTCTGCAGCCCCAATTTCAAATCAATAGATTAAGTGCCCACATTGTTTGCACCTAAGTCACAGCGGTCTAAAATGCTTCAGAAATGTTTAGCAGATTGCTTTATAGCAGGATAACACAGTTTGAACCATAGTTTCCTGAATACATCTTGCTGAGAGCTTATCTCATTCAAATGATGAAGGCAGCTGAAGCATGGTATTTGAATCATCGACATTTTGTTCTGATAAAGAGAACTTTAGGAAGCTCTAGTTGTGATAGGCAACAGAGTAAAGCAATTGAAATGTGGATGTTATATTTTACACCATTCAAACTGCTTGTGTATGTGTGTGTGGTGATAAGATACTTTAAAAATAAAATTTCATTCGGCGAGAAGCTTACAGTTAAACGGTAAAAGCATTACACAGATCATGTGAATTGCCAGCATGTAAAAATAAATATGCAAATGACTGCAGTACATACTTTTTTCCAAAATAGCATCTTTAATAGGAAACCCTTCATAAGAATCCTTATAAAGTGATATATTTTAAAGTCATTTTTATAATGCATAAGTACTTATAACTAACAGTTCTTATTTTTAATTAGAAAATACACATCTCTTCAGCCATACCTGACTAAACTATAGCCATAGGTATGAACACGAAGAATGCGTACATATATACACTTATATTATAAATTTTAAAAATTCTTATAGATCAAACAAGTTCTTATCAAGTACTTTCTACTCATAATGAGCTTTACATATACTAGATGCTGTGGCGATTACAGAAGTCTGATATATATTAATTTCTTTTTCACTCAAGAAGCTTAAAATCTACTTGGGAAATATAAGAGTGAATATAACACGGTCCTAAGGTGTGTGGCTTACAGATATAACCCCAGCAAGTGGTAGATGCTTCATAAATATTGTCAAATAAATGAATGAATTATATACAAGCTAAACTTTGTTTTTAACTGATTAGAGAATGTAAATTAAATATTTCAGAAAAATTCTATCAATGGGAAGTTTGAGAAGAAGACTTATCTAAATATCCAGCTTGAAATGTACGTTCCAATTATCTATTGCTATGAATATCTATTGCTCCCCCACCCCTAAAACAAATAATTTTATTATGCTCGCAAATTATAAATTCAGAAATTTGGACAGGGCATAGCAGGGATTGTCTCTTCCCATAATGTCTATGGCCTCAAATAAGATGATTCTAACAGCTGGTGGCTTGAACAAATAGGCGCTGGAATAGCTGAGACAAGATTTGTTACCAAAATGCTTTCTTCACTCACCTGTCTGGTGTCTGGGCTGAAATGATTTGAAAGCTGGGCTTAGCTGGGACTATTGACCAGAACACCTACATATAGCCTTTCGGTAAGGCTTTGGCTTCTCGCAGAATGGTGGCTGGGTTCTAAGAAAGCTCAGACTAAGAGGGAGTATTCTAAGAGAGCAAGTGTTTTAACATAGTAACACTTGCTATAAGTGTGAAAGAATTTATGGGTTTTTTTTTAAACTGATACAATATATATTTACTCTAGTGACTGACTAAAGAATCTGATAGTTACAGGTACAGAGCTTGCATTTTAAAGCCTGAGAAGTAGAACACTTTGCTGATTACAAAAAAATCATTGAGGGGCTTCCCTGGTGGCGCAGTGGTTGAGAGTCCGCCTGCCGATGCAGGGGACACGGGTTCGTGCTCCGGTCCGGGAGGATCCCACATGCCGCGGAGCGGCTGGGCCCGTGAGCCATGGCCGCTGACCCTGCGCGTCCGGAGCCTGTGCTCCGCAACGGGAGAGGCCACAACAGTGAGAGGCCCGTGTACCGCAAAAAACAAAAACAAAACAAAACAGAACAAAAATCATTGACTAGAAAGTCTATGTGATGGATACTGTGAATTGTCCATTAAAATCCAACTTGTTCCTCTTCTTCAGTAAAAGAGTTGTGGCTTGGCCCATGACTAGTTAGAGAGTACACTTTTCAGCCTCGTTTGGGGCTGTGTGGTCAAATTCTTGCATTCTCAAATGGAACGGAAGCAGAAATGATATGTGCTAATTTTGAGCCTGCGCCTTAAAACACAGGACATATCATCCCTCATGAGGCTCTCTTTTCCTTCCTACAAGGTAGACCGTGGAGTTGCTTGACCCAGCTTCAACGATGCAGTTGAGAATAATGCCATGGTGGATGGCAGAGAAGTAGAGCAGAAAGCCCCTGAATCTCTGGATGGCCTCACAGTGCACAGCCAGTCTGATAACTTGGATTTCTTACCTTGTGCAGTCCTTGCGTGTGAGGGAGTAACAAATTTCAGTGTTCTTTAAACCACAGTCTTGTGTCTTTTTGTTAAAAGTTTAGCTTTACTCTAATTCAGAGAGTAGATGCACATTATTCAATAATAGCTGGAATGATGGTAGGGAAAGCCACCTCCCTGGTGTTCACCTCCCAAACCCTTTAAAATGTTTGGTATGACTGATACTACGTTCTTTGTATCCATTAATTTTTTTGGCATTTTGCAGTTTCAGAAGAGTTTTCCTCTAGAGGAAGTGCCAGTAGTAAAACTGTCATGATTTACACAATTTTTTTCATACTATATTCCTCTTTCATTTTGACAAGGACAGACACATTTTTCATGTACCACAGCAATATTTCACTTGAAAAGTCCAGAAGTTTGTAATTATTTTGGCATGGTAGTAGATCTTAAACTCCGGAAACACAGAAATCACATTCCCATATTCATATGCAGAGAAACTGTACTAATTCAGAATCATCAGAGGTAGCCTTATAGATTAGAACAGCACTTCTCAAAGGGGGTCTGCAAGGTCAAACCTATTTTCATAATAATATTAAGATGTAACTCACCTTTTTCACTTTTATTCTCCCACAGACATAAGGTAGAGTTTTTCAGAGGCTAAGTTCATGGGATGAGGTCATCACTCTGATGGCTAATGAAATGTGAGCTTGTATATTCTTGTGCTTTAAAAACTCTTCAGTTTTAACTTCTAATACAGTAAACATTAGAAGATATAACCCACATAAACGAAAGCTCTTTAGAGTCTTCAATAAGTTTTTTTGGTCAATAGAATTTTAATTTTTAATTATTAAAATGTATTATGGAATACTTTATACATTCCAAAAGAACAAAAAGTTAACAAAAATCTATATGTTAACCACCAGCTGGTTTGCTGATTGTAGAGTACATTTTACTTAAATTATGTAATACATATGTAATACATGAAACATCTACTTTTTTGCAACAGGCAAATGAATGCCTGCAGACTAAATTTTTTCTCCATTAATTTCTTTTAATTGAGGTATAGTTGATTTACAATGTTATATAAGTTTCAGGTTACAACACAGTGATTCACAATTTTTAAGGTTATATTCCACTTATAGATATTATAAAATATTGTCTATATTCCTTGTACTGTGCAATATATCCTTGTAGTTTATTTTATACATAGTAGTTTGTACCTTTTAATCCCCTGCCCCTATCTGGTCCCTCCCCCTTCCCTCTCCCCACTGTAACCACTAGTTTGTTCTCTATATCTGTGAGTCTGTTTCTTTTTTGTTATACTCACTAGTTTGTTTTATATTTTAGATTCCACATATAAGTGAAATCATACAGTGTTTGTCTTTATCTGTCTGACTTATTTCACTTAGCATAATACCCTCCGAGTTCATCCATGTCGTTGCAAGTGTCAAAATTTCATTCTTCTTTATGGCTGAGTAGTATTCCACTCTGTGTGTGTGTGTGTGTGTGTGTGTGTGTGTGTGTGTACACATTACTTCTTTTTTATTCATTCACTTGTTGATGGACACTTAGGTTGCTTCCATATTAGGTTGCTATGAACATTGGGGTGCATATATCTTTTCTAATTAATGTTCATTTTCTTCAGATAGACACCCAGGAGTGGGATTGCTGGATCATATGGTAGTTCTATTTTTAGTTTTTTGAGGAACCTCCATACTGTTGTCCATAGTGGCTGCACCAATTTACATTCCCACCAACAGTGCACAAGGGTTCCCTTTTCTCCACAACCTTGCCAATATTTGTTATTTGTGGTGTTCAATAATTCTTAAGAGTATGAAGGGATCCTGAGGGTTAGAACAAAAAGTTTAACTTCTCAATGGTGGTTAAAACATTTGTTTTCCATTACTTCAAATACATAAAATTCAAAATGTTACCATTCATTTGATGTCATGTACCGAGCTAGGAAAATGGTATTTTCTGGTATCCTTTTCAGGAGGACATTGCATATTCGGGGGAGAAATTTCCAAACAATCTTGTTTGGTATAACAGTTGAGAATCAGAAGGACCATGAGTATGGTCAAACTCTAAAAGCCTGGGAAAGGAGCAGGATTTGCTTGTTAATCTGTTGAGGGTGGAAAAAGAGAGGTAGACCCAGCGTCAGGGGGAAAGTCATCATATCCTATAGTGTGACCCCTCTTAAATCTTTGGTACAAGGTTAATGAATTAATAAATGCTTGAAAACAGCTTGTATTGGGGATAACTTGTCATGGGTTGAGCTTTAGGTCCATGTAAATATAGGCAGAAACAAGGGCCATGGACAGTAGGGAGTAGTTATGGGAGTGTTTGTGGAGGGACAGAGAAACAGGAAAGCATGTGTAAATAACATGTCAGAGTTCCCAAAACTGGATTGGGAGAAACAGAGTCTCTTGACTTTAGAGGCTATGAAACTGGGCATTCACGGTAAGCTTACCTAGCAGACAGTTATCCTAAAATATTTCTGCAATACATACATAAACACACCTACATACATAATATCTATGCATAAGAGATACTATACTAGGCCCTATAGACACATGGACACTCTTTAGGTGGGCTTAAGTCTAGCAGGAGAAAAATATTGTATACAATGACTTGACAAAGAAGAAATTTAAGTGCCCAAATAGATGTATCAATGAAGTGCTGTGGGGAGGTTCATATTAGGTTTAATATATACTTGTTTATAATTTGTATATTTGCTGAATATATATTGTCAGAATGAATATATATATATATTGAATATATATATTGTCAGAATCTTTTGGGAATAATAAGTAGACTGGATAGAAAATGAGTCATTGAAAGAGGAGACAGCAGTATTTAACTTTTATTGCTTGTCCTACCCACTTCTACCCTATAGCCAGAATGGTGGTGTCATTCGTTCTCTGATGGTTCTCACCTTGGCTTGATGTCTTAACGTCTGCTTTAGAGTGTGTGTGTGTGTGGGGGGCACATACACACAGTAGCTTTAGCAAAAAGAAAGACTTATTAGGGGAACACAGGAGACTCCCAAAACACGAGAATAGAGTAGCTGAACTTCCCAGAAGACTGGAGCAAGCAAATGGTAAGACACTGGGAACTAATTCACATACATTTCTTCCACTGTCCTGGTGCCACAAAGTCTCTCACCTCTGCTTCTCTTTCCACATCACCAGATTCTCCTGTCTTTTAAATCTCTTGGCTTCTCTCCATTTCCAATGCCATGACCCCAGTCTAAACTACTATTCATTATTTAATCCTAATTTTTCTCCCCCAGTCTACTCTTGCCCATTTCTAATCTTGTTGTCACCATAGCCAGAGTGATTTGTTAAAAAATGGAAAATTTATTCAATGGTTTTCCATTGCTCCTAGGATAAACATCAAAATCTTAAACATGGTGTGGAACTGGATTACTATTCACCTACATTCAGTGCCCATCGTTGTGGTGTCCCTCTCTGTAGGAAGATTATACAACCCTGCCCCTTGTTGCTTTCAGGCACAGCAAAAGTTTGGCTGATGAAATGTGAAAGAAATATGACCAAACACTTTAAGAACCAGTGGGTGATTTACCACTTTTCTTCTCCTTCTGACATGACAATGGCAATACTCCAGATAAAGACTGCACTGTTAGCCTGAGTCCAGAGTGAAGACGGCATGGAGCAGAACCTTGGTGGCCATGTAGCATGAAAGATAAATAAACCTTATTGTTGGCCACTGAGAATTTTTGGAATCATTTGTTACTCAACATAACCTAGCCCATCCTAACTGATACACATGATCTATAAGCTCCTGCTTATTGCTTTGTTTCTTTGCTATAGTTCCACTGGTCTTTCAGTACTTAATTAAGATGCTCCCTCCCCTTCTAGAACATTTATCTAAGTTATTCTTTCTCTTTGGAAAGTTCTTTACACCTTTTTTGTCCAGTTAACATATACAGGTGAGATCTCAGCATAAGTGTGAAGTACTTAGGAAAGAATTGCCTGACCTGTGTTTAAAGTACCCTGAATTCACCTTCTTTGTCATTACGTCTCTTTAACTAACCATAAGCCCCATCAAGACAAAGGCCAGTTATGCCTCAATAACCATTATATTCCCAGTGACAGGGAGGAAGGACTTCGTTTCTCTTTCCAAAAACAGCTTTTTCTGCATGTTTGGACACATGGCAAAAAATAGCCATTCTAGCCCTACAACCATAACCCTCCCACCATTGCTGGTCTAGGGCCACCAACTGACCAACATTTCAATATTCTATTTTCAAATTCTTGGGGAGGTAATCTGGTTAGCTAAACTTGGACGGGTTCTATCATGGTCCACCCATAATTTGCTGAAAGATCTAGATTAAGCCAAATCAACATGGCTACAGAGACTTCTTTTCTGGTGGCAGAGGTAATTCTCAGAGAAGTGAATGTGGGCTGAGCAGACACCTCCAAAAGTATCTGCTATGGTCGCTACAACTTAACTCTACTGTGTTCTCAACTTTAAGAATCTTGTTCTCAAAATTATCTTCATAGAGCTTGCAAGGGAACATCCCTGCAAGGGGTTTCCTAAGGAAGAAAAAGGTGGTGACCAAGTAGTTCTGACTGTCTCTCTGAGTTTGCCTCTCCTTTGGGAGTCTCTTAGTTTGATTACCACTGCTACTTTACTTTTATCCCTTGGGAGTAGGGAGTTACTTTTTTTTTTCTTCCCGCTAACTTGCAAAAACAACAATAACAGGGGCTTCCCTGGTGGCGCAGTGGTTAAGAATCCGCCTGCCAATGCAGGGGACACGGGTTCGAGCCCTGGTCCGGGAAGATCCCACATGCCGCAGAGAAACTAAGCCCATGCACCACAACTACTGAGCCTGTGCTCTAGAGCCCGTGAGACACAACTACTGAGCCCATGTGCCATGAATACTGAAGCCCGCGTGCCTAGAGCCCGTGCTCCGCAACAAGAGAAGCCGCCGCAATGAGAAGCCCATGCACCGCAACGAAGAGTAGCCCCTGCTCGCTGCAACTAGAGAAAGCCCACGCGCAGCAACAAAGACGCAGTGCAGCCAAAAATAAAAAAAGTAATAATAACAAACAAATCACTATTTCTACATGTTTGGTCATCTCTACTTCTTAAAGACCTTTAAAATATCTATGAAAAATTTTAAAAGCTACCTGCAAAATTAGTGACACAATTCAGATTTTTTTATGTCTTTAATTTCTTACATGGAAATTAGTAAAATTAAAAAAATTCCTCTTTTTCATTGTTAATATAAATTAGAACATAACTTGAGGTGAACTATATTTAGGATTCCTCAAAAACATCTGCAAGTAGGGACTGAATATAGCTCATCTGAATCAACATGATATATGTTTCCATTAAAACTTTTTCAAGTATGCTTCATTTTTTTTTTTTTTTTTTTTAAATTAAGGGTACTTTAATTTATTTATTTATTTTTGGCTGTGTTGGGTCTTCATTTCTGTGCGAGGGCTTTCTCTAGTTGCGGCAAGCGGGGGCCACTCCTCATCGCGGTGCGCGGGCCTCTCACTCTGGTGGCCTCTCTTGTTGCGGAGCACAGGCTCCAGACGCGCAGGCTCAGTAGTTGTGGCTCACGGGCCTAGTTGCTCCGTGGCATGTGGGATCTTCCCAGACCAGGTCTCGAACCCGTGTCCCCTGCATTAGTAGGCAGACTCTCAACCGCTGCGCCACCAGGGAAGCCCTCAAGTATGCTTCATTTTGATAAATATATTCCATGTCCTATTATTTGTTCTTTTCCCCCACTTACCACCCCCCACCCCCTGAACATAAACTGTGATCTGGGTAGTAGTTTTCAGCTTAAGCTAATTTACTGTTTAAACCATCACATTTTCCAGATTCTCAAGCAGTTTTATATTGTCTTGGCTCCCTTTTGTATTGTACCACTTTCCCCAACATAACTAATCTCATAAATAATTCCTATAATTTAAAAAACTTTTTATGCTGGTTGCTTACATTTACACGTGATATATAAAATTAAAATTACTATTAATACTTGATTTAGCACTAGAAATATGTAAAGTTTGAAATCTTTTTCTATGGTAAAAAATTTGAGAGACTATAATGCTTTGAGTTCATTTTTTAATCTATTTTAAAGTACTTATAGCAGCATGGATTAAGTTTAAAGAAGCACAGGATTGGCAATTAGGAGATTTAGATTCCAGTTTCCATCTCTGCCACTAAGGGTAATAATGTTCCCATGCTCCTAATAGTTAAGTAAATTATGGCTTATTTTTCTTCTACGTATAGTAAGTGTTGGACTCAACATTTTAAGTCTCTTCTACCTTTAAAATACCATGGTACTAAAAGGTGAACATCTTTCTCTTATATCTACATTTATTTTTAAAAAGAATGCTCATTCACTATATTTCTAACTCCTTACATAGGTACTTTTAAATTACATCATTATTAAGCACCTACTATGTGTGCCAGCTATCTCAAATCCATTCTGGAGTAAGGCAAAAGAAAAATAAGCAAAATATATCTGCATGCATTTAATGCCACTGAATTGTATACTTAAAATTGTTAAAATGGTAAATTTTATGTAATGTATTTTTAGTACACACAAAATATGTATATCTATCTATCATCTATCTGAATGCAGTGGTCCCCTAACGTTTTGTGACTATCATTTAAAATTGCACTATAGTTGTTTGGACACAAGTCTGTTTCTCCAAAGGACTCAATCACTCCAGGGACAAGGACTCTTTCTTAATCCTAGCTGTAGCTCCAGGGTCTAGAACACTGTCTGGCTCTTACCAGGGAGGGCATTTTTATCCTGGTTTTTCCAAGTGTTGTTGTAGCATATGTTTTAATTATCATTTTCAACCAAGGCTATGTATTAAACATATAAACAGTTTTTAAACTTTTGAAAGACTCACCAGAAAAATTCTCTATCACATGAACTGGAGTTCAGAAAATGTGATCACAGAACTCTAGACAAGTGTTTGTCAAATAAATGCATTAGACTTTAGAAGGTAAAAAGATAAACTTAAGTCCTAGCATCAGCCCAACAGATCTTACATGCAGCTTAAGAGGTTCATGATAGCATACTTAAGAAGTATGCCTACTAAGCCATTCTTCAAGTAGCTATCTAACTAAACTATCCGTATCACTTTCCCTAAGTAGCTTTTAACAAAGCCATGGCATCTCAGCCTCAAATAATCAAAAGTTAAGCAGGTGCCTAGAATATGCATTCACTCCTCAGACAAAAGCTACGGGATGGAGATTTTGTTGACATTCCTGAATATTATAGTGTCATTTCTTAAACCCCCAATTTAAGACTACTTAGCTACACGTTACTAATAGGTTAACCTGGATGTTTACTACAACAGGGAAAGTTGGCTTTTTCCCATTCATGGGGCTAATCCCGCCCCACCGCCTTCACTATAAATTCAGTTAAAACAATTCAAGAAGCCAACTAATTAAATTCTAAACTCAAAAGCCCAAACCACAGTAGTGCAGCGCTTGGGAAAAGGTATCTTTAAAAAACTGTGCATTAGGGCTTCCCTAGTGGCGCAGTGGTTGAGAGTCCGCCTGCCTATGCAGGCGACGCGGGTTCGTGCCCCGGTCCGGGAAGATCCCACATGCCGCGGAGCGGCTGGGCCCGTGAGCCATGGCCGCTGAGCCTGTGCGTCCGGAGCCTGTGCTCCGCAACGGGAGAGGCCACAACAGAGAGAGGCCCGCGTACCGCTGGAAAACAAAAACAAAAACAAAACAAAACAAAAAACTGCATTGAGTTGCCAGAGGTCGAGAGCCGCTAACATTTCTTGAAAAGTACAGACCACACCCCACTTTCGCCAGCTGTGCACCTTACTGGTCGCAGAGGCGCGCAGAGGGTGGGTGCGAGCAAAAGGCAAGATTAATAGCTTGGGCTGGGGAATATTCTATCAGGTTTGAGTCCCGAAACTCTTTGGGTTCTGGAGGTTAGAAAAGGGTCCGTTTACGTTAGGTCTAAACTGTGGCAAGCAAAGAGAAAAGGACCTGCGGAAAAAAACAAAAAGAAGCGAGCAGTTTCCCGATTTCCAGCGTTCACAGCGGGGCAGTTAAACAAGCAGGAAAGCGGGCGTGTGTTTTCTTCTTCCTCTTCCCGCTTCCCAGGAGACGCGAACCCAGCCCGCTCCCCCCCTTTTCACCCTGGCTGGATCCAATGGCAGTCCCCGCCGCGGAGCCTGGTCGGAAGCCGCCCCGCCCCGCTCCCGCCCTCTGGGTCCCCTCCGCCCCACCTCCTTCGCCCGGCGGGAGGCGGCGGCCGCGGCCGTCACGTGCCCTGGCAGCCGCCAAGTGAGGCCGCTTTTGCGACGCGGTGACAGCCAAATGGTGCGACAGGAGGAGTTGCCGCCGCGGCCGCACAGCCCCGCACCGAGAGGTTCGAGGCGGCTCCTGGCGTCGCCCTGAGGCAGCGACTGAGCAAGAGAGTCCAGCACGGGCGGGCGGCGGCGAGGGGGAGCCCGCTACGAGTGTCCCGGCTCCCCGCCGCTCTCCAAGGACCGGGCGAAATAAGCCGCGCCTCCAGCAGGGGCTGCGCCTCCATGAATCCCTAGGTTTTTTTCTTTCTCTCCCCGCTCCTCACCCCCCACCCCGGATCCCGTCCCGCCTTCTCCCTTCGCCCGCCAGCAGCGGCCGCGTCCAGGTGTGGAGTCCAGAGCGGAAAGCAATGGCGTCCAACCCCGAACGGGGGGAGATTCTGCTCACGGAGCTGCAGGTAAGGGCCGCGGCCCGTGCACGAGGCGCTGGCGGAGCAGAGGGAGAGAGTCTGGCGCGTGGTAGGGGGCCTAGGGGAGCCGTGCGGCCGCCGCGCCCCTAGCCCGCTAAGTGAGGAAACTCGGGGATGTCACTCGGGAGCCGCTTCCTTCTGGAGCCAGAGCCTCTGCCCCCGCCGGAGCCGTGGCCTGCCACCAACTTAATTTGACTCTGCCTACCAGAGGGACCCCATCCTGCGGCCGGCGTCTGCTCTCACCCGGTCTCCGGGGCGGCCAGTTCGCCTCCCCCTCTCTTGTGTCAGAGCCGCCCGCGGACACCCCTGGCGCCCCCTACCTCCTGCGGGCCGGGCCCCGCCCCGCCTTTCCCTCGAACACCGCTCCTTAAACTCCTTTGAATGACTCCCAAGCTGTTTTCTTGTCCCTCCCCTTCCCCTCAGACTCTGCACAAAGAGCGCCCCCATAACTTCCAGTCCCCAGACAAGTTTTTTTTTTTTTAAAGAAAAAACAAAAATAAAGTGTCTCACCCAATGCTGGCTTCACTTCACCAACCCTCTTTAGGTGGCTAGATTTCTTTCTTTTATTTTGAGGGCTAACCCATTTATTTCTTTTTTACCAAGTGATAGTTACATGGTCCCCTTCTCAGCTACTCCCGGCTCAGATCCGGAAGCTCAGATGCTGATGCTTTTCAGGCTTTCATTTTCCCTCCTGTTTGAATACCAAAAAAAGAACTACAGAAGTTGTTTACAAACGGCAAAGCAGTCGACTAAGGGAAAATGTTGGGCACCACATGCTTGCAGAAGATGTGAACAAAATAGATCCCTTAATTAAAGTCCACGTTGATTAGCAGTATTATTCTTCCCATTTTCCAGCTAAATATTTGATGATGTAGGCACGATATTGGTGTTTACGTCTCTTTGATGTGCAGGGTACGTGCGCTACCTTGTTGGGTTTATTTTTCTTTACTTTGGAGTGTCCCAGAGATGTTTACATCTGGATTAAAGTTTCATGCTTGTTCTTTGACTTAAACTTATTTTGGTTTGTTTAAATATAGTCGTCTTTTAGCTACTGGAAGATTGAGATGGGAGTTAAAAGAAAAAAAAATAGCCTACGTACATTCGTTTTTGTGTGTTGGGCAGTTAATTTTTTTTGAGAAGGCTCAATCTAGACACTCTGAAGGGTTCATTCTTGATGATTTCAAAATTCAGTTGCTTCTAAGTTTTTTGCTGTTTAAATGTATTTTCGATAAATTCCTATATTAGCTTGGTTTATTGTGCAGTTAGATGTAAGCTTGAAGGCATATAATACTCGATATTTCCTCCATAAAAATAGATTTCAACAAGGTATATCAATGCACTTTTGCAAATTTGGAATCCTTTGGAAATGCAAGGCTGAATTTCATATTATTGAACATGTTGCTATATAGTGTTTTAATTACTCTTAGTCTTTTCTAAGGAAGTCTTCCAGCATACCAGTTAGCTAAATGAATGGAATTTATTGTTTTATTACTTTACGTGAGCTTTTGAAAAGAAGTTTGAGGCACATCAGAAATGCTTTCCATTGCCTAGTCTTGAAATTTGAAAAGCATATTTTACTTCTGACTGAAAAAAAGCCATGAAAATAACAGAATTTTTCCTTGAGTGGAGTGGCTTCAGAATCATAAAGTATTTGGCATCCTTATTTGTATTTTATAGAAAGTTGATGTAAAAAACTCTTATTTTGGTACTGAATGTGAAAATATATTTTCATGTATATTAAAATATAACATTTAGGGACTTTTAATAAAACCATTTTTTACAATAACAAAGAAGCAAGTCAAATAAATAGGAATATTTAAATATGAGTATTTTAAAAATGGGACCAGACTAGGGGAACGTCCAATCTAAAGTTAGACTTTTAAATAAACTAAAATGTAACTCCCTCCAGTAAAAGAATAGTTTTTAATAAGTGTTACATTTTAGGTTGTCATGTATATCCAGGACATTTTTCTTGGTGTATTTGACTCCCAATTCTAATAAAAGTTATTGCATTTGGACTTTATCATGTTTATTAAAATAATTGAAAATATTATTTATATCAGCACTCAAAGATGAACCATGATAAAATTTGCTTCACCAAGTATATGCATCTGTTCAAACATTTTATTATTTCATTGGGTCATGAAACTAGAATATAGTAACCAAATATTTATCAAACTTGTTTGGAGAACCAGTTTTTAAAAACCTTCTAAGTTGTTTGAATTTATTTAAATTGAAAAGTTGTTTAATGTGAGGTTCTTAATGCTTTTCTGCCATACAGATTTTAAGTAATTAAATAATAATTTGTGTAGCAAGTTTTTAAATTGTTTAGTTGAAATTGTTACTTTGCCATATCTTTTCTCACTCTGAAAGTTACATGTTACAACTTCTTTTAATGAAATTTATACTTTATTTAGAAACATTGTACATCTAACATGTAAAAAATTATTTTTCGAATTATATGGCAGAATTTGAAATACTTTACTTGAGGTGGAATTGGCTTATTAATAAGTTTTGATTGTGGAAAGACAAAGAAAATCTGAAACCACAGTCTTGTTAATTGTAATATTTCTATTTAATGTAATGTTTCTAACTCTTGTTAGTAATTTAAGAGACATTCAACAAGGAATCATTAATAAAGTATATACAAACTTTGAAGGCTAGAGGCTTCAATGTGTAAGGAAGAATATTTGCTGTGGTAAAAATAAAAATAGGCTGTTAAAAAACATAAACTTAGTTGGCAATTTCTAATTTTTATCTCTTGTAATTAACTTGTTATGTCAAGTTCTCTTGTTTTTTATTTGAAGTGTAGTGGGAAAATGAGTGTGATACTTTCATGAGGCCAAAGAAATTAAAGTTTATTTTCAAGGAAACTGAGTTAATAATGAAAACGATATAAAGAATCTCAAAATGAAAATGTTGGCTACAACAATAATTTTGTAGAGTGTAGACCCAGATATCAAGTAGCATACTTATAAAGTTACCTTGTTGATTATCGGATATTCATCTTCATCAAAATAGCTAATAAAGTGTTGGGAATCTTGAATTCCATTCTCAGCAGAATTTATTTAGGTAGAGGTGACTTGCTCAAGTGGAAGGTTGAGGTAGCTGGTCTTAAGTTACAGGGATTCATTTCAAGAAACCTTTATTAGCTACCAAAGGTATATTGGAGGGCATAAAGATGACAGGATATGGCTTTTACTTTCTAGAGGAGAGTACAAATAACGTTTATTGATTATCTGCTGTATGATAGACATTGTACTTGGTACCCTGTGTACCTTATGTAATCTTTAAAACAATCCAATAAAGTGAGTGTTGTTATTTCCATTTTACAGATCAGGAAACTAAGTTCAGGAATAGTTAAGTTAGTCATTCATGTTCACAATGTTAAGTCTGAGTTTGAATTTGGATTTATATCTTTTCCACTACACCATTTTGTAATATGTGGACCCATAAATGTTTTGCATTCCAATATTGTAAATGTGTGAACTTTCTAAAAATTGGCCCAAAATGTAGTTAACCAGAGTTAACTTTAATATAAACTTTATACTACTTGTTAGGTTCCTCTCGAACAAGGAAAAGTGATTTCCACATTTTATTTGGTAGTCTATAATTTTTGTTTGTTTGTTTGTTTTTGTTTTTTTGCGGTACGCGGGCCTCTCTGTTGTGGCCTCTCCCGTTGCGGAGCACAGGCCCCGGATGCGCAGGCTCAGCGGCCATGGCTCACGGGCCCAGCCGCTCCGCGGCATGTGGGATCTTCCCGGACCAGGGCACGAACCTGTGTCCTCTGCATCGGCAGGCGGACTCTCAACCTCTGCGCCACCAGGGAAGCCCTGGTAGTCTACAATTTAACAGTGCTTTATTATTGCAAATAAGGTATAACATTCTACAAAGAATAACAGTACAATAACATTTTTGCAGGTTTTCTTCATTTAACAATTAATGTTTCTGATGAAAGTTGTCAGATGTTCACCCAAAACCTTCCAAAAGATTTCACGTTTCTCTGTAGACTGTCCGTAAGATAAACTTTGCTTTAAAATTTTAAGCTATGTAACCAAGCTGTGTGTTTGGCACTGAGTAGGTACACAGTACATTGATGAGAAGGCTCCATTTGTTACCTAGGATGAGAAATGTCTTGACTGTTGAAAGTTGACTATGATCATTGACTTAAGAAATTACTTAGCTTTCTTTATTTTACATTTCTAATCCCTTGTCCCAAAAATATTCCCTTAAAAAGTTCAAAAGGGATTTCTGCACTAGTTATGTTATATCTACATACAGCACCCTCTTATTTTACACATTTGATGGGAAATTAGGAGGTGGCATCTAATTTTGCAGTGATACTGGAACGTAGAAGGTGTCTGTGTTGGGAGGATTAAGACTAGCATGAGTTGGGGGAATGTAGCATGAGAAAGTAGGTAGATGGTTAAGACACATTTTACAGTTTTTTTTCAAATTATCAATGTAATACAAGTGTATTCTAGAAAATCTGGAAAATGCAGAAAAGCATCAAAGTAAATAGAAAGTGCTAATAGTTCTATCAGAGTAATTGACAAGCTTTTCCAACTTATAAGTCCCATGGCATTTGAGTCCATTTCCTCTTTTTCCTCCCTTTTGTAAAAAAATTGAGATATATTTGACATACAATGTGTGATTTTAAGGTATACGACATACTGATTTGATATTTTTCCTCCCTTCTGTATCCTATTTTACTTATTAGAATTGTAAAGAGAGATGAGGTTTATAGAGTTTTAAGATAGAAATAGCTGTAGGTAAAAAAAAAAATTGCCACTAGTTCTAGATAAGTGGATCAAAGTAGCTTTATTGACTTTTTTATCTCAAAATATTTTTATTTTGAGTAAATCTTTGTGCTGAAACTGGTATTATAAAATGATGGCTCTAAAATGATCATGTTTTTCGATCATCTCTAATTAGTTAATAGAGAGATGAATATCACTTAAAATAATGTTACTTCCAGAAACATATATGATATTTGAACAGAATAGTTAATTTTACATCATTTTCTAGTACTGTGTACTCTGTTGAACAATTGTCAAATGTCTACTCTATTTCAAAAACCAATTTTACTCTCATCAGAGTATGACAGAAATCATGTAACATTTAATACGAATAACTTTTGGTATGCAGCAGAGTTCAAACTTGGCAACAAAGAAAGTCGAAACTAGTTAAAAGCTTTAAAAAGATACTTAAAATCTTGACTGAGAAAAACATACTAATGAAAAGTAAACTTCTGATATCTTAGAAAAGTAGAAATAGACAACATTTATTTTGATACATGTCTAGTTTCTCTTAATTTTATTTAATGAAATCTTATTTGAAACTAGCTCTGTTGTCACATTCAGTTTTTCACAATCTCAGAAAAATTAAATTTGTGTAATATTATATACATAAATATTGTCTGTTAAAAATGAAGGACAGGAAAGCCTGGGAGGAGTGTATTTGATGATAAATACCTTAGATTTGAAGGTAACTGTTGGTGTCATGTTATAGAGATGAACTGATAGACAAGAATTACATAATATATACTGTTATTAGGATATATCTATTTTAGGAACTTGGCAATGTTTACTTTTTCTAATTGGTTGAAGCTTTACTGCCCTGGCTTACAAACATCATAATTTATTGGAAAGTTGTTATTACAGAATTTAGAATTTATTTTAGATTATAGAAAATATACTTACCACCCAATACGTATGCTAAATATCATATATTTTACAATTAATCATATTGTTTTCCCTTTCCTGTAGTTGTTTCCTTAGAGATTCTCTAAGGAGGTGCTTTTTTTGTCTGTTTCAGAATTTTCATTGAATAAATTTCATTAAATTTTCAGATTTTTTTTCCCATTTATTAAACCTTAGGTACACTGGTTTGGATTAATCATTATCCATCCATATATCATTGTAATAAACACCCATGGACCAGCACTCACTCCCCAACTCCCCCTAAAAGCTAGGAACTTAACCTATACATGGTTTTTCTTCATTCCATCCCCCTACC
Organism: Orcinus orca; assembly: GCF_937001465.1. Taxonomy (NCBI): domain Eukaryota; kingdom Metazoa; phylum Chordata; class Mammalia; order Artiodactyla; family Delphinidae; genus Orcinus; species Orcinus orca. The sequence goes on along the minus strand of NC_064559.1, from coordinate 134,681,261 downwards.
TCCACCTTCTTGTCATCCAAAGTAACCATCATCCTGAGTCCTGTGTTCATTCTCTTTTTTTAGTTTTGTTGGATATACAATTCTAAAAGTTATATCTTTTATTTTAGTTGTTTTTATATAATTCTGTTCAATATAATCTCTCTAAACTTGATTTTTCACTTATTATTGCTGATTTAACCATATTATTGTATGTTGCTGTAATCACTCATTTTAATTGCTGTGTGATATTTCAATGAGTAAAATATTCAACTCTCCCCTTATTGGATATTTGGATATTTATCCACTGACTTTTCCTTGTTGGGCCTTTATTTATTTTCTGGTTTTTGTAATTGTGAACGATGATACTATGGATGTTCTGTGCATTCTTTCTTATTGCATATATGTAAGAGTTTCTATTAATTATATACCCAGATGTAGAATTGTTGCCTCACAGGGTAATGCCCAGCTTGCAGTGTGGTTGTGCCAATTTATAGTCATGTCAGCAGGTAAGAGACAAAAGATCCCTTGGTCATCCATCCTTTCTGACATTTGCTGTTGTCTTTTAATTTTTACAAATCGGAAGAGTGTAAAATGCGATCTCATCAAATGGTCTTGATTTGCATTTTCCTGATCATCACTGATGTAGAATATTTTTTTTTTTAATGTTTACTGGCCTTTTATGTTTCCTCTTCAGTGAAATTTCTGTTCATGAGTCTTGCCTATTTTTCTGTGTTTTTTAAATTGATTTATAAGAGTTCTTTATATTCCTCATATAAATCCTTTGTGTGTATTGTGAATGTCTTATCTCAGTTTGTAACTTGTCTTTTCACTTTCTTTTGGGGGTTTGTGGGAGGGACAGTTTTAAGTGTTTTACCTTTTTGGCAAATATTGAAAATCATTTACATCATTGTGATCAGCAAGCCTGCACTTAATATCTAGTCTAGGTTTGGTATAGAAAGGGTAAAGTTATACAGTTTATGACTCATGGATTTACAAAGTTTCCACAGGAATAACTATAGGAAGTTGTATAAAATATTGTATTGTTTAACACATACTAGGCACTCAAATGTTATTTGACTCAAAGGGTAAATTTAGAAATAAATAGTGTAAATTATATATGTAAATAGTTCATCAGTTGCTTATTTTCCCATTCCATATCTTTTCAGTGCAAATTTATTACTATTACTAATTATTAACATTCTTTCATTTGAAGGACAATATAGTCCAAGTCTAGAATTATGTGAATTGGTCATTCAGTCATATGCATAGCTTGTCAATAAAGTGCTGTAGCTGATCAGATTTAATACTGGATATAAAATAGAAAATAATCATCTCTTGCAGAATTTACTGGTATTTACAAACCTGGAATCCTAAATGCAGTTCTTGCCATTGCTGTGATATCTGTTGATGAAAAAAAAAACTAAATTTAATATTTGTTAAATTTATTGATGGTATGCCTAAAAAACTTTTGAGTAATTGGACACTCCTTAAAATTCCACTGAGAAAAATGTATTTGTTGAATATATAAATATATCATATAATCAAGAAGACTTTTACTTAAGGTACATTTTTAATAAATAAGTGAATTTAGTGGTTCGTCATGTAGCATTTTGATCCATTGACAAATTAGCCTACTTCTCATTTTGCAGCTCCTGTGATTGAATATATCATCCAATATGGCAGTTAATTGTTAAATTATATGTGTGTCTCCCACTTTCAGGACAGGAACTAGGTCTTACTCAGTTTTATGCCCCTAGCACCTGACATATGGCTTTCACTTGATATATGCTTGAATAAATAATGCTTAATAAATAAATGACTGATTTCTGTGACTAATTCTATGACCCGTTTACTACATCTGACTTTTCTGTATTTCTGAAGGTGATCATTCTTTTGTTGCCCGTGTTAGAAAGATCTGCTGGTCACTATCATTTGACTGCAGTCTCAGCCTCTTCAGTTGATTCTTCTATTTATGTAAATTGAATTCATTCATTGCTTTGCCACTGCCCAAGTTTGGGCTCTCATTATCATTTGGATGATTACAGTATCTTGATATTCCACCTCTACTTCTTCAGTCTCATTCTGTTTTTGTTTAGACTATGTACAGCTGCTAGATTCAGAAGTTGTCTGCAGCATTCAGTGACTCCTGACTGCTTGTGAGATACAGTCCTAATTCCTTAGCTCAGAGCTGAAAGCTGTCATTGCCGTGGCCCCAGAATACCTTTTTTTCTTTTTAATTTATTTTTGACGCAGGTGCAAAGGCAATCCTGTGGAGGATTTTCTTTCTTTCTTTCGTTTTTCTTTTAATTAATTAATTTATTTATTTTTGGCTGCATTGGGTCTTCATTGCTGCTCGCGGGCTTTCTCTAGTTGCGGCGAGCAGGGGCTGCTCCCCATTGATTCTCATTGCAGTGGCTTCTCGTTGCGGAGCGTGGGCTCTAGGCACACGGGCTTCAGTAGTTGTAGCATGCAGGCTCAGTGGTTGTGGCTTGCGGGCTTAGTTGCTCCACGGCATGTGGGATCTTCCCAGACCAGGGCTTGAACCCATGTCCTCTGCATTGGCAGGTGATTCTTAACCACTGTGCCACCAGGGAAGCCCCCCAAAATACTTTTTTTTTTTTTTTGCGGTACGTGGGCCTCTCACCGCTGTGGCCTCTCCTGTTGCGGAGCACAGGCTCCGGACGCGCAGGCCCAGTGGCCATGGCTCACGGGCCTAGCCGCTTCGCGGCATGTGGGATCCTCCCGGACCGGGGCGCGAACCCATGTCCCCTGCATCGGCAGGCAGACTCTCAACCACTGCGCCACCAGGGAAGCCCCCCAAAATACCTTTTAATTCTTAACTCTTTTCATGCAAACAGCCTGTGTTTTAGGCATACCATGATTAGTGATTTTTCCTCGCCTATATTCTGTCTGTTTTTTATTGTTTTATTTTTTTCAACTGGAATGTTTCTTTAGGGCCTAGTTTAGATTTGCTTTTTAATTTTTTTTCTTATTTTCCCCTAGTCATGTATAATGTCTCCTCAAAATTTACGTAGGATATTTTCTATCTCATGACTTTTACCATACATTGTATTGCACCATAGTTGTTTCCATCCTACCTCATTTTCTCTGCTGTGTTGAATGCTTAAAATCTTTGACAAAAAGAACTATATGTCCTGTCTTCACCTTTACGCCTTTAGTCCTTAGCAGAGCAACTTATAAATAGTAACTACTTGTTAGTGTCTGTTGAATAAATAACAGGCTCATGTCCAAAAGTCCCCAGATTTTAAGTTTATTACCTAAAACCTTTTTCTTGCTTTTGTTATGGTCTTTTTGAGGGAGCAGAACTGCATTGTGTCGTTTTTCTTTGGGTAGGGCCACTTGACATGTACATGATTTTAAGTTTATTACCTTTAGTCATAATAATTTAGTTCCTCATCTCAGACCGAGAATTTTCTACTGACAGAAGGAACAAAGTCTAGATACAACTGAAGCAAGTAATAATAAATAGCAATTTTTTATATTATTAAAAACAAATTATAATTAATTTATATTGATGTTATTTCACTGAATCCTTAAGACAATTCTACTGAATTTGTACTATTATCTCTACTTTATAGGCAAGAAAGCAAAAGTTTAAAGGAAATAACCTCCATGGTCACATAATTGGCATGAACCAAGATGCTCTCTGACTTGAGAGGACAAATTCCTCTTAACCCATATACTATAGTTTCTCTTTCTTCTTTTGGCATTTTTCTCTGCTCCTCCTTTTCCCAGACTCACCCCACTCCAGTAACCACCCCCTATCTCCTGTCTGCTCAGGTTCTTACCCTAGCCTTTCACTTTGTGCAGCATCGCTTATATCATTCCTTCTCTCTCAACAATGCCTATGTTTGCTTTTTCACTAGGATTATTCTTGATGACTAGCTAGTTGATCTGAAGGACAGATCTTACCTTCAAGCTCTAGGTAGGATAGGCTTGAACCCACAATCTTATGGCCTATGGAAATCCTAAGTCTCCCCAAGATTTGTTTTCCTGGTGGGAAGCTCTTAAATTCTCAGGGCACCCTCTGCTTCCTGGGTTTCTGTTTCTACATATGTTTATAGGCATGTAACAACTTAATTGGTTTCAGCAAAGATACTTATATTTCACTTAGTCCTCTCCCCCATAGTATACCCAGTTTCATATCCCATGGTTGGCTCCTCTCTCCTCAACTTCCTGTCTATTCTTCAATCCTTTCTTTCTTATTTGCCATCAAAACTCCAAATTCTTCTCTCCCTGAAGAAGAACAGTTCAGTTCCCTCAAATTCTTCCTCTGAAAAGGCAGAGCCAAGTTCCTCAAGTGTTCATCAAACAAGACCTTACATATTAAAAGAATCAGTCCTCCTTAGAAAACAGGTATAGTTGTAAACAGCAAAACTTATTTCTTGCTGTGTCAGTAAAAGTTATCTAATTTTCTGTTCTCTTGGGAGCCTTGAGGAGCGGGGAAGTATTCTTTTATCTACTAATGAGCCTGTCAGTTAGAAGTGCCTGTGACAATAAAGATACTTGACCCTATCAATTCTTGATGCATTATCAGTTTGATAAGTAAAGAAAAGGAAGCGTTGAGTTTTAAAAGTAGGCATTTTTTTTTAAGATACTTAAGCATGTTACAACTAGCAAGTCATGGACCAGTGCTGTTCATGATGATATTTTCACCCTAAGAACAATGTTGTATGAGTATGTATTCTGTATATGTCTATATAAAGTTGCCAGTTTATAAGTAGAGATGCGGACTGTACTCCATTCTGAGATTTTGCTGTTTCTGCTTCTCTTTATATCCTTCCATTCTTGATGTCAAAATGTACTCTCTTTTAAGAAATGATTAGAATAATTGATAGTTATATTCTAACTGGCAAAATAATAAATCAGTAATCTTATATATATCTGCCAAATTTCTTTTTGGAAATTTACTGATCAATAATTTTAAGGCCTAGTTGAAATCACTGGTCTAGTAGGTAAAGTTTTGAAATCATACAGATCTAGGTTTAAATCCCATATTTAGCACAAATTAGCTGTCTGACTTTGTGGGTTATTTAGCTCCATGAGGCAAATTTTCTTATAAAAATGGTGATAATTTCTGGCTCAGGGCTATTGTAAGGTTTTTTTTTTAATTGAAGTATAGTTGATGTGCAATATTATGTAAGTTACAGTGTACAATATAGTAATTTACAATTTTTAAAGGTTATACTCCATTTATAGTTATTATAAAATATTGGCTATATTCCCTATGTTGTACAGTATATCCTTGTAGTTTATTTTATACGTAATAGTTTGTACCTCTTAATCCCCTACCCCTATATTGCCCCTACCTCCTCCCCCTCCCCACTGGTAACCACTAATTTGTTCTCTATATCAGTCAGTCTGCTGCTTTTTTGTTATATTCACTAGATTGTTGTATTTTTTATATTCCACATGTAAGTGATATCATACAGTGTTTGTCTGACTTATTTCACTTAGCGTAATACCCTCCAACTCTATCCATGTTGCTGCAAATGGCAAAATTTCATTCTTTTTTATGGCTGAGTAGTAGTCCATTGTATATATACCACAGCTTCTTTATCCATTCATCTGTGGATGGACACTTAGGTAGCTTGCATATCTTGGCAATGGTAAATAATGCTGCTGTGAACACTGGGGTGTATGTATCTTTTAGAATTAGTGTTTTTGTTTTTTTCAGATACATACCCAGGAGTGGAATTACTGGGTCTTGTGTAGTTCAATTTTTAGTTTTTTGAGAAACCTCCATACTGTTTTCCACAGTGGCTGCACCAATTTACATTCCCACCAACAGTGTATGAGGGTTCCCTTTACTCCACATCGTCGCCAGCATTTATTTGTTTGTTTGAAATTTATTTTATGTTGGAATATAGTTGATTAACAATGTTGTGTTTCCGGTGTACAGCAAAGTGATTCTGTTATAAATATACATGTATCTATTCTTTTTCAAATTATTTTCCCATTTAGGTTGCTACATAATATTGAGCAGAGTTCTCTGCACAATGCAGTAGTCCTTGTTGGTTATCCATTTTAAATATAGCAGCTTGTACAAGTCAATCCCAAACTCCCTAACTCTCCCTCCCCCACACCCTTCCACCCTGGTAACCGTAAGTTAGTTCTCTAAGTCTGTGAGTCTGTTTCTGTTTTGTAAGTAAGTTCATTTGTATCATTTTTTTTTTTTTAGATTATGCATGTAAGCAGTATCATACGATATTTTTCTTTTTCTGCCTTTTGTTGTTTTTGTTCTTTTTGATGATAGCCGTTCTGACCGGTGTGAAGTGATATCTCATTGTGGTTTTGATTTGCATTTTTCTGATGTATTTTTTTAAATGATGTACATAAAGTTCCTGGTATATAATAAACAGTAATCCTTCCCCTGCAGGTTTATGTTTTAGGATTACTTCATTTTTCTTTAAATATTTAAGTTTTGTGGTTGACAGGCTGGCTGAAGTTGGGCATAAGAGATCTAGAGAACTGATCATACTTCATAGGTTGTTTTCCCCTCTTTTCTTTCCTCTTTTGCTTCATAGAGGGTGTAATGAGGATAGCTATCTGAAAGATGTGTGTATTTCCATGATTGTCTTAATTTAAATTATCAGTATGCTGCAGTTATGTGTGTAAGAATAATAAGAAAATGATAGTTTGATAAATGATGAACTTCTAGGATTGAGCTTTCATATAAGAGTCTGTTATTTGTCATGCAAAAAATATGCATTGTAAATATTGAGCAATAGAACAATTCAGAGATTTCATGAAGCAGTTTAAATAAGTTCAGATCCTTATTTTGTCCTTTCCTAGAGGCTTTTGGACTTTTTATAAATTTGAACTAAGATTATATATCTGCAGATTCCAAAATGGTCCCTCACATTTCAGCACTGGAGAAACAGACTTGTGGTAATATACTTCTGAATATTAATAAATGATATCAACTCTAATTGAATATGTTTGAGCTTTGATGTGTAAGTTATAGTAAATGTCCAATTGTTTGTTGCTTATTGGTTAGAATAATTGACTTTTCATTTTGTTGCTGTGGAAACCTTGTCTTTGCACTCCAGCATCAGGAGAGTTCATTTTACTATAAATTTTTGTTCTGGTGTATGTTTTCATTGTGTTAAAACCTCATAAAACTCTATATAAAATTCTACGCTTAGTTTTGGTTTGTCCTTTTAAGGATTGGAAATCTTAAATATCAGATCTAAAGTAAAATTCTTACTTATCAAATCCCTAAAAAAAACCACTTGACTAAATCTTAAAAAAAAAAAAGTGGACCTTTCCTTTCCTTTCCTTTTTTTTGAAGTTAGCAAGATGGCAGATAGTCTTTATTTTACTGTACTGTAATGGTAATTATAGAAATGAAACTGGTGTTGGTTGGTTACCTCATACAAAATAAAGGAAGATGTAGAAAAAATATGAGTAATATTACTAATAGCAATATCACTCTGTTTGTGAAGCATTTTTGAGTTATAAAGGACTTTTATATGTATTATTTCAGTTGATTCTTAAGATGACCCTTTTAGTTTGGCATAGGGAGGAATTATTATACCCAGTTTACAGGTGTTCATGTTTACTCAGCCAATGCCTGCTTTAACCTAAACCGTTATCTTCTGACTCCTATCCCTCATTTTAGTACTCTATACAATTCTAGTTTTATTAACTTTTAAAGTTGTAATCTTTTTCTTTACTATGCTTAAAAAATGGTTAACATTTTTAAAGCTATTTTAAAAATGAATGTCATTTTTTTTTCAAGGGAACAAAACAGCTATAAAGGCAATATATAGTTTGCCACCTAGTTGTGAGTATTCACGGTAGTATCAAAGTCCTTTGTAGAATTTTTATAAGATAAAAATATTGTAGAGGCATAGTGATTCCAGCAGTAGTAGTGTGTAACTTCTGGAGAGTTTATCATGGTTTAAAGTTTATACATAATTTAAAAATCATTTAAAGAATTTATTACTAATAAAGTTGAATGATATTTTCTATATTTATAAATTATATATGTTTAAATAGGCCAATCATGTTACCCACAATATCGACTTGCAAAGTGAGTATTTTATATGCATGAGACATATTAGTGCACTGAAAAATTACTCATTTTATATCTTTTAAAGGAATAATATATATCTCTCTGATGTTAAAATTTAGTCTGCACTTACTTCTAGTTTGTTGGTGGGGGCAAATATCTTATAGTAATAAACTGCTTTAAATAAAAAAGTTTTTAAAACACCTTAGAATAAACTTCATTTTATAAGCCCTTTTCCACTTGAGCATCTAATAACTTTCCTAAAATATTTTGTTGTAACATGTTAACACTTCTAGTGATCATAGCATTTGGGCCTAAATACATTCAGATAGATTTGTGAGAAAAAGGATGATCTATTTGTTTTTGTTATCTACATTAATTTTATCCTCCTTTCTTGTGCCTAAGTAATTTCTTATTAGTGGTAGTATTCTCATCCCTACCCTGGTTTTTCCTTGCTACGCTCTTTACAGTCTGAGAACTGTACTTTTATTATGCCCTACCACTAAAATAGAATTCATTTTATCTTCTAAGGAAGTTAAAAATAGCTATACAGTTAACTGAATGTATTTCTGGGTTTTATTTTTCTTGTTGCTCAATATGTGACTCGCTCAAGGCCAGCTCTATTGCCAGTGCCTAAAACCAAACCAAACCAAACAACAAAACACTAAGTATCAATACTTTGCAATTCAGCTTTGACTTTACTCTGTCTAACCTTGTGCCTTCTTAAAAAAGACAATATTCTCTGTCCACCTAGATCCTGTAGAAGTAAAATGCTCAGCTCTTGGCTAGGCTATAATGGGATAATGTAATACAACTTGATTCCTAATGGGGTTACTATAACTTTTTTTCAGCAAATCTGATGTTTTCTTTTGTAAAAAAAAGCACTGTATTTCCTTTTTTGGTGACTTTAGATTTCCAGTTAGCTCTTTTATCAGAAGTACTTATTTGATCAGATTATGATGCTTTTAAAAAAGTTTTTTAATTGTGGTAAAATGCACATAACATTTACCATGGTAATCATTTTTAAGTATATAGCTCAGTGGCATTAAGTACATCCACCGTGTTGTACAACTATCACCACCATCCATCTGTAGAACTCCTTTCATCTTGGAAAGCTGAAACTGTACCCATTAAACACTAACTTCTCACTACCCCCTTTCCTCAGGTCCTGGCAAAAACTATTCTACTTTCTGTCACTATGAATTTGACATATAAGTGAAATCATGCTGTGTATGTCTTTTTGTGACTGGCTTATTTCACTTAGCTTAATGTCTTCAAGGTTCATCTTTGTTATAGCATGAATTTCCTTCCTTTTTAATCCTGAATAATATTCCATTGTATGTATATACCACATTTTGTTTATTCATCCATTAATGGACCCTTGGCTTGCTTCCTTTGATGATCTTTTTTTAATATATATTGCACTGAGGTATTGTACCTAGTTGTGATCGTTTGATAGGGTATAACTGTTCAGTGCAGTAGCCGCTAGTCATATGTAGCTATTAAAGTTTAAATTAATTGAAATTAAATAAAATTTAAAATTTAATTCTTGGGGCTTCCCTGGTGGCGCAGTGGTTGAGAGTCCGCCTGCCGATGCAGGGGACGTGGGTTCGTGCCCCGGTCCGGGAGGATCCCGCGTGCCGCGGAGCGGCTGGGCCCGTGAGCCATGGCCGCTGGGCCTGCGCGTCCGGAGCCTGTGCTCCTCAACGGGAGAGGCCACAGCAGTGAGAGGCCCGCGTACCGCAAAAAAAAAAAAAAAAAAAAAAAAAAATTTAATTCTTCATTCACATTAGCCACATTTTTAAGTGCTCAGTAGCCACATGTGGCTAGTGACTGCCATATGGGCAGCATTGATATATAGAACATTTTGATTATCACAGAAAGTTCTATTAACAGTGCTGTATAATGAATGCACAGGCTTATTTTAATACCTTGAATTTAAGGAAGACAGAAAAGTCTCTTGTGGATTATGGAAATATTTTTATTTATATTTGAATAAAGAAATGTTTTAGTTTTGTTTAGAAAATAATTATATCTGTTTAAAGACATTTTTTGCAGTGAGTCAAGAGTTTTGGGTTCACACTCTTGACTGGAAAGTATTAAAGTACTTTGTGCTGAATGAATGTTAAATTGGTTTTCAAGTGAAGTAAAACAATGTCTTAGAAGTTTAATATATTAAAAATATGTAAAGTGTATATATCTGTATATATCAGAGATTTACAGGAAAGTAGACTGAGTTTGAAATCATATTTTATATCCATTATTCTCTTAGGAGAGTATGTGTTGTGTTTGCTTTTAGGAGTTGGAGTTAATTGATCTCAGGTGTAGAAGACAGCAAACGATGATTAGTAGTAATTTGTCCAGTTTCTTCATGTTGAGATCTTAAAACAACTTATTCTAGAAATTCTGTATTTTAAATTTTATTTTTTTATCGAGATATAATTGCCGTATAACATTGTAATAGTTTTAGGTATACAACATAACAATTTGATACATGTATATGTTGCTAAAAGATTATCACAACAATTCTAGTTAACATCATCATCACACATAGTTACAAGTTTTTCTTTTCTTATGATGAGAACTTTCATAAGCTCTATCTTAGCTACTTTCCAGTATACTATACAGTATTGTTAACTAGAAATTCTGTACTGTATTCTTAAGCATTTTTACTATCACTGAAATTAGATGAAGCTTTTTTTTTTGCTGACAACCTCAAATGCCATCTTTAGAGAACTGGTGGGGCAGATGGTGTGTGTGCGTGTGTGCGTGTGTGTGTGTGTGTGTGTGTGTAGCATTCCCTTTATTACTCTGTGTTGTGTGTTTTTATTAATACCAGTTTATCGACTTATCTTTTTAGATTACTTTTTAAAAATGTATCACAGTATATTTTAAAATGCATGAAACTGTTTTTGAACCTGCTGGCTATGTTTAGAAATTAATTTAATTGCTGAATAAGTGCTTGAGCTTGAGCTCATTTAAATCTAGCATTTTAAAAGTAATTTTTTTAACTTTTTATTAATTCTATGAGCATCTTATTTGAAAGACTGTAAGCCAAAAATAAAATTCCTCATTTCTTAGAATAATGGTTCATGTATTTCTTTTCAGAAGTAAAAGGAAATTGATCTAATCTCATTTTTAAAAATCTATCAAATGACTTTTTCCATATCAGAACTTTTAACTGTTATTGCATTAGTTTAAAAACAATCTTTAGTTAGAACTAGTATTAAGGAGCAAAAACTTAGGCTGTTGTTTGTTCTGATCTTGTAGAAAGAGAAGGGAGTGATTATTGACAATAAACAACTCTGGAAAAGATATCCTTTTAGGCTTAATTATTGGAGTTGAGCTAAGAAAGGATACCAGTTCACATTCCAGCTCTTTGTAAAACAGAAACTTTTGTTTTTCTGTTAATAACTTGGGTTTCTGCAGTTACAGATAATGAGCTGATGTGATAATGAGAAGTGGCTGAAGCTGAGGAAAGTAGATAATTTTTAAAATCTAGTGTATGTAGATACCATAAAACACCTACAAATAGCAAAAAACAAATAACAAATATTTAGTTCAGGAAAGAGTTATAAAACCAGTATTTCACAGTTCACTATTTGAACACTAACATTTTGTTTTTATCTGATGATACTTGCAACAAGTTTTTTCATATCTAGGCAAGGATATAATTTATTAATTCAGTCAATAGGAATGCCATTGTGTACCTACTGTTGTAATCATATTTGAGCAAATGAATTTTGGTATTATTGTGAAGTTAAAATAGACACATTCTCTTTGTTTCAGTAGTCCCCAAAGGAACGTTTTAAAGAAGTTAACTTCAAAAGTTGCATTATTAAGACATGTATTTGAGAGGCTCTCCCTGAAAGGCGATTAATTCTTATGATTCAGGCATTGCCAACTAGACACCGTATGAAAATTTCTTACTCAGAACCTTTCGTTTATATAAAAAGAACAGTTTACTTAAGGGCTTGCATTGTTGAAAGGATTATGTATCAAACTGGAGCCATTCAATTTAAAGTACACTATTTATAGCTTTAGAAAACTGATCAAAATTAATTCTTATATTAATAAAAAAATAAATTTTTTTAAAAATTATTTATTTTTATTTTTGGCTGCATTGGGTCTTCGTTGCTGCGCGCGGGCTTTCTCTAGTTGCGGCGAGTGGGGGCTACTCTTTGTTGCAGTGGGTGCTCATTGTGGTGGCTTCTTTTGTTGCGGAGCAAAGGATCTAGGTGCGCAGGCTTCAGTAGTTACAGCACGTGGGCTCAGTAGTTGTGGCTCACGGGCTTAGTTACTCTGTGGCATGTGGAATCTTCCCGGACCAGGGCTCGAACCTGTGTCCCCTGCATTGGCAGGCGGATTCTTAACCACTGTGCCACCAGGAAAGCCCCAAAAATAATTTTTAAATGTCCATAGAATATAGAGCAGACGTCGCAACTAACATGCCTTCAGGATCTAGGCAAGTAACAAAATAGTGAGGCAGGTGAATGTAGGGAACATATACACAATGTGGAATTGACAAGTATAAAAGCAGCTGGTGTCAGTCATTTCTTGGCTGTGGTTGTTTCCATAGGGCTCTCATTGCCTTTTTGTGGGGAGATATACTCTAAATTTTAAAATATTTGTTTAAATTCTTAAAAGACTTCTAATCAAACAAGACATGTTTGTAGGATCATCTCTGCCACTACAGTAATTTGTCTTTATTAAATCAAATATTGAAGTGCCTACCATATTCAGGTACTATGTTAAGAACTATGGTATATACAAATGAACATTGGACCTGGCCACTACCCTTTAGAAGAGCATTCTTCAATAATACTTCCTGGGATGGTAGAAATGTTATATATCATTTTGTTTATTGCCCTATATAGTAGCTACTGGCCATATGTAAATTGTGGCTAGTGCAACTGAGGAACTGTCTTTTTAGTTTAATTTAAATTTAAATATACACAGCTGCATGTGGTTAGGGACTGTTCACTGACAGTGGTGCTCTAGAAACTAAATTCAGTTGCTAAGACCATCATGGACCATCAGTACAAGATTGAAGTTATATTTCAGGATAGCAATGGAAGAGATGACTGGCGGTCCATTTCTCAGTGAGTTGTACAGGCAGTTGCTATAGGACTTCAGAGAAGGGAGTGGTCACTTTAAGATAAACTTTAGGGAGCAGGTGAAATTTAAACTGGCTCAAGGGATAGGTGGAATTTTATTAAGAGAAAAAGATGTTCTAGGAGAGTGGGATAATGGGACCCAAATGCATGCAGGCAGGGAAAATTAAATAAAACTTCCTATTTTTCGTTTAGAAGGCTGCCCAAAATTATGTTTCTTGTTTTTTTTTTTGTATTTTAACAGGCACATTATTTAATAATTGAAATTGGCCTTGATATATTTGCTGGTTCTAAACTTTTGTCAACAGCTCGAGAAATAAGGCATCGTGCTGTTTTTATTCTTTGAGGTCAACAGCCAAGAAGATGTAAAGAATGTGAACTTTTAAAAAATAGCTTTATGAACTTCGACTCAGTTTTGCTGTGAACCTAACACTGATAAAGCCTATTTTTAAAAAAATAGCTTTCCTTTATATCATATTTACTCCTTTTACTTGGAATATGCAGATTTCACCACTTATAAGTTTTTTAGTCCGTTATGACTTCTTTCTCGTATGATGAAAGATATTTTAACTCAAAGAGCTAAGAGAAAAGCAAATGAAAGCTCTCAAATGTTTAGTTTTCATGAGGTATCGTAGTTTCAGTTGAAAACTTTTTCTGTTTAGTAGTTGTTGGATCTTTTCTTTGGGGGAATTTAACTTGCAGCATGGTGTTTGAAATATTTTGTATTCTGTTCATGCATACACCAATTTAAAGGGATGACTTCTTAAGTAGTTTAGCCGGGGAAATCTTTGACTACTGATGCAGTGATATTTTGAGTAGGAAAATGATTTATGAATTAAAATATACTAAAATCCCTGTTAAATAATCCTTATGAGAGAGAGAGCATTTCCTTGATTATCTTATATAAAAGTAGCAGTACTTCCCACCCTACCTTCCAGCACTCCTTATCCCCCTTCTGTTTTCTTGGTTTATTTATGTAGATTACATGAAATAAAGCATTTATTACTTTATGTGCCTGATACTTAGTGGGCACTCAATAAGTATTCTTGTCTAACCTTCCTCATCATCATCATGAGTAACCAAATTCTAGTCTTTTAAAATGTATAGTGAGAGATACTTTTTAAAGTGGTAGTTTTAATTTATGCTAATAAATGGTAATTATTTTCATGTATTACAATAAAGTCTAAAGGATGCAAATAGTTTTATAACTTTTTAAAATAACTTTTCTCTCTCCTTCCACCCCTCACCTCTGGTAACCACAAATCTGATCTCTTTTTCTATGAGTTCATTTCCTTGTTTTGTTTTTTGGTTTTTCTTTGTTTTGGTTTTTTTTTTTTTTTGCGGTACGCGGGCCTCTCGCTGTTGTGGCTTCTCCCGTTGCGGAGCGCAGGCTCAGCGGCCATGGCTCACGGGCCCAGCCGCTCCGCAGCATGTGGGACCTTCCCGGACTGGGGCACGAACCTGTATCCCCTGCATTGGCAGGCGGACTCTCAACCACTGCGCCACCAGGGAAGCCCCATTTGCTTGTTTTTGAAAATATAATTGACCTATAACACTATGGTAGTTCTTGTTACACAACGTAGTGCTTTGGTATTTCTGTACATTTCAAAGGATCACAGCAATAAGTCTCGTTAGGATATGTCACCATACAAAGATATTACATAGTTATTGACGATACTCCCCAAATTGTACATTTCATACCTATGACTCATTTATTTTGCAGCTGGAAGTTTGTACTTCTTAATCTCCCTCACCTATTTTTTCCCTCCCCTCTGGCAACCACCTGTTTGCTTTCTGTATCTATAACTCTGTTTCCATTTTGTTGTTTGTTCATTTGTTTTAATTTTTAGATTCCACATATGGGTGAAATCACATAGTATTTGTTCTCCTCTGTCTTATTTCACTTAGCATAATACCGTCTAGGTCCATTCATGTAGTCAAAATGACAAGATTTCATTTTTTATGACTGAGTAATATTCCATTATATATATATATACACACACACACACACACACACACACACACACACCTCATCTTCTTTATCCATTCATCTATTGATGGCTGCTTGAGTTGCTTCCATATCTTGGTTATTGTATCTTGTATAGGCATAGAGAAATAAAATTACTTGTTCATGTTACATAGCAAGTTAGCCCAACTGGAATTTGAAACTAGCTCTATCTAAATCTAAACCAATGCTCTTTTCACTATACAGTTTATATTTTAATATTTTAAACAATTACAGAGGTTTACTGTTGAATTTTGTAATAAACATTTTCCCCCATCACAGATGTGATTTGATTTACTATAGAATTCTTGGAACAACATAATATGATAAAAGGCTGAGGCTACTAGTCTATAGATCCATAAAATATTAAGTGAGATGGGCATACAACATAATATAAAAAGCTGAGGCTACTGGTCTATAGATCCATAAAATATTAAGTGAGATGGGCATACAACATAATATGATAAAAAGCTGAGGCTACTAGTCTATAGATCCATAAAATATTGAGATGGGCATATATCAATTTAGCCTAAACTCATTTTACAGATAAGAAAAATGAGACCCAGAGAGGTTAAGTGATTTGTCTGCCATCACTAAGTAAGGGAGCTGAGACTAGAACCAAGATATCCTAACTTGAGTAGAGATTTTTAATGAACAACCTTGAATTTAATAAAAGGAAAATATGACCATGTCTACAATAAGGGAATAAGATAATTAAAAAGACTTTCTCTTTTAAAAAAAAAAAACCTTTCTTTAATGAAATCTAATTGACATTCAATAAACTGCACATATTTAAAATACACAATTTGATAAGTTTTGGCACACCTCTACACTCATGAGACCATTACTGCAATCAACAATGAACATGTCTATCACTCCCTGAAGTTTCTTTGGGTCCCTTTGTAATCTTGCCATTATACCCTCTTCCCCAATTCCCA
This sequence comes from Orcinus orca, assembly GCF_937001465.1. Taxonomy (NCBI): domain Eukaryota; kingdom Metazoa; phylum Chordata; class Mammalia; order Artiodactyla; family Delphinidae; genus Orcinus; species Orcinus orca. Next base: position 134,665,187 of record NC_064559.1, on the reverse strand, counting down.
GGCCTAGAAAACTGCTTTCTATCACTATAGATTCATTTGCATTTTCTAGAGTTTTACATGAAAGGATCTTACAGTGTGTACTTTTTTTTTTAACATAACTTCGTACACTCCACATAGTGATTTTTGAGATTCTACCATGCTTTTGTATATAGCAATTGTTTGTTCCTTTTTATTGCTGAGTAATATTCCATTGTATGGATATACCACAATTTGTTTATCCATCTACCTGTACATGGATATTTGGGTCATTGCCAAGTTTTGATTATTACAAATAAAGCTTCTATGAACATTTGTGTGCAAGTATTTTAGTGGATTTATGCTTTTATCATTCTCGGGTAAATGCCTGGGAGAGAAATAATTCATTTTGGTATGAAAAATATCTCATTATTTTAACTGCATCTCCTAACAGAGGTTTGGTAGTTTTTCATATGCTTATTGTCCATTCTGAATTCTACCTGGTTGTATTTTTTTAACCAAAATATTGAGGGAAAGCGACTCTAACATTTCACATTTGTTTACCCCAGAGTGCTCTAGATAATGGCAAAAGTAATCCATGAATAATTTACATTTGAATTACTACAGTACTTGGGTCAATAATTGTTCTTATATTTTTCTTTTGATGCATTTTTACTTGTTTTGTATATTTGAAGGAAATCCAGCTTATTGGACAGTATATGGGAACAAAAGTTATTGCCATTTGGTTACATTCAGTAGCATGAGTAACACTAATGCTGATTGACAACCTGGAGTGGGGGAGGGGAATCTCAAATTATTGTTATTAAGTGTTTCCTTTATACATAATGCCTTAGTGAAATTCTGTAGATCTTCAGTTATAGCCTACCTGTTATCCTCTATGTTTTTGTGGTTCAGCCTGTCTAACCTGTAGTTCTTGTGTTAATGTGAATAGATAAAAGGAAACTAGTTACGGCTATTGACTGGTTCTCTGTAGGTTTTTGTTATCTAACCCCACCCATAATGGAACATGTCATTTTATAAACTCTGTTCTATTTGGTAGTAAAGAATAAGATAGCTTGAAGTCTTATTGTGACTATTTATCTTCCTTTGGGGTGCTCCTTATACCAGCGGAAAAGTTGGTTCTTCACTTTGGAGAATGTGACCGAATGTGTTGTGATACGATATCAAGTCATACTTCAAAATTACCAATTTTAAATTGTGATTAAAATGTAGTTTTCTTTTATTATGTATTCAGTCATATTTTAATGTCTCATCAATGGGGAATGAAGTATATTTTCCAAATAAAGTATTCTTAACCCTTTAAACATATGAAGCACTGATTTTTAACATTGTTTTTAGAAATTACATTTATGTAGTGTATGTCACATTTTGCTGCCTGATTTACATAACATACATAGAAAGTTTGACTCTTTCTTGAAATATGTAGTACTCCTTATTCCTGTACCAGATGACTTTAGTGGTTAGTATGATTCTTTTTTTTTTCTTCTTCTTCTTTTTCTCTCAGGTATTACTTCTCACACAGTATGTCAACTTTGAGCAGCCATTTCTCCATTCAACAAATATTGACTGAGCACTTTCTGTATTCGAAGCATTATTCTGGGGCCTGGTTATAAAATAAGGTTCAAAATGTTTAATAGTGATCAAATATACTTCCTTCTCTCAGGGAACTTAAATTGTGGAAGGGAAGATACACGTTAAGTAATTATACAGGGATATTGGGACTTACTACTAAACTTAAATAATGAATGGGGGAAAAAGGAAGCATACAATCCCAAATCATCATGACAGCAAAAGTTGTTTATAGGATTCATAATGGATATAATGTAAAGTTTGAGTTAAAATTAGAGCTAAATGACTGTTTTAGAAAAAAAAGATTGAAACACAGTTTAAGAATTTGCCATGGGTCTTATAGCAAATCAGTGACAGAACCATGACTAGAATTTCGGTTTTCTTATTCATAATCTCTCTCTCTCTCTGTTGCCTTTAATATCCTACCTTTGCTTAATCATTATGGATAGTTTTGGTTGTGAAAAGTGTTTCTGTGTTGGAAGCATGTGAGAGCCTGAGATTTGCACATGCTATTAAAATAGGTATGATTTTTAACTACATTTTTTAATTGAGATGTCATTTTTACCAATAATAATTTTAGTAATATTAAATAGGAGATATGATTGAGCTGAAACAATGATTTCCATATTAATGAAGTGATTAAATCATAGATGTTTAAGTTATTACTTTGGATATACAAGGCATTTTAATAAAATGTATATACGTCTAGAATGCTTATAAAACACTACAATTGTAGATAGAAATGTGATCATTTTTATTGCTTAAGAAGTAGAGAGATGAAATCTCCATAATTTCAAACCTATTGGATTAAAAGGAGGTTTGAGGAAGGTAATCAAAATTTGGGGAGGAAGGAACTGTGTTTTATGTAATTTTCTACAGTTCTAATATAAACATATTTATGATTTGGTTGGTTTATAAAATTATTATACTTGGTATATTTATATGTGTGTAGGCCTGGTAAGAAAATGGATACAATGTGGAGAAATTATTTTTAACCTACTTTTTCCTGTGCCTTCATAATTCTATTGCTAAGATGAGTAAACTTTTGTGACACATTATTGGTTTAAAAAGTTATTTCTGTTTTACATATACTTTAGTGGCTTAAAATTATGCTTTTTAAGATAACATGACTAAAGTTTTTAAAAAAGTTATATTAAAGTAGATAACGCTTCTGTGAACTTAGATCTGAGCCACTACTTTATAGGAAGATTGGCTTGATCATCTTTGTATCATCAGTGTCTAGAATAGAACTTTACACATAGTAGACATTTAATAAATTGTTGCTGAATGAAACAGATTTTAAAACACAAACTTGTATGCTAAGTTGTAGGACAGAAGGTATATGAGAGTTCCTACCTGTCAAGACCCAAATTATGGTTTATATCTGAACAGACTACTGTTGGCTACTGCTACTTCTTCCCATGTATGTTTTTGTAGTACCTCATGGAATATGACTTTTGTAGGAGGAACATGGTTGCAATTATGATTATTATATACTACTATAAAATTAAGAGAACTAAGCACTCCATATTCTGAATTGCTAAGAATGTAATGTGTATGATTCCTTCAGATGGGTAATAACCAGGGTTTGTTATGAATTATTAAAAACAGTGTTATTAAAATAATATACCATAAAGTATAAATATTTTAAATTAAGGCTGTTATTCAGAATCCATTTAAGACACGAACTTGACTCGTAATACATTTGTGCCATTTTAATTGTTTTATCTGATATATTAATATTTGTGGACACCAGCTTTATAATATGAGAAAAAATCAGTGAGATAATACTAAAAATGTAGTTAAGTAATAGCTAAGAAACTTCATTTTTAAGAATTATAAAAGAAGTTTATGTATTACATTGGTCACAAATTTAAATATATATTTAATGTATTGAAATATGTATTGAAATATACCCAGTAACATGGCATTTAAACTTAAAAATTCTTATCATGTTTTTAAGAAAATGTACTCTCAGAGTAGAACAATTTTAAGAGGTTGGGAGGCCATTACCTTCAAAATTCCAGACAGGGGACTATCCTACATTAGAATTCTATAGCCTTCCGAAACTACTTTCTCAGCAATGAAATCCAGTATCTTTACTGTTAGATAGTGCTCTCCTTTAGTTTCTTGTATCATTCCTTCCTCATTTTTTAACAAAATGTTATAGGCATACCAAAAGGTACATAGGGAGTGATAAAACACCATTGTATTCACTACCGATTTAAAGAAATACACATTACCAATGCAGTCGAATGAAGCTTTCTGGATACCTCTCTCTGACATTTCTTTCCTTTCCCATCCCTCCACCCCCAACTACTATACCATATCTGGTATATTTATAAATCATTTCCTCACCAGAAGTTGTTTCTTGATGAAATCTCTAGCTCTGAAACCCTCTTTTCCTTGTGTCATCAGCAGACATGAAGGCCAATATGAAGGACAGTCGGAAGGTTGCTCTTGTTTTCTTTCATGTATCACATCTTTATCAATTTGCCACTAAAACACTTTATCACTCACTAATTTTTAACTTGTTTCAACGAAGTCTCTTGGCTCTCTTATTGTTTCTATTTGTAAATAGCTGTTACTTATCTTGCATTGACTAATTAGTTTTACTTCCTCGGGGACCTTCTTTTGTATTCTGTATAGTTTCATTGCTGTGTTCCCAGGCCCAGCTCTGAGACACTGACAACTTGTTCTCTATTTCTTCGTCCTAATCAGTGAAATAAAGCATTTAATGAGAGCCCCAGTCTGATTCCCTCCTTCCCTTTTTCCCTCCCTCCCTCCCTCCCTTTTTCTCTCCATATTTGTCTGTCCGTCTATCTGTCTGTTTAAAGTCTTAGTTTGGTCGTCTTTTATTGTATACTTTCAAACAACAAGAGCATCTCTGGGCTTTTCCTTTGCAGTCTTTTTTCTCTTAATATCTCTTTATTCTTAAGCTCCCAAATTCTTAACACTGTGCTTGAAGTAGATATGCTACATGTTATCTATTTCATTTATGCTTAGTCATTCTAAAAAATATTTTAACACTTTAGCACATTGGAGTTTTTGTGTGATAGATCTGTTCTAAATTAAGCATGACAAATAAAAATTAATTTGTGTCCCATATTTTCTTCATTTTGATATCCTACTATCCTTTGCCCACTTTTTGACTGTTTTTAGTCATAATGGTAATAATTGACTAAATGAGAAATGTCAGATACTGTGACAAAGATTTTTATATTTTACTAATTTAATCATTTTATATTCCTTTGAGACAAAATCTTGATTGATCTTGATTGTTCTGATGTGCTTGTAGGTGTTATTATTTTATTGGAGTTTTTTGGCTTTCTATTTCATAGTATCTGGCTCTGCCTGGTCACTTCCCTGCCTATCGTCTGTCTCTATCCTATTGTCATCTTCACAACCAGAATTTCCAAATATTTCCAAAATGATCCTAGGAGGTGGTGAAGTCCCTAACAGAAGCTCTGGCTAGGGGAAATGACTTGTGGTTCACATTTAGAGATGAAAGAAAAATATAATGTGCAAATAGCCCTTTAAAATTTTTTTTTTACCCTTTGTTTTTAAGAGTTTCAGTTAAAGTATAATGGTCAGTAATAGGTGTTTGAAACTATTATCATTATTTCTTATACTGTTAGGACTGTGGACACAAAACAGGGTTTGTATGTTTTATCTCCTGGGAAGCTCAGGAATGGGGGAGGTTCAGAACGAAGATCAACTGTTTTACCTTCAGAAATGTGAGAACAAATAGAATCTAGGCACTGAGAAGGATTTGTTTCTCTGGTCATCTGGAGCTCTGCTTAATATAATTTTTGAAGTTGTTTAAATTTTTAACATGGTTAATTTTATATAAAGGAGGTATTCTGGGAAATCAGTTAATCAAGGTCTTATTGTATGCCTTTTTTGCGAATATGGTATATTTTCCTTAAAAGTCTTTTTTGCATATTAGGTTCCTAAGAAATAGCTAATAGCTGGAACTGGTTGACAAAAGGCTAGACCTACATAGGTTCTGAACTTGGTGTGCTTGGATGGGCTTAGGGATCTGTGAACCCCTTAACCTCCTGCCACTGTGTGTGTGTGTGTGTGTGTGTGTGTGTGTGTGTGTGTGTGTTGCACACATAGAATTTTCTGAGAGTCCATTGCTTCCATCTGGATCCCAGAGTAGATCTGTAATCTGTGCCCCGCCCCCCCCCCCCCCACCTTCACCCCAGTCCACATAAACAAAAAGATTTTGAGAACCACTGCTGGAAAATTGGTAAAATTGATCAGTGGAATGGTGATTACACTATACTAGTTTTTCATAGCTCTAATGTCTGTCACTTGATAATGAAACCTAAAAGGTTCTAAGAATTTGAATAAATAAAGGAAAAAAGTAACAAAGGAAAATTAACCTAAGTCATTAAAAGAACAGTTACTAACAAAATTCAGATTTTACTCGCTGTATAATTTTTTTTGTGCTTGAATATATATGACTCAATTGAAAAGAACAAAGACTTGTGTCTGAAAGCCCTTTCCATATTATAAATGTGAGGATTTTCTTGATTTTTGACTCCAGCTGTTTGTGTGTTTCAATACCTTCCTTTTCTTTTTGCCTGAAACTTTTTCTATAACTAGAGCTTTTGGTGGGGGAGGGTAGAGTTTTGGGTTTGGATATGGGGGATTGCTATTCTACTTAGGAAACTTGAAGCATATACTTCTTTTTTTTAAATTCCCTTAAAAGTATTTATTAATTACCTATGATGTACCAGATACTATGCTGGGGACACAGTAATGAACAAGACAGATAATGCCTCTGTACTTAGAGAGGGCTTGTCTTATTGTCAAGCAGGGAAGACAAACTAAGTTGTTCTAAGCAATATGATAGGGTATGTGCATGCGTACTGTGGATCATCTCACAGGAGCATCTAAGCAAAAATTATTAGATGGTATTGTGTTTTTGACTTTGGTGTCCACATGGTCATTGTCAGTACACAGAAGTATGATTGATTTTTGAGTGTTCTTGTATCCTGTGATAGTACTGAACTCTTTTATTCTAGAAGTTTCTGGTAAATTTCTTGGGATTTTCTATGTAGATGACCATGTTATCTTCTAATAGGGACAGGACAGTTTTATCGCTTCCTTTTCAATCCATATGCCTTTTATTGTCTTACTGAAGTGATTTGGATGCCCAGTACTGTGTTGGATAAGAGTGCTGAGAGTAGACATCCTTGTCTTGATCCTGATCTTAGGGGAAAGAATTTAGTCGTTCAGCACTACATATAATGGTAGTTGTAAGTTTGTTGTAGATGTTCTTCATCAAATTGAGGAAGGTCTCTATTTCTAGTTTACTGAGAGTTTCTAATTATGAATGCATATTGAATTTTGTCAAATGCTTTTTCTGCATCATTATGAACTCATGTTTAGCTTAATGTAGATACGGATGTCTTTTTTTTAAACCACTGTATGTCCAGTGTTGAGTACAGCATCTAGCACATATAATAGGTATTCAGTAAATATTTGCAGGATGAATGGATCAATCATGTTTGGCCAGGATGTGGGACAACTCTGGTTTAATTTAGTGAGGTGTCCATCCTTAGATCATTCAACTGTGGCCACAGATCTATAGGATCATGTAAGAGCATTGAAGACCTCACTAGAAACACATGGTTTGAGTGAGATAAGAAATATTTCCCAGGGCTTCCCTGGTGGCACAGTGGTTAAGAGTCTGCCCGCCAGTGCAGGGGACACGGGTTCGAGCTCTGGTCTGGGAAGATCCCACCTGCCGCGGAGCAACTAAGCCCCTGTGTTACAACTACTGAGCCTGTGCTCTAGAGCCCGCGAGCCACAACTGCTGAAACCAGCGTGCCTAGAGCCCATGCTCCACAACAAGAGAAGCCACCGCGAGGAGAAGCCCTCACACTGCAATGAAGAGAAGCCCGCGCACTGCAACGAAGAGAAGCCCGCACACTGCAAAGAAGAGTAGCCCCTGCTCACCACAACTAGAGAAAGCCCACTCACAGCAACGAAGACCCAACACAGCCAAAAATAAATAAATTTATTTAAAAAAAATTCCCAGAAGCTCAGGGGAGAAGAGTATGCAAAATAAGATGAAAAATTACTAGTGGCATCCTTTGGAACAAGGGTGGAAATGTGACCCTAAATTCAGTTCTGTGGTATAAAATGAGATTAGAGTGGTAGAGAACACAAACACTTATAGGGGAACATTGGTCTTGATATTGGAAAAAAATCATATATATATAGATCTGGAATTGCAGGTATCATTACTATATTACAGAGATAAAATTTAATGTTTCGGGGCTTCCCTGGTGGCGCAGTGGTTGAGAGTCCGCCTGCCAATGCAGGGGACACGGGTTTGTGCCCCGGTCCGGGAAGATCCCACATGCCGCGGAGCGGCTGGGCCTGTGAGCCATGGCCGCTGAGCCTGCGTGTCCGGAGCCTGTGCTCCGCAACGGGAGAGGCCACAACAGTGAGAGGCCCGCGTACTGAAGAAAAAAAAAAAAAAATTCATGTTTCAGAGCAGGGAGACATACCTATCAATATTATTTGGGACTCTTATTTGTGGTAAGGGAAAACTTAAGTCAAACCAACTTAAGCAAAAAATGAATTAGTTGGCACTATGACTAATGAGTTTAGGGGCATGAGGGTATGTTTGCTTTAAGCATGTTTAAAGATTTAAGGATTTAGATGCTCAACCTGTGTCCTTACTGATTTTCTCTATCTACATCTTCTCAAAGTGTTGGGATGGAGAGGTATAAAGTGGGAAAGAAGGAAAATTGTTTTTTCTTTTTTAACTTAATGATGTTATTAACGCCCCCATCCCTTTATCTATTGAGAGTCAACAAAAAGTAGTTAATAATCAAAATTGAAGAGACTGCTTAGAGCTATCATTATGGCTCTAAGAGCTATCTTGCCTGGATTGCTGCAGTAGCCTCTGTATCATATGTCTCTGGTAGTGTAATAAACTCATCTCAGAATTCTGTGGGTATAAGAGGTGTTTCTTCTGCTAGTCTTGCCTGTGCTCACTTATGCAGCTGCATTCAGCGGTGGCTAAACTGGACTGGAATGTCCACTGTGGCCTTCCTCACAGGTCTGTTGCCTCAGCTGGAATGGATGAGACAGCTGGAGTACTTTGGTTCTCTTCCGCATGGCCTCTCTCCACATGGCCTCTCTCATCCTCCAGGGTCCTCTCTCTCTAGCAGAATAATCTGGACTTCTTTAAATAGTAGTTGAGTTTTCAAGAAGGAAGCCAGAAGCTATGAGTCCTCTTGAGGCGTCTTCTTGAAGCTCCCTGCCCATCATCAGAATGTCACTTACATTACACTATTAGAGTAAGTCAGAAGGCTAGCTTTGAGTCAGTGTGGAAGGAGGCTACATGATGATATGAATGTAGGAAAGCAAGATTCATTTGAGTCCATTTAGTAACCATCTACCATAGCTTCATAGCAGTTTTCCCTGCCCCCTCAAATCTGTTAACACAGGAGGTCATACAACATTACTTCTCTCCCTAAGCCCTACACCATTTCATTCAGAATAAAAGCCAGTCTTTATATTCGCCTACAAGGCCCTATATGATCCTTAGTGAGAGAGGGATTTATAGTTCATCTGAGACAAGAAGTCCAAAGTAGGCAGTCTAGGACTTGTGTAGCAGTTCAGTAAAGCCATTGGGGTCCTAGGCTCTTCCACACTGCTTTGTCATCCTTGTTCTGTTCTATTTGCCTGTTACACCTTTAGGCTTTGGGTCTGCATTCTAGGCAAAAAGAAAGGGAAAATTGGAAGCTTTCCCCAAAATCCTGGGCTTCCCTTTGCCAGGAATTGTCATGTAACTACCTCTAGCTGCAAGGGAGTCTGGTGAAGTGAGAATTTTATCTCAGCACTTTGTTGCATCTACCAAAATGGAAATTTCCTTAGTGAGGAAAAGGGGGAGGCTGAATATTATGTAGGCACCCAGCACTATCTCTCAGTACTATGTGCTAGGAAATATACTATTGCTATGAAAGCATACTTCTTATTCCTAGCACAGCCATTATGAGACTTAGAAATAATACAGTCAAGGTAGTTGTAATAATTCCATTTTACAGAAAAAAGAAATTAAAGCTTTAGCATGGTTGCAGTATCAGAATTTATACATGGCCAGTCTGACTCCAAATACTTAGTTCTTTCCATCATACTACATTCTAACTGAGCTTTCTGTTAAGACACACACACAAACATACACACACACACACACACACACACACACACACACACACACACACAAAATATAGCCTACATTTGTTTAAAGCTTTACTGCTTCAGATTTTGTTTGGTTTTCATGTCTGTCTTCTTTAGTAAATTGAATACCTGAAAGAAAGCAGGATTGTGTCATTTCATTACCTAGCATTCAGTGAATATTTTGAATAAAGAAGTTTTAAAGGAACTAAAAGGTGGGAGAACCAAACATAATTTTGCAGATGGGTGAACAGGTACAGAGATGGAATAACATGCTTGGGTTGCATAGCTAGTGACAGAGAGCTGGTGTAAGAACTGGTTTCTTGCTTTCTGGTGAGAGCATTCTCCCCTTAGACACAGAAGGTTGGATTAGGGTGATATGAGAGAATAAGAGGAAATATGTCCTGCCAGTACCCCTGAATTAAGGCACATAATATCCCTTAATTAATGCAAATCAGTTAGGTCAGGGTATAGTTCAAATAAAGGGAAGTGGATAAGAAGGTGGTATGGAGTAAAAGCGCCAAACTAGGAGTCAGGAGACTAGTATGCTAAACCCAGCCAGTTCACTGACTTTTCTTTGTGACCTTAGGCAAGTTGCATAGCTGCTTTGAACCTGCTTTCTTCAAAACTAAAATCAAGGGAGTTACACTACATGATCTTTGAAATTCCTTCTAGCTAAACAGTATATGAATCATTGTACCCACTGAGTTTTTATGGGTGCTCTAACATTTCTTGGCATCTATCAGGTCAGACTGTTTTATATTTCTATAATATAAAGAAAGTAACAGCTTTTTCACTTCTTCTCTGGGAACTTGGCCAGTGAGAAGTAAACATCCTTTCCTGTCTCTCCCTAAATGAAGTACTTGGTCATAAGTGACAGACTTTTTTCTTCATTTTGTTCTTTGAATCTGATCCTGTTCTTATTTTAGTGTTTTTCTTAACTTCACTGTGAGTTTGTTGAAATGTAGTAAATAGAAAATGTCAGTTTATATTTTATTCTACAGATCAGAATTTTGTTATTTCATAAAATAAAAATAGTTGTATTTATCAAATACATATTAACACATTTTCATACTTGGAATACTTGACTGGCATATGACGTGGTCTAGTTATAATGAGTGGAATGTGTAGTCTCATCCTTTGCAGTGGAACTGTATTGACTCAAAATAACCTAGTTAAATAATAGCAAATATACTGTAGAGTGTAAAGTATCATTATAAGCTTTTGCATTTACCAAAATTGAAATAAAGTGAAAGTTACTTTTGATGTCTTTAAAAAATGTAATTCCCTCCTATTAGACAGGCAGTATATATTAATTGCTAAAAAAAAATTTGAGAAAATATGGAAAACTTGGAAGAACAAAATGAAAATCTTCTTAGATTTTTTTACCCAGAGATAATTATTGTTAATATTTTAATCTCTTTCCTCCCAGTCTCTTTTTGTCCATTCTTATTTTAAACATAATTTGAAATAAAACTGTGTACATAGTAGCAGTACATTGAGCTGGACATACTGCTGAGGAATAATAAAGAGTATAAATAAAAGAAACCTTTCCTTATTCCCTAGACTGTTTGAAATTCTTTTGTTATGACACTTATATCCTGAACTTTCTCTTTTCTATAAGTTGTTTTAAAGCCCTGCTACTTGTAAGTTTTGTAAGGGAGTCTGTCTGTGCCCAGCATATATTATTTTAAAAATTATTGTATTTACCATTCTATATAGTTAATAATTCCTAATTATCTTATTAGTTTACATTTCTAGAATTAGAATTACTGGGCCAAAGGGAATCACTATTTTAAAGATTCTTGTTATATAGTTCCAACTTATAAAGTTTTACAGCTTACATCTGGATTCTTGCCAACATTATGATTAGAAAACTCTTTGTCAATTTAAGAGGTAAAAATGGTACAGTCTCTTCTTCCATAGCACAAGTTTTTTTCTTCAATAGAAGTGAACATACACAGGAGAGTAAGCAGGGGAATGATGTAAGTGTAACATGGGCACTGGGTTAGTTCATCTGTCATTTCCCCAAGAATGTTAACATTTGAAGCAGCTGGTTTTTAATTTTTTTTTAATTTTGGAGAAAGCCTTAGCAATATATGAAGATAAAGGCTGAAAATCCTGTAGAAGTTTGCTAGTTTGGAGCCTCTGTTGTTATTAAGAATAGTTTTCTGTTGATCTAATTATCATTCATTTGTAGATAAAAACGCTTTTTCTCTCTATTTACTTTGTAGTTGCTGCGTTATTTTCATTTATCTTATTTGCAACTTGGTATGACCTTCCAGTCTAAGGATATATCATGCTTCAACTCTGGAATATTCTCATCCATTTATCTCTTCATGTAGCGCTTCTCCCCCATTGTCTTTATTCTGTTATTCTGGAACTCTTACTGCGAGGATCTTGGATCCTCTCATTCTGTCTTACATGCCTTTAAATTTCTCATATTGCTGTATGATGAATTCAGAGTAATTCCCTCAAGTTATCTATCTGCCAGGATACTAATTCATTAGCTTGGTCTAATCTGCTATTTTAACCTGTCCACTGAGTTTTTAATTTATTTTGGTTCCTTTGAACTCCATCTAATTTTTACTCTTTGTTTCTTACTCATTGAAGTCTCTATTCCTTCTTTTATTTATTTAGCTGCTCGAAATCTACTTAACCTAAAAATCATTTCGATGGTACTACTATAAATCCTGAGTGTATTAATTTCACTAATGGTTTCCTTGTTTTTGGATTTGGCCCATCTGATTTGAAAGGCTGTATTAAGGATATAGATGATATAAAATACATTAAAAATAGGTAGGATTAATCATGAAAGAGTTGAAATATTTTTAAACATGATGGTGGATTTCGATTGATAGTGAAAGGAATAGGGTATAAGAAAGAAAGACATGGATGGGTAAGAGAATATAACAGCAAAGTGTTAGATTAATTTGACTAGAATGGAGTGGTTAACTAAGCTTGTTGATTTCAGTGACAAAAGGTTTGAGAATTAATGGGGTTTCTTTTATGTATATATGATTGGTAGAGAATCATGAATACTACTAGGAGTTTAGTTTTATGTTTAGGATTACTTTTGTGTTTTTTTCCTTTCTTTTTTTATTTCTTTCTGAGCATATTAATGAATTTAAAAGGGAGTTTGTGATTAGAGGTTGGATCTTACTTTGCTTGGTTTTGAAAACATGAGAAAAGGTATCTACTGTTTACTTTTGGGGGAGGTGTGAACTATAGAGTACAAAGAGTTGAATGGTGGATGAAAGGGTAAAGCTTATAAACATAAATTACTATAATGTTACTACTGCCTCTAAGAGAACCTACTGAGACAGAGATTATAGCTGAAGATTTTCACTGCTTAAATAGCTATTTTTTTTTTCCTGAGGCTGATTTATTTTACTGTGTCAAGAATATTATTACATTGCCTAGTACTGATTCCATTTATGATATAATTGCTCCTTTTTTTTAAGGGTAGAGACATAATTTAATAGATGGAATATCTCATTTCAGTTGTTCCAAATGCAAGAAAATTATATTTTCCAATAACTTTCACAGTTTATTGCAACTAAAATTTTTAGGAAAAGAGTAATAGAAAGTACTGTAACCTTTCCTATCTGCTGTCAGGGGGCATAGTTTATCTTAAGTTATTGATTATGGTGTATGTATCTCCTGCTCCTTTCCAAAAGGTATTTGAGCCATGTCACAACAAAAGATGGGAGTAAAAATATGGTTACTAGAAATTCAGGCCTTTTAGGAAGAGGAAGCAAACATGCTAACCATATACGATTTATATCTAATATCTAATTTTAGCCAGTATAGTTGCCATGATTGAATATCAGTTTTGCCTTAGAGCTTCCTGGAGTATGAGTTCTCTTTACCAGAAAGAGGAAATCATGACTTCCTTAGCACTGATAGACTTTCCTGAATTCTGAAATAAGAATATTAAATAATGTAATCAAATCATTAAGAAAATAAAACAGAACCGCTCTGCCCTCAAATTGCTCACAGTCTTTGGAGTTGTCAGATAAGGAAAGGAATACTTGTTTAAATAAAATCCACATTATCAGAACACACAGGAGAGAGGCATTTAATCTAAATTCTAAGAGAGGGCATAGGCAGGAAATTCTTTCCTGGGGAAAAAATTATGGTAAACTTTGAAACAAAGTAAAAGTTAACTAAGAAAAGAAAGACTAGGAAGAGATAGTTGAAGAAAGAAGGGAAAATGATGCATCCCATGATGCAACCGAAAGGTGCAGCATGCATAGTAGCTGAGCCAAAAGAGATTGTCTCTGGCAGTAAATTTCTGTAATTTGATATGAGTGGCATTTAGGGAGCAAGTTGGAAAGTGGAAGTTGAAGTAGCCAAGGGTAACAGTGTTTTTTGGTGGTTGTTTTTGTTTGTTTTGTTTTTAACAGCCTTTAAATATTAGTACCATGATTTTCAAACTCTGCAACAAGGCTCTCTGGAGTGCCTCAGCAAGCTCTCAGGGTGCTGCAGTATATTTTAAAAATTTCAGGGAAACACAGTGACACCATTTGTTGGATACCATGTGGACTAACTAGAGTCAGTAAAGTTTCAATATTAAGGATATTCTACAACCCCTTTGTACTGGCCGTATAGGATGAAGGTGGGAATGTGCAACTGATTTCAAGTTTTGAGAAATTGTGAAGTACCCAATAGCAGACATATATCCCATTAATAAGTAACTGTGGCTATTAAAGAATGAAATACAAATGTAATTTTCTTTCAATTTGTATTATTTCAAACAGCTACTAAGTTGTTATAAGTATTGATTAAGTTATTTGGACCTTACTACTTAATAAATGGAATTGTTAGGTATTTCTTTTAGCCTATGCATCATAAAGAAAAAATTACTGAGACACTTAACGTTCTGGCTTAGTACCTAATATTAAAGTACAGATTTGTGAAAGCAATTCATGTAGTGTTTTCTAAGTTTATAAAGATAGAAATAAAACTATCTAGAGGAGTGCATTTAGCTTAAGCTTTCTCATTTAAGAATTGTTTGCCTCCGTTCCCTTTACCTGAAGGTAGACAATAGAAATTTGGGATTTTATCTTTTGACAATAGTCATATGTTTTTGATAACCAGACAAAGGTGGATTTATAAACTTTGGAAACCGAATAAATGGATTGATATGACTTATAGTCCATTATAAATAGTGAAAAGCCTCGACATTATTTTGGCCCAGATAGGAGATCATTCTATGTTCGTATAGATAAGAATCAGAAATTTAAGGCCAATAGATGTAGATCACCAGTTTCAGGAATTTTGAATCTAAGATCTGTGGTACCTGGAAATAGTACATACAATAGTACATACAAACATGAATTTTCTTTGTTCTACTCTTTTTTTGTCAATTTCAAAGGGGTTGTTGGCCCTAAAAAGGTTAAGAACAAATTTATACATCAACTACTTCATTTTTTGCATAGTATGCCTGTTGGCACCAGGTAAATTGGTACCAATGCCAAGACTAAATCCTGTATCTTCCCATCCATTGTCTCACTGTTTTGCAAAATACATGTTTTTCAGAGGTGAAGAATTAGACGTAAAGAGTATTTGCACCAAGTATTTAAATAGAACTTATTTTATGGGTGTGATGAATTCCCAAAGAAGTCAAAGAAAATCTTATAATTACTTAGGTCTGTGGTTCAAAAGATACATAAAGGGTGCACAGTGAAATATAAATCTCTTTTCTGTGTCCTTCACAAGCTCGATTCCTCTTCCCAAAAGCAAAAGTTAACTCTAGTTTCTTGTGTTTCAGAAATTAAAAATGTAAAACCAATAGTATTGTAGTAATGGAGTTTAAAATAGTGAATGATATACAAATAGCCAGAACATAACTTTGCCTGTTTTAAATGTAGATTAGATGTACTTACCTGATTTGATTTTCATTTTAAGTTGAATAACTGATACTGTGTACTCTCTTAGCTTCTGTCAGTAGGACATAATTTAGACATTTTTTAGTAGTGATGTTTATGTAGTCAGTCAACCAAATTATCAATTGGGATAGATAGTCATGAAATATATGAATAGAATTCTGAAATTAGTCTTCCCAAGCCCTAATGCATTTAATTGCTTAACTAAAAAGTGGTTATAAGGATATAATTTTATTTTATTTTTGCCAATATTAGTTTATTTTTAAGAGGTTTCTTATAGAAGATAAAATAGAATTTTATCTCACCTATGGAATTTAATAATCATCTTCACTTATTAAGTGACTATAGTGGGCCAAGAATTATATTTGGAGCTTCACATACAATATTTTGAATTACCACATTATCTCTGAAAAGTGCCTAATATTATTATTTAGATTTTACACGATTAGATTGAGCATTTGAAAGGTTGAATAACTTGCTCAAGATTCACAGTGTAGGTTTTGGAATCTAACTTGGGTTCACGGAATATCAAAAATTCATGGTCTGTTTATACAGTCCAAAGTTGTCTTTGTGTATAGATGTGTTTATTTTAATATAAAATTGTCAGGTAATGCTATTTAGTGAGTGGGCAGAGTTTTTGAAGAATTGCTTTAAGTACAGTTGTATTCTTATATGGGCTATTTTACTGAGCAGCTAACTTTCCTAAACTCCCACATTTGTGTGTTTATTTTTTTTCTGTAGGGAGATTCCCGAAGTCTTCCCTTTTCTGAGAATGTGAGTGCTGTTCAAAAATTAGACTTTTCAGATACAATGGTGCAACAGAAATTGGATGATATCAAGGATCGAATTAAGAGAGAAATAAGAAAAGAACTGAAAATCAAAGAAGGAGCTGAAAATCTGAGGAAAGTCACAACAGATAAAAAAAGTTTGGCTTATGTGGACAACATTTTGAAAAAATCAAATAAAAAATTAGACGAATTGCATCACAAGCTACAGGAACTAAATGCACATATTGTTGTATCAGATCCAGAAGATGTTACAGGTATTTTATTTGATGTTTATATAGTATACTAATAAGAAATGTATTATTTTAAAAATAATAAGATTTGTGACATGTATAGTCTTTAACTTTTTTGAAAGTACAGGGACTGTATTTTCTCCTACAGTTAAGGTCTTATTTATATTCTATTCAGAAGGTGCAGTGAGTTGATGAATATGAAAATTAAAACGTTTACTTAGAGATGAGTAATTCTCTGTCTACTCTCTTACCTGTCACTAAGACATTACTTAAAGTTATTTTCCAGTATTTATGTTTTGTATTGAGTCAACCATATGCCCTTACCTGATTCATCCTTGAGATCAGCAGCACGAGTTTGCCAGATGACTTTTTAAAGTTAAAAATGCATTCTGTGACCAAGGGATATTTTTATTTTTTGCAAATATAGTTAATCAAACCTATGACCTTTGTTCTTTGAGCTCTAAGCAACTGAATTAACAACTACACTACCAGGCATTTTGTTTAAAAAAGAAGAAAATTTAAAAAGCCAAACATTACTTTTTTTTTTTTCTCCAGTATAGAAAATGAAAGGAAAATACAACCTATAAGTCTAACCTAAGAGCATAATTTTTAAACAGTAGAATTAACAGATGTTCATGTTGGAAATTTTTCAATGGTACAGAAAGTAAAAATAGAAAAATGACCTCTATCCACTCTAGGCCCACTCCCTAAAGGTAGCATTACTAAGTTTTTTGTTGTTATGTCCTTCCAGAAAAAAAATTCTATATTTGTATCAATGTCCATCCATTCATATATACATTCTTTCTAAACCTTTTTACTTAACAAATTGTATAAGACACATTTGATCTAATAGTTTTGTCTTTGCAGAGAGGATATTTTGAGCTAGTTATTTAATGTCTAAATCCTTAATTTCTTCATTTGCAAAGATAAGGAGTGGTATACGTAGAATGATGTATCTAGCACCACAGAAATTTTAGAAGAACCTGTATGATTAGCCAAGAAAAAACAGATATAAGTAAAATTAAATTTGCTTAAGGAAGTACATAAATCTGACCAGGAACCACAAATTTCTAATCTTAAAAGTTGTGTACAATGCTTCTGATATTCAGTGTACTTATAGAGCTTGTTTTAATGCATTACTTTCAACATCTGGGACTTACCTTAGGGGTTTCAATTGGAGACTGTCTATGTAGAGATTTCAATCTTGTAAGAATAATTAAATCTTAGAAGTGAAAGAAATCATAAAGAAACCAGCCTTCTTATTTTATAGCTGAAATAATCCCAAAGATGTGAATTAATTTGCCCAGAATTACAAAACTAGCTAAAGAACTCTTCAATCTAGTATTTTCTTACCCACAAATTCAGTAATTACATTATAAATGGAAATTTGTATTATGAAATGCTTTTTCTTCAGCAATATCATATAAACTTAGATATAGCCTATTCTGTTGGAACTCTACCGAGCTCTACATTCTTTGCCCATTACTTGTTTAGGAGAGGTCTAAAATAAGAAACTGTGCTGGAGCTTTAAACTCAGTTTAGAGAAAACATTTTTGATAATCACGGAATACCAATAACTACCTTGTAATTGGAATATAGAAGTGTTTTTGCCACCCAAAGAGTAGCCCATTTGGTTTCCCCAGTCCCTTGTAAAAAATAAACTTTACTGAAGTATGTAAATTACATATGATAAAATGCACATATTTTAAGTATATGATTTGATGAGTTTTAACAAATGTATATACCCAGGTAACCATCACTACAACTAGGGATCCTGACCATCACTTCAGTTCTCTTGTATACATACTTGCAATCAATCTCCAGTCCCCATCCCTGGCTTTAGGTAACCACTGGTCTGCCTTCTATCACTTTAGATTAGATTTGTCTTTCCTAGAGTTTCCTATAAAGAAATGACCTTTTAGCCTACTATCAAATTCCTTTTCTACCTCAAAAGCCAATTTGGATATCTCTATGAAACCTTCCTTGACTTTCTCTGATTATCTTTCTATTCTACTTTGTCTACTCATTGTTGTATTACAGTTTATTTCTGTACATTTTTATATCACTTACTAAACTGTATGATCCTTGAGGACAGGACCATGTTTTCATTCATTTATTTTCAAGGTTTATCATAAAGCCTGGAGTATAGTAGGTATTTAGTTGAGAGTATTATATCTCAAAAAAAAAATCCCAACAAATAAAAACCTTGTATTAGTTTTTGTAATTAATACCAAAGCGTAATTTATCATGGTACTTTAAATATTTAATACTTAGGGAATAAAGCCTTAAATAAAAGTTTTAGGAGAAATAATTCCAGAAACTTTCTTTGCTGTTATTGACTTATCAGATAACTGCAGGGCGAATGTTATATGAAATATAACTCTCTACTGTGACTTCTTAACACTTCAGTTTGTTTGGAATGAACTTGACAAGTTGGTTACAGTTTGAATATATTAAAAAAACAGTTCTCTTTGCAAATGGCATATTCACACATCTTGGTAATAAGTTGTTTTTTGGTTTGTTTGTTTTTTTTCTCATACTACTTATTTGACTGCATTAAAATGAACAACAACACAGAGGGTTAAAGGTAGTTCAATGTTAATTTTAGGTCACATTGCCATAAAATTTTATGTTTTACATTGTGTACTAAAGTAGGCAAAATCATTTAATTTGATTAGATCTGACATAAAGGGTCAAGGGCCTAGCATTTTGCTTTCAGTTCTCTAAAGTATGTAGATTAATAAGTATGTGCAGAAGTATTCGGCTAATTCCTGTTGTCTTGTGGGTATGTAAGCAGAATGAATGATTCAAGGAAAGAGGGACAGAATTTAAATTTGCATTGTATATATGATTACCATGTAAGCAGTTAGGAGGCCTGTTCTTAACTCCTGCAATAATTAACTCTGTTAACCATTAGGTTCTAATTTGTAAAATAAGGACTTTTATCAAATGAACTTTAAGACTTTTAGCTATAAAACTCTCTGAAATGTTGCTTATTATAATGTCAAGATCAGATCATTTGGGACTGTTTGATGTTCTCTTCATGCCCATGATACTCTAAGCTTCCTGTTCACCTTCCATATACTTCAAGAATAGTCTCATAGAGTATTATTATTATTCCCACATGGAAATTATAAACATATTATAAAATGAGGCTGAATGCACCTTGTGAAAAAAGTTATTGGAGCTCTGTAAAGTGGATTAGTAATCTAAGCCTTAGTTGATACCTGAGACTCTGAAAGGAAATATTTAAGAAAGAACTAATTTTCTGAATCTTTGGACTCAATATATCATCCCTAAAGAAGAGGACAAGAATATTTCTCATATTTTATTAGGTATAACTAATAATTTGTGGAGTGTAATTCCCTCTGTTTTTATCTTACTTCCTTCTCTTGTACCTCTTCCCACTTCCATTTTCTCAGACCCCACCAAGCTTAGATTGATTTTTACCTTTTGAGGTAATGAATATTTTCTTTAATATATAGTGTTCAGAAAGAAAATATTGATTTAGTATTGGAATTTTGTGTGTGGTTTTTTTGTTTTGTTTTTGTTTGTTTGTTTTGGCTGCACCACACAGCACGTGGGATCTTAGTTTCCTGACCAGGGATCGAACCCGTACCTCCTGCAGTAGAAGCGTAGAGTCATAACTAATGGACTGCCAGGGAATTCCCTGGAATTTTTTGGAGTTAACCTTGGAAATTCTTCTAAATCCCAGAGATATATCTATATTGGGGGAGTCTTCTTAATGACTAAAATGTAGTTTATGAAGTCTTTCTTGAAAGAGAAGAAGTGAGAATTTAAATTTCTTTTTATTATTGGCCTATCCACCTAAATGTAGCATAGAAATTATAGTTGAATTTTATATTTATTAAAATCTGTGTGGCCTGGTTTATTATACAGTTTCTACATATTCCTTATTTCTGATTGAATTTCTCATTTTGAGGTAAGCACATTTTGTATTAAGTTGTGTACTCTTTTTTTTTTTTGCGGTACGCGGGCCTCTCACTGTTGTGGCCTCTGCCGTTGCGGAGCACAGGCTCCGGACGCGCAGGCTCAGCGGCCATGGCTCACGGGCCCAGCTGCTCCACGGCATGTGGGATCTTCCCGGACCGGGGCACAGACCCGTGTCCCCTGCATCGGCAGGCGGACTCTCAACCACTGCGCCACCAGGGAAGCACAAGTTGTGTACTCTTAAGTAAAGGATTGCTGTTAAGTAGGTAACTGTGATCGTTAATTAACAAGGCACTTTTAATGCCCCTGGGTTTGTTTTCTCATCTTTAAAATCATGAAATTAAATGATTCATAGACACCTAATACTTGAATTCTTTGGTATATATGTTTTTTAAGTTAATACACAGTAAAATTGATTCTTTTTGGGTACATCATTCCATGAATTTTAATATACATATAGGTTCATCTAAACACCACCACAATCAGGAAAAGGAACAGTACTATCCCTTTGTGGTCACACCCTCTTCCTATTCCATATCCCCTGTCAACCACTGGTCTGTTCTCTGTCACTTATAGTTTGCTTTTCAAGAATAACATATAAATGGAATCATAAAGTTTATAACCTTTTGAGACTGACTTCTTTCACTCAACATATTGCTTGTTGAGATTCATCCAGGTTGTTGCATTTATCAATAGTTTATTCTTTTTTATTGCTGAGTGGTAGTCCACTCTATAGATGTACCACAATTTACTTATCCATTCCTTCACCAAGAACATTAGGGTTGTTTTCCAGTTTTTGGCAGTTATCAGTAAAGCTGCTGTAACTGCCCATTAACAGGTTGTTGTGTGAACATGTTTTCAGTTCACCATGGTAAACACTTAGGAGTGTGATTCCTAAGTCATATGTTAGAATATGTTTAATATTATAGGAAACTGCCAAAATGTTTTCCAGAGTGGCTATATTATTTTTCATTCTCACCAGCAATATATGAGAGTTCCAGTTGTTCCACATCTCCTCCAGCACTTGGTACTTTTTACTTAATGTACTTTTTAACCAGTCTAACAGGTGTATAGTGGTTGATGATATATATTATTGTAATTAGGAGGAGGAAAGAAGAAAAATAAAATAGCACCATCTTAAGGAGAATTTATGAAAGAACTGCGCATGCCCTAGGTACAGAGTTATGTACAGAATGAAGAAGTCTTTCCTACCAGAGATATGCAATATGCAGTTTTTAAACATTAGGATGTAATGTAGCATTGATCTGTATTTCTGTTTTTGTACCAGTACCATACTGTCTTGATTACTGTAGCTTTGTATTATAGTTTGAAGTTGGGGAGCCTGATTCCTCCAGCTCCGTTTTTCTTTCTCAAGATTGCTTTGGCTATTCGGGGTCTTTTGTGTTTCCATACAAATTGTAAAATTTTTTCTGATTCTGTGAAGAATGCCATTGGTAGTTTGGTAGGGATTGCATTGAATCTGTAGATTAACCCACACACATATGGTCACCTAATTTATGACAAAGGAGGCAAGAACATACAATGGAGAAAAGACAGCCTCTTCAATAAGTGGTGCTGGGAAAATTGTACAGCTACATGTAAAGAATGAAATTAGAACACTCCCTAACACCATACACAAAAATAAACTCAAAATGGATTAAAGACCTAAATGTAAGACCAGACACTGTAAAACTCTTAGAGTAAAACACTCTTTGACATAAACCACAGCAAGATCTTTTTTGACCCACCTCCTAGAGTAATGAAACTAAAAACAAAAATAAACAAATAGGACCTAATTAAACTTGAAAGCTTTTGCATAGCAAAGGAAACCATAAACAAAACAAAAAGACAACCCTCAGAATGGGAGAAAATATTTGCAAACGAAGCAACTGACAAAGGATTAATCTCCCAAATATACAAACAGTTCATGGAGCTCAATATCAAAAAAACAAACAACCCAATTAAAAAATGGGCAAAAGACCTAAACAGATATTTCACCAAGGAAGACATACAGATGGCCAAGAGGCACATGAAAAGATGCTCAACATCACTAATTATTAGAGCGATGCAAATCAAAACTACAACAAGGTATCACCTCACACCGGTCAGAATGGCCATCATCAAAAAAGCTACAAACAATAAATGCTGGAGAGGGTGTGGAGGAAAGGGAACCCTCTTGCACTGCTGGTGGGAATGTAATTGATACAGCCACTATGGAGAACAGTATGGAGCTTCCTTAAAAAACTAAAAATAGAACTACCATATGACCCAGCAATCCCACTACTGGGCATATACCCCAAGAAAACCATAATTCAAAAGGACACATGTACCCCAATGTTCATTGCAGCACTATTTACAATAGCCATGATATGGAAGCAACCTATATGTCCATTGACAGATGAATGGATAAAGAAGATGTGGTACATATATACAATGGAATATTACTCAGCCATGAAAAGGAACGAAACTGGGTCATTTGTAGAGATGTGGATGGACCTAGAGTCTGTCATACAGAGTGAAGTAAGCCAGAAAGAGAAAAACAAATATCGTATATTAATGCATATTTGTGGAATCTAGCAAAATGGTA
Source organism: Orcinus orca (assembly GCF_937001465.1). Lineage (NCBI taxonomy): Eukaryota > Metazoa > Chordata > Mammalia > Artiodactyla > Delphinidae > Orcinus > Orcinus orca. The sequence continues at coordinate 134,641,987 of NC_064559.1, read as the reverse complement.
CAGATGAACGTATTTGCAGGGCGGGAATAGAGATGTAGATGTAGAGAACAGACATGTGGACACGGGGGGTGGGGGAAGGGGAGTGTGGGACAAATTGGGAGATTATGATTGACATATATACACTACCATGTGTAAAATAGTTAGGTAGTGGAAACCTGTATAGCACAGGGCACTCAGCTTGGTGCTGTGTGATAACCTAGATGGGTGGCCTGGGGGAGGGGGAGCAGTGGCAGGGAGGTCCAAGAGGGAGGGAATATAGATATACATATAGCTGATTCACTTCATTGTACAGCAGAAACTAACACAACATTGTAAAGCAGTTATACTCCAATAAAAAAGAAAAGAAAAAAATCTTCATTATATAAAAAGCCAGTTTTAGGCACAACACTGTAAATCAACTATACTTCAATAAAATAAATTTTTTTAAAAATATAATGGAACATATATAGGCAGTTCTGAAATTTTAATGCCTAGGTTGCTTATTTTACCTTAAATAAAAACACTACAACCCATAATCTTATCCGTGCTATTTTTGTAAAATACTAAGAAAGCTTAACGAAAGGTTGTGTTAGTTATAAAATATTTCAGCAAAATTAGTTCAGTTGGTGACATCTGACATAGGTCATCCTGAGTACACAAAATAACTGATTTAAGAATCCATTAATAATTAGTGAGCATTTATTATAATCTGAGCAGTTTCCAGATGACTATATAAGGTAAGCATATCTGTTTAAACAAGAAAGATGGATTTGGGGGGAAATATAAACAGTTAATATAATTGTAACACATGTCAAGAATCTGGAGCAGCTTTTTTAAAAAATATCTGTTTGTAAGTACTAAGTGAAAACCAAAATGTTGACCAGTGAACAGTAACTACGAGACTTATAGATGGACGTTTGTGGAGATAGTTAAATAGTAAGATAGTGCGTCAGCATACTCATACTACTACCTTTATTAATTTAGATTTGGCTAGATTTACTTCAGTTATATTTCCTCTTATTTTTTTGTGAATGAAATAAATAGCCTTGTTCCATAAACAGACATTCTGGCTGTACAGGTACCACTTTATGAATATTGAGCATTGGGAATCAGCTGGGTATAAACTAAAGAACAAAGTTTCTATAATCCAAGGTCTTATCCTAGCTGGATCGTTACATAGTTATGTGTTTGTATATCACTTGCAACCCCTCCAGGCCTTGTTTTTCTCGTTCATAAAACAGAGAATAGAGACTGTATATGCTCTCTCTATGGTGTTTTGTGAACAAGGGTTTTAATAGCTTGAGGAAAGGTCAAGTATGAGGCGTTTAAGCTTTTCTAATTCTGAACATGAAACCTCTGGATGTAAGTAAAATCTGAGGAAGCTTTCCTGGGGCTAGGAAGTAAAGATTCAAGGTCAATTACTTTACTAACCTCCACGAGAATGAAGTAACCAGTTTAAGGCTAAACCTTATTTAGGAGCCTTCTAAGGATCGGGACTGCTCCTGTTTTCTAGAACTCTTAACTCATTTTGGAAGCCAATTGCTCAGTTGTGGATTTAGAGAAAATACAAAATACCAGAAACAGCATATCTGTTGCTTACACATTGTTGGGAAAACTACTAACAAATTCAGTTTTTACTCATCATTCTAGCCTTGGAAAATCTCATCCCTGAGGAGATTTTAACCACGTTGTATTTTCTGCTGACTTTCAAAGTGGTATTTCAAACCAAAATGGATTTTCTGGGCTTCATCTCATAATTTACAGCCTTATAACCTTATGGATATTGCCTGAATATAGGTATTATTATCCTGTTGGCTTTGCCTCTTACCATGTTTAAAGTTGAACTCTTCCTTCCTGGGACACTGCCTCTAAATCTTTCCCTTTTGTTTTCTGTCCTGTTAATGGCATGACCCCTATAATCTGTAACTAAAATCTGACTTTTACTGTAGATGTCTGTCTTTCTTTACTTTCACTGTCCAGTGTAAGTCAAGTCACCAAGCCCTATAGATTCTACCTCTGACATAGGTCTCAAATCTGTATCTCTTCTCCATCCTTACTGCTAAAGCCTGCAAGTTAAGTATTTCTCTAATCCAACCTAAACACTACTACCAATATTTTTTACTTAGTATTCAGAATTGATCCTGTTACTTTCTTGCTTTAAACCTTTCAGTGGCTCTCCATTCCCTACAGAACACAGTACAAATTAATAGCATTACAGAGATGCCCTTCATATAATCTGGCCTCTGCTAATAACTTCAATTTCTGATTGAAATTGTTCCTCCCAAATCTAATTTTCCCATCTTTCTTCGTACCATTTATGTTTGCTCTTTTTTTATCTTTCTACACGTGTGTGTGTATGTATGTGTGTGTGTGTGTGTGTGTGTGTGTGTGTGTGTAGATTGGCAAATCTAGGTGGTGGGTTTATGGGTGCTCAGTATACCATTCTATCATCTTCTCAGTATATTTGAAAATGTTCATATATACACACATACACTGTTGCATGAATAGACACACATACCCATTTATATAGGTACATAGAGGTTGTGCCTGACTCTAAGCCCTTTGAGAAAAGGAATTTTTTTCTCAAGTCCTTTGCACAATACCTGAATATGTATGATGTAACCAGTTCCCTGCGTTAAATTCCCTTTGTTCAAAATATCTAGTGTGGTTTCTGTTTGTCAACTAGACTGAATGGTATACCTTCTTTACATACCATATAACAAACTTAGAATACTTTAATTTCTATCTACCTAACTCCAGTTGACCTAAGTGCTGTCATTGTTCATATTCTAGTTCTATCATTTTATCTTCAGTTCCACAAGTTACATTAATTATTATTGTTTTATATAGTCATTGTTGGTTTATAATTACCCACGTGTTTATCATTTTCTTTGTTCAACATTTCTTCATGCTTCTCAGGCCTTCCTTCATCTTGTTTCTTTTTCTTCCTAAAGGTATAGACTTTAGAAAGATATTTCCCCGGGTATATCATTCTAGGTTGACATTTATTTTCTCTCAGTGCCTGGAAACTATTATTTTATGTCTTCTGGATTCCCCTGTTGTTTTTGAGGGGGCAGTTACTGATCTAATGGTTAAACTATGCAGATATTCTGCCTTTTCTCCCTAGCTGTTTTTAAGAAACTCTTTTTCTGCAGTGTTCTGCTGAATGGTATAGATTTCTTTTCATTTGATCTGCTTGGGATATGTTGGGCTTCCTGGATCTGAGATTTGTGTATTTCATTGATTGTGGGAAGTGCTTAGTGCCTATCTTGTTGAATGTTGCATGTCTTGTATTCCCTCTTCTCTTTCATTTTGGAACTCCAGTTACATGCATGATAATTTCTTCAAGTCTATCTCCATTTCTCTAATTCTTTCCATGTGTCCAGTTTGCTCTTGACCAAGTATATTGTATTTCTAATTTCTGTTTTGTGTATGTATTTTATATATATATATATATACTTACTACTACAAGTTCAGTTTTGTTAATCTTGGTAATTTTTGATAGTCTCTTGTTTTAGTCATTCTTTTGATGCCTTTCTATTTAATTTTACCTATAAAATGTACTTTTTCACATTTTGTGTGAGGTAATGACAACAAATGAAATCTTTACTGTGCTACTCCTGTAGTTTTTTTCTAACTCACGATGAATTTTTTTTCTGCCGGAACTTTGTGATTTCTAGTTATGGGACCATTTTCATTGGAACTTTATCTGTGGGAATTATTTTAGGTCTGGATTTAAAGTGCTTTCTTTCAAAGAGGACTTGCATTTGTTTCTGTAAGATGCCTGAAAGCATTATCAACCTGAGGTCAATTAAAATAAAATTTATGATTAATTTTTGGGGGGGCACATAGATAGTATGATTTCCTGCCTCAAACCTGTATGAGAGCAGTAAGAATTTTTTTTTTTAAAGAATATCCATTTCCCCTCCCCGCCAGTCACCCCAAGCCAAAAGCAAGTCAACAAATAATTCACCTGTTATGGATGACAACTTTTTAGGTTCCTGTCTTTAATCATGTTTTTCCTGATCTGACTGCCTACTTTCTAAGAGTCCTTGGGCCTTTTCTTGGGCTCTTATTAAAATCCAAGCTTTACTTCATCAGGATGATGAGAGCCTAATAAGTCTCTTTTGTTCAGAAAAGCAAAAACATTCTCAGAAGCACAAAGGTACAAATGTCTACTTACATCTGTCCCGGGATTGTGTCACATGCACCATGCATTCACTGCCTTCTCCCTATCCCCCAAATGCAAGTAAGTCTGAGAAATCTTGTTTTTTTGTTTTCTTTGTCCCCTTAACCTGCTCTTAATTTAAGCAAGAGAGAAGGAGATTGCACATGGAGTATTAAGTTAGTCAACCCACCATTTTAGGTACTTAAAGATTGCAAATATCTTCTGACTCTATAACTTATTTGAGGTGCCTTGTAGCACCTTGATTTTTATAGGTAATTGTTATCTCTTGAGTTATTTTTGTAGAATTATAATTTCCTAGGATGTCCTCCAAAGACAAAGATATCACGAAAAAAGAAAATTACAGGCCAATATCACTGATGAACATAGATGCCAAAATTCTCAACAAAATACTAGCAAACCAAATCTAACAGTACATTAAAAGAATCATACACCATGATCAAGTGGGATTTATCCTAGGTATGCAAGGATTTTTCAATATCCACAGATCAATCAGTGTGATACACAGTATTAACAAATTGAAGAATAAAAACCATATGATCAGGGGCTTCACTGGTGGCTCAGTGGTTGGGGGTCCGCCTGCCGATGTGGGGGGCCCGGGTTCGTGACCCGGTCTGGGAGGGTCCCGCGTGCCACGGAGCAGCTGGGCCCGTGGGCCGTGGCCGCTGGGCCTGCACGTCCGGAGCCTGTGATCCGCAGCGGTGAGAGGCCTGCGTACCGCAAAAAAAAAAAAAAAAAAAAAAAAAAACCATATGATCATCTCAATAGATGCAGAAAAAGCTTTTGATAAAATTCAACATCTATTATGATAAAAAAAAACTCTCCAGAAAATGAGGATAGAGGGACCATACTTAAACATAATAAAGGCCATATATGACAGTCCCACAGCTAACATCATGCTCAACAGTGATAAGCTGAAAGCATTTCCTCCAAGATCAGGAACAAGGCAGGAATGCCCATTCTTACCACTTTTATTCAACATAATTTTTAGGAAGTTCTAGCCATAGCAATCAGAGAAAAAAAAGAAAAAGGAATCCAAATTGGAAAGGAAGAAGCAAAACTCACTTTTTGCAGCTGACATGGTGCTATACATAGAAAATCCTAAAGATGCCACCAGAAAACTACTAGAGCTCATCAATGAATTTGGTAAAGTTGCAGGATACAAAATTAACATACAGAGAGATCTGTTGCATTTCTATACATTTACAGTGAACTGTCAGAAAGAGAATTAAGGAAACAATCTGTTTACTATTGCATCAAAAAGAACTAAATATCTACAAATAAACCTAACGAAGGAGGCAAAAGAACTGTACTCCAAAAACTAAAGACTGTTGAATGAAATTGAAGATGATACAAACAGAAAGATACACGGTGTTCTTGGATTGGAAGAATCAATATTGTTAAAATGACCATGTTAGCCAAGGCAATCTACAGATTCAGTACAATCCCTATCAAAATACCAATAGCATTTTTCACAGAGCTAGAACAAATAATTTTAGAATTTATTATGGAAACACAAAAGACCCCGAATAGCCAAAACAATTTTGACAAAGAACAACAGAGCTGGAGGAATCAAGCTCCCTGACTTCAGACTATACTACAAAGCTACAGTAATCAAAACAGTATGGTACTGGCACAAAAACAGACAATAGATCAAGGGAACAGGATAGAAAGCCCAGAAATAAACCCATGAACTTACGGTCAATTAATCTATGACAAAGGAGGCAAGAATATACAATGGGGAAAAGACAGTCTCTTCAATAAGTGGTGCTGGGAAAACTGGACAGCTACATGCAAAAGAATGAAATTAGGATGTTCTCTAACACCATATACAAAAATAAACTCCAAATGGATTAAAGGCCTAAATGTAAGTCCAAAAACCTTAAAACTCCTACAAGAAAACAGAGGCAGAACACTCTGACATAAATCACAGCAGTTATTTTTTGGATCCTTCTCCTAAAATAAAGGAAATAAAAGCAAAATTAAACAAATGGAGCCTAACTAAAAAGCTTTTGCACAGCAAAGGAAACCATTGACAAAACGAAAAGACAACCTACTGAATGGGAGAAAATATTTGCGAATGATATGACCCAATGAAGGATTCATACCCAATATATGTAAACAGCTCATGCAACTCAACATTAAAAATAAATAAATAAATAAATAATGGGCAGAAGAACTGAACAGACATTTTACCAAAGAGAAAATACAGATGGCCAACAGGCATATGAAAAGATGCTCAACATTGCTAATCATCAGGGAAATGCAAACCAAAATCACAAAGAGGTATCACCTTACAGCTGTCAGAATGGCTATCATCAAAAAGTTACAAAAAACAAATGTTGGCGAGGAGGTAGAGAAAAGGGAAGCCTTATACACTGTTGGTGGGAATGTAAATTGGTGCAAACTGTATGGAGGTTTCTCAAAAAACTAAAAATAGAAATACATATGAACCAGTAATTCCACTCCTGGGTATATATCTGAAAAAAACAAAAACACCAAAAAGATGAATGCACCCCAATGTTCATAGCAGCATTGTTTACAATAGCCAAAGTATGGCTACAACCTAAGTGTCTATCCACAGATAAATGGATAAAGAAGCTGTGATATATATATATACATATGATGGAATACTACTTAGTCATAAAAATGGCCAACAGAATTTTGCCACTTGCAGCAACATGGATGGATTTGGAGGGCATTATGCTAAGTGAAGTAAGTCAGACAGAAAGATAAATACTGTATGATATTGCTTATATGTGGAATCTAAAAAATATGATAAGTGAATATAACATAAAAGAAGTAGACTCACTGATACAGAGAATAAACTAGTGGTTACCAGTGAGGAGAGGGAAGGTGGGAGAGACAATATAGGTGTGGGGGAGTGGAAGGTACAAACTGTTGGTGTAAGACTCAAGGATGTATTGTACAACACCAGTAATAGCCAGTATTTTGTAATAACTGTAAATGGAAAGTAACCTTTAAAAATTGTATTAAAATTTTTAAAAATTAAAAAAAAATGGAAGGAAGAAAGATAGTTTGAAAGGGAAAATAGGTGAAATCTAAGGAAGACAACAAAGTGTTTCTCTAATCTCTAAATGAGTAAAAAGTGGTCTTTATAAAACAAGACATTTCTAAAGTTAAATTTCTGGCTTGGCATATACTTTTGTGACCGTTGCAAATTACTTAACCTCTCTGAGTTTGCTTTCTTATTCCTAAAATAAGGTTATACTACAAACCATTGTTAGTTCCTTTGAAGATTAGATGGCAGAAATAGCTGCTTAACTGAGCCCTGACATGTAATTTTATTGAGCCCTACACTTTAGCCTAAGCACTGTACAGGATTTATCTTCACAGTAACCCCAAATTTGTGGTTAGATAACTATAACACATATTAAGTAAGTATCTGATCAAGATCACACGGATAAGTAACAATCACAGGATTTTAACCCAGACATTCTGACCTCAAGAGCCCAGACTCTTAACCGTTGTGTTATTTCTTATGTTCTTAAAATTCTTATTAAAACTGAAAGTATACTTTTCCATGAAAACAGTGTTAGATATTATAATATTATTACGAATTCACAGACCGATAGAATCAGTGGGTATTTCAGTGTCTTGGACAACCTTCTTTAATGTGCAAGAATTTCTTATATAGTATCTTTAATGGTTTGTAATCTAGCTTCTATATAAATGCTTCCAGAGACAAGGGATTTTATTACATTTTTTAAGGTAAACCATTTAACTTTATAAGGAATTTCTCTTTGTCCTGGGATGAAATTTTTGCACTCACTACATTTACCCTTTGGTTCTAATTCTCTGCCCTGTGAGGAGATAGTAAGAAGACAGCTTCTTTTATGGACAGTTGTTTAAATGTTTAGGCAAGAATCATTTCTCTTACCCTAGGCTAAACACCATCAAGTATTTTACAGACAACAAATTTCCATACTTTTCTCAGCTGAGGTCCTTCTACTCTGAATGCATTCCAGTTCTTTTTAAAAATGTGCTTGCTATAAATTAACTTTATGTACCAAATTTTGTATAATTTCAGTTTCTTCCAAGAGTCTTGTATCATTTATGTTAAAAAAAAAAAGCAGGAAGTGGGGGAGAAAACCTATCTGTTCACAGATCTGAATGCACTTTTCAGTCATTGCTATAAATGTGCACTTCATTTATGGACTCAACAGAGATATACTTGACACTTGTACACTGACTAGTACTAGTTACTGTTTACTGGATATTTACTATGCACCATGGCCTTTTCTAACCTCTTTATACATAAATTATTTAGTCACAATAATCCTGTGAGGTAGATGTTATTTTCACTATTTAACAGATGAGAAAAATGAGGCACAGAGCTGTTAAGTAATTTATCCCATATCACATGGTTTGTACTAAATCTCAGTGCCAAAACTGAGATTCAGACTTAGGCACAGCCAGTAGAGAGAGAAAGAGAGAGAGAGAGAGTGTGTATTTATTTATGTCTTAGTTTAGGCTGCTTTAACAAAATACCATAGACAGATGGCTTAAACAACAGAAATTTATTTCTCATAGTTCTGGAGGCTGAGAACTCTGAGATTAAGGTGCCAACATGGTCAGAGTTATGGTGATGGCCCTCTTCCTGGTGTGTAGACAGTGTCTTCTCACCATATCCTTACATAACAGGGAGACTGCCCGTATGACCTAATTACCTCCCAAAGGCCTCACCTCCAAGTATCCTCACGTAAGAGCTTCAATGTATGAATTTTGGGGGTACACAAACATTCCGACCATAGCAATATGTTAAGTAGTTCTTTTGTGTGCCTGATCTGAAAGCTTGTCTACCTTTTATAGTAGTTTTCTTTAAGCATATGTCAACTTATAAAAATCAACTTTTGGAGCAGCTCATTTGTAATTTGGGAATTCAGTAGCAATAGAAACCTTTCTTGAATTTGAATCCTAGTTAATAACTGTAACTTCCTGATATGTAAAGTGTGGATAATATCTGTCTCAAAATGTTATTTTAAGGATTAATATGCATACATACACATTTGTGTGTGTGTATAATTATAGTGTTATATATGTAAGTATACACACATACACACAGTGTTTAGTATAGCTGTTTACAAGGCTTTTAAATGGCAAAGAGGCAGCATAGCACAGCAGTTATTAAGCTAGACTTTGGAACAGAACTGACTTACTACCTGTATGACTTTGGGCAAGTTTCTTAACTTCCCTGTGCTCTAGTTTTCTTTTCAGTAATATAGGTGTAATACTTGTTTCAGGGTTGTTATGAGGATTAATGAGTCAATAAAGCCCTTAGATCAGGACTTAGACCTTGTAAAGTAGTATGTAAATGATAAAATAATATTATTTTATATCAGTATCTAACATAGCATCTGTATTTTTGTAAGTTAATTAACAAATTATGTTCAAATGTTTTTGAACTAGTGACTTTTTTTTAAAGAAGTATAAAACCAAATATGAAACATATTTATTAAAATTGGTTAGTCACACCATCTTTTATTAGAGAGAGAAGGGAACCCTGAAGCACAAAGGTTAAATGACTTGCAGTTTAAGCAGTTTTCTGGTGATTACCAAGCTACTTATAACTAAACCAGGTCTATTACCCTAGTCTTGTAGCTTTATTTATTTATTTTTTTAATCTAGAGACCTGGTGTGGATAAAACACAAAATAACTTCAATATGAAGAAATTTAGTTATGTGGTAGAATTATTAGATGTGTTTCAACACTAATGAATTACTGAGAATAGTGTTCTATTTTGAAGTTTTTGTTTTTGTTTCAAAATAGAAGCACCATGGTATGCTTTATGAAAAGCAGTGGACTATACCCCCTACCATCATAGTAGAAAGCAAAATGTGAAGACTTTTATGCATACACTTAGATTATTTTCATTAATGCTAGCATTATATTTGAAGTACCCTTAGTCCTATTTATAGGTAATTATTTTAGTATAATTTGTATAATTTTGAGTATGCTTTGTTCTCTAATCAATCAGGTAATAAGTAGGGAATTTAGTTTAATTCTTAAATACGCTAGTCAAATTGATTTGATTTAATTTTAAAGAAATTGTGTTAGAAAAACTTTGGACAATGATCTAACTCAGCTTCAGACTCAATGTAGTCACTTCTGCAGTATCCCTGGCAGATAGTTCTACAACTCTACTTGAATATTTTCTTGACTTGAATTCTTGTATTTTCTGTAAGCATAGGAGATTCCATTTAAGTGACTTCAAGCTCATCTCAAACCTTGTAATTCTTTGAAAATATTAACTTCCAATTTTAAGCAGCAATTGGTCCTAGTAAATAATTTTTAATATACTATTTAACTTACAGATTGCCCAAGGACTCCAGATACTCCCAGTAGTGACCCTCGTTGTTCCACCAGCAATAATAGACTGATGGCCTTACAAAAACAATTGGATATAGAACTTAAAGTAAAGCAAGGTGCAGAGAATATGATACAGATGTATTCAAATGGATCTTCAAAGGTAAGTACAGTAAATAAATGTAAGTGTGTATACAGTCAACCCTTGTTATTCACCGATTCCACATGTGTGAATTAACCTACCTGATAAAATTTATTTGAAACCCAACATCAGTACTTGTGGTACTTTCACAGTCATTTGTGGGCAGTGCACAGAGGGGTAAAAAATTTGAGTTATCTGATGTGAACGTTCACAGCTTATGTTGAACAAGATGATACTCTTCTTGTTTAAGCTCTTATGCTGTAAACAAGTATCCTTTTCATCGCCTATTTAGTACCACATTTTTTGCATTTTTCTGCTTTTCATGATTTTGCTGTTTAAACGCTGTATTAGGATTTCTGAGATCATTTTAGCCTCCAAATCTGTGTATTGACAATACAACAAATTGGAAACAAAAGATTTCTAAAATATTATTTTTAAAATTATTTCTACCAAAATCAATCAATAAAAAATTTTTAAGTAAAATTGTGAGTAAAGGGTACACAGGAACTCTCTACTCTCCACAGAAAACTACAACTTTCTGTAAATCTAAAATTATTCTAAAACAAAAAATTTATTTAAAAACGTTTTGGCTATAATGAGTTTTCCATCACTACATACAGATCTTTAAGAAAGGACAAATGAAAAGAGAAGACGTTCTGTCATTAATGATTGTTTGGACTAGATCTTTGGGTTCTCAGGGAATCTGGTATGGGCATGTAACTCCTAATTAAAAACCAGTGTTACGGGGAACACTTGTTACTAATAGGAATGTGTCCTTTTTCTGAGATATAATGTGGAAGAGAAAATGATAGGAACAACTGAACCGGATTAACATGAAGGTCCTTTCCAATCTAAGGTTCTATAGTTTTATAATTTGCAAAACGTCTTAGAAAGGTTGATTTATTATAAAATCCACCATTCTACTTTCAACTCATTTATCTTAAAGATTTTTGCCTCTGCAAATCAGTTTCTTCCATATTTTAATAGATCTTAAGTAATTTCAGAATAAAAGTTTTAGGTATTTCTTTTTGTTTTTTAAGTTTAGGAAGAATTTGAAATTGGGGGAAGTGGAGGGGACAGTAGGAATCTTTGCTTGGAGACAAGTACCCTATGTACCCATTCAGATGAAATTTGTGAAGATGCTGAAAAGAGAGAAATGTGTATATGTATAAGATTTTTTTAACCTTATTTATGAAAATTAGTTCAATTGTATGCCATATTTCAAAATAATTTCTAAATTATTTTTAGAGAAATGTATTTATTCCTACTTGATGTATTACTTACATGATCCGATACTTGATAGTATACTACTTCACTAACTTTGAACATTTATTATGGGACTTCAATAACTTTGAACATTTATTATGGGATGGTAGAGTTGGTTTTTCTATTGTTTTTAATATTGACCTCTGGTTTGGGGGGTTTTTTTTTTTTTCATTTTTATCAGATGTTATTTTGGGCTTTTTTTCTTTTTTTAAGGCAAATACTGTGTTCTTGGAACTGTGAATGCACCATATTATGCTGAGTGTTTTAAAATTAAAACACCTCTGGAGTAAGGTTTTTTAACCTACGGTTGCTGGATTAGATTGAGAGGTTCATGAATCCTTTGAAGTTATAGGAAAAGTGAGTGTGTATATTGATAAATGGATGAATAAGAGGGCCATAGGTTTCACTGTATTCTCAAAGTGGTCTGTAACCAACACCCCCACTTCCCAAATTTAACAGGTTTATGGATGTATTAAAAGGGAAATAGATAACTTACAATAACCACAAGTCCAAAATAAACAGGGCTACTAGTAAGCCTGCTAAAACAAATAGATAAGTTCCAGTAGCCTTTTATTTTTAATTAGGAGATCCATTAATTTGAGAAGGGGTCAAGTGGAGGTCCAGAGCATATTAACAGCTGCTATAGTCTCTGAGGTAGGCCTGCCAGTTATTCTTGTCGAGATTTGGTGGTAACTGTTTCATTTCTCATCTTTAAACTTCTCATAGGATCAAAGTATATCTTTATGAGAATAGGGAAAGTTGTACATTGAAGTTATGTAGAATATTAATTTAGTCATTACGTAGTTAACAGTTTGATAACTATTATGTTGGGCTCTGGAGTATGAATATTATAAAAGTAGTGTCTTATACGTAGTAGGTACTCAACAGATAATATCCTGCTTTCAAGAGACACACTACCTAAAAAGCAGATCTCATGTATAAATAACTACAATATATAATAGTGGTATGTTCAAGTTACTTAGAAGCACAGTGGAGAAGAATCACTTAACTATCAGAAGAAATAATTAAAGTCTTAGTATAAGACTTGAAGGATGATTTAGAGTTTAAGAAGGAATTACTTTCTAGGGATAGTGATGTGGGTAAGCCCAGTATATACAGGGTAAGGAACTGTGGGATAGAGTGGCTTGCTCTAAGGATGTGCTTTCGTATGGCAATTTCTTATCTGACATACCTGAGGGTAGGTAGGATGCACTTCTAATGGTAACAGTCATCAACTCTAGCAGTTATTTTCAATGAAAGGCCATGCCCTACTGGGGTAACATCTGAATCTGCAGAAAGACACCTTTTATTTGGGAAAAGTCCTTCAGATGAATCCAACAGGACTTTTTCTGTTCCCCACCAGAAGAGCTTTAAGCACATGAAGTATAGTGAGAGGTGTAGCATAATGAAAGACAAACCAGATTATAAAGTACTTTGTACAAAATTAAGCAGTTGAGATTCTATCTTAGAAGGTGTAGGGAGTTGCTGAAAGACTTTTAGCAAAGAAAATACACGATCAGATTTACAGTTTAGAAAGTTCACATCCATCTTCCTCAGACTTGAAGAATTAATTAGAGAGGGTCAAGTCTACAGGCAGCAAGTTTAAGGAGGCTTCTGTGGTAGTCCAGGTTAAACATGCTTAATGCCTTTTGTAACAGCAATGAAAGCAAAGAAGAGAGAGTCAAGCAGTTTTGGTAGAATAAATGTGTGGTGTCTGGATATGAGGAAGAAGGAAGAATTGAAGATGGTTCTTAGATTGGTTATGTGAACAGACTGATGAATGGTGGTACCCTTCACAATGATAGGTAATTCATAATGGGGAGCAAATTTAGTGATAGGTATGATTAACTCAGCTTGGCAGTAGATAGTCCTCTTCAGAACTCTGGTTATTGGATTCTGTATGATAAAATTATTACCCCTGAACATTTTATAGCCAAAGTTGTCTTTTCAAAAGTTAAGTCAGATATTTTCACACGCTTGTTCAAAACCCTCCAGTGGCTTTCTAGCTATTTTAGAACAAAATCCAGAGTCCTTACTGTGATTCTGCAAGTTCATACATGATTTACCCCTGGCTACCTTCCAATCTTATCTTCCAAAACTCTTTCATTCTCTCTCATTACCCTCTAGCCATATTGACTACTTTGCTATCTTTTGGACATACCAAGGACACTTTTACCTCAGGGCCTTTGCATTTACTGTCTCTGCCTAGATAGCTCTTCTCCCAAGTACTTTCATGGCTTTCTCTCTCACTTCATTACAATCTCTACTCAGATGCTGCCACTTCAGCAAGCTCTTCATTACTATCCTATGTAAAATAGCAACCCATGTCTTTCCTTATCCCTTTCACTGCATTACCACTACCTGAAATAACAATCAATTTCTTTATCATCTATTTTCAACATTAGAATGTAAATTTCATGGCTAAGTAGTACCACTGGTTTTCAGAATAATCTCTGAGGAGTTGATAAGACATGCTGAAGAAATGTTTCCTGTTCATATATTCATATGACAAACTAAGCTATTTATTAATATCTGGGGTTCTTTCTAGCCTCTATCACTTTTTTTTTTTCTTTTTTTAAATGCTTCCAAGTCTTTTCTTTTTCCTCATTTGAAAGTACTGGACCATCTATCTAGGCCTCCCTTTCTCAGATCTTCCAAAATTGACATATTCCAGTCTTAACCTATATTAAAAGCTCACAAAATTTTTCTGGATTCTGTCCACTAAAACTGATCCCATCTTCCTGTGAATTTTTCTGTGACTACTTTTAACATTCTGTTACATATAATAATATCTGTATCTCTTCAAACTATAAGTTTTATAGGGTAGCATTCTAACTGATTAATCTTTGTATTTTTACTGGATGTGGCAACATTTAATTCATGCAAAGTAAGCCATAAATATGTAATGGAAAAATAAAGATAATTGGTTTATTTATTTCTGAAAGCTGTGTGTATAGTGTAGTTTATTATTTATATCACACTATGACTTTTAAAACAAAAAGTTATTTTTTATAAAGTAAAAAAGTATAATTTGAAAATATAAAATGTACTTGATTTTTATTTATAATTGTAAAATATTGTACATTTGAAATATAATTACTTGTAGAATGTAGTATGCTAATTACTAATAGTTAACGACTTTATCTAGTCTGTTAGTTTGAACCATATGAAATTGCTGTTTTTTTAGTTTAGAATCAGATATTGGCATGTTCATATGGTTCAACCTATATATGTAAAAATCTTCTCATAGTTTTAGCATAAAAGCCAGTATTTCTCTAATATATAAACCAGTTCATATGCTTTGGATCTAGCTTTCCTCTTCAACATATTAGGTGCGCAACACAAAAATCCATTGAATGCCTGAAAACATAAAACTGACAATAAAAATTCATTGAATGCTGGAAAGCATAAGACTGACATGTAGTAACTGTAAATTGCCTGTGATAGGTAATATCCAATGTCAGTTTTAAAAACCTTTATCATACTTTGACATCTATGTACATCTTCCAGAAATATGTGTGGGAAAAATCATTTACTTTTTAAAATGAAATACAAATGCTTTTCCTTGCACGTTGAATTGAAATAGTTAAGAAGGGCATTTCTAAAGAAGTAAATGACAGAACTACTGTCTTTTCGCATAGTGATAAAATAATAAAAGGAGTAGCTTAACTGAAAAGCATATATAAATATTTATACTTTTACATTAGAACTTCATTGAGATCCTATAATTAATCATTATTTTTATTCCTCTAAAAGAGAACATTTTAATGCCAATCATATGCTAGGCAATATAATTTTAGTTTTATCTAATGCTTACAGAAGCTCTGTATTTTAGAGAATGGTATCCCTGCTTACATAGTTTCTTCAAGAAACCTATTTGTCCCATTAAATTTGTCCCATTAAATTTGAAATACTAACTTTTTCTCTTACTCTAATCTGGTCTCAGAGAAATAGAAAAGTTATTTCATATCTTCAGTTTGATGTTCCTGATACTGGATAACAAGAGGAATTAAAAAGTATTTTTATTTTAAATTTGGAAGGTTAATAGGTATATTCATAAAAGCATATCTAATGAGTCATAGACAAACACCAGATTCAAGCTAATGTTCTTAATGGTAAAGCATAATTTTAAAAAAGTATAGTGTGTGTGTGTGCTTCATGTTGTAAATGAATATTTAAGGGACTTAGTAAACTATTTAAGCCCAACTCAATGTGAAATCCAAATATTTTATTTAATAAAGAACAAAATCTGACCAGAAACTCTCTCCTAAATGAGTGACCATGGGAACAGGAGAGAAATGAAAGAAAAATTCATAAGTTTGCTAATTGCTTTTTCCTCCACTGTATATAACGTGTTTAACTAGTTATATTGGTGTTTAATGTGATATATATCAGCTCACTTTTTTAATGTGTTGTATTGGTGTTTAATGTGATATATTTCAGCTCACTATTTTTTCCTCGTATATATTGTCTCTCCCATCACAAGTATCTCCATCCTCCCCTTAATTCAGTGTCATGATGTACTGTGTGTGTTTGATTTATTGATATGATGCTGCACATCTGATGCTTGTCTCTTAGCTAGTAGTTTTGAGTCTTCTGGAGAATATAGGTTGATTGTATGCTATTTTATTTCCAGATTAATACTGACTGCCTCAGTGATAAAAGTAGAGATGCTTAAATAATATGCAAATATTGGTCTTTCTTGTGAATAAGTGCTTCCTAACTTGATGCTTAGTTTTATCATTTCTTTTTTGTGGATTGAAGCCTACTAGACTTTGACAACTAATATAACTAAGTAGGAGATGGCATTAACTTCTGTTACTTTTCTCATGAAACGTTTGAAAAAAATTCTGTTAGTTTTCTGTGGTTGCTGTATCAAATTATCAAAAATTTAGTGCTTAAAACAACACAAATTTATTACATTACAGTTTCATAATTGAGAAGTCCAAAATGGATTTCACATTCTGGAGGACATAGGAGAAAATTTGTTTCCTTACCCTTTCCATCTTCTAGAGGCTGCCCATATTCCTTAGCTCATGGTCCTCTTCCTCTGTCTTTGAAGCCAGAAACAGTGGCTCCGGTTCTTCTCATGTGACCTCCTCTTCTGCCTTCCTCTTCTACATTTAAGGACCCTTATGATTACATTGGGTCCATCTGGATAATCCAGGATAACCTCTGTATTTTGAGGTTGGGTGATTAACCACTTCAGTTCCATCTGCTATCTTAATTTCCCTTTCACATGTAAAGTAACATTCACAAGGTTCTGGGGATTGCCACATGGACATCTTTGGGTTGGGTCATTAAATGGTAAGTTTTTTGTGATTCAGTATTACTAGAACTAAACTGGGAGGTAGGACAGTAACATTATTTCACTTATATCAGGACCTTTCTTGAAGTCTTTAGACATGATAGAAGTTTATTCACTATAACTTACTCCCTAACTTTTAACTAATGGAGTTGTTTTTCTTATTTTTCACCCTATCAGTTTGATGCCTTTCAAAATAAATGTATCTACCCCAAGTATATATATTATAGTGCTCACAGTATTCTTTTGACCCTTGTTTTTCACTTGCTGATGTCATTTGATCTTACTTAGAAGTTATAAAAATGGTTTATTTGTCTCTGTAGCTGCTTACCTTTTCAAACTTATTCTTAATAGGATCGGAAACTCCATGGCACAGCTCAACAGCTGCTCCAAGACAGCAAGACAAAAATAGAAGTGATACGAATGCAGATTCTTCAGGCAGTCCAGACCAATGAATTGGCTTTTGATAATGGTGATGGAACAGAGATAAATTGTCATTCTTATTATTATGGGCATGTATAGTGCTAAATAAATTTTAAGGAAAGAAGTAGTGGTTCAAAATTAAGGAGGAGGAGGCATTCTTGAGTTTTTATCTTGAGTTTTTATCTTTGAGTTTTTATCTTTGAGTTTTGATGGCTAAGATGAAAGACTGTATTTTAACATTGTGTCTATTAAGTATTACTTCAGTGTTTATTGACTTTTAAGAACTAACTTTTAATGTTGTAAGAACTTATTTCTTTTTCTTGAGTTTTAATCCCTACGTATTAGAAAGTCAAACAAATGGTTCAATTAAGTTTGTTTTTTTTTTTGTCCCCCTCTAGCCAAACCTGTCATAAGTCCTCTTGAACTTCGGATGGAAGAATTAAGGCATCATTTTAGGATAGAGTTTGCAGTAGCAGAAGGTGCAAAGAATGTAATGAAATTACTTGGCTCAGGAAAAGTAACAGACAGAAAAGCACTTTCAGAAGTAATTTTAAATAAAAATTTTAACTTAATAAATATGTTAGTCAAAGAATATAACTATTTAAATGACACCATTGTCTTTTCCCTGTTTAAGGCTCAAGCAAGATTTAATGAATCAAGTCAGAAGTTGGACCTTTTGAAGTATTCATTAGAGCAAAGATTAAATGAACTTCCCAAAAATCATCCCAAAAGCAGTATTATTATTGAGGAGCTTTCACTTGTTGCATCACCAACACTAAGTCCACGTCAAAGTATGATATCTACACAAAACCAATACAGTACCCTATCCAAACCAGCAGCACTAACAGGTACGTAGCATATATCATCCTGATTTTTTTTTATTTTTCGTGCATTTTTAATCTACATCTGGTTCTGGTTTAATAAATGAATAAAAATGTGTTTACAGAATTTTTAAATATTGTGGTAAGATACGCATAACAAAATTTATTATTTTAACCATTTTAAAATACACAACTCATAGGCATTTAGTATATCCAAGCTGTTGTATAACTATAACCAGTTTCTAGTTCCAGGGTATTTTCATCACCCCAGAAGGAAACTCAGTACCCATTAAGTAGTCATTCCCGATTCCTCCTTTCCCTTCAACCCCTAGCAATCACTATTGGCTTTCTGTTTCTATAGATTTGTCTATTACAGATGTTTCCTATAAATGGAGTTATATAATTTGTGGCTTTCTGTGTCTGACTTCTTTCACTTTCTGTACTGTTCAAGGTTCTTTCTTCTTGTAACATGTATCAATATTTCATTCCTTTTTATGGCTAAGTAATATTCTGTTTTACAGGTATATATCTGGTTTTATTTATCTGTTTGATGGACATTTGGGTCGTTTCTACCTTTTGACTACTGTGAATAGTGTTTCTATGAATATTTGTGTGCAGGTTTTTGAACACCTGTTTTCAGTTATTTAGGGAATATACCTAGATGTATAATTACTAGGTCATATGGTAATTTTATGTTTATGTTTTTGAGGGACCATCAAACTGTTGTCCATGGGGGCTGCATCATTTCACATTGACAGGGGTTCCAATTTCTCCACATCCTCAACAACACTTGTTATTTCCCCCCTTTTTTTTTTTTATTATTGCCATCCTACTAGGTCCATTATTGACAGTGAGGTAGCGAAGTTTCCAACTATTTTTGTAGACTTTCCTATTTCTCCTTTCAGCTATGTAAATTTTAGCTTCATATATTTTCAGGCTCTGTTAAGTGCATATATGTTTATAATTTTTATATCTTCTAAATGTATTGACTATTTTATCAAAATATAATATCCTTTTTCTCCTGTAACAATTTTGGATTTAAAGTATTTTGTCTGACGTTAGAGTACCCACTCCAGCTCTCTTTTGGTTACTGTTTACATGAATATCTTTTTCTATTCATTCTCATTCAGTTGATTGTGTCTTTGGATCTAAAATGAGTCTCTTTTGGACAGCATATAATTGGATCATAGTTTGGGTTTATTTATGTATTTTAATCCATTCTGCCATTCTCTGCCTTTAATTTGAGCCGTTTAATCCATATGTGTTTAAGATAATTACTGATAAAGTGTAATGCAATTCTGATGCTGACTCCCCAGAGTTAGGTCAAATTTCATAGGTTCATGGCACAGTCCCCCACAAGACTGTCCTCGTTTCAGACACAAGCTGCCAGTTTGGAGTTTCCCCAAACACTCACACTTCTGACCAACTGGCTGCAAACTCAGGGGTTCCTGCTACCACCTCATGCTCAGTAATTCCATAGAACAACTCACAGAACTCAGGAAAGCTCTGTATTTACAGTTACAGTTTTCTTACAAAGGCTACAAATTAGGACCAAAGAAGAGACACTTAGGGAGAGATCTGGCAGGGTACCTAAAGTTTCCTTGCTTTCAGCATGCAGCACCCTCTGAGAACATGAATTTGTGTCCCCAGCCAAGAGTCTTACTTTAGCTGTGAGTATTCAGAATTTTTTTTGTGGCTTTATTACATAGGAGTGATTGAATCATTGGCCACTTTGATTGAAGTCAATCTCCAGCCCCCAACCTTTTTCTGAAAGACCAAAGGTCAGGTTGATATGTGGCTCAAAGCATGAGCCCTCTAACTATGTAGTTGGTCTTTATGGTATAGCCAGCGCCCATTCTGGAACTGTGTATGGGCCTACCGAGAGTCACTTTGTTAGCATAAACCCACATGTGGTCTGAGGAGTCCACCGTGAATAAGAAAGATGCTGCTATTACTAGGGAAATTGCAAGGGTTTAAAAGCTCCCTCTTAAGAACCAGGGAAATAAACCAGCCAAATTCATTATTATAGAACAAAGAAGCTTACATCGGCCGTTTTGCTAATTGTTTTCTGTAAGTCTTAATCTTTATTTTCCTGAATTCTTTTGCTTTCTTTTGTGTTTGATTGACTTTTTCTAGTTTACCTTTTTTATTCTCTCCTTGTTTCCTTTTCTGTGTGTGTGTGTGTGTGTGTGTGTGTGTGTGTGTGTTTCAAATCTTTATTGGAGTATAATTGCTTCACAATACCGTGTTAGTTTCTTTTGCACAACAAAGTGAATCAGCCACATGCATACATGTGTCCCCATATCCCCTCCCTCTTGAGCCTCCCTCCCATCCTCCCTATTCCACCTGTCTAGGTCATTGCAAACCACTGAGTCGATCTCCCTGTGCTATGCTGCTGCTTCTCACCAGCCAACTATTTTACATCCGGTAGTGTATATATGTTGATGCTACTCTCACTTCATCCCAGCTTTGCCCTCCCACCCTATGTCATCAAGTCCATTTTCTATGTCTACCTCTTTATTCTTGCCCTGCAACTAGATTCATCAGTACCATTTTTTTTCTTTTTAGATTCCATAGATATGCATTAGCATATGTTATTTGTTTTTCTCTTTCTGACTTATTTCACTCTGTATGACAGACTCTAGGTCCATCCACCTCACTACATATAACTCAATTTTGTTTCTTTTTATGGCTGAGTAATACTCCATTATATATATGTGCCCGATCTTCTTTATCCATTCATCTGTTGAGAGACATTTAGGTTGGTTCCATGTCTTGGCTGTTGTAAATAATGCTGCAGTGAACATTGTGGTACATGTCTCTTTTTGAATTATGGTTTTCTCAGGGTATATGTCCAGTAGTGGGATTGCTGTTTCATATGGTACTTTTATTTTTAGTTTCTTAAGGAACCTCCATACTGTTCTCCATAGTGGCTGTATCAATTTACATTCCTACCAACAGTGCAGAAGGGTTCTCTTTTCACCACACCCTTTCCAGCATTTATTGCTTCTAGCTTTTTGTTTGTTTTGTTTTGTTTTGTTTTGTTTGCGGTACACGGGCCTATCACTGTTGTGGCCTCTCCCATTGCGGATCACAGGCTCTGGACACGCAGGCTCAGTGGCCATGGCTCACAGGCCTAGCCGCTCCGCGGCATGTGGGATCTTCCCAGACCAGGGCACGAACCCATGTCCCCTACATCGGCAGGCAGACTCTCAACCACTGTGCCACCAGGGAAGCCCGCTTCTGGCTTTTTTGATAATGGCCATTCTGACTGGTGGTTGGTGACACCTCATTGTAGTTTTGATTTTCATTTCTCTAATAATTAGTGGTGTTGAGCATCTTTTCATGTGCCTCTTGGCTATCTGTATGTCTTCCTTGGTGAAATATGTATTTAGCTCTTCTGTCCATTTTTTAATTGGATTGTTTGTTTTTTTGATATTGAGCTCCATTAGCTGTTTGTATATTTTGGAGATTAATCCTTTGTCTGTTGTTTCATTTGCAAATATTTCTCCCATTCTGAAGGTTGTCTTTTTGTCTTATTTATGGTTTCCTTTGCTTTGCAAAAGCTTTTAAGTCCCATTTGTTTATTTTTGTTTTTATTTCTTTTTCTCTAGAAGGTGGGTCAAAAAAGATCTTGCTGTGGTTTATGTCAGAGTGTTTTTTCCCATGTTTTCCTCTAAAAGTTTTATAGTGTCTGGTCTTACAGTTAAGTCTTTAATCCACTTTGAGTTTATTTTTGCGTATGGTGTTAGGGAGTGCTCTAATTTCATTCTTTTACATGTAGCTGTCCAGTTTTCCCAGCACCACTTATTGAAGAGGCTGTCTTTTTTCCATTGTATGTTCTTGCCTCCTTTGTCATAAATTAGGTGCCCATATGTACGTGGGTTTATCTCTGGGCATTCTATTCTATTCTACCATTGATCTATATTTCTGTTTTTGTGCCAGTACCATAGTGCCTTGGTTACTATAGCTTTGTGCTATAGTTTGAAGTCAGGGAGCCTAATTCCTCCAGCTCCGTTTTTCTTTCTCAAGATTGCTTTGGCTATTCAGGGTCTTTTGTGTTTCCATACGAATTGTAAGATTTTTTGTTCTAATTCTGTGAAGAATGCCCTTGGTAGTTTGCTAGGGATTGTATCGAATCTGTAGATTGCTTTGGGCAGTATAGTCATTTTCACAGTATTGATTTTTCCAGTCCAAGAACATGATATATTTCTCCATCTGTTTGCGTCATCTTTGATTTCTTTCATCAGTGTTTTATAGTTTTCTGAGTACAAGTCTTTCTCCTCCCTAGGCAGGTTTATTCTTAGGTATTTCATTCATTTTGTTTCAGTGGTAAATGGAAGTGTTTCTTTAATTTCTCTTTCTGATTTTTCATTGTTGGTGTATAGGAATGCCAGAGATTTCTGTGCATTAATTTTGTGTTCTGCAACCTTACCAAATTCATTGATTAGTTCTAATAGTTTTCTGGTGGCATCTTTAGGATCTTCTATGTATAGTATCATGTCATCGGCAAATGGTGACAGTTTTACTTCTTCTTTTCCAATTTGTGTTCCTTTTATTTCTTTTTCTTCTCTGATTGCTGTGGCTAGGACTTCCAAAACTATGCTGAATAAGAGTGGTGAGAGTGGACATCCTTGTCTTGTTCCTGATCCTAGTGGAAATGCTTTCAGTTTTTCACCATTGAGAATGATGCTTGCTGTGGGTTTGTCATATATGACCTTTATTTTGTTGAGGTACATTCCCCCAATGCCCATTTTCTGGAGAACTTTTATCATAAATGAGTGTTGAATTTTGTCAAAAGCTTTTTGTGCATCCATTGAGATGATCATATGTTTTTTATTCCTTAATTTGTTAATGTGGTGTATAACATTGATTGATTTGCATATATTGAAGAATCCTTGCATCCCTGGGATAAATCCCACTTGATCATGGTGTATGATCCTTTTAATGTGCTGTTGGATTCTTTTTTTTTTTTAAGTGGCAGTAAAAAATATATGTGGTCAACATTGTTACTTTCACTTGCAAATAAAAGAGTTGGGATGTATAGAAACCTGTACTTAACTTTTTATCAAGAGTACTTATCATCAAATTACTCCCATCCAGGCTTCTGCAGGTCTGGAATTTTCTTTCCACTGGATAGGAGTATGTGGTGGGAATTCCAGTTAACATTTTTATTAAAAAAAAAAAAAAAAAGAATCAGCATAGTCAAGTTGTCTTAGTGTTAAGGATTTCTGTTTGCTAGTATTATGATCATCAGTGATATTGGTCTATAATTTTATTTTTTTGTGATGTCTTTTTCTGGTTTTAGTATCAGGGTGATGGTGGCTTTGTAGAATGAATTTGGGCGTGTTCCTTCCTCTGCAATATTTTGGAAGAGTTTGAGAAGGATCAGTGTTAGCTGTTCTCTAAATGTTTGATAGAATTCACCTGTGAAGCCATCTGGTCCTGGACTGTTGTTTGCTGGAAGATTTTTAATTACGGTTTCAATTTCATTACTTGTGATAGGTCTGTTTATATTTTCTAATTCTTCCTGGTTCAGTCATGGAAAATTGTACCTTCCTAAGAATTTGTCCATTTCTTCGTGGTTGTCCATTTTATTGGCATATAGTTGTTTGTAGTAGTCTCTTATAATCCTTTGTATTTCTGTGGTATCAGTTGTGATTTCTCCTTTTTCATTTCTAATTTTATTGGTTTGTGTCCTCTCTCTTTTTCTTCATGAGTCTGGCTAAGGGTTTATCAATTTTGTTTATCTTCTCAAAGAACCAGCTTTTAGTTTTATTGATTTTTGCTATTGTTTTATTCGTTTCTATTTCATTTATTTCTGCTCTGATCTTTATGATTTCTTTCCTTCTACTGACTTTGGGTTTTCTTTGTTCTTCTTTCTCTATTTGTTTTAAGTGTAGGGTTAGATTGTTTGAGATTTTTCTTGTTTACTGAGGTGAGATCGAATTGCTATATAAACTTCCCTCTTAGAACTAACTGCTTTTGCTGTGTCCCATAAGTTTTGGGTCATCATGTTTTCATTGTCATTTGTTTCTATGCATTTTTAAATTTATTCTTTGATTTCTTCGGTGATCTCTTGGTTATTTAGTAGCGCACTGTTTAGCCTCCATATATTTGTGTTTTTTCCAGGTTTTTTTTCCTGTAATTGATTTCCAATCTCATAGCGCTGTGGTCAGAAAAGATGCTTGATATGATTTCAATTTTCTTAAATTTTGCGAGGCTTGATTTGTGACCCAAGATGTGATCTGTCCTGGAAAATGTTCCATGTTCACTGAAGAAGAAAGTGTATTCTGCCACTTTTGGGTGGAATGTTCTATAAATATCAATTAGATCCACCTGGTCTATTGTGTCATTTAAAGCTTGTGTTTCCTTATTTATTTTCTGTTTGGATGATCTGTCCATTGGTGTAAGTGGGGTGTTAAAGTACCCTGCTGTTATTGTGTTACTGTCGATTTCTCCTTTCATGGTTGTTAGCATTTGCCTTATGTATTGAGGTGCTCCTATGTTGGGTGCATAAACATTTATAATTGTTATATCTTCTTCTTGGATTTATCCTTTGATCTTTATGTAGTGTCCCTCCTTTTCTCTTGTAACAGTCTTTATCTTAAAGTCTATTTTATCTAATATGAGTATTGCTACTCCAGCTTGCTTTGATTTCCATTTGTATGGAATATCTTTTTCCATCCCTTCACTTTTAGTCTGTATGAATCCCTAGGTCTGAAGTGGGTCTCTTGTAGACAACATATATATGGGTCTTGTTTTTGTATCCATTCACCCAGTCTGTGTCTTTTGGTTGGGGCATTTAATCCATTTACATTCAAGATTATTATCGATATGTGTGTTCCTATTACTGTTTTCTTAATTGTTTTGGGTTTGTTTCTGTGGGTCTTTTTCTTTTGTGTTTCCCACCTAGAGACGTTTCTTTAGCATTTGTTGTAAAGCTGGTTTGCTGGTGCTGAATTCTCTTAGCTTTTTTTTTTCTCTCAAAAGCTTTTGACTTTCCCATCAAATCTGAATGAGATCCTTGCTGGGTAGAGTAATCTTGGTTGTAGGTTTTTTCTCTTTCATCACTTTAAGTGTATCATGCCCATCCCTTCTGGCCTGCAGAGTTTCCACTGAAAAATAAGCTGATAACCTTTTGGGGATTCCTTGTATATGTTATTTGTTTTTCTTCCCTTACTGCTTTTAATATTTTTTCTTTGAATTTAATTTTTGTTAGTTTGATTAATATGTGTCTTGGTGTGTTTTTCCTAGGGTTTATCTTGTATGGGACTCTCTGTGCTTCCTGGACTTGGGTGACTATATCCTTTCCCATGTTAGGGAAGTTTCCCACTATAATCTCTTCAAATATTTTCTCAGACCCTTTCTTTTTCTTTTCTTCTTCTGGGACCCCTATAATTCGAATGTTGGTGCATTTAATGTTGTCCCAGAGGTCTCTGATACTGTCCTCAAGTCTTTTCATTTCTTTTTCTTTATTCTGCTCCTTGGTAGTTATTTCAACTGTTTTGTCTTCCATCTCACTTATTTGTTCTTCTGCCTCCGTTATTCTGTTACTGATTCCTTCTAATGTATTTTTCATTTCAGTTATTGTGTTATTCATCTCTGTGTGTTTGTTGTTTAGTTCTTCTAGATCTTTGTTAAACATTTCTTGTAGTTTCTCAATCCATGCCTCCATTCTATTTCTAAGATTCTGGATCATCTTTACTATCATTACTCTGAATTCTTTTTCGGGTAAGTTGCTTATTTTCTCTTAATTTATTTGGTCTTGTAGGTTTTTACCTTACTCCTTCATTTGTGACATATTTTTTTGGCATCTCATTTTTTTATTATTATTATTAGTGGGATTGTGTTCCTGTCTTACTGGTTATTTGGCCTGAGGCTTCCAACGCTGGAGTAGGCTATTGGGTAGAGCCGGGTCTTGGTGTTGAGATGAGGATCTCTATGAGACCTCACTCTGATGAATATGCCCTGGTGTCTGAGGTTCTCTGTTTGTCCAGTGGTTTGGACTCAGAGCTCCCACTGCAGGAGCTTCCACTCGACCCTGGGCTCGCAAATCAAGATCCTGCAAGCTGTGTGGGGTGGCAAAAAAAAAAAAGTAACAAAGTAAAAAATAAAATTAGACTATGAAACTAACAGATATGTTATTAGAAAGAATGTAAAAATAAAAATATAGATGAATCAACACCCAGAAGGTACATCAGTACCACAATCATAAAAAAGAGGAGGAGGGAAAAGAAATAAAAAAAGGGGTGGGGGGCGTGGGAGGCCTTGGCTGTGGAGAGTGGGGCCTAGGCAAGGGTGAGGTTTGGGCAGTGGGTGGGGCCAATGCTCAGGACCCAAAGGGCTAGAAAAGGCCCTGGGGGCTGTGGGGGGTGGAGCTTAGGTTCAAGGAACAGAAGGGGCTCAGGTATGTCCCCCACCCCTGGCCTCAGAGGTCAGGGCACCTCACCGGGGAGCCCAACAGGCTTCCTGCTCGAGTGGGCAGGACAAATGCCCTCTCCTCTCCTGCTCCTCCAGTCTGGAGTCTGGGAGGGCCCCTCCCGCTTGCCTCTCCTGATCCCCCCATCCTCCCTCCTATGCCCCCAAGGACCCACATAGCCTGGAGGGGCCCTGGAGGGCAGGTGATTGGCCTGGGAGTTCAGCAGGCTCCCCAAACCTGAGTGGGCTGGCCAATTGCCCTCCCTCTTCTCCCGCTCTTCCCAAAGGGCACCTCCTGCCTTCTTTTCCTTTCCTCCCCTTGGCCTCCTTCCTATGCCCCCAAGGACCCAGGCAACCTGGAGGGGGCTTTGAGGGCAGGGGATTGGCCTGGGAGCTCAGCAGGCTCCCGGGGCCCCAGTGGGCAGGGCAATCGCCCTCCTCCCCTCACCCACTCCTCCCAGGGTGCCCCTCCCACCTGCCTCTCCTAATCTCCCCAGCCTCCTTCCTATGCCCCCAGGACCCACGTTGCCTGTATGGGGCTTTGGAGGTGGGGGAACCGGCCTGCCTCTCCTGATCTCCCTGGCCTCAGGAGGGCTGATCTTGTCTGGCCTCCACTTCTTCTCTCCCCTTGGTCCCCCTACGTCCTACCAGTTCACTCTGGGGTTCCTCCCATGTCCTTGGGGGTCAGAGTCCCCCACCAGCGACTGGCAGGCACCCTAGTTGTGGGAAGACGCTAACTCTGTGTCTTCCCACAATGCCATCTTGACTTCTTCCCCCTTTTCTGTGTATTTTTAAATTACTTTCTTAGTGGTTACTCTAATGGTTACAGTTAACAGCCTAAATTTATCACAGTAGCCTACAAAAGCTCTGCTCCTATACAGCTGTGCCTCCCCATCGTTATATTTTTGTTGACACAGATTATGTCTTTATACATTGTGTGCCCTTTATATTATATTATTATATATTAGATTATAATCATTGTTGTATGCATTTGTTTTTTAAGTCATACAGGAAACAAAGTTACAAATTGAAAATATAGTAATACTGGCTTTTTAATTTACCTAGTTAGTTTTACTGGTGTTATTTTTTCTGTGATTTCAAGTTACTGTCTAGTGTCCTGTCATTTCAATCTGGTTGACTTGTTTTAGCATTTCTTCTAGGAAGGTCTACTAGTGATAAGCTCCCTTAACTTTTGGGAATCGCTTATTTTCTTCATTTTTGAAGGTTAGTTTTGCATGTATAGAATTCGTTGACAAGCTTTTTTCTTTCAGCATTCTAAAAATTTCCTCCCAGTCCCTCCAGGCCTTTATGCTGTCTGATGAAGAATCAACTTTTAAACTTATTGAGGATTCTTTCTAAGTGACGAGTTGCTTCTCTCTTGCTGCTTTCAATATTCCCTTTTGTCTTTGGTTTTCACAATTTGATTATAATGCATCTCAGAATGGTAATTTCTTTTGAGTTTTTTTACTTGAATTCTTTGAGCTTCTTGATGTGCAGATTCATGTCATTAATCAGATTTGGGAAGTTTTCTGCCATCATTTCTTCACATATTCTTTCTGCCATTTTCTCTCTTCTCTCCTTCTGAGATCCCCATAATGTGTATTTTTGTAGTCTTTATGGTATCCCAGAAATCGCCTAGTCTCTGGTTTTTTTTGTTTATTTGTTTGTGTAGAACAAATGTTTATTGATGTACAGACATTTTGAGGGGGGCTCAGAGACAGATGTAAACACAGAAACAAGCATCAGCTTTCATGAATATCAAATATTATGAAGCAGAGACAAGCAGCAGAACTCAGGGAGTCCTCCCACCAGCAACTTCCCATGAGCCTGTTCATAAACATGAACACCAAGATCTCTCCCAAAACCTATCTTTAGTAGAGCTCAAAGAGAAGTTCTCATGAAGTCTCTTAACATATTAAGCCAGGTATCAAATTAGTTAGGTCGATTGCAAATCATTTTTAAGTCTATTGAGTTTTACCTTCTGTTTGCTTTGCTTTGTCTTGTTTTTAATTAGTAGCATACACATTTAGTTTTATGTCTTACTGATCAACTTACTCTTATCATTATATTTCCTTTTATCTCTGAAAATAGACTTACAGTTTACTTTGTCTGATATTAGTAGAGCCATACTATCCTTTTTATGCCTAAGGTTAACCTAATGAAGTTTTCCATCCTTTTATTTTCAACCTGTTTGTTCTTTTCTACTTAAAGTGATATATTTTATGTACATCATATAGATGTCTCTTTTTATCTAACCTGAAAATCTAATTGAAGTTGTTAGTCTTATATTTTTTAACAGCTTTATTTGTATACATAAACTGCACGTATCTGATATGTACAATTTGATAACTTTTGTCATATCAACCCTCAAAAGTTTCCATGTACCCTTTATAAACTGTCCTTTTAATATTATTTTTGATATTTATTTAACTCTTCAATTCTTGATGTTTGAATTGCATTTACTCTTTTTTCTCTGTTCATCCTTTCCTTCTCTTTGTAGTTGTTTTTGAAGCAAATAGTTCCATTATTCCTTTTCATGTCCCATAACAGTGTTTTAATTACGCCTGTGCATGTGTGTGGTGTGTTTATTGCTTACTTTAGAGATTCAAGTACGCATATTGAACTTATTACAGTCTGTGATCACAGTGTACTCTCTTACTTCCAAATCTGTTTAAAAATTTTATGGAGAAATATTTGCAAATTCTTCCACTTCACCCTGTTTATCCTCATTGTAATATATTTTACTTCTACCTGTGCCTTAATCTGCAGCTGACCCTTGAACAACACTGGGGTTAGGAGCACCAGCCTTCTGTGCAGTCACAAATCTGTATATAACTTCACAGTCAGCCCTCCATGTCTGTGGACTCAACCAGCTGTGGATCATACAGTACTGTAGTTATGTATGTAGTGAAAAAAAATTCATGTATAAGTGGACCTGCACAGTTCAAACCCATGTTGTTCAAGGTTCCACTGTACATCTTCTAGTGTTGTTTTTACTTAAAGAGCTAAGAACTGTAAGGATATACATGATCCGTGGTTAATTGAATCTGTGAGTGTGGGATTACAGATATGGAGAACCTACTGTTAAGTTACATGTGGATTTTCGACTGCAAGAAGGGTCAGTTCCCCTAACCCCCACATTATTCAAGGGTCAACTCTAATTTACTTCGTTACAAAGTATTTTTCCAAAAACAAAACAAAACATTGTTCTTTATATCTAATGGCTCATTTATCCTTACTGTTATTCTTCACTTATTCTTGTTGTACTTGAGATTTCCTGTTAGAATTTTCCTTTAGCCCTTAGCCATTTCTTTTAGCATTTATTGTAGTGAAGATGTGGTAGAGTCTAATTTTTCCACTTTTTTCTTGTTTATTTCATCTTCATTTTTAAAGAATATTGTCGGTAGAAAACCTTTATAGGTGTTTTTTTCCTTTCAGCTCTTTAAAAATGTGATTTCATTGTCTTCTACCTTTCCTCTTTGTATTGGGCTGGCCAAAAGTTTTGTTTGTTTTTTTCCATAAGATGGCTCTAGTAGCACTTAGTTGTCGTTAACTTCATTCAAAACAATTTTGTTAGCTTGTATGTGCAGCTGTTATATCAGCCTGCATTTTAAAAACGACTTATCAAAATTGGTGAATTTTTGTGTAGCCATTTTAATATTGAAGATGGAAGAAAAAAACAACATTTTTGGCATATTATCCTTTATTATTTCAAGAAAGGTTAAAACAACTGAAATGCCAGTGCGGTGTATGGAGAAGGTGCTGTGACTGATGAAACATGTCAAAAATGGTCTGCAAAATTTCATGCTGGAGATTTCTCACTGGATGATGCTCCATGGTCAGGTAGACCAGTTGAAGTTGATAGCGATCAAATCGAGACATTAATTGAGAAGAATCAACGTTATACCACACGGGAGATACCCAACATACTCAAAGTAACCAAATAAAGTGTTGACAATCATTTGCACCAGCTTGGTTATGTGAATTGCTTTGATGTTTGGGTTCCACATAAGTTAAACAAAAAACCCCTTCTTGACCATATTTCTGCCTGCAATTCTCTACTTAAACGTAATGAAAGTGTTCCATGTTTAAAACAAATTGTGATGGGCGATGAAGAGTGGATATGTACAATAATGTGGAACAGAAGACATCATGGGGCAAGCAAAATGAACCACTACCAACCACACCAAAGGCTAGTCTTCATCCAAAGAAGGTGATGTTGTATATATGGTAGGATTAGAAGGGAGTCCTCTATTATGAGCTCCTTCCAGAAAACTAAACGATTAATTCCAGCAAGTACTGCTCCAGTTAGACCAACTGAAAGCAGCACTTGATGAAAAGTGTCCAGAATTAGTCAACAGAAAACACCATGGTCTTCCATCAGGATAATGCAAGACCGCATGTTTCTTTGATGACCAGGCAGAAACTGTTACAGCTTGGCTGGGAAGTTCTGATTCATCTGCTGTATTCACCAGATGTTGCACCTTCATATTTCCATTTATTTAGGTCTTCACAAAATTCTCTTAATGGAAAAAAATTTCAATTCCCTGGAAGACTGTAAAAGGTACCTGGAACAGTTCTTTGCTCAAAAAGATAAAACATTTTGGGAAGATGGAATTATGAAGTTGCCTGAAAAATGGCAGAAGGTAGTGGAACAAAAGGGTGAATATGTTGTTCAATAAAGTTCTTGGTGAAAGTGTGAAATGTGTCTTTTATTTTTATTTAAAAACCGAAGGCACTTTTTGGCCAACCCAATATTATGAGAAGTCAGCTGTAGTTCCTATCAATGTTTCCCTTCATGTAATGTCCCTCATTCCCCAATTATTGAAGTAACATAGAATTACATTGAATTTTCTTCATTTTTTTTCTTTCTGTTCCTAAGACTGGATACTTCAGTTCAACTATCTTTAAGTTTTCTTTTTCTTCTGGATGCTCAAATCTGCTGTTGAACATCTCTAGTAAACTTTTAAAATTCCAGTTAGCATACTTTTCAACTCCAGGATTTCTATTTGGTTCTTATTTATAAATTCTCTATCTTTATTAATATTCCCTATTTGTTGAAATACTATTCTGTCTTTTTCCTTTTGGTTTCTTTTAGGTCTTTGACCACATATAAGCTTTGACCATATGTAAGACAGTGGGTATAGAGTCTTTGTCTAGTAAATCCAATGTCTTCCTGAAGGATGGTTTCTGTGAATTTCTGCTTTTCTTGTGAATTGGCCATACTCTCTTATTTCTGTGCTTGCCTCATAATTTTTTATTGAAAGCTGGATATGTTGAGTATTATAATGTGTAACTGGAAGATACTCCCCTTTTCTATAATTTCTTATTGCTCTTTGAAACAGGGTATAGTTGTTTAGTGACTTTATTTGCTAAAGACTGTATTTTTTGTCATGTGTGGTCACTGAAGTCTCCATTAAGTTAGTGGTCAACTAGTGTTTTGACAGACTTTTTTTTTTTCTTTAATTGGAGTATAATTGCTTTACAATGTTGTGTTAGTTTCTGCTGTAAAACAAAGTGAATCAGCTATATGTATTCATATATCCGCTCACTCTTGGACTTCCCTTCCCCCCTCCCCCCCATCCCACCCATCTAGGTCATCACAGAGCACCGAACTGAGCTTCCTGTGCTATACTGCAGGTCCCCACTAGCTATCTATTTTACACATCGTAGTGTATTTATGTCAAACCTCATCTCCCAATTCATCCCACCTTCCCCTTCCCCCTCTGTGTCCACACGTCCATTCTCTATGTCTGCATCTCTATTTCTGCCTTGCAGAAATAGATTCATCTGTACCATTTTTCTATGTTCCACATATATGCATTAATATACGATATTTGTTTTTCTCTTTCTGACTGACTTTACTCTGTATGACAGACTCTGGGTCCATCCACATCTCTACAAATGACCCAATTTGGTTCCTTTTGATGGCTGAGTAATATTCCATTGTATATATGTACCACATCTTTATCCATTCATCTGTTGATGGGCATTTAGGTTGTTTCTGTGTCCTGGCTATTGTAAATAGTGCTGCAATGAACATTGGGGTACATGTGTCTTTCTGAATTGTGGTTTTCTCAGGGTATATGCCCAGTAGTGGGATTGCTGGGTCATATGGTAGTTCTATTTTTAGTTTTTTAAGGGACCTCCATGCTGTTCTCCATAGTGGCTGTATCAGTTTACATTCCCGCCAATAATGCAAGAGGGTTCCCTTTTCTCCGCACCCTCTCCAGCATTTATTGTTTGTAGATTTTTTGATGATGGCCATTCTGACCAATGTGAGGTGATACCTTATTGTAATTTTGACTTGCATTTCTCTAATAATTAGTGGTGTTGAGCATCTGTCTATTCATGTGCCTCTTGGCCATCTGTATGTTTTCTTTGGAGAAATGTCTATTTAGGTCTCTGCCCATTTTTTGATTGCGTTGCTTGTTTTTCTTGATATTGAGCTGCATGAGCTGTTTGTATATTTTGGAGATTAATCCTTTGTCAGTTGCTTCATTTGCAAATATTTTCTCCCATTCTGAGGGTTGTCTTTTCATCTTGTTTATGGTTTCCTTTGCTGTGCAAAAGCTTTTAAGTTTAATTAGGTCTCATTTGTTTATTTTTATTACTCTAGGAGGTGGGTCAGAAAAGATCTTGCTGTGATTTGAGTGTTTCAAACACTTCAAAACACTTCAAAGAGTGTTTTTCCTGTGTTTTCCTCTAAGAGTTTTATAGTCTCCAGCCTTACATTTAGGTCTTTAATCCATTTTGAGTTTATTTTTGTGTATGGTGTTAGGTAGTGTTCTAATTTCATTCTTTTACATGTAGTTATCCAGTTTCCCCAATACCACTTATTGAAGAGACTGTCTTTTCTCCATTGTATAGTCTTGCCTCCTTTGTCATAGATTAGGTGACCATGGGTGTGTGGGTTTACCTCTGGATTTTCTATCCTGTACCATTGATCTATATTTCTGTTTCTGTACCAGTACCATACTGTCTTGATTACTATACTTGTAGCATAGGCTGAAGTCAGGGAGCCTGATTCCTCCAGCTCCGTTTTTCTTTCTCAAGATTGCTTTGGCTATTCGGGGTCTTTTGTGTTTCCATACAAATTGTAAAATTGTTTGTTCTAGTTCTGGGGAAAATGCCCTTGGTAATTTGATAGGGATTGCATTGAATCTGTAGATTGCTCTGGGTAGTGTAATAATTTTCACAGTATTGATTCTTTTAATCCAAAAACATGGTATATCTCTCCACCTATTTGTATCATCTTTAATTTCTTTCATCAGTGTTTTATAGTTTTCCGAGTACAGGTCTTTTGCCTCCTTAGGTAGGTTTATTCCTAGGTATTTTATTATTTTTGTTGTGATGGTAAATGGGATTGTTTCCATAATTTCTCTTTCTGATCTTTCATTGTTAACGTATAGGAATGCAAGAGATTTCTTGCCTTAATTTTGTATCCTGCAGCTTTACCAAATTCATGGATTAGCTCTAGTTTTCTGGTGGCATCTTTAGGATTTTCTATGTATAGTATCATGTCATCTGCAAACAGTCACAGTTTTACTTCTTTTCCAATATGTATTCCTTTTATTTCTTTTTCTTCTCTGATTGCTGTGGCTAGGACTTCCAAATGCCTGCAAGCAGAAAGAAAATTTGCCATGTTTGCAGCTGAATTCTGTGTTTGTGTGCCAAGGCATACCTTCAGCATTCACCCAGGCATTTTGTAACTCTGCCTTTGCTTGCACAGAGCTTGAAGATCTGCCAGATGTGAGAGCTTAGGGCCTTTTCAGATCTCTTCTGAGTATGTCTCCTTTTGCATCTAGCCTTCTAGTTTTCCAGTAACACGTGGAAACATTGCAAAGCTCTTATTCCTTAAAACAGTTTACTCCCTAGCTTTTCGCCAAGACTCTAGGATGTCTATTAAACAATATAGACAACTGATATCCTTTGCTCCTGGCTTCAGTGGTTGTTTCATTTGCCTTTAAATGCCCTCCACTTAGCTATTTCTCTGTCCTGCGAGATTTCTTAGGTGAAAAAAAGATAAACCCTTTCTGTTAGTCCTTCAGGGAGCCTTCAGAGAGGTCAAAGCAGGCATCCACAGTTCTTTGAGTATGAAGTCTTCTCTGCTCCCTCTGGCACTGGGACCCTGTACCAGGAATGCAGCCTGCTATCTTCAGGACTATCACCAAACCATTAGGGGTTGGGGGGAGGAGGGATGAAGCAAAGATAAAGTAAAATGCCAGAAAGCTCTCCTACCAAGTATTCATTGCATTTTTTGATCAAGCATTTGTTTGGTTGCAGTAAACCTTTGTTTCCCAGATTTTTGTTCAAGTTGATTATAAGTAGTTTCCCGGTTTTATTTGTTTGTTTTCCTGTGTTTCTGTGGAGAAACTGCCTTTGGAGTTTGCAACTCTAGCGTTTTCTTACCATTACCTACAAAGGTTTTTATGGCCCATGTGAATGTGGCATATTTTTGATACACAGGCCTCCCTCTTCTCCAGGAATCCTTAAATTATCTTATCAATATGAATGTCAGAGAGGGCTTTACCTTAAAAACAATCGTCATTAAATATTTTGAGGATATGAAAGTGTTCTTCAGAATTGCATAGCATACTATCACATTTTAGTACTTTTGGGTACCATTAATCAGCTTTATATTATGGCAGACTTTTACATTCAACCTTGAAGGAGAAATTTACAGTTGAACAATGCTGTTGCCACTATTAAGATCAGTTTAAATCTGCAGTTACCAAATTGAGTTCCTAAATCTGAGGTACCCTGGGATGCCAAAATGAATTCACGAGGGTACAACAGGATATTTTAAGTTTTTGAGGGAAACACAGTATTACTTCACTTCCTACCATCATCATTAATCTACTGGCTTCAAGGTAGTTGGAGTTTCAGCATTAGGTCGAATGACATGCCTTCTGATTATGTCACATATTGATGAAGCTGGGTGTTCCTGGTTTTTCCTTCACTGCTATAATGATAAATACTATGGGAAATCAATGTGGAATAGAAGATAAGGGTGGCACTTTCAAATCTAATCCCAAAGTTTGATAAGTTACACAGTGCCCAATAGATACACACATCTCATTAGGAAGTGATCATGGTTATTTAAGAATGAAATAAGATTACTTTTTTCTTTCAAATTACGTGTATTATTTTTCAAATAGTTATTAATTTGTTACAATATCTTATGAAACAGAACTGTTAGGTACATTGTTCAGACTAGAAGCACAATGAAAAAATTGAGACATTAGGGTATCATGAAACGAGAAAGCTTGGGAACCTCTGTTCTAAATTCTCCATTGTATTTTAAATATTTATTATTTAAAGCATTTATCTTATGAGGTATCACCTCACACTCGTCGGAATGGCCATCATCCAAAAAATCCATAAGCAGTTAATGCTGGAGAGGGTGTGGAGAAAAAGGAACCCTCCTACATTGTTGGTGGGAATGTAAACTGGTACAGCCACTATGGAAAACAGTATGGAGGTTCCTTAAAAAACTGAAAATAGAGCTACCATATGATCCAGCAATCCCACTGCTGGGCATATATCTGGAGAAAACCATAATTCAAAAGATACATGCACCACAATATTCACTGCAGCACTATTTACAATAGCCAGGACATGGAAGGAACCTAAATGTCCATCAACAGAGGAATGGATAAAGAAGATGTGGTCCATATGTACAGTGGAATATTACTCAGCCATAAAAAAAGAACGAAGTAATGCCATTTGCAGTGACATGGATGGACCTAGAGATTGTCATATTGAGTGAAGTAAATCAGACAGAGAAAGACAAATATCATGATATTGCTTATATGAGGAATCTAAACAAAGGGTACAAATGAACTTATCTACCAAACAAATAGAGTTATAGACGTAGAAAACAAACTTATGGTTACTGGGGGAAAGGGGGAGTAGGGATAAATTGGCAGATTGGGACTGACATATACACACTACTATATATAAAATAGATAACTAATAAGGACTTACTGTATAGCACAGGGAACTCTACTCAGTACTCTATAATGGCCTATATGGGAAAAGAATCCAAAAAGAGTGGATATATGTATATGTATAGCTGATTCATTTTGTTGTACACCTGAAATTAACACAACATTTTAAATCAGCTGTACTCCAATTAAAAAAATAAGTAAATAAAATAAAGCATTTATGTTTCCAGCCACATCTTCTATAACTCCTACCATGAATCTTCTATTACAATTAATCTGGTTAGTGCAGAGTGCCTATTTAATGTCTTTGACTTATTATCCATTTCTTACTATTTTTTTTTAAATCAAAACTGGGATATAGACCTATGAAGACCTTGTCGTCTACCTACATGTAATCTTAACCCCTATCACAAGATACTTTATACACTCAGTAGATATTTGGTAAATGTCATTTGATAATAAGGCAGGGACTGTACATCCAAGTTTCACCATCTTATGGCTCAGGGCTGAACATGTTTTTAATATTCAAGAATTTCAGAATGATCTGTTGGTTAAAATATCGTTGTTACTTTAGAAAAGTAATAAAGCCGCATTTTTGAAAATCAGCTGATATGGCTGGAAATTATTTTCCTTTTCTATTCTGGTTGGCTGCTCTTCCCAACTCTTTAACCTCTTTTTAGTTCTCTCTTTCCTTGTTCTTCATTCCCTTAATGAACTTTACTCATAGTGATGTAAATCACCAGTCTAAAAGTAAGTATCTTATAATTCTTAAGATATATTTTTTTTAAATTCCTTTAAAAATTTAAAAAAATTTTTTTTAAAATTCCTTTATCTACCAGACCTTAAACTAAATATGGAGTTAACTAGGAAGAGAAATAGTAGTGGTATTAATAAAGGATTAGACATGATAAAGTGTTAGCATAGATAAGTAGTAGGAGTATTTACTGGCCTGAGTTTTTACTGTATGCTATTATTTGTGGTTTATCTCATTTATACTCTGGTTTCTTTCGTGGTTGTATGATTATAATACTAAAATTTGCAAATTACTTTGATATAAAGTATAATTTAATTTTTAGTCCAAATTTTGAGACATCTACTAGTTTTTATAAAAGAAGATTCCTCAGAATTAAAGAAAAGTTAATGGTACCAAGATGAAATACTGAATTAGTAAAATTGATATAAAACAGTTTTTCCAGAAAGTTAAAAGAAATAAAAAAGTATTTAGTCCTAATGGAATTTTAGCTATTGCTTATGAATACAAACATTTATTTTTTGGATTTGCTTGTTTTTAAAATTTCATATTATGGGTCATAAAAGTAAAAAATGTAATTTTAAGCCACTTCTTACATGGTTATATGCAATAGCGATTGTGTCACCTCATAAAAGAAAGAAACTTCTAGATACTTAATAAAGATCTTAAATCCCTCCAGGTTTTATTCCAAATGAAAGCAGGTGTTGAACATTGTCATCTCCTAATACATTGACATTACTAAAATCTTTAATAAGCTATATGCTACCGGGGTTTGAAGTAGTAACCAGATGTTTACAGTTTTCCCAGGATGACTTTTACATCTGAGCATTTACAGTGGAAATGAACTAAGTTTGCTACCTTAACAACAACAAAAAAACAAATAAAACACACAGACACAAGTTGCTTCTTTTGAACCAGAATTGAAATGATTTCTGTTATACTTAATCTGCCTTAATACTTTACAGTAAGATAAGATTTCCATAGCCTAACCAAAAGTAAGATTGAAGTTTCCCCTCATGTTTAGAATCTTTATTGGGACATAATTTATACACTATAGTATATAAATTTTCACCGATTTTAAGTATAGTTTTAAATTTTTAGGAAATACATATACTTGAGCCACCATTATCAATATCCAGTTTTTAGAACATGTTTTATTGCACATATTTAAAGTGTATAATTTGACAAGTTTTGTCATCTATTTAAAGTCTTGAAACTATTACCACAATCAAGATAATTATATCCATCATCCCCAAAAGTATCCTCACGTGCCTCTATGTAATCTCTCTTTCTTGCTCTTCTCATGCTTTCCTTCCCCACACCTGTCCCCAGGCAATCACTGGCTTGTTTCTGTCACTAGATATTAGTTTTCACTTTGTAGAATTGTATATAAATTGAATCATACAGTGCATACTCTTTTTTTTGTTGGGGGTGGGAATCTGGCCATTTCACTCTGAATAATTCTTTCTATATTTGTCTATGTTGCATGTATCAGTAGTTCTTTTCTGTTTATTATTGGTAGTATTCAGTTGTGTGAATATACCATAACTAGTTTATCCATTCACCTGTGATTGATACTTGGGTTGTTTCCATTTTGTACTTTTTTCAAATATAGCTGCTAATAAGATCCCTGTATAGTTTTTGTGTAAACATAGATTTCACTTCACTGGGATAAATACTTAGGAATTGTGTGGATGGATCACATGGTAATTTGCTGATAATGGGTTCTTTATCCATTTTTATATTTGAAAAAGCTTCATTTTTGAAAGAAATTTTCAGTAGACTTAGAATTTTAAGTTCATGGTTTGTTTCCTCAGTACTTTAAAGATATTGCTTCTCTGTCTTGCTTTCATTGTTTCTAATGAGAAATCTGCTGCTGTCCTAATCTTATATGTACATGTCATTTTTTCTGGCTGCTTTTAATACTTTCTCTTATTGTTTGTTTTGAGAAATTTGATTATGTTATGCTTTGGTGTAATTTACTTATTTTTCTTTTGCTCGGTGTTCATTGAACTTCTTGGATACTTCTTAGGTTTATAGTTTTCACTACATTAGGCAATTTTTCAGTCATTATTTTTTCAAATATATTTTCTGTTCCCTATCCTCTTTGCTTTTCATCAGGGACTTCAAGTACACATGTATTAGGCCACTAGAAGTTAAACTCACAGCTCACATATGTGCTGGGTTTTGCCCTCCAAATCTTTGCTTTCTGTCTTCTATTTTTGATCATTTCTGTTGCGCTGGCTTCAAGTTCAGTAGCCTCTACTTTTGCAATGTGTAATGTGCCACCAATCCCATCCAGTTTTGGGGTTTTTAAAAAAAATCTCAATGTTATTTTCATCTCTAGAAATTTGTTTTGTGTTTTTCTGACTTCTTCAGTGTCCCTGTTCAACTTTTTGAACAGATGGAATATATTTATAATAACTGTGTGAATGTGTGCTAATCCTAACATTTATATCAGTTTTGTATTGGTTTTCATTTTATTTTTTTAATGGGTCCCACTTTTCTGTTTCTTTGCTTCCCTGGTGTGATAGACAGAATATTAAGAATGACCCCCAGAATCCCTCCCCCATGAATATGATGGGGTATCACTTCTGTGATAATATTACATTACATGGCAAAGGAGATTTTTGCATATGTAATTTAGGTTACTAATCAGTTGACTTTGAGTTATCGTAAAGGACAGTTATATGGGTGGGCTTAATAAAATCACATGAGCCCCTTAAAAGTAGAAAATTTTCTCTGGCCAGTGGCAGAAGGGGAAGTCAGATATGAATCATAAAAAGGATTTTATGTGCCATTGCTGGCATAGAGATGGGGGGGCGGTCACATGACGAGGGATGCAGGTCCACTCTAGAACTTGAAAACAGCCCCTGGCTGTCAGCCAGCAAGGAAATAGGATCCCTATTCTTACAGCTGCAGGAAACTAGATTCTGCCAATACCCTGAATGAGCTTAGAAGCAGGTTCTTCTTTAGAACTTC
The DNA here is from genome assembly GCF_937001465.1 of Orcinus orca. Lineage (NCBI taxonomy): Eukaryota > Metazoa > Chordata > Mammalia > Artiodactyla > Delphinidae > Orcinus > Orcinus orca. The sequence goes on along the minus strand of NC_064559.1, from coordinate 134,601,433 downwards.
CAGATAAGAGCCTAGGCTGGCAGACACAATGATTTCAGCCTTATGAGATCTTTGACAGAGAATGCAGACCAGCCCACTCAAACTCTGGCCTACAAAACTGTTAGATAATAAATGGGTGTTGTTTTAAGCCACTACATTTGTGATAGTTGGTAATGCAGCAATAGAAAACAAGTATACCTGATAATCTCTGATTAAATGCCAGACATTTGGAATTCTGGCTTGTTAGGTGCTGGGTATTTTTGTATTCCTACAAATATTACAAATATTTTTGAGCTTTGTTCTGGGTCATAGTTAGGTTACTTGGAAACAGTTTGATCTTTTGGGTAATGCTTTTAAGATTTGTTATGTGGGACTAGAGCATCATTTAGTCTAAGGGTAACTATTCTCTACTCCTGGGGCAAGACTGAAGACTTGGTCTGGAGAACCTTCTGCACATCTCAGGGATTCTGTCTCTGGACAGCTGTATTTTTTCCTTTACTCTGCCTGTGAAATCTCGCCACCTCAGTCAGTTCAGCCTCAATACTCTCAGTTCTGTCTCCTTAACTCAGGTAGTCCACTTGGCTCCACCTGAGTTCTCCCTCCCTGTGCTGTGTCCTAGATATTCTCAAGGTAGTAAGCAATCTTAGGACTCTTCTCTCAGGGATCACTGTTCTTCATTGCCTGATGTCCCTTTAACACTGTTTTTTTCATATTTTTTGTCTGATTATTTTTTTTTGGTTGAGTTGAGATTAAATACAGACTTTTTTACTTTGTTGAAAGAGTCCTTTGGTTACTTTTAAATAATTAAAAAATTAAGTTTTAATTATTTAAGTTTAATAGGACAGCTTCTACCAGGAAATACTCTTTCTAAAGTGCTATACTATGGGCAGTATCTAAAATTTTAATACTGAGGCACCATTTAAAATTTTAATACACTAAGTCTAGCCCAAATGATGACAAAGCCATATCTCCAGATGCCTAAGCTCACAGTTCCTCATTTTCATTTGAACACTTTTAGTTTGTATTTGCCTAAGGAAATTATAATTACTTTATGCTTAGATAATTATAGCCCATAATTATTTGACTAACTAAACTATTAAAGTGAGAAGATAATGTTATTTTACATCTCAAATAGAACAGAACTCCATCTACTTATGCCAAAAAAAAACCCCTATAGTCCTTTCCTGTGTTAGCTATATAACTATTAAACACAACTGTTATTTACATTGTCAGATTTCCTTGTTTCTAATTTCTTTATGTTTATTTTAGTAGGCATATTATTTAGTTTTATGTTTCCCTCCCACATGTTTTATCCACATAATTCTGTAATTTTTCCATGGAATTATAGAAATGAGTATTCAGATACACAGGAAGTTTAAGTAACTAGTTTTGTTCTATGCCCGACAGCTGGTGCTGGTCTTTCTATACATTTTTTATAGTTGTTTTAATTAATTAAGAATTTTTAATAGGTTTCTCTAAATAAAACAGTAAAGATGATAGTTACCTCGAAGATGCTCTGGAAGAAGAGATTTTGTTATTTTAGCAGATATTTTTCCCCCCTATTTCTGAATAGGTAACAACGACATCATTTTATATGTTGAGTATTGATGTTTTCTTATTTGATATTTGTTCATGCTACAGGTACTTTGGAAGTTCGTCTAATGGGCTGTCAAGATATCCTAGAGAATGTCCCCGGACGGTCAAAAGCAGCGTCGGTTGCACTACCTGGTTGGAGTCCAAGTGAAACCAGATCATCTTTCATGAGCAGAACGAGTAAAAGTAAAAGTGGAAGTAGTCGAAATCTCCTAAAAACCGATGACTTATCCAGTTCAGTAATCAGATTTTTTTACCAATCATGTAACAAATTAAAGGACCTATACAAAGGGCTGAGCAGTGGGGACAGAGAAGAGTGAGACGAGTTAGAGTTGGACAACAAACTTTAAAATTATGATTTCCATAATTTAAATTTAAAATATCAAAAGCTATAATGACAGGAAAATTTAAAAGACTACAAAATTTACCCTGCTGAAAATATGTTAGAAAACTGAATGACATATAACATTAATTCTTTTGGAATAATGAAATATTGAACATCTTTATGTCAAACTCTTTGTGTCACATCTTGATTCTTTTAATGGTATAATGACACCTCTAAACTAACGTTGAAATTTTGATAGCTAACAACTGAACTAAACATGTTTAACTAGGACTGGGTCCCAGAAGTAAACTGAAATGGGGCAGTGGGTAAAGGTGGTAAAGTAAAATGGGAGAGGTTTATGAAGTACTTTGGAGACACTGTAAAGTAATCATAAACTATGATGTAATTATACAACTGGTGGAAAAGGCATGTGACAATTCAGCCTAGTACAGTATGTCTGTGCTTTCCTGTATCTAGAGAGAGACTTCAGGAAAAATGTGAAAATAAAAATTGTTTAAGGTAACAACATTAATAAATAGCAAATGTAGAGAGAGAAAAACTGGATGACTGATATTGACATATAAATATACACACACACCTGACAAACAATTACTGGTCACCTGTTAGTCCTTTCAGTTACATTTTAATATAAACGAAACAGCGATTACTATTTGTGTTTTTGTGAAACACAAAGGATAACTTGGGAGGGTCTAGTGGGAGTGTATATATAAAACTAGCCATTTAAGATTCAAAAGCTTCAGTAGTGAGTAAGAAAAACTTATTTTCAAAGGATCATAAGACTTTTGTTGATATTAAACAGTGGCATTTCTATTTTAAAGGTTTTAAAATATTTAAGCAAGTTTTAAATTGTAATTACAGATGATGTCTGTGCAGTTTTGAAGCTAGATAATACTGTGGTTGGCCAAACTAGCTGGAAACCCATTTCCAATCAGTCGTGGGACCAGAAGTTTACACTGGAACTAGACAGGGTAAGATGAGAAACTTTTTACTTGAATTTTCATTATATTTATAATTCATTTTTAATGTAAATTTTGTTTTAGAAGACTTTGGTAAGTTTTATTCTTAACAGCATATAAGAAGGACCTAGGTATTTTTGACATTTCTCATCTGATGAGATATACATAAATCTACCTTATCAGATTGCTGCAGGAGTTTTCATTTGTGCAGTGATTTGAAAATGTATACTTTGTACTACCCTGAAAGATCAGCAATCAGGTGACATCTAATATTGAAATTTTTTTTATTTTAATAGTGTGCTCTCTGACAACTAAGGTGATTCTTCTGACTCACCACTTGTTGGTTATATTATCAAAGCTGGATTTGAAGTGAGCTATTGTGCTCAGACAACCATTCCTCCATGTATCTCAGTGGCTTTCATGAATAATGTGAGTGGCTAGAACGCAATCTGTAGCTGTAGAACCCAGCAGAAGTTAACTTGGTCCACAGTAGATTTAAATCCACGATGATAACTTTATTATTTAGATTCTAATCTATCCGTTGGGGTGTGGGAAGAAAATATTAAAACTTACTCATAATTTTATCTAAAAAATAAGAAAGATATTAAGCTTTTTATCATTTAGTATTCAGATTGATGGTACATATGTCATTTTAAAAATTACATATATGGGGGTGGCGGTGGGGGTGGAATGAATTGGGAGATCGGGATTGACATGTATACACTAATATGTATAAAATGGATGACTAATAAGAACCTGCTGTGTAAAAAACTAAAATAAAATAAAATTCAAATATAAAAAAATAAAATTAAAATTACATATATTAGTGAGAGCAGATTTACAGTGCTTATTGATGATGTGAGGTGGCAATTACTGCTCTGGCCTCTACTTTTAAAATACTTTTTCCAGTTTATTTTTTTCTGTCTCACAGCCAGTATCTTAATCAGGCCCTCATCATTGCTTTTCTTGGTTCACATACTGTGTCTGACACATAAATATTAAATGTACTTGAACAAAATGCTTAACTTTTTATGTATACCAGTTTCCTTATCTTTAATACTATCTACCTCACTGAAATGTGTGAGGATTAAATCCATGTAAAAATCTTAAGCTAGTGGTAGGAACTCAATTAATGTTGGCTATTTTTACTAAAGTAATTTACTAACTAATCTCCATGTGTCTGAGAACCAGACTGATCTTCAAAGAATAATACTTTCATCTAGGCATTCATTCTCTAGTTTAGGATCATTCATTTAATTCATTAAAAATTATTATGAAATTATTTGTTCATTTATTCCTTGATGCATACTGTATTCCAGGCACTTCCAGGTGATAGATTAGCAACAAACAATATAAACAAGATCTCTCCAGATTTCCTTAAGGAACTTATACCTCAGTGGCTTCTCAGTATATGTCTGATTATTTGCAGACTTTTTACCATTACGTCTGAAACTGTGTATGATTTCAGTTAAAAAGATATTGAGGACATTGAATACTAGGCTAAGGTGTTTATACTTGTTGGTAGTGGGGATGAGAGAGACATAATGGAAAAATTGATCTTGGGGTATGTATGAAGAATGAATTTGAGAGAATAGAGACTAAAGGCATATAAATTGGCAGGAGGTTACTCCAGTGCTACAACTGTAAGGTGAAGAGAACTTGAAGTAAAATGTGGCAGTAGGAATAGAAAGAAAGAGATATATATATAGGAATTGCTGTAATGGAACTCTTAGGCTTAATAGTCAGTGATTTTCTGTTCTGTGTCAGGCACCATTCTAGATGCTGGTTATGATTGACCAAAATAGTCAAAGTCCCTATATTTATGGACCTTATATTCTAATGAGGGAAGACAAATAGTTAACGAGTTTTTTTTTTTAAATCTTCAAGTGCAATGAAGGAAGTAAATAAAGTATTGTAAATAAGGGGGTGGGGGCTATTTTAGGTAGAGGACATAATTAGGGAAAGTCTCTTTGAGGAGGCTACGTCTGACTTGAAACCAATGGGGGGAAAGTTGCCAGACTTACAAAGATCCAGGTAGAGTGTTCCCAGCAAAGGAGAAAAAACATACAACGCCTTGGGGTAGGAGAAAACTTGATGTGTTGCAAGAATAAAAATCATGAACAGAGATCAGTGTAAAGAAGTAAAAGAGCAGAGGCAGGTGGGTGTCAGATTACTAGGGTCTTTATAGTCAATAAATTAGAAGATAGTGAAGGACTTTTAATAGGGGATTTTTCATCATCTGATTTAGATGATCAAATAGAAATAATATAAATATAGAAGCTAATAAAAGAGTTAGCAGCCCATAATGGGAAAGAGTTTATAAAGAAAGAATAAAAAGGTCTAACAATCAAATCTTAAGTAGTGTTCCAAGTATAGGAGGAGAAGGAAGGTTTGCCAAAGAGAAATAGAAAACTCTGGGTTGGATCAGATCATACCCTAGATCAGATCTTAACCTTATAAAAGCTTATCGAGTGAAGAGTTTCTGGAATGGTGAGGTGATGAAAATCCTGTTACATATGGAACTTTTGAAGGAAAATGGGATTTAAAATCTATTAAAGAAGAGATTGAACAAAGATTTGGTAACTCTTTAAAGTTAAAAGGAGGAACACGTAAAACAAGAATTAAACTAGTGATAGCAATGAGATTTCCTTTTGTGTGTGTTGACTCTGATGGCTTGGTGGTAACTTTCTGGAGCTCACTGTCAAGGTTTACTGGATGGGTCCTTGTTTATGCTGATCAAGTAGCAGTGTTTGCCAGATGCTTGGAAAAGGGGCAAGTGGTAAGCCGTAGTACAGGTTCCTTCCATCCTTGGATTGACTGTATACTTTGTGGGTGTGGAAGACAAAGCAGAAGTCAATGATGGCAGATTTCATTTCAGTACAAAGAATAGTACTATTAAAAAATGAACTGAGCTGCTGTAGTAAGTTCTCTCTCAGTAAAGTTTTTTTTTAACTTTTTATTTTATATTGGGGTATAGTTGATTAACAAAGTTGTGTTAGTTTCAAGTGTACAACAAAGTGATTCAGTTATACATATACATGTATGTATTCTTTTTCAAATTCTTTTCCCAATTAGGTTGTTACAGAATATTGAGCAGATCTCCCTGTGCTATACAGTAGGTCCTTGATGGTTATCCATTTTAAATAGCAGTGTGTACATGTCAATCCCAAACTCCCTAACTATTCCTCCCTCCCACCCTGCCCCCCGGTAACCACAAATTAGTTCTCTAAGTCTGTGAGTCTGTTTCTGTTTTACATAAGTTCATTTGTATCTTTTTTTTTTATAGATTCCACATATAAGCAATGTCATACAATATTTCTCTTTCTCTGTCTGACTTACTTCACTCAGTATGACAGTCTCTAGGTCCATCCATGTTGCTGCAAATGGCATTATTTCATTCTTTTTAATGGCTGAGTAATATTCCATTGTGTATATGTACCACATCTTCTTTATCCATTCCTCTGTTGATGGACATTTAGGCTGTTTCCATGTCTTATCTATTGTAAACAGCGCTGTAGTGAATGTTGGGGTGCATGTATCCTTTCGGACCATGTTTTTCTCCGGGTAATGCCCAGGAGTGGGATTGCAGGATCATATGGTAGCTCTATTTTTAGTTTCTTAAGGCTCTCTCAATAAAGTTGAATGAGCAACTCATATAAGAGAGATTTAAGGGAATTGTTGTATCAGAAAAAGATTACACTTCCAAGATTTTTTTCAAGTCTGATATTTTCTGTTTTTCAACTCTGATTTTTTTTCAGCTCTGATATTTGCTAGAACTAGTATTGTTACATGCTGTAAATTAGCTGTTTAATTAAATAGTTAGACCAATATAATTCAGTCAAGCCCACCAGAGAGGGAAATGCAGTTGAGGTTGTTAGTGTATATGGATATCGTTATATACATGTCTTGTTATATTTGCATCTTCCTTCTAAACTGTGAATACATGTAATATTTATGACTCTAAAATGTTTCAGTTTCCATTCGTTCTTAAATTAATAGGTTTGCTATAACATTGGTCTTGAAGCCAGACAAACTGGATTCACTTACTTATTAGATATTTGATGGTAGACAAGATACATAACCTTACTACTGGGCATTTATTTCACCATCTCTAAAATGGGGATAAAATATAATCCTTACAGGACTGTTAAGAAGAAATGCTTTGTGTTGCCTGGCACATTTAGCTACTCAGTGACTTTAGTTCTTTCTTTAGCCCTAGGCTGTGACATGTGGCTATGAATTTGAGTATAATGGAAGAGCATGTTAAGTAATGGGAAATTAACTGGTTGAATGTCATTTTCTTTCATTTCAGAGCCTATTTAAAGTAATTATAGGATTTTAATGAGTGTTATGATCAAAATGAAATTTAAGACATTTATTGTTAAAGGGAAAATGGCTGGTTAGAAGATTTCTCTTGTAGCCAGGTTATTGTGTTAGAGTTTTGTATTTAAAATAGAACTTAAAAGTAGTTAAGTGTCTTGCCATCATTTTATAATTAAGGAAACTGAGAACCATAGTGATTACATATTGATAAATTTCAGAGCTGGTACTAGACCTCGAGTGTCCTTCAAACTGCTCTTTCCTCTGTGGTGATTTGTATGAGATAGAAAGTTAGTGGCAAAAAGGAGGAAACAGCAGAAGACGATGAAAGCCTGGTAAAGAGAAAATAATTTAATATTACCCAAGCTACAAGCTTAGAAAACTAGAAAGACTGATAACTGTTGATTGGTTGTTTTTACTTGCACTTTTAATTCTCACCTAAAATTGTTTTTCTTCTTCATGGCATCAGACTTTCTTCCCACTTTGGAGTAACCCTCCCTTAAAAACGTTGAAGACACTGCATAGCTAAGTAAAGCTGTTCTCCCAGAGGCCAGTTAGACCTTCTGGGTTCCTGATATGCATGTTATGTATCCCTAATTGGATTATAAGCTCCTCTTTGGAGTCCACATTCCTTATTGTGATAAATCCTTCTGTTTACACAGTACATTTTACTTTTCATGTGCTTTTTTTAGTCTTTTACTTTATTCCTTATATTTATAGAATATTTATAGAAAATGTTTATAGAAACATTTATAGAAAATACTATTTTAAACTGACATGTTCATGCTCAGTATTTTGCCTCAAATGTCAATTTACAGATTAATAAGGATATTATTATGGCCTAGGGGTTAAATAACTAGCCTGAGCTATAATCTAGGATTCTGAAGTGTCCTGTCAGTTCTGTGTTCTTTCTGTTATCAGGTTACCCTTTTTATATTTTCTTATAAAATTTGTTCTTTCTTAATGTTTATTATAAACACAGTAGCTATGTAATTTCACATTTTTTCTGAAATCCCTCAGCCCTCCTGCTGTAAAAGTTTAATCCTCCCATGAGAAATTGAAATAAAAAGCAGGACCCTTTATATCTAACCTTTTCCCATTCACATTTCCTTTTCATTTACTTTGCTAATGTAATAGAGAACGATCTTTATGAATATTAGAAACAGGATGAACTGAAACTTAGAAAAATTTTAGCAGGAGCCAGTTCTGTTAAGAGCAGAGTACTAGAGAACGTTCACTGATCAATGGAAAAGGAAGAAGAGAACATCCAGGAAGTGAGAGCCAGTAAAAATGTAATAGGGTTAATAGATTAGAAGTAACAGTGGCATTGAAGGACCAGTGGATGTTGAGGGACTAGAAAGAGTGAGCTAGTAGAATGTTAGGAGGTGATGGTCAGAGAGAAGGATTCAAACAGCTGAGATTGTGGAAAGATTGTAGATATTGGTAGGAGTGAGAGGCTAAGGTATCCAAGAACTCAAGGGATTCTTATTATTTATTGGTTTCACATTTTCAGAAATTGCCTATACATACTACTCTTAAACCATCCACACTCCTATCCTCATTCTTACAAATAATTAGGTTAAATCAGTAACTCAGTGTTTATATTATTATGACGATGTAAATATTGTTTACAGATGAACCATGTTCCATACCATGATTACATTCTCTTTTTAGTACCAAGACTCACTTTGGGCAAATAATTGCCCTTTTTTTAATTGTTTATTTTGTTTTGCTTTGCTTAGTTTTCTATATACCTATCCTTTATCACCAGAATCTCCAGAAGGACTCTAGAATAACTCTATGTAGACAGTTGTATCAGCAAGCTGTCAGTCATCCTGGGACCCACTCTACTCCCCAGCAACATCCTTTCTGGAGCCTTACATCTTTCTGCTCCAATTTAAATGACTGCCATATAGCTTTTATCTTTCACCATAATCCTATTGGATCACCTGAGTCTTGAATTTCTCTTTCAGCTTTCTTGTTTTACTTCCTCATTTTGGTGGATCATATCCCACATTTACATGCTGAGAAAAGAGTGAATGAAAGTTTTAGAGATCTTGCATATCTGAAATATCTATTCTGCTGTCATGCTTGGAGTCTAGAATTCTAGGTTGGAGATTATTTTCATTAAGAATTTTAAGGAATTGTATTCTAGTATTGTAGTTGAGATTGCTTACGTGTCTTTGATTTCTAATCTTTGATTTTGATTTGCTTTTTCTTTTTTAAAGATTTAAAGATTTTTATCTTTTTTTCCCTGGGGTTCTGTGATTTCTTAATGGTGTACCTTAGGCGTAGGTGGTTTTCACTCTTTGTGATACTGTGTGGCACCTTCAGTTTTGAAAGCTCATTCTTCAGATTTGAGAAATCGCATTTATTTGATAATTTCCTCTTCATTTTCAGTGTCTCTCTTGCTAATTGAACCTTTTAGATTGACCCTCTGATTTTCTTATCTTTTATCTATTGTCTGTCAGTGTGTCTTTTTGTTCTGCTTTCTGGGAAAGTTTGATACTTTTATTTGCCAAGATTTGATTGACAAACTTATATCTGATATTATATTTTTAATTTCTAAAAGTTTATTCTTTTAAATATCTTGTTTTCCTCTCACGGGGATAATATCCTCTCTTACATTTTAGAGGATATCAGTTTTACGTTTTCTTCTCCCTGAATTAATTGTCTTTATTTGTCCTGAGATCCATTTCATAATCTCTGTTTATCATATTGCAGATTTGGTGAAATATATGGCCACCCTTGGCTGTCTTAAAATGAGCCGTTAAGAAAATGATGGGAAGTTTTGTATGTGGGGCTCTTCCTTACCCAAGTTCTGAACTAGTTAAAATAAAGAAAGGTGTGACTAATGGAAAGTAAAATGTCATTATGAGCTGATATTTGAAAGTGTGGTTGGGTGTGCAACAATAATGGGCTATACTCAGTCCCTTAGATCATTGTGGGCTCCAGCTCATATAAAACTTAAGGCATAGCAGAGAAAAACAAATTGTATACTTCATTTAACAGCCCAGCTCTCAAGGAAGGAAGGAAGAAATGGACTGGATTATTCATGTCCAGTTTCTCTCCCAGTCTTTTATCAGATAACTCACTCCAGGAGATGAATAAGAGGGTTAAGGTGGAGACCTAGATATTTAGGAGAATAATGAAAATTATTCCTCATAGAAACCATGATAATGAGCAAGATGCTTTCCTCCCTATAAAAGGATAAAAATGCATGCAAACATCTAAATGGGGTGTGAAACATCTTAATATAGAACAAGCCATAGAATAGAAATACAAAGAAATTTTAATTTCTTCCATGTGTGAGCTAACATTCAGCATACTACTGTTGTTTTTGGCTGTACCACGTGGCTTGCAGGATCTTAGTTCTCTGACCAGGGATTGAACCCAGGCCATTGCAGTGAAAATGCCAAGTCCTAACAACTGGACTGCCAGGGAATTCCCACATTCGGCATATTGTTTAATCTGAGATGCTATTTTTTGTTTGTTTGTTTTAATATTTATTAGAGTATAGTTGATTTACAGTGTGTGTTAGTTTCAGGTGTACAGCAAACTGAATCAGTTATACATATACATATATCCACTCTTTATTAAATTCATTTCCCATATAGGCCATTACAGAGTACTGAGTAGAGTTCCCTGTGCTGTACTGTCCTTATTGATCATCTGTTTTATATATAGTATTGCATATATGTCAATCCCAATCTCCCAATTTATCCCACCCCCCTCCTTACCCCCTGGTAACCCCCTGGTAAACAAATAAGTTTGTTTTCTACATCTGTAACTCTATTTCTATTTTGTAGATAAGTTCATTTGTACCCTTTTTTTAGATTCCACATATAAGCGATATCATATGATATTTGTCTTTGTCTGACCTACTTCACTCAGTATGACAATCTCTAGGTCCAGTCCATGTTGCTGCAAATGGAATTATTTCATACTTTTTTATGGCTGAGTAATATTCCATTGTATATATGTACCACATCTTCTTTATCCATTCCTCCATGATGGACATTTAGGTTCCTTCCATGTCCTGGCTGTTGTAAATAGTGCTGCAGTGAGCACTGGGGTGCATGTATATTTTGGAATCATGTTTTTCTCTGGATATATGCCCAGGAGTGGGATTGTTGGATCATATGGTAGCTATATTTTTAGTTTTTTAAGGAACCTTCATACTGTTCTCCATAGTGGCTGTACCAGTTTTACATTCCCACCAACAGTGTAGGAGGGTTCCCTTTTCTCCGCACCCTCTCCAGCATTTATTGTTTGTAGATTTTTTGATGATGGCCATTCTGACCAGTGTGAGGTGGTACCTCATTGCAGTTTTGATTTGCATTTCTCTAATAATTAGTGATGTTGAGCATCTTTCGATGTGCTTTTTAGCCATCTGTATGTCTTCTTTGGAGAAATGTCTGTTTAGGTCTTCCACCCATTTTTTGATTGGGTTGTTTCTTTTTTTGATATTGAGCTGCATGAGCCATTTGTATATTTTGGAGATTAATTCTTTGTCGGTTGCTTTGTTGGCAAATATTTTCTCACATTCTGAGGCTTGTCTTTTAGTTGTGTTTATGGTTTCCTTTGCTGTACAAACGCTTTCAAGTTTAATTAGGTCCCATTTGTCTATTTTTGTTTTTATTTTCATTACTCTAGGAGGTGAGTAGAAAAAAATCTTGCTGCGATAAAAGAGTGTTCTGCCTATGTTTTCCTCTAAGAGTTTTATAGTATCTGACTTTACATTCAGAACGGTCTTTAATCCATTTTGAGTTTATTTCTGTGTATGGTGTAGGTAGTATTCTAATTTCATTCTCTGACATGTAGCTGTCCAGTTTTCCCAGCACCACTTATTGAAGAGACAGTCTTTCCTCCATTGTATATTCTTGCCTTCTTTGTCATAGATTAGGTGACCATAGGTGCGTGGGTTTATCTCTGGACTTTCTGTCCTGTTCTGTTGAGCTGTATTTCTGTTTTTGTGCCAGGACCATGCTGTCCTGATTACTGTAGCTTTGTCGTATAGTCTGAAGTCAGGGAGCCTGATTCTTCCAGCTCGGTTTTTCTTTCTCAAGATTGCTTTGGCTATTCGGGGTCTTTTGTTGCTTCCATACAAATTGTAAAGTTTTTTGTTCTAATTGTGTGCAAAATGCCATTGGTAATTTGATATGGATTGCACTGAATCTGTAGATTGCTTTGGGTAGTATAGTCATTTTCACAATGTTGATTCTTCCAATCCAGGAACATGGTATATCTCTCCATCTGTTTGTGTCATCTTTGATTTCTTTCATCAGTATCTTATAGTTTTCTGAGTACAGGTCTTTTACCTCCTTAGGTAAGTTTATTCCTAGGTATTTTATTCTTGAGTTGCTGTCTTTTAACTTATAATGGAGCTATAATAATACTTACCCTTTTTACCTCTTTTGCTGCTTCCAATTCTATTACTATCAAATGACACATCATATCCTCTGAGGCTATATGAGTTCTCTGAGCCAATGAACTATATATATAATTCTCTTTTCCCCCCATCCCTCTATCATCTCTTGACCACCAGGCACTTGCCAGTATCCTTAAGGACTTTGGTTCTTCACTCCAGCATCCCATCATCATTATGGGGGATTTTAAACATCTAACTATCTAAACAACAACCCATTTAACATATTATTTCAAACTTCTTTGAATGCATCAACCCCAGTATACCTTTGCTCCTTGTCATTTTAGCAATGAATCGTTCTGAAATCTTAAATTTAGTATCCTAAACTGTTACCAAATCTGCATAAAGCACCTAGTTTAACCCCTTGTACATAATGGTTTTGCTGTAAATGATAGCTTATGTTATTATTGTTACTCCTCTGGCTCTTTTACTTCTTTGTTACCACACAGCTAGATGTTTGGTCAAACATTTCCATTTCCTTGATTCTTCAGGAAGGAGTGTAGGAAGGGGCCATCAGAAAATTTCATTTTCTTCTCTGTTTACCCTAAAACTATTGTTACCCTTTACCATTTCCTTACTGATGCCCCCACAGCATCCTTCAACCTTGTCTTTATAGGTATGTAGGTTTTGGTTGGGAAATAAGATACATGATTAGAAATAGGAACTATATGTGTATACACTGAGGCAGAAAAGTTTGTAATAGGTTTGGAATAATAGTGAGTCTTTGGAACTTTTTCTAGGATGTGAATTGATATAGGGTGCAGTTATATATAACTGTTACAGCACTAAATAGTTTGTATCACAATTGTTTTCTTTTCTGCTCCCACATCTATAGGGGGCAGACTTTTCAAGCAGAGGTCATAGCTTTGTATTCTCCATTATCTCAGTCTCAGTCTTCTCTGTGTTTCTCATTTTCCCAAAAGATCCTAAGGTTTCCTTCTTTTTGTCACATTAGTTCCAGCTGAGAATCACCCTCATTGAACTCCTGAACTGAAAACAGATATTACTGTTTCCTGAGGTGGTAGTTTTCTCTTTGCCGCATAGTAGATTCTGATGGTCCCCTTCCCTGTCCCTCTCTTTGTCTCTGGAGGCTGATAGCTGCGGGTTTGAATCAGTGGGCTCTGACATGAAAGGGGAGACAATGTTAGACGATCTAAGGGCAGGAGGAGAGGGTAATCAGGGTGTTTGTTTCCTTCTCTCCTTCCCTTTTTTACAGCAGTGTTCATCTATGGCTACAGTTCCTGTTTGACAGTCCCTTTTCCAAGATCCAGTTCTCACTGAATTCTGATAACTGTTTCTTCTTGCTCATTCAGGCTAGGAGTGGTAATAGATTTCTACTGTAGCTAATCCTCAGATACTTCCATCCTTGTTGATTCCCTAACCTGAATCTTACCTTCATAAATAGCCAATTTTTAAAACTTAAACTCTTTTTGAGTGTGCAGTCTCTTTACTGCTGGGTTGATGTTTCCCAAGCCTATGTTGTCCTCAGAAGCCCATAGAAGACCAAATAATCAAAGGAAGAGACCAATTAATGTGACACCTGACATGTGCACCTTTACAAATCTCACCTTTCCTTGGCTTTTGAATTTTCCATGCTTTGAATAATTTTCTCTCTTTTAGTAGCTGCAGAAAATTTGCTTTTTGCCCTTTCTTTCCTTTTCAGCAGTGAAATCTCCCTCTCATTTTCACCTATCAGAGGTTCCCAAACTGTCTCGATTCACAACATCCTCAGTGTTCCAGTAATTTTTTTACAGTGCGTCTCTAGGCCAAAAGAAATGCCCAGTAGTTCCATTTATTAAAAAGTAGTTACTGGGAACTCCCTGACAACCAGTGGTTAGGACTCCATGCTCTCACTGCCAAGGGCCCAGGTCCGATCCCTGGTCAGGGAACTAAAATCCCACAAGCCGCATAGTGTGGCCAAAAATTAAAATTAAGTTAAAAAAAGAAGTAGTTACTAACAAAAAGCTTGTGCACAGCAAAGGACACCATCAAGAAAATGAAAAGGCAATCTACAGAACGGGAGAAGATATTTGCAAGTCATCTATCAGATAAGAAATTAATATTGCAAAATATATAAAGAACTTGCACAACTCAATAGCAAGAACAACAAAAAAATAATCTGATTTAAAATGGGCAAAGAAACTGAATAGACATTTTTCTAAAGAAGACATCCAGATGGCCAACAATTACATGAAAAGGTGCTCAACATCACTAATCATCAGGGAAATGCAATTCAAATCCACAGTGAGATATCGCATGTTAGCATGGCTGTCATCAAGAAAACAAGAGATAAGTGTTGGCGAGGATGTGGAGAAAAAGGAACCCTTGTGCACTGTTGGTGGGAATAAATTGGTTCAGCCAATGTGGAAAACAGTATGGAGGTTCCTCAAAAAATTAAAAATAGAACTGCCATATGATCCAGCAATCCAACTCTTGGTATATATTCAATGGAAATGAAAACAGGATATTGAAGAGATATCTGCACTCCCATGTTCATTGCAGCATTATTCACAATGGCCAATATCTGGAAACAGTCTGTGTCCATTAAAAGATGAATGGATAAAGAAAATGTGGTACATATATACAATGGAATATTATTTAACCATGAGAGGGAAGGAAAAACTGCCATTGTGACAACATGGTTGGACCTGAGGACATTATCCTAAGTGAAAGAAGTCAGACAGAGAAAGACAAATATTACGTGGTATCATTTACATGTGAAATCTTAAAAAGTCAAACTCATAGAAACCAAGAGTAGAAAAATGCTTGTACAGAGAGGTTGGTAAAAAGGTACAAACTTTCAGTTATAAGATAAATAAGGTCTGAGCATCTAATGTATAGTGCAATGTATAATGGTGACTAGTTAATAATACTATATTGTGTGAATGAAATTTGCTAAGAGAACAGAACTTAAATGTTCTTACCAAATATAAATATTTTGTGTGTGTGTGTGTGTGTGTGTGTGTGTGTGTAAAATAGGTGATAGATGTGTTAATTAGATGGGAGGAATTCTTTATTAGTATATATATGTATATGTGTATCAAATCATCATGCCAACTACTTTAGAAAAAGTAGCTACTATTTACTTTTGGGCCTTACAAAGACTTCAGACAAACCATAGATTCCTTAGTTCTACCACAGTTTCTTCTTTGATCCTAGGTTCAGATTCATAAGACGACAAAATGAAACACAAGTTGGGACAGTTTGCCAGTATTGCCAATCTGTACTTAGCTCAGATCATACTGCTCAGCTATTTTGGCAGTGGTTTTACTCCATGTAGAATTTTGTTGCTCTTGAGGTTTGACATTACCTACAAACATGCCCTTGCTTTATGGAATGGACCTGCTTCATCTGGAAAATTGCCAGCAAATGAGCAGTCATACTTGCAGTTTAAATTCAATAAATATCAGTGGCATTTCCCTATATAGAGAGTACTTTGCTTTTCAGATACTATATCCCTGCTTTACTGAATTGCAGTAGATGTTAGGAGTTAAAGGAGGATTGGGGTTCCATGCAACAGTGTTATGAGTAGACATAAAATATCTTAATCTGCTTTGGACTGTAGCCACTCTCCCCCCTTAAATTGTAGAGAGAGTGATACAGGGAACAATGCAAAGTAACAAAAAGTGAAGAGCTTTATACCTAAAATTTCATGTAGAACTCCAGGAAAGCTAATGTAGGCCTTAAGATAACCTTCCATCCCAAATCTCAGGTGTTTCTAACATACTTCAGGTTGAAGAACGGAATAAACAGACAGAGGAAAGAGAAATGAGTTAATATGTGAGTTTTACCAGAGTGGCTAGAAAAAATATAAAGGAGGTGATTTGACCTTCTCTCATCCAGAGAAAGATATACTCTTACAATTTTAGCAGTGTGAAAAGTATAAGAACTTTTAAGAATTACTAATTTCGTCCCTAGTATCTATACCACTTGCATTTGCCTTATCCATAACAAGTTTTCCTCCCTGATACCGTGGAAGAAGATAGGAGAAAGTAGACCTCTCCTTTTCTAATCTAAAATAAAGTAGTCTAAATTACCAACCCCTGGTTCAGTTATGCAGTTTATTTCCCAAAATAACTGTTTTCAAAATACTTAAAATTTTAACTTGAATGGAATATTATAGCATTAATACCCACCACTTCTAAATGCCATTTGCTGATCTTAAAATAATTATCCTCTACTCATCCTTACCCTTTCCTGACAAGTATTCTCTCCCATAGTAATTATGTGTCAGAGAGAAGCAATGAGGTAGGAAGTCCTGAGCTCATATACTCACTGCCAAGATACCTTTTTCTAGTCCTTTTTTTCTGTCTATGAGACCTTTTGGCACATTGTGTCTTGACTCATTTTTTTCATGTTCTGTTTTTTATAAGTGTTTTCTGTGTTCATTTGCATCAACTAGTTTTATTATTTAAAGTCAAATGGCTTTTTATTATGCCTACTAGAAGCTTAGATAATAAGATGCATAAGTTCACAAATTGAAAGTTTTTATATGAAAGAAGTAATTTATTACTTTGTTGAGCCTAAAGGGAAAAACACTTATCTCTTTTTGTGGGTGATCCACAAAATCCTGAAAAACAAAATAATGGAGAAGTCTTATGCTTTATAATTAAAATATATGCAGATTATGACTTATATGTAGAGGTCAATTTATGGCTTGACCTCCAGCTTATAAACTGTGTCCTACAAGTACATTTAATAATTGATGGTTAAAACCTTAAATATATTTTCCACATAAGCATTATTTTTAATGACTACAGAATGTTCCCTCATGTAGATATGGTATAATACTCTTAAGTTGTCCCTGGTTTTGGGGGGGCTTTTTTGTTTCGTTTTGTTGTGTTTGATGTTGTAATAAATGAACATTTTTCTGTATAAAACTTAGTTTCCTGTTTGCTACCTACCTACGCAGGCCCCTGTAATCACTGGTCTTATTACCCGGTGGTATTCTTTAGAAGATTAAATGACCTAACATTCTTAAAGTGTTTGGCATAGTGTGTGGCACACTGAAAGTGGAGAATAAATGCTATTCACAGACCTTTTCCTGATCAACATTGGGATAAAGAAATAAGAAGGTTTGAAATGGGTTCTTTGAGGTGAACATTGAAGTCTAGCAACAGCACAGCCTATGAAGCCAATAGGAGAAGGAAAATCCAAAAGATTGAAGCTCTGAGATGGAAAGAGTTTCGGTGGTCATTCAAATGTATTGATTGTTCCCAGTTGTGTATTCTTTATCTAAAAGGAATACCTTAACTGGAGAATGTTGGGATATGAATGTGTTCCTTTTAGTTAAAATGTGTAAGTTTGTTAAAGTAATATATAATAGAGAAACATTATAAAAGCACTCTTTAAAATAGTGCAACCGTTGTATATGTTATCTTTGTTTATTGTATTTGTATTTTATATATTTTATAATATGTTATTCACATGTATGTCCAATGATGTGTTCCCTGTTTTCTTTATTTTTTATTTAATTATTCTAGTCACGTGAACTGGAAATTTCAGTTTATTGGCGTGATTGGCGATCTCTGTGTGCTGTAAAATTTCTGAGGTTAGAAGATTTTTTAGACAACCAACGGCATGGCATGTGTCTCTATTTGGAACCGCAGGGTACTTTATTTGCAGAGGTAATAAATGTATTTTATTAAATATGCATAACTACCATTGAAATTATATATGTAGGCAACATGATGTAGAAGTGGGAAGAGTATTAGGCTGAATGGCAGACACCTTGAATTCTTGGCTCAACTCTGCCACTAAATAGGTATGTTACCCTAAGACAAGTCATTTATCCTCTCTAGGTCTGTTTTCTCATCTAGAAAATGAGGAGATGGAACTAAATTATATCTCAGATTCTCTAAGTTTTCAAACTTGCAAGTTTATTGAATTTCGTGAACCATAAATCTAATGCTATAGTCATGTCAACTTGAATTTTCTTCACTGCAGGTTACCTTTTTTAATCCAGTTATTGAAAGAAGACCAAAACTCCAAAGACAAAAGAAAATTTTTTCGAAACAACAAGGTAATTACTGAGAAATCAAGTACAAAGTGTTTTGGTGTTATCTTAAATACTTTAAAAATGTATATACTATTTAAAAAGTGATATCCATCTTTTCTTTTTGTTTTCTTCTTATTTGTTCAATTATTTACTTCTAAATTTTGTTACGGAAAATTTGAAACATGCATAAGTATAGAGACTAGTGTGATGTGCCATCACTCAGCTTCAATGACAGTCAGGTTATGTCCAATTTTGTTTCATCTGTGTTCCATCACTCACAGCTTCCTCAGATTATTTGAAGCAAACCCAGACATCATATAGATTCATCCATAAATATTACAGTTAGTATCTCTAAAAGATAAGAATTCTGTTTTTAAAACCTTAACCACATACCATTACTAGACTTAAATGAGCAATTCCTACGTATTTATTTTTAAAACTGATTTTGCTTTTTTGCACTAGCCTTTAATAATGAATAGTTAGGAACTGGTTTTTTAAGTGACAAATATTGTTTTTTCTTCATAAGTTATAAACCGATGAATATGAATTCTTAAATTATGGCTTTTGGTAATATATTTAAAAAATACTTGTTCTGTTTTCTTTATTTACAATATCCACAGGCAAAACATTTCTCAGAGCTCCTCAAATGAATATTAATATTGCCACTTGGGGAAGACTAGTGAGAAGAGCTATTCCTACAGTAAATCATTCTGGCACCTTCAGCCCTCAAGCCCCTGTGCCTCCTACAGTGCCAGTGGTTGATGTACACATCCCTGAACTAGCACCTCCAGCTAGGTATGTGTCTTAAGATTTTTAAGCATTTCTTTTATAAAATAGTTATTGTGACATTTGTACATATTGATTACAGTGAACCTATTAAAAGTCTCATTTTTTCCAAATAGTATTTTGAAACTAGTGCTCTGCTTACTTTTAAAACAATAAAATTGTTTGCCTTAATTGTAAAGTTATTTAAAATATATACTTTTGATTACTGCTTTTGGTGAATTGCTTTATCTTTTATAAGTGATTCTGCAGTAACCAAATTGGACTTTGATCTTGAACCTGAGCCTCCTCTGGCCCCACCACGTGATTCTTCCCTTGGAGAAATAGATGAATCTGCTGAATTAAGAGATTTGGATACACAAGGACAGGTAAGGCATTTTAAACCTTGTATAATTCCTTTTCACCAAATGAATTACCAGTAAAAGCATCATAGTGAATGAGATGTTAAAAACATCTCATTTAACATTTTAGTTAAAAAATGCCTGTGTGAACTGTGTTGTTTATGTTTCTTGTGAATGAAACATAAAAACCTCTGGATGCTCATGAGCCAGGAGAGATGGAATAGGCTGCTTAATCTAGGAGCACAGGAGCATGGCTGATATTGGATGACATGTTGCCTGAAACACTGTGCATCTTCTAACTAGGTTAACATGATTTTTGAAAATGCATGTAAGATGAAAGTAATGTATTCATTTTTTTAAATTGAAATATGGTTGATTTACAACATTGTGTTTCAGCTGTACAGCATAGTGATTCAGTATTTTTTCAGATTCTAGTTCATTATAGGTTAGTACAAGATAATGGGTATAATTCCCTGTGCTATACAGTATATCCTATTGCTTATCCATTTTATATATAGTAGTTTGTATCTGTTAATTCCATACCCCTAAATTGTCCCTCCCCCCTTCCTCCTCCCCTTGGTAAGCACAAGTTTGTTTTCTAAATCTATGAGTCTGTTTCTGTTTTGTATATACATTCATTTGTATTATTTTTTAGATTCTACATATGAGTGATATCATATACTATTTATTTCTCTGTCTGACTTACTTCACTAAGCATAATATTTTCTACGTCCATCCATGTTGCTGTAGAGGGCATTATTTCATTCTTTTTTGGGGGGGAGTAATATTCCAGTGTGTGTGTGTGTGTGTGTGTGTGTGTATACACACACACACATTTTTTAAAAATTTTATTGAAGTATAGTTGATTTACAGTGTTGTGTTTAATTTCTGCTGTATAACAAAGTCACTCAGTTATACATATATATATTCTTTTTCATATTCCTTTGCATTATGGTTTATCACAGAATATTGAATATAGTTCCTTGTGCTATGTTGTAGGACCTTGTTGTTTACCCATCCTATATGTAATAGTTTGCACCTGCTAATCCCACACTCCCAATCCTTCCCTCCCCCAAACCCCCTCCCCCTTAGCAACCACAAGTCTGTTCTCTATATTTGTGAGTCTGTTTTTGTTTCATAGATACGTTCATTTGTGTTTTATTTTTGATTCCACATGTAAGTGATATATGGTATTTGTCTTTCTCTTTCTGACTTACTTTGCTTAGCATGATAATCTCTAGGTCCATCCATGTTGGTGCAAATGACATTATTTCTTTTTAATGGCTGAGTAATTCCATTGTATGTATGTGTGTGCTATATATATATATGTGTATATATATATATATATCACATCTTCTTTATCCATTCATCTGTTGGTGGACATTTAGGTTGTTTCCATGTCTTGGCTATTGTAAATAGTGCTGCTATGAACATAAGGGTGCGTGTATCTTTTTGAATTAGAATTCATCTGGGTATATGCCCAGGAGTGGAGTTGCTGGATCATATGGCAACTCTATTTTTAGTTTTTTGAGGAACCTCCATACTGTTTTCTATAATGGCTGTACCAATTTAAATACATTCCCACCGATAGTGTAAGAGGGTTCCCTTTTCTCTACATCTCTCCAGCATTTATGATTTGTAGACTTTTTAATGATGGCCATTTTGACCGGTGTGAGGTGGTACCCCATTGTTGTTTTGATTTGCATTTCTCTAATAATTAGTGATGATGAGCATCTTTTCATGTGCCTGTTGGCCATCTGTATGTACCACATCTTCTTAAGCCAATCGTCTGTTGATGGCCACTTGGGTTGCTTCTGTGTAACTGGCTATATTGTAAACAGTGCTTCTGTGAACATTGGGGCTCATGTATCTTTTCAAATTAGTGTTTTTGTTTTTTCCAATGTATTCATTTTTTTACCTTTTTTAGATAAGAGTAATATATAATTAATAACCATAAAAATGAATATCCAATATCTGAATTTTATTTTCTCACTCATATTTATATCAACTTTTAACATTTTTTTAACTATCCTTACCTAATAAGTTGTTTTCTGAATGTTTCTATGATTTAATGAGTGTTTAATATTTTACAGGTTTCAGAAACAGTTTTTGATACTGAGAATGACAGAAATAGACTACTTACAAAATCTCAATCTGAATATGAGCCTGATATTCCTCAATCAGGCCTAGAATATAGTGATATTCATGAACTTGAGGACAGAAGGTAAAGAATATGTACACAGCTTTGCTACATGTTTAGTCCCATACTTTTGCCTTATTTTTGATTGACATTACTGTTTTCAGATCTCAACAAATGTTTCAGTTTAATCTACAAGACTTCCGGTGTTGTGCTGTCTTGGGTAGAGGACATTTTGGAAAGGTAATCTTTTAAATTTTCTTGGTATGCCTACAAAAGTAATAACTCACGTGGGAAATAATTATTTTAATCTCATTTCAGGTGCTTTTGGCTGAATATAAACACACTAATGAAATGTTTGCTATAAAAGCCTTAAAGAAAGGAGACATTGTGGCTCGAGATGAAGTAGACAGGTTAGTTTTTTAAAAATGAAATTCTTTATTTTTCTGAAAATGTAGCTTATCGTGAAAAATCAGTGTATGTATTGCAACAACAAAACTTTCTATTTTCCTAATACACTTGACCATCGAATAACATGGGTTTCAACTGCATGGATCCACTTAAACATGGATATTTTTCAACAGTAAATGCTACAATATTACATGGTCTATGGTTGGTGAATCCACAGATGTGGAGGAACTGCAGATACAGAGGGCCGACTATAAATTATGCACGAATTAACCCCCATGTTGTTAAAGGGTCAACTGTAATAAGTAAAGAAACTAAATAAATTAATGCATAAGGTAGGCATTAATTAAATGTTTTTCTTTCTAGCTAACTCCCTCTTCCCCTTCTTAAGACATTTTACTGCTGAGTGAATACCAAGGAAAGATGATGAAATGTTTAAATTAATTCTAATAAGCTTTTATACTTGGAAATTTTAAACTGTTTATATGGAATAGGAACTGTTATACATCTGTGGTTTGGTGAGGATATTTCCTGTTCATACTACAGAAGTAATAAGATGTCATTTACAAATAATCTTCAGTTAACTGAATGGTTAATATATTTTGCTTTTGAAAATGCACCTACATCTATTTTTTGCTCTATGTTTCTGAAAATGGTATTTTTTGACCACAGCATCTTACATTTCTGGGTGTACATTGATACGGATACCTCTGCCTCTACAATTATTAAAACGTAAGGACTTTGGGGATAATATTGTAATTAGGTTAGAGAATATACTTTAAAAGACTATCTCAAATTAATGGAGTGGTTCAACATGGAAATTATTGTATAATAAAATGGCATATTTATTACAGAATGAGGCTTTCATTTGATATTTAGAAGCAGCAGTATTTTTCTTAAACCACCAGTTAAGGAAGCACCAGTTGATATTAATAGAAGACAGCCCTGTATAATGAGAACAGCCTGTGATTATCAGTGAGAAGACTTCTCTAGTTCTGATTGTTCCTTCTTAATTAATGATTTGATCCCAGGGCAATTCACTGAACATCTTTGAGCCTCAGTTAACCCACATATTTTTAAAATATATTTTTTGGTAATACTTGCCTTACCGAATTATATTAAGTGCCATATAGATATATCAAATTGCTATTTTTAATATTTTTTCCATGATATGGGAAGTTCTTAGAATTAGGATAGATCTTAAAAGATGCAGGTTTCTTTATATAAAAAAAATCTTTTCCTTTTGGATTTGCCTGTTTGTTTTTTATCCATTTCTCATACTTCTCAATTATATCAAAATAAACTCCTCCCTGATCTAAAACTACTTAGAGAGATTTTGCATAATATTTTTGAAATATTCTGAACACTAGAGTATATGCTAACAACTGTATATTTCTGTTACATAAGTAGTTAAAGCAAACCTTTAATTACACTGTCAGTTTGTTTTAATTACAATAATAGTAAGGTCAAGTGTTTTTCTTTTCTGGAAGAATGTTTGCTTTATTCCAGATTCATATATGGTAAATTCATTTATATCCTAAAATAACAGGAGACTGGTACTACCCAGTTAATAATGGGAAAGTGGTAATTACTTGGTGGTTTATATAACTTTCTGCTACATTGTTACTACTTTGAGCCACGTCTCTGTAGGAAAAAACTTCCTAATTAAATATAAATAGAATAATATTAATATTACTATTAAAGAAGAATGTCTGGAT
Source organism: Orcinus orca (assembly GCF_937001465.1). NCBI lineage: Eukaryota > Metazoa > Chordata > Mammalia > Artiodactyla > Delphinidae > Orcinus > Orcinus orca. The sequence continues at coordinate 134,577,426 of NC_064559.1, read as the reverse complement.
TAGAGGATGAAACTTTAGCCAGAACCTGGGACATTACCCCTACTTAAATTTAATCCAGCCTTAGTGAAAAGTTGATGAGTAATCTTTATCTAACTTCAGTTATAAATCCATATATTCAGTAACATAGAAGTAAAATAATCTCCAGTAGAACCAGAAAAACAGAGAAATGTAAAATTCAGAGTGAGAAATAAAACTCACTCTTAGAGGACTTTGAGGAAGGCAGCAGAAAAGAGAGCAATTAGAGGAAGACAAGAAAAAAAATTAATTTAGGAAATAAGAAAACAGACCAGCATGTTTTTAAAAGTTATATAACTTGCAAGTCTGAATAGTAAACAACTAAGCAGAAATCTTTTATATCCACTTTCTATCTCATCCTTTTAATAGATCCATAGAATTCAATGTTATTGCATATCAGTGGGGTTTTTTTTCCTATAGATGTTTCTGAAATACTTGATGTTTCTTAACGACAGTTTTCCTTTCTAAATTTTCTCTTTCTAGTGTGAATTTTATTATTTTACTTATAGAAAATTCCAAATCAACTTGTTTTTTGTTGTTATTTGGTTTGGTTTTTTTTCTTCTAGTTTTATTGAGATATAATTGACATGCAGTACTGTATAAGTTTAAGGTGTATAGCATAATGATTTGACTTACATACATCATGAAATGATTGTCAAAATAAGTGAACATCATAGAGATACAAAATTAAAGAAATAGAAAAAAAAAATTTTCCTTGTGATGAGAACTCTTAAGATTTACTCTTTTAACAACTTTCATATATAACATACAGCAATGTTAACTTCATCATATTGTACATTATATCTCTAGTACTTATTTATCTTATAACTAGAAGTTTGTACCTTTTGACTGCCTTCATCCAATTTCCCCTCCCCTCACCCCATCTCTGGTAACCACAAATCTACATCTTTATTAAGGAACACAAATTATGCACTAACTTCAAAGTAATGTAATTCATGTACAAAGATCACGTTTTCCACCTACCATTAGTAGAACTTCTTTCTGAGTGCCATCTTCCCCCACTCCTGAGTAGGAATGTTAAATGTGTGTTACTGTTATGCCTCACTCAGCTTCCTTGTCTTACCAGTTCACATTTCAAAACAACAGGATAGACTTGGAAGTATATTTTTGTAGTTGCAGAACAAAAACACAGCTAGCCAGATTTTCTGTATATATCATATATATGTATATATGATTTAATCCTAAGATTAGCCTTATTAATGTTGTAATTTTCCACTGACCAAAATAACTATTTATATAGTTTTTAAGTTTCTATCATGTCTAATAATGTACTGAAGGAAGTACACCAAAAAATGTTACAATGGAACTAGTCACTTAGGGAGATAAAACATAAATACATTAGTTATATAAATAAAACAGATTAGATATGTTTGAGTTTAAGCTGAACAATATAGATAATCGCAGCTCATAACAGGGGGAACATCAAATGAAGGTGTGCTGGTGGATTTAGGTAAGGCCTTGTAAAGAAGATTGGATTTGTGCTGATCTTTGGCAGATGGAAGATATTTGGGAACATGGAGAGGAGAGAAATGACAAGATAGAGGAAAATGTTCTGGACAGAATGAAGTTTGAAGTTTTGAATAAGGTTGGATTGTTTCATGGACTTTTAAGGAGAATATACAATTTAGATTAGATTGGGAAAAGTTAAAGACTTACGGAGCAGCTTTCTGGTGTGCTGTATAATGCTTAAAATTAAAATTATTGTTCCTGTTGGGGTCTATAAAAAGATCCTTCCTCCTTTACCTAATAGTCCTAAAACATCTATCCAGCCCTCATCAATATTGTCAGTCCTCATCAAACAATTCTATGAATGGCATTAAAACCATTTTAAGAGGAATTCTGGTTAATCCTTTAGACCATTTACATGTTCAACACAGGTCTAACCTTATACTTATCCAGCTGAGAATTAGTAATTCACCCATAGTGGATTAGTAATTCACCCATAAACCATACACAGTGAAGAGGCCACGTTTGCCATCTAGTTGAGCCCAAAACATCTTGCCAGTTTGTCTTATTTCATCCGAATATTTTATCCTCATTAGCCAAAATTTAGATTGACATAGTAAATCAATTGTTTTAGAATCTGTCTTACAGATCTTGCCCAATTAGACATTGTTTTCCAATAAATTTAAATGGTGATAGTCAAAGCTGTTAACTGTTCTTTCTAATCTTCTGTGAATTTATTTCTAATAGTGACTTAATTTGTAGTAACATTTAGAAACCTTGCAAATGTATGGAGACATAAGCCCAACACTTTAGAAACAATTACAGTGGGGCTTTCTGTTTTGAGTATATGTAAAGTTGTAAACAGATTGTGTGAAATAAGAGGGTAAGAGTTCATCTAGAATGTGACCATATTAAATGGAGTTTAAACACTATTTCATAATAGCTGCATTTACTGTCAGTATTTAAAACTGAACAGGTGTTTTAGTTCATAATTCAGAATATGACTATATTAACAGAGCAATAAAAATTCCATGTTCCTTCTACACAACAGGTATACTCTTAAATGTTCATAGCAGTATAATCTGGATACCCAAACAAACGCTTTAATCTTTAAGTTAAACTTTTTAAAATTAACTCTGAAGAGATCCAAAAGAAAGGAGAATGGGTCTACCTCCTTCTAACATTAGAATTTTGGTTTGGTATTTTGAAATCAATAACCAAATACACGCACACACACACACACATCTAAGGAGTTCTTTAATTTTAAAAATGAAAGCATTATTAATGCTTTTCAACAAACGTTAATGTCAATTTTTGATTCCAGTCTCAAAAACAAACAAAAATGCCTATTTTGTATTAGAAACATAAACGTAATTTAATTGGTAATAAAATACGTCTGTAGGTATATTTATTTTGATCAGGTGTTTAAAGTGTTAATTCCAAGTTGTATTTGAATAATATTTGACCTGGTTTTCTTCTGCTTTGAGGTGTTTTTTGTTGTTGTTGTTTAGATTTTGTTTTCTCTTTTTTTGTTTTTCCCCAGTTATACATACACATGTATCTATTCTTTCTCATATTGTTTTCCCATTTACGTTTTTACATAGTACTGAACAGAGTTGCTTGTGCTATACAGTAGATCCTTGTTGGTTATCCATTTTAAATACAGCAGTGTGTACATGTCTGCTTTGAGTTTTAAGTCAGGTTGATTTACTAAATATTTTCAGGGGGAAGAAGAGTGGTATTTTTTGCTATTTAGGCAAAATTGTTTCAGAGTCAGTAAGTTTGACCACTGTTCTTTTAAGCAGCTTGTAAGAGTTCTTACAGGGAAACCTGTGATAGCTATAGATTTTATAGATAAATTGTATCATTCTCCAGGAGCTTCCTTGAAGTATGTTATAGAATTCTCCATGTAACCTCTTTATTTTCCAGTTAGCCTTCTAAATTAAAATTTTATGCAGTGTATCTTTACCTCTCAGCTTCATATATTATATGATAGAATATTTGGATACCATAGCTTGTGAATTATAAATATATACTGTCCTTGAAATTGCCTTGAGCAGAAAATTTGTATTTTAAAATTATGCTTTAGGTTGCTAAATCCTTTGACCAATTCCTGAAAATTTTTCACAATTCACTCCTAATTAAGCCTTTTTTATTAACTGTTACCACTAGCCATATGTGTGCTACTCTGATACTATCAATGCGAACTTATGTCATGCTAATCATATTTAGTTTTCATTAATATATTTCTATTAAAGTTATATATATCAAGTAGCCCAAATTTTTCAAAGCATTTGTAGCAAAACTAGGACACGTTTTATGGTTTTAAAGTTATAATGGTTAAGAACTTTGCTCATTTTAGAGTTTAGTAATTTTTAAAGAATGTTATTTCCAACTAGAACTTTAAAAAAAAATACCAGTGATTTTTAAATGTTTTCTCTTACAGCCTGATGTGTGAAAAAAGAATTTTTGAAACTGTGAATAGTGTAAGGCATCCCTTTTTGGTGAACCTTTTTGCATGTTTCCAAACCAAAGAGCATGTTTGCTTTGTAATGGAATATGCTGCCGGTGGGGACCTAATGATGCACATTCATACTGATGTCTTTTCTGAACCAAGAGCTGTGTGAGTATTTAGCATTTCTCTGAGTTTCTTCATGACTGATTTCTTTCTGGGAAGGAAAAAAGCTCTCTGAATTTTAGATTTATTTTTTTCCCTCATATGGAAAATAGATGAAGAAATAATAGAACTCCTTACTTACCTTTTTGCCATAAATAAATGTATCTATTTTTCTCTGTTGTTCATGTTGAAAATTTCATGGATTACCCTAAATCACAATTGATAATTTAGATATACAATTTAGGTTTATTTTAGTAAAATTTCTTTTTTTCCAGTATATTTTCTCCCTAGGGAATGCCATCTAGGACCATGGCTTTAAATATTAACTATACTCAAAGTACACTGTTAAGTGAAAAAAGAAAATGTAGAAGAGTTTGTATTATATATTTGTATGACATATTTGTATTTGCATTTTAAAGGGTAATTTAAAAGAGTATGTCTTAAGTGTTTGCTTGCATGTGCTTACAATACCTCTAAAGAATATAAAAGAAATTGGTATGCGTATCGCCTCCAATGAAAGGCATGGAATCCAGATATGATACTTAATAAATAACTGGGTATACTGTTTAAAATATATATTTCACTGAATGCTTACAGGATGTCAGGTACTGTGTTAAATATTTTAATTTATCACTAAACCCCTTTTTGTAGTTTTTGAATTTGATATTATATGAAGGTTTTACTTATTCAGATGCAAAAGAATAAATAATAGCAAACATTTGTGATTAAACATAATTATATATATTCTTCCCCTGTTGTTATCCCAGTTTTGAAGCTCTTAAGTGTTGGAGCTAGGATTTGAACCTAGGAAAATGCTCTTAATAGCTACACTGTATATGCAGGTGTTTACCAAATGTATATCTCCAGCCCTTACCTCTTACCTAAACTTCCAATTCCAACAACATTCAGCAGCCAACTTGACTCTTCCCTTTATATGGCTAATAAGTATTTCTTGTTTAACATCTCAGAATGAACGCCTGATATTTCCCATTTTCCCCCACCTCACCCACCACTCCCCAGCCTGTTACTCTTCTAGGCTTCTCTGTTATTAAATGGCAATACCATCTACCAGTTGTTCAAGCCAAAACACAGGAGTCATTCTTGATTCTCTTTTTTCCTTACATGCAACATCCAAATTCTACCTCCAAAACATAACCCAAATCATAAAAATCATAAAGCAGTAGTAAAACGTTATTGAATTTTTATCACTTGTCTGTATTCTGACAGCTGACATTTGTGTAACATTTTTACTTTCATTCCTTTATTTGATTCTCATAACCATCAGAAGTATAATACAGCAGATAGTAGTACTAGGGCATTAGTTCTGATGGATAGTGAAGCTTTCAGAAAAGGAGGCAAAAGCCACAAAATAATAGAAGGCTACTAATAATTAATTCCCTGCATATTTAAAAATTAATATTTAAAAATTAAAAGCAGGGCATCTAGACTACTACTACTAGCCTTGTGCTAACTGCCTTGGGAATTTATTTTGTTATGCCTTTTCTTTAATAAATATAAAATCCTATTTTGCCTTAACAAACTTTTTATTTTTGCTGAGAGTACAAATTATATAGTACCAATGAAACAATTAAGCCCAGTGAAATACAAGAATAAAACGCTTTATTGCAATACTTCATATCTAAAGTACCTCCCTCTAATCATTCAGATCTCACCTCAAATGTCATTCCTTTGGAGGTCTTTCCTCATTACTTTAATTAAAATACCACTGTATCACTAATGTCTAAATCAGGCCACACTCTATTCTATTTTATATTTTATATTCTTCATAGCACTTTATACCTGAAATCACCTTATTTATTTTTTACATTTTTATTGTCTGTCTCCCCTCACTAAAGGGGAGCAACAAGGACTATGTGTATTCTATGTACTAGTGGAACACCTAGAAGGGTGACTCACATATGCTAGGCAAACATTGTATTCTTATTGCTTGAGATGAAGGAATCGAAATTAATTTGAGTCCTAGCTTTGCTGTGTTCTGGCTATGTCGCTTTAGATAAATTAGTTACTCTTTCTGAGAGCTTCATTTTCTGCTTCTGTAAAATATTTATCTTAAAGGTTTGATTTGATGATACCCAGTATACCCAGTTATTTATTAAGTATCATTAGGACAATCTGTTTACAAATAATGGAGCAAAAGAGAAATCAGGGTATTTTTATGATTGTTACAGTATTGTTTTGCCACCAAAATAAGTTTGCTTAAAAAAAACTACCTTAAGCAATTTTAGAATCATATTTGTTTTAATGGACTTAAGCTAAATCTTTTAAACTTATGATAAATAATTACATAAGATCTAATGTATAATCAAATATTTATAAATAGTTGCATTTAAAAAATCTCCAAATTATGGTTCCATTTTTGTAAAAATAAAGAAACACAAAACATATCTACATGTACACGTAAATGCATTCTAAAATTTGAAGGACATTCACCAAACTAACAAAAGTAGTTACCTTTATGGATAGTAGTGGCATCAGGGTGAAATGGAGATGGATGAATGAAAAATTGTGCTTTAGGGTAGGGGTATTATGTGTATTTTATAGAGGAAATATCCATGTGTTACTTGTAAAATTAAGAACTGATTCTCCGAAGTGTCTCCTTATAGGGTATTCTACACTGAAGACAGATCTGCATTTTTTAATTCATTCATTTAGTTATTACCTACCTCCTTATTCAGTAAGGCTATTGTGTATCAAGCATTTTGCTAAGCATTTAGGCTAAACACTGAAAAAGACAAACATGGTCCGATCCCTCAAGAGTTAATATTCTAGCTGGGTTGAAGTTTTTCTAAGATCTAAACCTGTTTATCCAATTTCTAGACCTCTTTACCTGTCCCAAGGCAATTTGAGGTCAATATGTGTAAAGGCAAACTCACTTTCCCCACAAAACTTTGGCTACTTCTGTATTTCTCCACCTATTCATTACAATAAAAAGGAAACCTTGAGAGTTATCTTCATCTTTTCCCTTTCCCTCGTCCTTTATAGCTAATGAGACACCAAGTCCTATCATGCTCATTTTAAAGTTTCTCTTGAATCCATCTCTTATCCTCTTTGTTGCCACTACATTAGAGGTACTCATGATCTTTCATCTGTACTATCATTTTAGCCTTATCTGTTCCTTTTCCCTCTGGATATCTACCTACTTCCACTCCACTTCATACTACTATCAAGAAAGTTCTCTAACATAAATCTGATTATTCTGCCCTGATTAAAATTGTTTGATTTGCTATCACTAAGAGAAGAATTTTCAGTACAGGCATACCTCATAGATATTGCAGGTTCAGTTCCATACTGAAACAAACATCATAATAAAACAAATATAATAAAATGAGTCGTGAATTTTCTGGTTTCCTGGTGCATATAAAAGTTACATTTACAGGGCTTCCTTGGTGGCATAGTGGTTCAGAATCCACCTGCCAGTTCAGGGGACATGGGTTCGAGCCCTGGTCTGGGAAGATCCCACATGCTGCGGAGCAACTGGGCCCGTGAGCCACAATTAACTGAGCCTGCGCGTCTGGAAGCCTGTGCTCCGCAAAAACAGAGGCCGCGACAGTGAGAGGCCTGCGCACCATGATGAAGAGTGGCCCCTGCTTGCCACAACTAGAGAAAGCCCATGCACAGAAACGAAGACCCAACACAGCCATAAATAAATAAATAAATAAATTAAAAAAAAAAAGTTACATTTACACTATACTGTAGTCAATTAAGTGTTCGATAGCATTATGTCTAAAAAAAACCAATATACATACCTTAATTAAAAAATACTTTATTGTTAAAAAATGCTAACAATCATCTGATCCTTCAGCAAGTCGTAATCTTTTTGCAATAATAATGTCAGAAATCACAGATCACCATAACAAAAATAATAATGATGAAAAACTTGAAATATTGAGAGAATTACCAAAATGTGACACAGAGACCTGAAGTGAGCAAATGCTGTTGGAAAAATGGAGCCCATAATGTTACTCCATTCAGGGTTGCCACAAACCTTCAATTTGTAAGAAAACACAGTTGTCTGTGAAGCACAATAAAGTAAAAACACAGTAAAACAAGGTATGCCTGTGTTCATAATATGACATTCAAGGTCCTTCACAACTTGATCTCAGGCTATCTTTTCAGCTGCATCTCCCGCTACTTCTTCCTCATCCTTTACTTCAGCCACAACAAACTCATTATGGTTGTCAAACAGGTTATGCCTTTTACACGCCTATTCCTTTCCCTCTTAGGAGCATACCCTATATTTCCCATACAAAAGTTCTACCTTTCATACCGTCCTGCCTTTATGATGGCATATTGTACTTTCTTCGAAGAACCAGATCAAATGTCTACCCCAAGGGCTTCAATGACTCCACCAGGCAAAGTTAATGGCTTCCATTTTAGAGACTGCATTTTTCTTATTTTTAAATTTCACCCCTAATATTTAGCACATATCTTACTTATATGTCTGGCACATAGTAAGGACTAAATAAATACTTGTGAAATTAGTTAACTACAGAGTTCTGCTTTGAAGCATAAAAGTATAAACTGGGATTCATGAGTAGTGGAATTTATTAAACTTCTTTTGATTTAATTCTTAAAACAGATTTTATGCTGCATGTGTAGTTCTTGGGTTGCAGTATTTACATGAACACAAAATTGTTTATAGGTAAGTAAAGTTTTGATATTTTCTAATTGCTTATTTTGATATGAAGTAGAATTAAAGATAATTAAGAAGGATATTTTGTTTAACCAGCTTCTTAATTTTCTCTTTTGTATGATAACTGATCACTAAAAAAGTTAAACTCCAATTTTGAAAGACATGGTTAACACAATAATTAATGATAAATTTCTTTGTTACTGGTCCTCTGCCCATTACCTAATTAGAATAGTCAAATTATAAGTTGACCTATGATAACACAATTTACCAACAATATTCATCCTGGTGAATACTTTATATTCAACTGATCCACTTGTGCCAGATTATAAAACATCACCTTGCTTCCTTCATTAAGCCTTGCTGTCAACTAGACAGTGTACTTGGTGACATATCTGATTTATGTACTGGCACAAACTCCTTACCAAATTGCAGACTAGTTCGAAATAGTTCATAGCCCAGCAATTACTCTATGGTTAACACTTTGAATAACATTGCTCTAGATCAGACAAATTATGGGAAGGCCAGTAAGAATTAAAAGACTGTAAACATCAGTTTATTCAAACATCTAACAATGTTTCCAAGATAACAGTTTCCTAATGGCCCTATTTAACTTAAAGAATAAAATATTTTCAACTTAATTTGTAATCATTTAATATGACTTAATAGCTTCCTCTTTATTGTGAATTATTCTCTTAGAAGGTTAAACCTGCTCCCTTATACCTTACTTATACTGTTTGTTTGATAATTCATTCTTATGGATGGCGTGTAGGCAAACTTCAAAGTTAGTCCAAGTCCGAGAGCTCCCTGATGGTCTTGTGCTTTGGATTTGGCTCTTTCACTGCCGTGACCCAGGTTCAGTCTCTTGTAGGGGAACTGAGATCCCCACAAGCTGCGTGACATGGCCATTAATTAATTAAAGAATTAATTAATTAATTAAACTTGAGTTAAAGATCCATGAACTCCTTCTGAGCTTTAAAATATATATTTAAATAGATCAAACATTTCTCTTTTAGATACATTCTTCCTTTTCTGCATAACGGGGAAAATATTCAGAAATTATTTTTTGTAAAGTAATAAACTTGCCAAAAGGAAGAAAATGAACATTTGTAATATAGTATTTAAATCTCAAACCATAACTTGAAAAAATTCATTTTTAGTAAAGAGAAAGTACGGCTCCTATTAAAATGATATTTTTATTATATTATCTACTGATTTTATTGATTTTTTTTTCATTTTGCATTTTTTTTATCCTGAACAGAGATTTGAAATTGGATAACTTATTGCTAGATACAGAGGGCTTTGTGAAAATTGCTGATTTTGGTCTTTGCAAAGAAGGTAATTGGGTATTTTAAAGTGCCTTTTCTAATAGATTACTATTCCTTTGTACTTTGGAAGTTTTCAAATTTGTCTGTGGAGAGCAAAATGTATTTTTTAATTTATTAAAAATTAAACTTTAACTTATTCTTTATTGAGACTTACAGGTTGTTCATATAACCTAATTATCATATTATTAAGAATTTATTCTGTGAATATGAATAAGGTTAGGTTTTCAGAAATCATAGTATAAAAATAAGATTCTCTTTGTATGATTAATAATTCTCTCTACTCTAAGAAAGCATTGGTTAAGCACCAAATTTTTTGCTTTGCTGAGATTGTGCAGAGTAAATTATGCGTGCCTAAAAACTTCTCTCCTGCTTCTTAAAACTTTTAACATTTAAAATAGGAAAAATATATGCATATGCCTCAAGAATCTTTTATGTACCTATACGTGTGTGAGTCCACACACAAACATATGTAAATAAATATGTAAACTGGGGAAATTTGAATCAAGAGGTAGCATAAGAAAATATAAAGAGCATGGGCTTAGGCACCACACAGTCCTAAGTTTGAATCCTGGCGCTGCCACTTATTTGCCCTGTGTCTTTGGACAAGTTACTTTTAACCTCATGGAGTCTGTTTCCTTAGCTATAAAATAAATATAATCCTTCTTGTTTAGGAGTATTATGGGAATTAGAGATAAGTATGTAAATAGGTACACTTAATACACTGTATTGTAGCAAACATTGTCTGTCTCCCCCTCTACTCTGATAGCTTCCTGTTTCTTATTCAGCTTTCTTTCCATAGTATATAGTATAGTGCTTGGCACAGCTTAAGTATTCAGTGAATGCTTAATTAATAAGTAATTGGATGAATTAATGAATGAACTTTATAAATCTGTGTCCATCAGTTACCAACTGACCTCCTAATTATTGAATCTAATGAAAGTTTTTTTTCCTTTTTTGGACACTATTGACTTAAATGCTTTTGTTCCTCTAGAGTCTGGCCTTAGCCCATTGCTTTTCTCAGGTAGTTTTTAACTAGCAACTATATTCTAATGATTTCCAAATCTGTTATTTCCTTTCCTGACATATATAGTCAACTATCTACTAGACAGTTTTACTTGGTCAGCAGGTACCTCAAACGCTGCACAAGCAAGTTTCTTTTCCTCAGTCTCGTTTGAAGTTGATGGTGCCACAATCCTCTCAATCTCCCAATTTGAAAATGTGGAATTATCCTGGACTCTCTCCTCTTCACTACTTTCTACATCCTGTTAATCACCAAATTGTGCTGACATCTACCGCCTTAATATTTCTTAAGTTTTTCATCTTCCCTCTACCTCTGCCAACCATCATCTTGTTTTGAAAAGACTACTTTAATAGCCTTTTAACTTTTCTGTCTCTGTTCTTTTTCTCCCTCAAATCAGTCTGCCATGTAATTGCTAAAATGCAAGAGGGGCACATATAAATACAAATCTGACCATGGTACGCCGCTACTGAAAACCTTCAGTGGCAAAGATGTGATATACATTGCCCTTCCTGATCTGCCTGCCTCCTTCTCCAGCCAGATCTCTTGTAGCTGTCTGCCTAGTACTTTCTGTTGCAACAACAATAAACTGCTTACAGTCTTTGTCTCTCCACCACTATCACTCATCTCAGCTCTATTTGCTGACTAATGTCTGCTCATCCTTCACTCAACTCAGGTGTCACCTCTGCAGATAAGTTACCTGAGGCTCCTCTCCTCCTATCCCAACTAACAAGTCAGCTTTCATAAGATGATGTGTATAATGTGCTTTTAGCAGTTTAGAATACAATGAGACATTTTCTTCAATATGTAGAATGTATATTTGACTAATTTATTACTAAAATTTGAGAAACATATTTAGAAAACGAGTTAGCTAAAGTCTTTAATGTATTTTGAGTTTGATTACCATGCACAAATGTACACCTTTAATTTTGCTTCCTAAGGATATCTTCTAATTTTTTTGCCAGATTTTTTTCTTTGCTAACAAATATTTGAATTTTACCTTTTTCAGGAATGGGGTTTGGAGATAGGACAAGCACATTTTGTGGCACTCCTGAATTTCTTGCCCCAGAAGTATTAACAGAAACATCCTATACAAGGGCTGTAGATTGGTGGGGCCTTGGCGTACTTATATATGAAATGCTCGTTGGTGAGGTAAGCAGTATAAAATAGGTAAAAGGGAAACGTGATTGAAAGAACAAAGCATGTCACTTATAAAACCACTTAATATGTTTCCTGCGTAAGTAGAACTTAAGCTTAATAAATATTTATATATATATTAGTAATTGCCTATGATCCTATATTACCTTCACCATCTTTTTTAGATTTTTATATTATCTGTGGAATGTTTACCAATGCTTCAAAAATAGTTTCTTATATTTCAGTGTTGCTCTGGTTATATTTTTAAACACAATCACACATAACTGATTGTTTCATAAGAAATAGAAAGCAAGAAGACTGATAAAAGGAATGTACTCTGTACCTGTAAAGAAAGGTCAGCTATATATTAGTCAAAAATAAATGTTACCTTCAAAAGCGATACAGTAGAATTGAAAAGATTAACATTTTTTTTCCTACTATTTTCTTTAGATTAACTTAAAATAAATTTCTGGGGGTAACTTAGTTGTATACAGAAATTGTTACACTTAGAAAACAGTGAATTATATCTAATTAATAAAGCAGTAAGAAGAGACTAATCTATTTTGTTATAAATTTTTGGAAATGATAAATTAGGGTGGAATTAAAAAAGAGTAAATATTTAGACAAGCAATTGAAAATTACTTAGATGGGTTTGATGATCTTGAGATGCAAGAAAAATTACCTTGCATTGGTTCATTGTTCTGCCGTTTCCCTGATGCCAATGACCAACCTTGAACATTCTAGGCATGAAAAAACTAGTAGCTGAATGATGAATGACTAAATTATTGAATGTCAGACATTTCTGAAGTTTTGCCCTGTGATTGTCATTTAGTGGCACTTATACCAAACAAGTAAATAAATGAATTTAGTTCATCCAATGACAGTACCTTTTGATATGTCAAATTGGAGTGGAAACTTGGAAAAGGAGGAAAAGAAATAGCAAATTAAAACGTTTACTGTGTGCTAGGCACTATTCTATGTGCTTTATAAGTATTAGCTCATTTCATTTTTCAGCAAACTTTAATGAGCTCAATAGTAGTCTTATGTTTATCTCCAGATGCATAAATAGAGACACAAAGAAGTTAATAGCTTGCTTAAAGTCACACAGCTCTCATATGGTAGAGCTGGGATTTTAACCTGTCTGTAAACCATTGTGGTTTGCTGCCTGCAGGATAGGGTATTTAATATACCCAAATTTATTTCTTTTCTTAAGACCATGGGTTCAGATCTGAATTTTTCACCTCTATTTAGAAAAGCATAAAGATGGAAAGATATATTTTATCCCTAATCCACAGTGGTCTTTATTTTCTGTGAGTGCCAGAAGTACTCATACTAGTTGTTTCTGTAAGCTCTGACATACTTGAACTTTTTTTTTTTAATAGGTTTATTTTATTTATTTACTTATTGATTTTTGGCTGCGTTGGGTCTTCGTTGCTGCATGCAGGCTTTCCCTAGTTGCGATGAGCGGGGGCTGTTCTTCGTTGCAGTACGTGGGCTTCTCACCGCGGTCACTTCTCTTGCTGTGGAGCGTGGGCTCTAGGGCGCAGGCTCAGTAGTTGTGACACATGGGCTCTAGAGCATAGGCTGAATAGTTGTGGCGCATGGGCTTAGTTGCTCCATGGCATGTGGGATCTTCCCAGACCGGGGCTCAAACCCGGGCTCAAACCTGTGTCCTCTGCAATGGCAGATGATTCTTAACCACTGTACCACCAGGGAAGTCCCAGCAGTTACTTCTAAGTGCAGTCATTATGCCTGCAGTCTCTAATTGTGTTTTGCCACCATTAATTTGCTGTTGACTGTGAAATTCAAACCACATCCATGTCTGATGTATTTCTACAAAGTCTGTGCTTCCCTCTGTAGTAACATGTATTACTGTATTTGCCTTACCCATTTCCTTCTGTCTTTCCACAAGAAGATTTCAATAAGAGTATATGGTGTATCCTCTGGTTAGTAGTTACCTATCTTATTGTGTGTCTATTGTGATTTCTTGTAGTCCTTATTTGATGTTTTGGTGGGTCTGTTTTTTTGTTTTTCCTTTTTCTTATTTTCCTCACTATCTGGTTCTTGATTGTACTTCGGAACTTTGAATAGATGATTTTACTGTATTGAAACTCATTTTGACTGACTCAAGGATATTTCTTCTAGTCTCCCTTTCCTGGTGATGATGAAGAGGAGGTTTTTGACAGTATTGTAAATGATGAAGTAAGGTATCCAAGGTTCTTATCTACAGAAGCCATTTCAATAATGAGAAGGGTAAGAATTAATGATTTATAAAACTACTGAAATTTTTTAAAGAACATTTCCCAGTAGAATTTTAGAAGTTGTTTTTCAGGTATAGATGTTGCATGGTTTAGACAAACACATACCAAAAGAAACATCTAAAGCTTTGCAAGTTATGAGAATCCTTGTCAATGAGTCCCTGGTCTTATATTAACTTTCTTGCTTTATATTGTGTTAGTTATTAAGAAGAAATCCTGAGCGGCGCCTTGGAGCTGGTGAAAAAGATGCAGAGGATGTAAAAAAGCACCCATTTTTCCGAGTAAGTATGAAAGTTTAAAATTTTTTATGAAACTGTAGCAATTAGGAGTAGGAAACTAAACTGGTCATTTTATATTTTGTAATCCAGCTAATTGATTGGAGTGCTCTGATGGACAAAAAAGTAAAGCCGCCGTTTGTACCTACAATTAGAGGGCGGGAAGATGTTAGTAATTTTGATGATGAATTTACCTCAGAAGCACCTATTCTGACTCCACCTCGAGAACCAAGGATACTTTCAGAAGAGGAGCAAGAAATGTTCAGAGATTTTGACTACATTGCTGATTGGTGTTAAGTTGCTACACAATGTGAAACCAAGCAGACTGACTCATAAGAAGACCTCCTAAAAATAGCAACCCTTCATTTGCTCTCTGTGCCAACAAAAGCTTCTGAGTTTTTTTTAAACATATGAAGATGTGTTTAAAAATACTATTCTAATACCTTCTTGAAAAGTGGCTTCTCAATGTATTTTCAACGTAAATCTGAACACTGGAAACAGTTTCATGGAGTTTAAGCTGAATGAACATCGGCCATGAAAATCTATCAGAAATGAATACTTTTGGATCAATAGTCTTATTTTTTAAAAAAAGGAAGAAACAAAAAAAACCACTCTTCTACAGTCCCTAGCTTTGCTGTACTCCTGTCTTAAATGGAAGGAAAATTAATCAGTTAACTTTCCTTAGCTGTATTTTACAAAAAGAGGAAAAAAGGGCTTGGGATGCTATTACTATTCACACATAGTATGATTCTGTTTGAATAAGGCAAATGCTCTTATTTTTGTAAAGAAATTACTGTAATATCAAAAAAATTAGTTTGTGCACATTTTGGGGCTTTTTTTCTTTAACAGAATGAGTTGATGTATTATAAATTTTCTATATTTATCAGGAGAAAATTTTTATTGCCTTATCTTTACCAACCGTGTAACAGAGCCTCATAGCTTTCCAACAGAGCTACTTGCCAAACAATTATGTTTATTAAACCAACTATGCTGAAACAAACAGAAACAACTAAACATCTACATTTACTTAAAATTTTAAGAATGAGGACTTACTATCAGCCTGAACCAAGATACTGTTACCTGTATGCATTCCCAAAGTCTAGATACTCAGTATGTTCAGTCATACCTTTTTCCCAAACCAGTGAACTGATTACTCCTTTTTTTGGTATTGTACATTTATCAACCTAGTTCATCTTGTTCTTGTGTCTACTGTAGAAGGGAACTATATCTTTGTTAAAACATAGGGATTATCATTGTATACATGCTGTGAACATGTATATGTGCAAGTTGTAATGTATTCTATGTTGTAGGTTTATTATTTAATTTCACCACTTCATCACTTTTGTACAGTGGCCAAGCAGACACCTCAGACTCCAGCATTTACGTTAAGTGCATTTGTACATTTTAGGCCACTGGATCCAGATTTTATATTGGCAGTTACTGAGGGCAAAAGCAATATTTTATAACAGAATGTATAAATATTTTTGATAAAACAGTCTATATTTTATAAAAATTATTATAACACTAAAGCTGTACCTCAAAAGTCTCAAAAATAATTTGATCAAATACTTTTTTACAACTCTTCAGAGGATCCATTTGTGGCTTTTTAATGCTCTTATAAGGATAGGGAAGTCTTTCTGCAAGCCATGACTTTTCTACTTGCCTGGAGTTTTGGGTTTTTTTGTTTTGTTTTAATTGTTTTCCCTCCTAGTCTGACTTTATTGTTTTTCCCTAGTTCAGTAATAACATCTTTGATTCTGTGCTTAGCATGTTAGGGCCATCATACCTCAGGAATAGCAAGTTGTTAACTAACCATACTGAGTTAACCATTTAATCACTATGATCTCATGTCTCAAAAGTTGTTCAAGTTTAAATCCTATGAGAAAAATGAAAGCACATTGATTTATAGAGAATTAAGCTTAAAACATTTATGAATATTTCAGCCTTGCCAGGATGTGTTGGCATGTTTTTGCTATACTCTGAGAACAGTTAAATTGTTCAGAGATAATTCCTGTTTCCTTACAAATTGATTATTACCCATGATCCTTTGGGGGAAAATCTTACAGGAAGAGGGAGCAGCAATATGTTGTTTAAAATTCTTTTAAAATGCCAGTTAACTTCCTTGGTGAAGGACAGTAGAGGATCTTAGCTTAATTGTCTGGTTTTAATGTAAACAGTGTTAACACAACATTAAAAAAAACACTAAATACTTTTGAGGTACAGTCTGCTCACCTTTTCTGGTTCTCAAATATGCATAGAAAGCAATGTCTAAAATAGGCGTTTAGCATTAAAAACTGACATAGCATTTTGTAACTACACAGTGTACAGAATTTTTTTTTTAATTGAAGTCAATCACTAAAAAAATTAGAGGGCAGGGTATATTCACTAATTAAGCTGAAGAAAGCACTAATTTTTTCTGTAGTTTCAAAAATATATATATTTTAGTCAGATTAAAAATTTTTAAACTCTATAGAATGTAAATATATTTTGTTATTACTGTATGTGTAAGTGACTGCTCAAGCACTTTGTAAGGAAATTAAGATATTTTAGAATGGTACACTATGCATTCAAATTAAATGTGCCTTTATGTCATTTTAAGAAAAAGTGTTTTGCAGTCATAAATTACCACAAATGCACAAATTAAAGTTTATTAGATTGTAATTTGTAACTTTGTTTTTAAGTATTATTTCCTTTTGGAAACTTCCTATTGGTCAGAATATGTATTAGCTTTCCTAGATTCAAGATCTCAAAGACTAGTTAACTTTAGTTAGCCTTCTTGCAGGTACTTTTTGTCCTAAGGAAGGGTAAAATCATTAAGAGTCAAACCAAATTGTCTACTTCACTGGTAACAGTGGGGAAATTTTGCATTCTGTTCCTGTAAGTTTAGTAGCATCTTTCATTCAGTGGTTACTTATGGGACGTCTTCTGTGTGCTAGACACTAAGGATAGAAAGGTGATAAAAAAAGGCACCAAAGTCTTCATAAATGAAGAATGGTAAACATTAATGCTAAAATGCAAGCACTAGTACTATATGTACTTTTCTCTTGTTTGAGAATAACTTATTTAATTTTAGAATCTGACCTTTCAGAAAATAGGTAAATGAAAACAGAATACTAGCTATTTTATAGTCATCTTATTCAAAAATTACAAATGGAATATTTCAGAAATGTAAAAAGAACCCTGCTATCTCTGTGACACAGGTTAAGGTCATAATGTAATCACCATTGTATGTTGACTAGGTGAAAGCTGCATTATAGATTCAAATCTAACAAAATTTTTACAGGTGCTGCTGATCTTCCCAAAGCAACTGAGGGTGAGTATGAGAAACCCAAAAGAACAAATGCCGGATCATATTTTTAATATAGAATTCTTGTTTACCTTCTAGCTATCTTTTGAGATCTAGTGTTTCTCTGAGATATAAGCTTTATATGTATATACATATATAACTACATGTGTTTATAAATATATGTATGTAAATATATACATATATAAATAGAGGTAAGTTTGTAAAGTAACTTCTGAGTGTCAGAAATCTTGTGTAATTTCTTCTAGTATCTTGACTAAGTAGAAACTCTCAGACATCCAGTACGAAACATAATTTGAGTCATTGCTGGTCTCATTAAAGATAAGAGTGGTCTCTGGCAACCCCTCACCCCAAAGTAAGCAAACAAACTTGAGCATGAATCTGCACACACTAGGGCTTCAGCACCTAAGAGTTAGGGAATATCCAAGCACAAAAGTGAGAATACTCAGAGGTTGGGATGGAAGCTGAGTCCAGATTAGGCCAGAGAAGTAGGAAGTTGGAGAGGATAAGAGCCAAAATGGCAGGGAGCTGACTTTGGAAATGCAGACACCCAGAAGAAGTGGAGTTGCCAAGGATGGATTTCTATAGCAGTACCTTTATGAGGATAACACACCTTGGAATTGCAGTAGAACTTATATGTTCTGTGCTAAAATTCTCTAGAGGAGCTCAAGTTCTATTTTGCAGATCACTCTCCATCTACCAGTAGAATCAAATACTTTCTCAATGAAAGCTTTCCTGGATGGAAATATATAGGATTTCAACAGGTTAAGATCAAGTAATACACTATCACAGATCACCAAATACATGAGAGAGCGTTATCTTGAATGACGCCAATAAAAATAGTAAATATAGACAGCCCCTCCAAAAGATTGCAAATATTAGAATTCTCAGATACAAAATTTAAAATAGCTATATAAAAAAGTTTATATACCTAAAATTTACCAGGATAAATATGTAAAATGAAATTTGAAAGGAATTAACAAACATTTTTAAAATCCAAAAATTAAAAAAAATATATAAATGACCAAATTTGAAACTCAGTGGAAGCATTACAGCAGATTACACAGGTGAAAAAAGAACTGGAGAACTGAAAGATACATCTGAAAAATAATCCCAAGTAAATCAAATAAAGAGATAAGGAAATGGAAGATATCAAAGGAAAGTTAAGAGATATGGAAGATGGAAGGGAGACACAATTGGAATAAATGGAAGAGAGGCAATATGTAAAGACATAATGGCTGCAAATTTCCCAGAGAAGAAAAATATTTAATAAGTACAATATTCTCCATACAGAATAAATATAAATTTATACATAGAATCATTGTAGTGAAACTGCAGACCACAAAGACAACATTTTGAAAATACCCAGGGAGAAAGGAAAGACTAACAGCTAACTTTTCAATAGCAATAATAGAAGCAGTGGAATATTGCCTTCAGAGCACTGGAAAATAAAATGTCAACCTGAAATTGTGTAGGACGTAAACTTTTTTTAAGAATGAAATCAATTAAAATATTTTTTAAAGGAGGGTTTATGATCAAGGTCCTACTCTAAAGGAAGTGCTTCAAGAAGAAAGAAAATGATCCCCCAAGATGATCAAAGATACAAAAAAGGCTTGTGAGCAAATAAAATGGTAAACACTTAGGTAAATCTAAATCAAATCCATACATAGAAGCCTTTTTTTTTTTCTATGATAAGTCAACAGAAATTCTGGACAACAGATGTAAGAAAATTGAGATAGAGAAGATCAGAGCTAAAGTATTCTATTGTGTTGTTGGGGTGTCTAGGTCTTTTTTGTTTTAACATCTTTATTGGAGTATAATTGCTTTACAAGGTGTGTTAGTCTGTGCTGTATAACAAAGTGAATCAGCTATACATATACATATATCCCCACATCTCCTCCCTCTTGCGTCTCCCTCCCACCCTCCCTATCCCACCCCTCTAGGTGGTCACAAAACACCGAACTGATCTCCCTGTGATATGCGGCTGCTTCCCACTAGCTATCTAGTTTACATTTGGTAATGTATATATGTCCATGCCACTCTCTCACTTTGTCAGGGAAGGGTAAGCTGGGTGTCAACGTATTGATCAGTTAAATGTACAATCATAAAATGTCAAGGATATTCACTGAAAGAATATAGTGTGTATAAATTCCAAACCAAAGGTAACATGGTAGAAATCTAAATGTATAGCAATATAAATGGAGCAGACTCACTAGTTAAAACCAAGATATAGATTTTTAAAAGGAAATCTGACTTTATAATGTTTACAAAAAGATAAATCTAAAACATATGTATGCAGAGAAGTTGAAAGTAAAAGTAGGAGGAAATACATATAATGCAAAAACCAATCAAACTAAAGCTATGGTAGCTCTATTTAATATCAAACAAAACTGATTTTAGACCCATCTTGAAAAAAATGTGTCACTTAGAGTGTTTCTACACAATGATAAAAGATTCAATTCACCAAAAAGATATAATAATTCCAAGCATATATGTATCTAATAAAATAGTCTCTAAATACGTAAAGCAAAAATTCTTAGAGCTACTTTAAAAAACTAGCAAATATCCATCAGGGTGGAAGAATTCAACTCATTATTGAACAACAGACTTTCTAATCAGCAAAGATATAAAATGTTAGAAGAAAACAGTAAACTTGGTCCAGTGGACGTACATAGATTTCTGCCTCCAACAATTAAGGGATTCCACAGTTTTTTTCAAGTACATATGGAGCATTTACAAAAATTGAGCCATAAAACAAATGGCAGAAAATTACAGAGTATAGTTATACCAATTATATTTTCTACCTGCTTAGAACAAAAAGATTACATATATGTATATATATGTGTGTGTGTATATAAAGTATTTGAGAAAAAAATTTACCCTTTCAGTAATGGAGAAAATGAAATAATAGTAATCATTAAATACTTATAACTGAGTAATAGTAAAAACATTGCATTACATGCCAACACTTGAGATGCAGCAAAAGTGGTTCTTCCAGGGAACTTTATAAACTAACTACTTATTAGAAAAAGGAAGGTTAAAAATGGATCGAATTGTTCAGTTTAAAAAGATAGGAAAAAAAAAACCCACCAATAACCAAAGTAAATAGTAAAAATAGTCAATATAATAGAAACAAAAGCCAAAATCTTGTTCCTTTAAAATGCTAACAAAGTAGACACAGCTCTGAAAAGATGAAATGAGAGAAGGCATAAAAAATACTACCTATTATAAATGAAAATGCAAGTGCGAGAAAGATTTTTTAAAATTGAAACGAGGGCTTCCCTGGTGGCGCAGTGGTTGAGAATCTGCCTGCTAATGCAGGGGACGCGGGTTCGAGCCCTGGTCTGGGAGGATCCCACATGCTGCGGAGCAACTAGGCCCGTGAACCACAACTACTGAGCCTGCATGTCTGGAGCCTGTGTTCCACAAGAAGAGAGGCGCAATAGTGAGAGGCCCGCTCACCACGATGAAGAGTGGCCCCCGCAAGCCACAACTAGAGAAAGCCCTCGCACAGAAACGAAGACCCAACACAGCAAAAATAAATTAATTAAAATTGAAAGAAAATACTTCAGCATAACACAAATAAATTTGAGAACTTAAAATAGTGGAGATAATTTTTTAAAAAAGATAAGAATACTAACCTAGAAAGAAATTAAAGACTGAATAATCTCATAACAATTAAAAAAATAAAAGCAGAAGTTAAAAGTCTTTCCACAAAGAAAACAGTGGGTCTGGATTGCTTTACAAGTGAATCCTTCCAAATTTCAAGGAAGAAATTCTTTTAACCACATAGAAAGTTTTTGAGATAATGGGGAAAACATATTTTCTAGCTCATTCTATGAAGTCAGTATAATCTAGATAACAAAATATACAAGAAGAGTATGTTACTAGCAAATTTCACTCATGAATATGGATATAAAAATACTAAACAAAATATTACCAAGTCAGATTCAGTGATGTATGCAAAAGACACTTTTCCATTAGCAAATTTGGCTTACCCTGGTAATGTAAGGATGGCTTAATATTAGAAAATCTATAATTGTCATTTACCATAGTAACGGATTAAAGGAGAAAAAGTAATAGATTTAGAAAGAGCTGATCACATTCTTGCTTTAATGGGGTGGGACAGAGCTGGTTAAACTGATAAGTGGTATCTATAGTAAAACAAAAAACACAAGTAACTAAAATCAATAGCACCATCCCATACGAGGAAACATTCTCTTTAAAATTGGGGAATAGAACTAGGATGCCTGCCATTACTACTTCTTTTCAACATTGAACTCCTTTAATATAAGGGTTAAAAGGAGGATATAAAATGGTTATTATTTGCAGATGATATGATTATCAACCTACAAAACTCAAAAGACTAAAATTTGCTAGCAATCATAGTTTATCCAAGATTCTGGTTATAAGATGAAGATAAAAAAGTCAGTGACTTATCTGTGGACCATCACGAAATAATTAGAATACATAATATTTTTAAAACACAACTTTTACATAGCAACAAAACTAAGTTACCTAGAAATAAATTTAACAAAAGATGTGCAAGACTGGTTTTGTTTCGCTTCTAATTCTTCACTGGGAGACATTAAAGACCTAAGTGAATGTAGAATATCCCATCTTATGGTGTGATGTCAAGTGCTCCTCAAGTTGCTCTGTAGATTTAATGCAACTCCAGTCAGAATCTCAACTTTTTTTTATAGAACTTTACAAACCCATTCTCAGATTTATGTAGAAGAGCAAAAGGGCAATAATAGTAAAGAACAGTTTAAGAAATTCCAGAAGAACAAAGAGGAGGAGAGGGAATTTGCCCTACCACATATCAAGAATTATGAAAATGTAGCAATTATTGTAGAATTGGTACATATTACAAATGGAGAAAGAGAGCCAAGGGATAGACCTACACATATATGAAACTGATATATAAAAGAAGCAATATGTTAATTTAGTGGAGAAAAAAGAAAATGTTCCATAGGTAGAGCTAGGAAAATTGTTTATCCATATGGAAAGGGAAAAAAACAATTTCTGTGTCACACCGTTATAAAAATTTCAAATGAAATAAAAAGTAAGACTTAAAACTTTGGAAATATATGTAGGAGAAGAAAGCACTAAAATGTAAGAAAAATTCATAAATTCAACTAATAAAATTCAAAATTTCTGTTTATCAAAAGACATCATAAAGTAAAAAGGCAAGTCACAAACTGGAAGTAGATTTATTTCCGTCACATGTAACAGAGAAAGAATGATAGCTAACATAAATTAAAAATTCCTGAAACTCAATAAGGAAAACAATGGGAAATTTCAAAAGATATGAACAGATATTTCACAGGGACAGTAAACATGCCCAATCTCAACTGTAGTTAGAAACTACAAATTCATGACCATACTCACATACAATTGCACACATTCAATTGGCAAAAATTTTAAATTCACACCATATCAAGTCATGGAGATGGAGTGGAACAATGAGATCTCATGTAAATTGCTGTGAGGAGTATATAGAAATACCCACTCTGGAAAAACAATTTGGTATTGTCTTGTAAAGCTGAACATGATACCCAGCAATTCCACTTGAGTACTGTATCCTGAAGAAACTTTTTACATATGCACCAAGAGTCATGAACAAGAATTTTCCTAGCATTATTTGTAAGCAAAAACTGGAAACAACCCAAATGCTCATCAGTGGAAGAGAACAGTTTAATAAAATATAGTATAATTACACCATGAAATATTATAGGGCAATGAAAATCAGCTGCCCTTATAGTGAACAGTACAAAAGAGCAAAATGTGTGAAAGAAGCTAATTAAAGACTGTATATAGCCTGTTCTTTTTTTACATCTTTATTGGAGTATAATTGTTTTACAGTGGTGTGTTAGTTTCTGCTTTATAACAAAGTGAATCAGTTATACATATACATATGTTCCCATATCTCTTCCTCCCTCCCACCCTCCCTATCCCACCCCTCCAGGTGGTCACAAAGCACCGAGCTGATCTCCCTGTGCTATGCGGCTGCTTCCCACTAGCTATCTACCTTACGTTTGGTACTGTATACATGTCCATGCCTCTCATTCGCCTTGTCACAGCTTACCCTTCCCCCTCCCCATATCCTCAAGTCCATTCTCTAGTAGGTCTGTGTCTTTATTCCTGTCTTACCCCTAGGTTTTTCATGACATGTTTTTTTCTTAAATTCCATATATATGTGTTAGCATACGGTATTTCTCTTTCTGACTTACTTCACTCTGTATGACAGACTCTAGGTCCATCCACCTCATTACAAATAGCTCAATTTCATTTCCTTTTATGGCTGAGTAATATTCCATTGTATATATGTGCCACATCTTCTTTATCTGTTCATCCGATGATGGACACTTAGGTTGTTTCCATCTCCGGGCTATTGTAAACAGAGCTGCAATGAACATTTTGGTACATGACTGTTTTTGAATTCTGGTTTTCTCAGGGTATATGCCCAGTAATGGGATTGCTGGGTCATATGGTAGTTCTATTTGTAGATTTTTAAGGAACCTCCATACTGTTCTCCATAGTGGCTGTACCAATTCACACTCCCACCAGCAGTGCAAGAGTGTTTCCTTTTCTCCACGCCCTCTCCAGCATTTTATTGTTTCTAGATTTTTTGATGATGGCCATTCTGACTGGTGTGAGACGATATCTCATTGTAGTTTTGATTTGCATTTCTCAATGATTAATGATGTTGAGCGTTCTTTCAAGTGTTTGTTGGCAGTCTGTATACCTTCTTTGGAGAAATGTCTATGTAGATCTTCTGCCGATTTTTGGATTGGGTTGTTTGTTTTTTTGTTATTGAGCTGTGTGAGCTGCTTGTAAATTTTGGAGACTAATTCTTTGTCAGTTGCTTCATTTGCAAATATTTTCTCCCATTCTGAGGGTTGTCTTTTGGTCTTGTTTATGGTTTCCTTTGCTGTGCAAAAGCTTTGAAGTTTCATTAGGTCCCATTTGTTTGTTTTTATCTCCATTTCTCGAGGAGTTGGGTCAAAAAGGATCTTGCTGTGATTTATGTCATAGAGTGTTCTGCCTATGTTTTCCTCTAAGAGTTTGATAGTTTCTGGCCTTACATTTAGGTCTTTAATCCATTTTGAGCTTTTTTTTTTGCGTATGGTGTTAGGGAGTGATATAATCTCATACTTTTACATGTATCTGTCCAGTTTTCCCAGCACCACTTATTGAAGAGACTGTCCTTTCTCCACTGTACATTCCTGCCTCCTTTATCAAAGATAAGGTGACCATATGTGCGTGGGTTTATCTCTGGGCTTTCTATCCTGTTCCATTGATCTATCTTTCTGTTTTTGTGCCAGTACCATACTGTCTTGATTACTGTAGCTTTGTAGTATAGTCTGAAGTTAAGGAGCCTGATTCCTCCAGCTCCGTTTTTCATTCTCAAGATTGCTTTGGCTATTCAGGGTCTTTTGTGTTTCCATACAAATTGTGAAATTTTTTGTTCTAGTTCTGTGAAAAATGCCAGTGGTAGTTTGATAGGGATTGCATTGAATCTGTAGATTGCTTTGGGTAGTAGAGTCATTTTCACAATGTTGATTCTTCCAATCTAAGAACATGGTATATCTCTCCATCTATTTGTATCATCTTTAATTTCTTTCATCAGTGTCTTATAATTTTCTGCATACAGGTCTTTTGTCTCCTTAGGTAGGTTTATTCCTAGATATTTTATTCTTTTTGTTGCAATGGTAAGTGGGAGTGTTTTCTTGATTTCACTTTCAGATTTTTCATCATTAGTGTATAGGAATGCCAGAGATTTCTGTGCATTAATTTTGTATCCTGCCACTTTACCAAATTCGTTAATTAGCTCTAGTAGTTTTCTGGTAGCGTCTTTAGGATTCTCTATGTATAGTGTCATGTCATCTGCTTTACTTCTTTTCCAATTTGGGTTCCTTTTATTTCCTTTTCTTCTTTGATTGCTTGGCTAAAACTTCCAAAACTATGTTGAATAAGAGTGATGAGAGTGGGCAACCTTGTCTTGTTCCTGATCTTAGTGGAAATGGTTTCAGTTTTTCACCATTGAGGATGATGTTGGCTGTGGGTTTGTCATATATGGCCTTTATTATGTTGAGGAAAGTTCCCTTTATGCCTACTTTCCACAGGGTTTTTATCATAAATCGGTGTTGAATTTTGTCAGAAGTTTTCTCTGCATCTATTGAGACGATCATATGGTTTTTCTCCTTCAGTTTGTTAATATGGTGTATCATGTTGATTGATTTGCGTATATTGAAGAATCCTTGCATTCCTGGAATAAACCCCACTTGATCATGGTGTATGATCCTTTTTATGTGCTGTTGGATTCTGTTTGTTGAGGACTTTTGCATCTATGTTCATCAGTGATATTGGCCTGTAGCTTTCTTTCTTTGTGACATCCTTGTCTGGTTTTGGTATCAGGGTGATGGTGGCCTCGTAGAATGAGTTTGGGAGTGTGCCTCCCTCTGCTATATTTTGGAATAGTTTGAGAAGGATAGGTTTTAGCTCTTCTCTAAATGTTTGATAGAATTCACCTGTGAAGCCATCTGGTCCTGGGCTTTTGCTTATTGGAAGATTTTTAATCACAGTTTCAATTTCAGTGCTTGTGATTGGTCTGTTCATATTTTCTATTTCTTCCTGTTTCAGTCTTGGCAGGTTGGCTTTTCTAAGAATTTGTCCATTTCTTCCAGGTTGTTCATTTTATTGGCATAGAGTTGCTTGTAGTAATCTCTCATGATCTCTTTTATTTCTGCAGTGTCAGCTGTTACTTCTCCTTTTTCATTTCTAATTCTGTTGATTTGAATCTTCTCCCCTTTTTTCTTGATGAGTCTGGCTAATGGTTTGTCAGTTTTGTTTATCTTGTCCAATAACCAGCTTTTAGTTTTATTGATCTTTGCTATTGTTTCCTTCATTTCTTTTTCATTTATTTCTGATCTGATCTGTATGATTTCTTTCCTTCTGCTAACTTTGGCGTTTTTTTTTGGTTCTTCTTTCTCTAATTGCTTTAGGTGCAAGGTTAGATTGTTTATTTGAGATGTTTCCTGTTTCTTAAGCTAGGATTGTATTCCTATAAACTTCCCTCTTAAAACTGCTTTTGTTGCATCCCATAGGTTTTGGGTCGTTGTGTCTCCATTGTCATTTGTTTCTAGGTATTTTTTTATTTCCTCTTTGATTTCTTCAGTGATCACTTCGTTATTAAGTAGTGTATTGTTTAGGCTCCATTGTTGTATTTTTTACAGATCTTTTCCTGTAATTGATATCTAGTCTCATAGCGTTGTGGTCAGAAAAGATACTAGATACAATTTCAATTTTCTTAAATTTACTAAGGCTTGATTTGTGACCCAAGATATGATCTGTCCTGGAGAATGTTCCATGAGCGCTTGAGAAAAATGTGTATTCTGTTGTTTTTGGATGGAATGTCCTATAAATATCAATTAAGTCCATCTTGTTTAATGTATCATTTAAAGCTTGAGTTTCCTTATTTATTTTCATTTTGTATGATCTGTCCATTGGTGAAAGTGGGGTGTTAAAGTCCCCTACTATGAATGTGTTACTGTCGATTTCCCCTTTTATGGCTGTTAGTATTTGCCTTATATATTGAGGTGCTCCTATGTTCGGTGCATAAATATTTACAATCGTTATATCTTCTTCTTGGATCGATCCCTTGATCATTCTGTAGTGTCCTTCTTTGTCTCTTCTAATAGTCTTTATTTTAAAGTCTATTTTGTCTGGTATGAGAATTGCTACTCCAGCTTTCTTTTGGTTTCCATTTGCATGGAATATCTTTTTCCCTCCCCTTACTTTCAGGCTGTATGTGTCTCTAGATCTGAAGTGGGTCCCTTGTAGACAGCATATATATGAATCTTGTTTTTGTATCCATTCAGCCAATCTGTGTCTTTTGGTGGGAACATTTAGTCCATTTACATTTAAGGTAATTATCGATATGTGTGTTCCTATTCCCATTTTCTAAATTGTTTTGGGTTCGTTATTGTAGGTCTTTTCCTTCTCTTGTGTTTCTTGCCTAGGGAATTTCCTTTAGCATTTGTTGTAAAGCCGGATTGGTCGTGCTGAAGTCTCTCAGCTATTGCTTGTCTGTAAAGATTTTAATTTCTCCATCAAATCTGAATAAGATCCTTGCTGGGTAGAGTAATCTTGGTTGCAGGTTTTTATCCTTCATCTCTTTAAATATGTTCTGCCAGTCCCTTCTGGCTTGCAGAGTTTCTGCTGAAAGATCAGTTGTTAACCTTATGGGGATTCCCTTGTGTGTTATTTGTTGTTTTTCCCTTGCTGCTTTTAATATGTTTTTGTTGGATTTAATTTTTGACAGTTTGATTAATATGTGTCTTGGCGTATTTCTCCTTTGATTTATCCTGTATGGGACTCTGTGTGCTTCCTGGACTTGACTAACTATTTCCTTTCCCATATTAGGGAAGTTTTCAACTATAATCTCTTCAAATATTTTCTCAGTCCCTTTCTTTTTCTCTTCTTCTTCTGGAACTCCTATAATTCGAATGTTGGTGCGTTTAATGTTGTCCCAGAGGTCTCTGAGACTGTCCTCAGTTCTTTTCATTCTTTTTTCTTTATTCTGCTCTGCAGCAGTTATTTCCACTAGTTTATCTTCCAGGTCACTTATCCGTTCCTCTGCTTCAGTTATTCTGCTATTGATCCCATCTGGAGTATTTTTAATTTCATTTATTGTGGTGTTCGTCATTGCTTGTTTCATCTTTACTTCTTCTAGGTCCTTGTTAAATGTTTCTTGCATTTTGTCTATTCTATTTCCAAGATTTTGGATCATCTTTACTATCATTATTCTGAATTCTTTTTCAGGTAGACTGCCTATTTCCTCTTCATTTGTTAGGTGTGGTGGGTTTTTATCTCACTCCTTCATCTGCTGTGTGTTTTTCTGTCTTCTCATTTTGCTTATCTTACTGTGTTTGGGGTCTCCTTTTTGCAGGCTGCAGGTTCGTAGTTCCTGTTGTTTTTGGTGTCTGTCCCCAGTGGCTATAGTTGGTTCAGTGGGTTATGTAGGCTTCCTGGTGGAGGGGACTAGTGCCTGTGTTGTGGTGGATGAGGCTGGATCTTGTCTTTCTGGTGGGCAGGTCCACGTCTGGTGGTGTGTTTTGGGGTGTCTGTTGACTTATGATGATTTAAGGCAGGCTTTCTGCTAATGGGCAGGGTTAGTTGTTAGGCATAGGGTGTCTAGCACTGTAGCTTGCTGGTCATTGACTGAAGCTGGGTGCTGGTGTTGAGATCGAGATTTCTGGGAGATTTTCGCCCTTTGATATTATGTGGAGCTGGGAGGTCTCTTGTGGACCAGTGTCCTGAAGTTGTTTCTCCCACCTCAGAGGCACAGCCCTGACCCCTGGCTGCAGTACCAAGAGCCTTTCATCCACATGGCTCAGAATAAAAGGGAGAAAAACGAAAGAAAGAAAGAAAGAAAGAAAGAAAGAAAGAAAGAAAGAAAGAAAGAAAGAAAGAAAGAAAGAAAGAAAGAAAGAAAGAAAGGAGAAAGGAAAGAAAGAAAGGAAGGAAGGAAGGAAGAAAGGAAGGAAAAGAGAAAGGAGGGAGGGAGGGATGGATGGAGAAGGGGGAAGGAAAGAAAGAAAGAAGTAAAATAAAGTAAGATAAAATAAAGTTATTAAAATAAAAACTAATTAAGAAAAAAAATTTTTTAAAAAGAAAAAAAAAAACAAAACACGGACTAATAGAACCCTAGGACAAATGGTGGAAGCAAAGCTATACAGACAAAATCTCACACAGAAGCATACACATACACACTCACAAAAAGAGGAAAAGGGAAAAAAATCATAAATCTTGCTCTCAAAGTCCACCTCCTCAATTTGGGATGATTCGTTGTCTATTCAGGTATTCCACAGATGCAGGGTACATCAAGTTGATGTGGAGCTTTAATCCGCTGCATCTGAGGCTGCTGGGAGAGATTTCCCTTTGTTTTCTTTGTTCTCGCAGCTCCCGGGACCCGCCTCTGCGTATAGGTCGCTGGAGGGCGTCTGTTCTTCGCTCAGACAGGTTGAGGTTAAAGGAGCAGCTGCTGCGGGGACTCTGGCTCACTCAAGCCGAGGGGAGGGAGGGGCACGGAGTGCAGGGCGAGCCTGCAGCGGCAGAGGCCGGCGGGACGTTGCACCAGCCTGAGGCGCGCCGTGCGTTCTTCCAGGGAAGTTGTCCTTGGATCCCGGGACCCTGGCAGTGGCAGGCTGCACAGGCTCCCGGGAGGGGCGGTGTGGATAGTGACCTGTGGTTGCACACAGGCTTCTTGGTGGCGGCAGCAGCAGCCTGAGCGTCTCATGCCCGTCTCTGGGGTCCGCGCTGTTAGCCGCGGCTCACGCCCGTCTCTGGAACTCCTTTAAGCAGCGCTCTTAATCCCCTCTCCTCGCGCACCAGGAAACAAAGTGGGAAGAAAAAGTCTCTTGCCTCTTCGGCAGGTCCAGACTTTTTCCCGGACTCCCTCCCGTCTAGCCATGGTGCACTAACCCCTTCAGGCTGTGTTCACGCAGCCAACCCCAGTCCTCTCCTTGTGCTCTGATGGAAGCCGAAGCCTCAGCTCCCAGCCCCGCCCACCCCGGCAGGTGAGCAGACAAGCCTCTCGGGCTGGTGAGTGCAGGTCGGCACCGATCCTCTGTGCGGGAATCTCTCCGCTTTGCCCTCCGCACCCCTGTGGCTGCGCTCTCTTCCGTGGCTCTGAAGCTTCCCCCACTCTGCCACCTGCAGTCTCCACCCGCGAAGGGGCTTCCTGGTGTGTGGAAACCTTTCCTCTTTCACAGCTCCCTCTCACTGGTGCAGGTTCCGTCCCTATTCTTTTGTCTCTGTTTATTCTTTTTTCTTTTGCCCTACCCAGGTACGTGGGGGGTTTCTTGCCTTTTGGGAGGTCTGAGGTCTTCTGCCAGCGTTCAGTAGGTGTTCTGTAGGAGTTGTTCCACCTGTAGATGCATTTCTGGTGTATCTGTGGGGAGGAAGGTGATCTACGCGTCTTACTCTTCCGCCATCTTCCCCTCCAACTCAGCCTGGTATTTTTTAAAACTTAAAAACTAAGCCAAACTAAACATAAATGTGATTTTTTTTTTAAAGCAAGTAATTGTTGAACGAAAATTAAGATAGGTGTTATCTGATGAGACAGAAGAATATGATAGTGGTGCAGAATATCCTGACAGGTAGAAGATGCTGGTAGTATTTTAGGTCATCAGTTTGGGTGGTAATTTAATCAGTTCAGTATATTAATAAATAATATACTCCTCACCATCTTGAGTCCTCACTGTTCTCCTTTTCCACCTTAAATTGCCATATCCATCATACTCTCCCACATATGTGATCCTCAGCTCCCTGCTCCTTTCTTGCTTCTTTGTACAACCCTGTTAAACTCCCACCCAAACCCCTGTTAAATCTATTTCTGCATCTGAACAACCATGCTAACTCATCTCACTACCATGAAGTGAGTCAATACTAAATTTCCTTAGTCTAGTGGTTCTCAAACTTTACGGTGTATCAGAATCACTGGAAGGATTTGTACATGGGCTTCATCAAGCAGATTGTTTGTTTGTTTTGGTATTGAGTTGTATAAGTTCTTTTTTTTTTTTTTTTTTTTTTTTTACGGTACGTGGGCCTCTCACTGTTGTGGCCTCTCCCGTTGCGGAGCACAGGCTCCGGACGCGCAGGCTCAGCGGCCATGGCTCACGGGCCCAGCCGCTCTGCGGCATGTGGGATCTTCCCAGACCGGGGCACGAACCCGTGTCCCCTGCCTCGGCAGGCGGACTCTCAACCGCTGCGCCAACAGGGAAGCCCTGTATGAGTTCTTTATATATTTTGGATATTAAGCCCTTATCTGATACACGGTTTGCAAACATTTTCTCCCATTCTGTAGGGTGCCTTTTCATTTTGTTAATTGTCTCTTGCTGTGCAGTAGCTTTTTAGTTTGATGTAATCCTGCTTACTTATTTTTGCTTTTGTAGCTTGTGCTTTTGGTGTCATATCTAAAAAATCATTGCCCAGACCAATGTCAAAGAGCTTTTTTCCTATGTTTTCTTCTTGGAGTTTTATGGTATTAGGTCTTATGTTTTAAGTCTTTAATCCATTTTGAGTTAACTTTTGTGAGTGGTATGAGAGAGGTCCAGTTTCATTTTTCTGCATTTTTTTCATTTTCCTAACACCATTTATTAAAGGAACTATCCTTTCCCCATTGACTGTTCTTGGATCGCTTGTCAAATATTAATTGACTATAAATGCAGGGGATGGTTATTTCTGGGCTCTCTATACTGTTCTATGTCAATTTTTATGCAAGTACCATGCTGTTTTAATTACTATAGCTGTGTAGTACTGTTTGAGATGAGGACATGTGAATGCCTTTGGTTTTGTTGTTCTTTCTCAGGTTAGCTTTGGCTATTCGAGGTCTTTTGTGGCTCCAAACAAATTTTTAGGATTTTTTTTTCCTGTGGAAAATGTCATTTGAATTTTGATAGGGATTGCATTGAATTTATAGATGGCTTTGGGTAATACAGATGTTGTGTATAGAAACACAACTGATTTCTATATGTTGATTTCACATCCTGCAACTTTACTGAACTTGTTCATTAGTTCTAATAGTTTTTTTGGTTCAGTCTTTAGGGTTTTCTTTAGATCGTATAATCTTCGAACAACAATTTTACTTCCTCCTTTCCAATTTGGATGCCGTTTTATTTCTTGCTTGACATTTTTCTCATTCCAATTTTGATTGCTTGCTGATTTTGCTGTAGCTTTATTTTCCTTTACATTGGAGACAGAAATACTGTCTTTATGTCAAAGGAATAAGTTTGTCCTCTAGCATCAAAACACATTGCTATTCTTAAATTGAGAATAGGTGTAAATGATGGGCTAACATCTAGGAACTATGTTGTAAGAGATGGAGTAGAATGAGAGACAAGACTGGTTACAAAATTTATTTTTCTTTCTTTCTTGTGTGTGTGTGCATGCCAAGTAGGTATTTGTATAAATTAAATACCTATTTAATCTGTAAAATACCCCTCCTCCCTTCAGATAATCAGCACTGTATATCTCCTAGGCATGAACACACATAAACAGAAAGCCAGAAATCCAAGATATCAAGATCACCATCTTGGCACTGGACTTTCTAGGGCAGTTTAACTGTTCCTATTTTCACTGACTTTTTAGACCTTGCCTTTTTTTTCCCCCTTTCTACTCAGATCTACTTTATTCACTTGCTTGTCATCCTGTATTAATCAGTTCTCTGACTTGAAACCATTGAGTGCTTGTGACATTAGTATTACCATCTTTTTCTGTTTTTAGAAGTAAAATAGTGTATTTTAAAACTTTAGTCTCCCATATATGATCTCATTTAATCCCCAAGACTACCCTATGAAGTTGGTGGAGTGAAGTAAGTTGCCCCAGCTCACACAGCTGCTAAGTGGCAGAGCCAGAATTATGACCCTTTCCTTGCCCAGTACCTTTTCTGTTACACTACAAACTTTTTGTTTAAGTTGGTTTTAAATTAGACCAGTCAATAGTTAACTCCCCCTGAAAGTAAGATGAAGACAGAATAAAGTTAAAACTCCCCTCTCCCTTCCCCCAGGAATACTAACTACATCAGTGGTATTACATCTTACTGCATCACATCGGGAGATAGTAATCTCAAATTTTTCCACTAAGTTTGATCACTTGGTTGAGGTGGTGATCATCAGATCTCTCTTTCTGAAGATACCGTTTTACCCTTATAACTAATAGACAATCCGAGGTAATACTTGAGGATCATTTGATTTCCAAAAACCTTCCTCCCAATACTCATCTGAGTAAATTATTACACTAGAAGTTGCAAAATAATTTCCCAACTCTAGTATTTCATCTACATGCATTAGCTGCCATTCTTGTTTTTGTTTTTTTTAAGCTTTTCCTTTTTCCTCATAACCTCACTTTTTTTTTTAAATTTGAGTATCACTATAGATGCAAGGACTTTTTAAAATCATTGTGTTATAATCCATTACTATTACTGCTTTTTTCTTGGATGCTTAAATTGTTCCCAGATTTGAGCCCATTTGTCTTTGAGTACCTCCTTGCTTTCTTGCACTATAAGATG
Organism: Orcinus orca; assembly: GCF_937001465.1. NCBI lineage: Eukaryota > Metazoa > Chordata > Mammalia > Artiodactyla > Delphinidae > Orcinus > Orcinus orca. The sequence goes on along the minus strand of NC_064559.1, from coordinate 134,543,281 downwards.
TTCCAGGCCCACTTTTTGTGTTCCCTGCAAACCTGGAATTAGCCTTTTTTTTTTTTTTTTTTTTTTTTTTGTGGTACGCGGGCCTCTCACTGTTGTGGCCTCTCCCGTTGCGGAGCACAGGCTCCGGACGCGCAGGCTTAGCTGCCATGGCTCACGGGCCCAGCCGCTCTGCGCCATGTGGGATCTTCCCGGACCGGGGCACGAACCCGTGTCCCCTGAATCGGCAGGCGGACTCTCAACCACTGCGCCACCAGGAAAGCCCCTTTTTTTTTTTTTTTTTTGAGAAAGAATATTTAGGAACTAAAATCTGATTGCTATTGTGAAGTCATGATATCTAGACCCTTTCAGTTGATAGACGAAGAAAATAAACCTCTTTGAAAATCAGGAGTTCATGCTAATTTAAATGGAGCCTCACAGGATTCTTTTTCAATTTAACCTCATTTCATATTTTCATCTCTCTTCTGCCATTATAGACCCTCAGTTTTAAGAGTCTATATGGTGATTCAATTTCATACTAGAAAGCATTATTTTTACTTGTTTTAGAAAAATTTGTTCAGTTTACCAAAGAGATCAGTATACTTTATTTGAAAATTAATAGGAGGGACTTCCCTGGCAGTCCAGTGGTTAAGACTCCGCACTTCCATTGCAGGGGGCACAGGTTCGATCCCTGTTCGGGGAACTAAGATCCCCCACATGCTGTGCGGCTCGGCCAAAAAAATATATATAATTAATATGAAAGTTTAAAAACCTCATGTCTCTACTTTCAATGCCTCAGTAGGAAATAGGCAAGCAGTGGTCCTAAAAAAAAATCGTTTTCAGGTGATTGTTGTTATAGTTCCTAATTTCTATTTTCTTTTTAGCTGTTTATACAAAGTCATCACAGTCACACATTTACTTCTCCAAGCGTACAGATTCACATTTTAGATTCTCAATGGAATCCAGTTCAGTATTTTTGACATTTACAGCATTATGCTGAATTGTAGCATTTGCTTCTTCATGCTTTTATATTTCAGTGAGCTACTTTTGAGTTGTTGGTTTACTTCTTGAAATATGGACATAATGCAATACAATAAAAATAATGAAAAATGCGTACTAACCGAAACTAAACAATATGCAAAAGACAAATACCTTATTGCCTTATCTGATAAACGCAGTCTGTGTAGTATGCATGAAATATTTAAGAGTGTAAGTATTAACAAAAGAGTTAGGTTTCTATGGAAATAGTAACTGCTTTTATCTTTTACAAATTTGAAATTGTGTGAAAAAACCTTAATCCCAGTAATTTTATCTCTGACCCCCAAACTGCATGTAAACCACTTAGTAGACGTCCAGGGATTTCTAGCATCTAAACACTGTAAAAAAGAGTTGTAGCTTTTTCTAATTCACCATCCTGGACTCATCAAAGCCCAGGATCTTTTGGATAAAGTAAATAAATTGCAATTCGATTTCTAAAGAACCCCTGATGCCTCCTTGGTACCTGCTTTATCTTTACACACTGATACTACTGCTTTACTCCTCCCTCAAGTTGTTTGTGTTATAGTCTAATTAGAATAGGTAGAAAATAAATGCCAAAATGGCCTTTAAATGTTGTCATTTGAAGCTAACACTCCAAATTGGAGACCTTTGAAATGAGACCTTTGAAGAAAAGAGCAGTCTGAATTGAAGTGTGCATAACTGTTTTGAACTGGAAATTACCTCTAGTTTAGTGAATAAAACCTATATAAATTAAATAAAACAAGGCATATATATTTCTTTTTTCTGTATTATGTCTTATACTTATCCATGTAGAGATGTCCAAGCATAGGATTCAGGAAGAGGACTGGGCTGGAGATATGAGGGTCGTTGGATGGTAACTGAAGTCACAGGGGTAGATGAGGTCACTTAGGGTTGAGTGTGGAGAGCAACAAGATAGAAGGGTCAACCAAGGACAAAATTCTAAGGGATGAGTAGAAGAGGAAGACTCAACAGAGACCTAAAAGCAGTAACCAGAGGTAGGAAGGAAATAAGGAGAGAATTAGTATTATGAAAGCCTAGGGAAAGAGAGTTTCAAAGAGGATTGAAAATGGACAACAATGTGAAGTGTTAATTGGTGAAGATGAGGTCTGAGATGTTCCACCTGCTTTAGCAACATGGATATTTTTGAGACCATGATGAGAGTAGTTTTACTGGTGTGCCCAGGGCTGAAACTAGCCTGCAATGCTTTACAGTGGGAATGAGGGGGAATCTTTCAAGAAGTTTGGCTATGAAGAGCAAGAAAGTGCCAGGGATCAAGGAGTTTAGGACACAGAAGACATTGGAATGTGTTTACATGTTGATGGGAGGGAGCAAGCCAGCCACACTGCTTGTAATCCCCACAGAACCATGCAGTATGAGGCCTCCTTGTTTAATTCATGGTGATCATCTTCACTCTTCCCAGAGATGGGGCTAAACCCAGTGAACTTAAGTGCTAATCATCTTCCAGATTCTGCTAAAGTAAAACAGTCTTTCTCTGACCATTCTCTCCCAACATAGAATTAATCAAATCCTCTTGTGTCCCCACCATAACCTGCAAAATACTCTCCATGCTTTATTGCATTTATTTGTTTACATGTCTCTTTTCTCCATAAGTTGTGTTTTATTCCTCTTAGATGCCAAGTGCACAGCTCTGTCGCTGATACACTGTAGTGTTCAATAAATAGTAATAGCCTTTTATAAAGCAATAACCTTCATTTAAAAAAATCAGGTATTTTGTGTTACCGTATTGGATCTTCACAACAACTCTGTGAAAAAAGCACTCTAATATTCTCATTTTATAAATAAGAAACTTGAGACTTAAGAGAGCTAAGTAACTTGTGCAAAGTCACATAGTAAGTGGAAGAGACAGGACTCAAACCCAGTCTGTTAGCAAGATTCATGCTCTTAAGCTCACTATAGTCAATGCAAGATTGAATAAATGAATGAATGGATGGGTATCAAGGAATTCAGAAGGACAAAATTCCCACAAATGAACTACCACACCATTTGTTAAACATAACACATACTGAGAGTGTCCAGTTAGTTGCTCAATAAATGCTTTCTGTTGGGAAAAAAAAAATGGAACAGTTGCAAAACTGACATGTAAACTTCCAGACTGTTAACCACTGGAGCCTTCTTTCTTATTCTTCCTTTCTAGAAGACAAAAAGGATTAACATCCATGCTCTCTTTGTTCATCTGTGTACACCTTGCTCCAAGAGCTTAATGATACAGATGAAAGAACATGGCACTTTTGAGGAAATGAAACTTCACAGTAGCTGGAGTATATGTAAAAACTGCAATGGAGTAGGTGAGTAAAGACTAGGAAATGCAGGCATTGTGGGCTGTGTTCAGAAAGGTGGGTTTTTTTGCTCGTTTGTTTTTAATTTTTATTTTATATTGGAGTATAGTTGATTTACAATGTTGTATTTCAGGTGTACAGCAAAGGGATTCAGTTATAAATATACATATAGCTATTCTTTCTCAGATTCTTTTCCCACATAGGTTATTAGAGAATATTGAGTAGAGGCCCCTGTGCTATATAGTAGGTCCTGTTGGGTGTCTATTTTACAAATAGCAGCGTGTATATGTTAATCCCAAACTCCTAATTTAGCCCTCTCCCAACCTTTCCCCTTTGGTATCCATAAGTTTGTTTTCGAAGTCTGTGAGTCTGTTTCTGTTCTGTAAATGAGTTCCTTTGTACCATTATTTTTAGAATCCACATATAAGTGATATCATATGATATTCATCTTTCTCAGACTTTATTTAGCATGATAATTTCTAGGTCTATCCATGTTGCTGCAAATGGCATTATTTCATTCTTTTTTATGGCTGAGCAATATTCCATTGTATATATGTACCACATCTTCTTTATCCATTCATCTGTTGATGGACACTTAGGTTGCTTCCATGTCTTGGCTATATTGTAGATAGTGCTGCTATGAACATTGGGGTGCATGTGTCTTTTCAAATTATGGTTTTCTTCAGATATATGCCCAGGAGTGGGATTGCTGGATCATATGGTAGTTCTATTTTTAGTTTTTTAAGGACCCTCCATACTGTTCTCCATAGTAGCTGTACCAATTTACATTCCCACCAACAGTGTAGGAGGGTTCCCATTTCTCCACATCAGAAAGGGTTATTTGTCATAGGGGCAGATCTAAATTTTGCGGGGCCAAAAGTATATACAATTTGGGGGGCCATCTTTAAGAAATCCATGATTTTGTATTTATAGCTACAGAATTAAGTTCAGAGCCTTGGAAGGGGTCTGTGCAAGTGCACCTTAAGTTTCATTAGCTTTCTGATAAATCACCTATGCCTCAGAGCCACTGAAGCATCTTCAGCTGGGAGAAATGTGGTTAGATTTGCATGGGGAGAATGGATCAGAGGGTTCAAGTCTGAAGCCTGGAGCAGTAGCTTGGAGCCACCTCAGCAACTGTGGGAGATGATAAAGGCCTAAACTAGGGTAAGGCAGTCAGGAGAGAGAAAAGTGGGTGAATAAAGCCTCTTCAGGTGGTAGAAACAAAGGACTAGGACTGACTACAGGTAGCCCATAGGGGCCATATACCAACCACATCACAGAAATGTCTCCCCAAGCAATGTGATTTCCACTTATCCTTTAAGGGCCTTTTCCAGTTAAGTACTTTTTTCCTCTTTGTGCCCTGGTCTTTCCACACAGGTACAATGAATGTCTCCTTCTCTCTGACTCCCTTGGGCTTTGTACACACCTCCATCTTATACTCGCTCATAGCGTCAGGACAGGGCATGCCTTATTCACCTCTTGTATCTTGTATCTCCAGAGTCTTCATAGTGGAGGATGAAGGAATGGCCTGCTTTGCTCTATATAAAGACATTTAGAATAATATAAAATATTAGGAAGTTTCTATGAGTGATTGAGATTCAACCTACGATTAGTTGTTGATATGAATTGTAGTTGGGCTCCAACATAATAAAAGTGTCCCTCTGACAACCACCACAAGAGTCATCCCTTATTTAAGTTTAGTTCTTCCTAATCTGTAGAGAAGTTCCACATATAAGCTGTCACTTAAAACTTATAGCGGGCTTCCCTGGTGGCGCAGTGGTTGAGAGTCCGCTTGCCGATGCATCAGGGGACACGGGTTTGTGCCCCGGTCCGGGAAGATCCCACATGCCGCGGAGCGGCTGGGCCCGTGAGCCATGGTCGCTGAGCCTGCGTGTCTGGAGCCTGTGCTCCGCAACGGGAGAGGCCACAACAGTGACCTCTCCTTTTTGTGGCCCATGTACCACAAAAAAAAAAAAAAAAAAAAAAAAACCTTATAGCCACTTGGAAAATCATCACATGGAGGTAGCAAAGAGACCTAGGACTAGCCCTTATTTTGCTACTATTAGTGTGACCTTGGACAAGTGATTTCACCTTACTAGTGATATGTGAACATTTCACCCTAATGTTCTCATCTGTAAAATGACGAAGTTATAGTAGGTCATTGATTTTTAACCTTCGTTTTCAAACAAAATCTTCAGCATTACTCCAGCACATAACAAAGTCAGAGCAGAAGCAGGCTGAGGGCCCAGTTTGTCACTCACTGGAACTAATTCTGAGGTCTTCCGTCAAAGCCCCTAGCCTACACAGTTTGATGTCCATGCTACTAGAAGACCCTTAATTAAATGCCTTAGAGCTGTCATTGACCATCTCCAATATGATGGTCGACTCAAAGTCACTGAGCTAAACTGTGGTATAAGGGCCAAAATCCAAGCCCCTCTTTTGTACTGAAGAGCAAGACCTCTGCTCACAATGACAAATTAGGACAGTGAAAGAGGAGTTGTTCAAATACCAGATAATATTTGTTGGGCCACAGCAATGCAGGAGGATGTTGAAAGTTCTGAGTCCATCATTAAGTTTTCTGGTGTCTCATAGCTGTAGAGCTAGAAGGAACCACAGAGGCAGTAAGGTCTTTCCAGAGAAATCTCTTACAGATCAGCTAAGTCTCTGCTTAAATACCTTCAGTGAAGTCTTCAACCTGACCATATGGTCGTCTGGGAGCTCCATGCAACTTTTGCATCCTAGACCTGTCTTTCAGAACAGTATAGAACAAAGTAGCCTTTCCAACATCTTTAAGAGCACTAAACCCAATTCTTTTGTGGTTTTAACTTTCTCAACTATGTCAATTTAAAACAAAATATCTTTTGACAGAATCTTAAATTCAACATAATATCACTCTTTGCTTGTTTTTATTACTCTTGTTAAGTACTTTACATACCAATGATCTTCTTTCCCAGATGTCTCAAAACATTTATTTCAAATAATGGCTGTCTTTTTCCCATTGTATATTCTTGCCTCTTTTGTCAAAGATTAATTGACTGTAGGTGTGTGGGTTTATTTCTGGGCTCTCTATTCTGTTCCATTGATCCATGTGTCTGTTTTTGTGCCAATACCATGCTGTTTTGATTAATTACTGTAGCTTTGTGGTATTGTCTGAAGTCTGGGAGAGTTATGCCTCCTGCTTTGTTCTTTTCCTTCAGGGTTGCTTTGGCAATTCTGGATCTTTCATGGTTCCTATAAATTTTAGGATTATTTGTTCTAGTTCTGTGAAAATTTTCATGGGTAATTTGATAGGAATCACATTAAATTTGTAGATTGCTTTGGGTAGTATGGCCATTTTAACAATATTAATTCTTCCAAGCCAAGAGCATAGGATATCTTTCCATTTCTTTGAATCATCTTCTGTTTCCTTTATTAATGTTTTATAGTTCTCAGAGTATAAGTATTTCACCTCCTTGGTCAGGTTTATTCCCAAGTATGCAACTGATTTCTGCATGTTAACCTTGTATCCTGCTACCTTGCTGAATTTATCAGTTCTAGTAGTTTTTGTGTGAAGTCTTTAGGGTTTTCTATATATAGTATCATGTCATCTGCATATAATGGCAGTTTTACCTCTTCCCTTCCAAGTTGGATACCTTTTATTCCTTTTTCTTGTCTGATTGCTGTGGCTAGGACTTCCAAAACTATGTTGAATATAAGAAGGGAGTGGGCATCCTTGTCTTGTTCCAGATTTTAGCAGGAAGGCTTTCAGCTTTTCACCATTGAGCAGTATATTGGCTGTGGGTTTGTCATAAATATCTTTTATTATGTTGAGATATGTTCCCTCTATACCCACTTTGGTAAGAGTTTTTATCATGAATGGGTGTCAAATTTTGTCAAATGCTTTTTCTGTGTCTATTGAGATGATCATGTGTTTTTTGTTTATGTGGTGTATCACATTGATTTGTGTATATTGAATCATCCTTGTGAACTTGGGGTGAATCCCACTTTGTTGTGGCATATGATCTTTTTTATATGTTGCTGAATTTGGTTTGCTAATATTTTGTTGAGAATTTTTGCATCTGTATTCATCAAAGATATTGGCCTGTCATTTTTTTTGGTGGTGTCTTTGTCTGGCTTTGGTATCAGGGTGATGGTAGCTTCATAGAATGTCTTTGGGAGTATTCCCTCCTCTTCAATATCTGGAAGAGTTTGAGAAGGATTGGTATAAGTTCTTTGTATGTTTGGTAGAATTTGCCTGTGAAGCCATCTGGTTTTGGACTTTTGTTTGGAGGGGACTTTTGCTTTGTAGGGAGTTTTTACAGATTCTATTTCACTTCTAGTGATCAGTCTGTTCAAATTATCTATTTCTTCTTGATTCAATTTTGGTTGGCTGTGTTTCTAGAAACTTGTGCATTTCTCCTAGGTTGTCAAATTTGTTGGCCTAATTGTTCATACTATTCCCTTATGGTTTTTTGTATTTCTGCAGTGTCGGTTGTTATGTCTTCAGCAAGTGGTGTTGGGAAAGTTGGACAGCCGCATGTAAATCAATGAAGTTAGAACACTCTCACCATACACAAAAATAAACTCAAAATGGCTTAGACTTAAACATAAGACATGACACCATAAAACTCCTAGAAGAGATCATAGGCAAAACATTCTTTGACATAAATTGTACCAATGTTTTCTTAGGCCAGTCTCCCAAGGCAACAGAATAAAAAACAAAAATAAACAAATGGGACCTAGTCAAACTTACAAGCTTTTGCAGAGCAGCAAAGGAAACCATCAACAAAATGAAAAGACAACCTACAGAATGGGAGAAAATATTTGCAAATGATGCAAATGACAAGGGCTTTATTTCCAAAATATACAAACAGCTCATACAACTCAACAAGAAAACAAAAAACCCAGTCAAAAAGTGGGCAGAAGACCTAAACAGACATTTCTCCAAAGAAGACATATGGATGGTCAAAAAGCACATGAAAAGATGCTCAACATCACTAATTATTAGAGAAATGCAAATCAAAACTACAACGAGGTACCACCTCACACTGGTCAGAATGGCCATTGCTAAAAACTCTACAAATAACAAATTCTGGAGAGGATATGGAGAAAAGGGAACCCTCCTACACTGTTGGTGGGAATGTAAGTTGGTATAGTCACTATGGAAAAACAGTATGGAGGTTCCTCAGAAAACTAAGACTAGAACTACCATATGATCCAGCAATCCCATTCCTGGGCATATATCCAGACAAAACTAATTCAAAGAGATACATGCACCCCTGTGTTCATAGCAGCACTATTCACAATAGCCAAGACATGGAAGCAACCTAAATGTCCACTGACAGATGAATGGATATACAATGGAATACTATTCAGCCATAAAAAAGAATGCAATAATTTAATTTGCAGCAACATGGATGCCACTAGAGATTATTATACTCAGTGAAGTCAGAAAGAGAAATACCATATAATATCACTTATATGTGGAATCTAAAATATGGCACAAATGATCCTATCTACGAAACAGAAACAGACTCATGGACATAGCAGACTTGTGCTTGCCAAGGAGGCGGGGGCTGGTGGAGAAATGGAGTGGGAGGTTGGGGTTAGCAGCTATTATATATAGAATGAATGGATAAACAAGGTCCTACTGTACACCAAAGATTCAGTATCCTATGATAAACCATAATGGAAAAGAATCTTTAAGTATATATAATGGAATCACTTTGCTGTACAGCAGAAATTAACGCATTGTAAATCGACTTCACTTAAGAAAAGAGGAATGATGACCTAAAAAAACCCCAAAACGGCTATAGCAGCCATAGGCTGTTGCAGATCAGAGAAAAACCATGAGGTTGTGATACTCTGCAGAAGAAGTTTCATGGTCACCTTTTCCCTGCTCCTCTTTCACCAAGTATAAGCTTGAGCGTCCTAGAATGGCAGTTAAAAGTCCCCCCAGCCAGAGAAATGCCAGTAAGGATCATGAATGGAAGTTTGTGCTTTTGAGAGATGCTGGCATCCCTGCAGCCTAGAGATCAGCCAAATAGTGGTTCTGCATGACACCTTAGGACCTTGAGATCCTGATGTAAGAAGTATGTATGTGTAATACCTGGGAGGGAGAGAGTGAGGTGTTCAGGGGGCCAAAAACCTCTCAGTAGCTCCATAATTTGCAAATGAGATTAAAACTCCAGCAACAAGAAAAGTCAGGGCCACTGACAATTGGAAATATTGGCATGGGGCAGAGAGGCCTCTTGGCTGGATTAGGACCAGATGGGTAATAGGCTGACCCCTCCCAGCTGTTCATCTTGATAATCAAAGTAAATCTTGCACCTGTGATACAAAATTAGCTCAGAAACCAAAGACAACCCTGGGTAAAGTACATTTGTTGCTTTGAACAGAGGCTTACTATCAAGAGATATTTAGTTTAAGAAGCATTTCATTCGGAGGAAGAGCTAAAAGAACAATTTCTAGCTATTAACTCCTTGTCTCCTGAGCGGATTTAAAAATAATTCAAAAACTCACTCTGAAGAGCTTTCCCCAAAGAGCCAGATACAAGTATTGCACTGAATAATTCTGTTCATTTATAAATTGAAAAGAAGTCTATTTGAAAGCTACAACTTAAGTCAGGCCTGAAGCAGCTTCCTGTGAAGTAAGCTTCAACAGTATGGTTCAGTGGAAAGGAGCAGTGGATTGAGTGATCAAGAGACCTGAGTGAGTCCCATCTCTGCTAAGTGAACTTGGACAAAGCTTTTGGTTTCTCTAGGCTTCTCTGAACTACAAAATGGGGAGATCAGACGGGAGCAAACTCAGATTCCATGAAACTTACCAAATCCTTGAACTAGAGTAATAGAAATTGTTCATAAAAGTGGCTTCCAGCAAGTCTTTGTTTTAAATACCCGAATGGAAGGGGCCACAGTAACCAAGTTTTCAACTCTTTGTTTCAAGATGCTAGCATGAACAGGATGGATCTACTTTATCTTCATAGAAATGGCCTTGCATAGCTCACTAATATTCCTAACCTGCTAAAAATGCAGGCCCCAAACAGCTTCACATTCTACGTATGATCAGCTCCCAGTGAGGTGGTTGCCCACCTATGTATGGGGAGTTTTTCCACACCTGGAGGTAAGGCTGTAAGCTCCACTCTCTAAAACAGCAAATACACCCCTCTGCCCACAGATTACTCTTTAAATCAGTTTTATTGATCCATGTTTTTAAAATGTATTCTAAAAAATAGACCAAAATGTTGACATAGTTGAGTGGCAGGAGCTAGGTCCCTCCCTTCCCTTTATGCTTAGCTGCATTTTCCTAGTTATCTAATACGTTTTCGTAGCCAGGAAAATGAAAAAACTAAACAAATCACATTACTATACCTGAACTGCACCTATGTTTTAAAAATAAAGCACAGCAAACAGCTGGAAAGAAAAAAAATGCCAAAACGCTGGTGGCTATTTTTGGGTGGCTCATGGATGTTTTCATTATGCATTTCCCAGATGTTCTATAATGTGCATGCACTAACCTTCGATAACTGCAAAAATAACTATTTTAAGATTTACTTAACTGGTTGCAGCTTGCAGAGTCAGGCATTACTGAATGGGACTTTTGTGGTCAATCACTAGAAACTGGGGAGCATTAGAGGAGGGAGGCTACTGCTCTCAGTTCATACTTGGAAAGATGGAGATGTGTGGTGCTGGGGACCAAAACATTAACCTAGGGACATTAACCTAGGATTTCTTTCCTTCTTCGGTCTCACTCCGGGTAAGATGGGTTCTACGTGCCTGGCGTAAACATTTCATCACTATCCTTGCAATCCTGTATTTGGGTTATATTGTTCTTGTGTTGATTTGTCTGGTGTTCTTCCACAGCTTTAAGTAGTAGTGTTTGAGTGTCCTACATTTTGTGTAAGGGAGAAATACCATTTGTCTTCGTGGTCCAATACCTATCCCCCTCCCATGGTCAACAGAAATGACAGTGGAAGTCTGATCTTACAGAGGGGAAAGTTCCTCTCTGGACCGGAGTTGCAATCTGCCCACCAAGCCCACAATAGGAGATTGTCCTTTTAATCTAGTGCTAACCTTTTTACAAATGTGTAAGAACCATGACACCTGTTTTATAGCAGTGGGTATGTTTGTTTAGCATGGATTCAAGTCCCCTGTACAAACTACCTAGCTGGCAAAAGGGCAAAATGTTGTTGGTCTTCGCTTACATTGCCTAGCTGTCAAGAGACCTTAAATCAGTGTTCCTCGGAGATGCAAAACATGTACACATCACAATCACCTAGGGGGAAGGTGCTGGTTAAACAAATTCCTGGACATCCTCAGGCCCAATAATCTCCATTTTAAATATTCTTTAGACTATGAGTATCCCAATTAGTAGAAATAACAAAGAACTGTAGATACACAGATTCTATACAGTGAAATGTAAACATTTGGAAATTGAAATCTGTCTCTGTTACTAATTATTTACTAGCATCATCTTCTGCTCAATAAGCTCACTGAGAAAAAACACATAAACATTCTTATATCTCTAAAGCCAGTGCCTTTCAAGGCCCTGTTCATCACTTCTTGCTTTTTAATATACATATATTAAGAAATCACACACACACCTCCTTTTAAACTGCAAACTAAATATGTTCAACAGTGGTTCCTCAAAAGCCTGTTATTTCCATAACTTTATTAAAATAAGAAAATTAAATATATATGAAAAAATAATGGAAAACAAGGACCTCTATCAGCTTCATTAGCTACAATATGCATTATTTGTAATTATAAATTATATAAATTATAAATTACATGTAACATAACTGTAACAAAACCTTTAGTTTTGAAAAATGTTTTATTCAAGAATTATGTAATTTCAAATATCTTCCAAAATACAGTTTCCTAGATTGCTACAAAAGGAAGCAAATTGAATAAGAAATGTCATTAAATATGTTTCACTAGTATATACATATGAATGCCAAGCAATTAATATTTAGCCCTGGAATGCGTACCATGTCTTTCGTTTTTCCTTATTAAAGGCTCAATCCAGCACTTTGTATAGGCTATGTACAACAGGCAAAAGTTCAGTGTTCATAGGAGTTTCACATTAGCTGCCTCAATTTATAGCTGTGGTAGTTTGTCCACAGGGGTGTCAAATTTGAAGTCTGTAGGAAACAGATCTGGGGCCCGAGGATAGATTAGCCTGTAGGACTGTCTGATTGTAACATCAGCAACACCAGCAATATCTCCAATTTCTAAAAGACAAAAATCAAAATATTAAGTTTAACTTCCATCCTACCTCCCCTTCTACTACCTGCAATATTAAGTTTAACTTCCATCCTACCTCCCCTTCTACCACCTGCGTTTGTGAGACATGGTACTATAAAACGTCTTAAGTGAAAAAGAAAACAAAATATTTTCAAAAACTAAAAAGTAGAAAGCAGGGCTACAGTAACAACAATAATAATGGTATTAGTACTTTTCGCAAAGCATTGTCGAATTAGTTTAAAAGGTTTACTATACGGAAAACATTTAAACAGTGCTCAAGGCATAGCACTATGTGTGATAGCTATTATATTGCTCATTGTATTTAGAACTGACTTCTTCACAATAAATTTTTTTGAGGATCACAGAATCTATGAATACATTCCTGTAAAGAAATTCACTTTATTAGTTCTGTGTTTAAAAGTTCCCCTGCAACGTCTCCCCTAGCTAAACCTCTATTAAGAGGTTCTTGTTAGGTTAAAACCAAAATGGGATCATGTTGGTATTTTTCTTTTTTAAAAAAATATTTATTTATTTGGCTGCTCTGGGTCTTAGTTGCAGCACGTGGGATCTTTGTTGCCGCGTGCAGGATCTTTAGTTGCGACATGTATGATGATCTAGTTCCCTGACTAGGGATCGAACCCAGGCCCCCTACATTGGGAGCTTGGAGTCTTAACCACTGGACCACCAGGGATGTCCCTATAAGTATTTTTCTACAGCCTCTTTTTTCTACTTAACATATCTGAGGTCAAACAGCTGTATATTATAGCATGATATAGATGTTTTTCACTATTATAAACACATACTTGAGCATATATATTGAGCTCACATGAGTTATTTCTACAGTCTTACAGAATCCAAGGATCCACTTTTACCATTCAAAGTCAGTGTCATACTTTCCTTCCATTTTTTAAACCAAGTCCCAAAGGACTGCCACTTGACAATTATTTGGTTAGTTATACTTAATCAAAATAGATTTTTTAAACACACCCTTTAATACAAACTCATTTTACCATCTTTTCAGAGCCAGTTCAAATCAGTGAGATTTTACAGCTTTTCAGTGTGGATGCTGCCATCAGTGCACAATTAGCTAATTTTAAATTTCCTTATCGTATGTTGCATTATATTTTTCTAGACATAAATACCAATCAATGTCAACTATGTGAATGTCAACTGGGTGCTGGGCAGCAAGTAATTTCACTACCTCACTTTTAAATTTAGAATTGACTGCTCCCTTTTCTTTATAAATCTTTTTGAGGATCATGGAACTAATTAAGGAATGCATGCTTGTAAAGAAATTCACTTAATACTTCTGCTTGAAAGTTCTACAACAGTAAATTCAAAAATAGCTGCAGAAGGTTTAACTGCTTATGTTAGCATTTTCACAAAGAAATTGTGAATAGCATACAAAAGAAGAAAGAGAACAGGTTTCACAGAAAGTTAAAATTTGATGGTCAACACATATTTATAGTGTGCCTCTCTGTAGGGTACCATGCCAGCCAATGAGAAACAAAGCATGGCCACCTCCTCTCAAGATTTAAAAAGTTAAGTTTTGAGGGGAAAAACAGACTATTCAAAATAACCAGGAGAATTTAGGGGGAACAAATAAAAACTTCTAAAAATGAAAAATGTACAAACTAAAATTAATTACTTAATTCAAATGAAAAAAAAGTTAAGTCTGTACACAGGGTTATGCCTCCAAATATTTTTATTTATGAGACACTTAAAATGCTGTATTTTCTTAAGTTTTGATGCTAAGGAACTACCTCTTAAACATGGGCTCTAGATATTTAGTGGCATCCCTCAGACATATTGCAGGTTCAGTTCCAGACCACTGAAATAAAGCCAATACTGCAGTAAAGCAAATCACAGGAATTTCTGGGATTCCCAATACATATAAAATTTATATTTACACTATACTGTAGTCTATTAAATGTGCAGAAGAATTATGTCTAAAAAGTTAATGCATATACCTCAACTAAAAAATACTTTATTACTAAAAAAATGCTAACCATCATCTGACAATTCAGGATTGCCATAAACCTTCCATTTGTAAAAAAAAAAAAATGCAGTATCTGCAAAGTGCAACAGAACCAGGTAGGCCTGTACCTGCTTCGTACTTAAAATGGAAATACAATCACATACTACAGCCTTCATTAATTTCATCACTACCCTTCCTGATGAACAATCCTACCTTTTTGGGTCCTTTTCTCAGCTGATGCCTGTGAGGCCATGTAAATGGCGGCTGCTGCCACAGATATTGGGCTCCTTCCAGGAACCAAGTCCAACTCCACAGCTTTACGGGCTATATGTGTAGCTGCCATCTGTACTTGTTTAGGAAGACAAAGGTTGGAACAAAACCTGGACATGAAGTCCCCAGTTGTAATCAGATCCACACTGGTTTCTAAAGCTTTCAAAATAAGTTTAAAACATCGACCGATTTCTTTCTTAGAAATTCGTGATACGGCACATATTTCTAAAAAGAGAAAAAAAATAAATCAATCAATCCACACAGGCCATGTAGTTCACTGTAAAATCTATCATTTCTGATTATAAAAGTAATATATTCTAATTGCAAAATTCAATCATGCCTTAAAGATCAATCTCTAATCCTCTCAGTGATACTTCTCATAGAGCTAATTTAAAATTTGTTAATTTAAATGTTTATTACACTTAAAAGAAGTTTTTAAAAAGTTAAATGTAGGTTTTAATATTTCAAAATATTAACTTCTCTTAAGTTTCAATTCATGCAAGTTTCTTCAACCAATCAAAAACTTCTTTGATATTTATGTATTAATGTTGTAAGGAGTATGTCAAGAAGATGAAAGAAAATACTCAAACTAAAGAAGGCTTCTCAAGTTACACAATGTCATACGTACATGCAATCCCTGAGATTACAGGCTATAGAAAAATGAGATCAAATATTTGACCCTGTTATTCTAAAAATTCAACTACCACTTTCAGAATAAATTTAACAAAAGCCTTAGTTTTAGCTGTAATAACCCAAAAGATGGTAATGATAATGGTCACTGCCTCTTCACTCTGACACAAGAAAACGTAAAAAATATTCATGGATGAAGGGTAATTATAGTCTTAAGCTAAAATGTGTAAGTATCACAGCAACACTGTGAATAAGCTGTAATGTTTTCATGGGTAAACTACAAATTAGATGAAAAACACTGGTTCTTGCAAAGCCTCCAACCGAAGTGTGAAAATATAAACTGTCTAACTCAAGAGAAAAAGTTTCATTCATGCTTTCTAAGGCTTGACTCCCTCACCTGTAGAGACCTGTGCTGGGAGCGGAAACTTTTCTGTGCATCCAGTGTACAGACTTACTACAAAGGCTTCTGATGCCAGGCCTCAAAACGCACAAGATATAGTCAGAAGATCCTACTAGCAAAGAACAGAGGGCATACATGGACTAACATGACTTTACATGGGAAATAGCCTGAAAAGAACATGATCAGTATGATCACAGAATTTTTGTCAAGGAATAAAATAAGGTGGTGTTTAGAAAGGTACTTAGGTGGATTACTGTATGTAACCAGGAAGACATGACTTATCTACCTACTGTCAAAGCTGCTTGACTTTGGTCTGTCACTTTAATATGAAATAGATAACATTTATATCTAAGCAACTAAAAACTTACCTTTAAATGTCCTAGGAACTCCTTCCTGTCTGCAGGCAATGTAGAGACAAGCAGAAGCTATGGCATCATTAGCCCTTCCCTTCAGGCTCTTCTGTTCATACACTTGCTTGAACAGATTATTTGTTCGATCCTTCAAAGCAGAGAAACTAAGTTTAATTAATTCTAGGCCATTTAATTAGCCACAATAGCAAAATTTCATGTTTTCACTAAATTATGCTAAGTCAAAGCCAGCATGGCTTAAAGACAAGAACTTACAACTATATTTCGAGGGAGGTTGATTCTGTCTGCCATGGTAGTGATTTCTTTGAATGCATTCATCATTGCCCGATCAGAACTACTCATGGTTCTCCTATTCTGGTACTTAGAATTACCGAATTCATCAAAACTTGCAGCTCCTGTACCCTATAAAACAAAGTTTTATAACTTTACACAAAAAACTTTGAAAACCTGAATGAACAATTTCTAAGAAAACTTAACTTATACAATCTGACTCCATATTACCCAAGAAATCTACCCTGAGCAACCTCTCTATTCCTCAAAAGAAAAAGTACCAGGTTAAGATGGTTTTAAAGAGGTTTTCTAGCAAATACTTTAAATGTAAATATATTATTAGAAAATCTAATAATATAAACCATCATATTAATAGACCTAGGAGAAAAGTCACATGATAATCTCCAAAGGTGCTTAAAAAAGTTAAGCAAACAAAACTCCCAAGTCCAAAGCCAGCACAATGATTAATGAAGAAACATTAGCAGCATTACCACTGAAGTCAGAAGACAAAAACACCTCCTACCGCTACCATTTTCTAACACTGTA
This sequence comes from Orcinus orca, assembly GCF_937001465.1. Classification (NCBI taxonomy): domain Eukaryota; kingdom Metazoa; phylum Chordata; class Mammalia; order Artiodactyla; family Delphinidae; genus Orcinus; species Orcinus orca. The sequence continues at coordinate 134,526,302 of NC_064559.1, read as the reverse complement.
TTAGAAAAACTAACCAACATGATGTAATTTTAATTATATAATGTTACTATATAACAATTATATTAATTACATTAGTATAATTATATTAAAACTCAGCAAGAGAAAGATTAGAAGTACAAATTTGAGACAGAAGTGATAAACTATTTGCAGATACTACCTTTGTATTTACCTAGAATACTCAAGAAAATCACTCAAACTGCTATAAATAATAAGAGAATTCATTAGAGGGGCAAGTTCAAAATTAACAAATAGAAATCAATAGCCTACATATGTGTAATCAACCAGTTAGAAGATGAAAGAAAAAGCTGCAATTACAACAGCAACAAAAAAGATAAAATATCTAGGGATCAACTTAAGAAACATGCAAGACCTTGATGAAGAAAACTTTAAAACATCCACTGAAGGACACATATGACCTAAGGAAATGGAAATGCATACTATATTTCTGGATAACAAGATTTTTTCCTTAAGAAGTCAATTTTCCCTAAGGCAATTTGCAAATCTTACAAAACTCAGTTGAAATAATACCCAAGTTTTGTTTTTTGTTTTTAAACTAAACAAAGTTATCCTAACTTTAAATGGAAAAGACAAGTGAAGAAAATGCTGGAAAAGGACAATAAAGCCAGATATCAGAACAGTGTGGGGTGGCACTGGACTAACTAGACCAGGTTAGAGAAAGCATGCAAAGTCCAGAAATATCCCCAAGTACATTCAGAAATTTAACATATGACAAATGTACCATCTTAAAAAATTTCTTTGCCATATAGGCATAAACAACTTTCAAAAGAAACAGGAGAACCTAATAGTGGTTACCTGTTCTGACAGGGAAAGGGGGCTGCAACAGAAACAGAGTTTAGGGGTCAAGGGTGAGGAAAAACCACTGTGGTTTTTTTTACATTTTTGTTTTTGAATCATGTATTTCCTATTGAAAAAAATTAAACATTAAAAAAGTCACAGCATTAATTAGTTGCAATCTTAAACATTTAAAACTGTCCTTAGTATACTTTTTTCCAGCCTGTAAAGCTAAAGCAAACACAGAAACCTCCTACTTTAAAATATTTCTGAATATTATAAACTTTTTAAATTAGCCTACACCATTTTTCAAACTTAATATGTAATTTATAGACCATGAAAAAATAATGACCTACTTTTGAATACTTTCTTAAAAATAGACTATGCAGTAATACAGATTCAGTCCTAAAATAGCATACACTTCCTTGATGAGTCCTTTGGAATAATGCCACTACTACTTCCAATTCAGATAACAGAGCAAAAAACAGCCAGGCTGCCAGGAAGATTATGCTCCTGCTTTATATAATAGCAGCAGGTACCATCTATTGAACACATTCTACACACTACATGTGTTATAGATACTTTACATACATTCCCATGTAACCCTCAATATCTCTATAAAGTAGTATTATTCTCACTTTACTGATGAGGAAAGTAAATTCACCAATATTAGAAAGTAGTCTATACTGAGATCCAATTTATCTTAGGTGGTATCGAGGGAAAAGAGAAAACATTCATATTCAAGGAACATGTCAATATGAACTCAAAGAACATACTACACTCAATTTTTTGTGCAAAACTGCTTCATGAAAACAAGGGCCTGTAACTTCAATCTATTGGTCTCCCATTTAAGATGGAAGAAATGCATAAGGCAACCATCATTCACAATAGTAGTACTGGCAAATCTTATTCTCAGATCAAGATTACTCACTGGGGCAGACTGATACTTTTGCAAAGTTCCCAAACAGGTCTTTAGTCAGTCTGCACCTGGTACTTCCTGCCAAATGGATTTATTACCTTGCCAATCATAGTAGACAAATCTCCATCACTCAGAAGAGGATTCTGAGAATCTCCAACTCGAGATGGATCTTTTGTTGCTTTATCATTGCTGAAAGTTCTCCACTCAGATCCTACATCGATAACCCGGTCACCTGAGAATATAAGTGCAAGTCTAAATTGTTTTGTCAAGGTGGGATTTATTTAATGCTGCTTAATGCCCAACTCGGCCCTATTATTCCCAGAAAATCTCAACACAAACATCAGGTTTCAGCTTAAGTATCTTGTTTCAGGCATTTGTCCTATAGCATTCCTATTGTGCCAGTCCAATAATAACCCTCTTTAAACATTATGCTATGATTAATCATATTCTAACTCCTGGAACAAAGAATTAGTCAAAATAAGGACAAATAGCAAAATAAAGCTATTCATATGTGATGCAAAGATAAAGTAATATAACCATGAAGAACCAAAATGTGCAACAGGCATGGAAAAAAACAGAAAACACTATTCACAATGGTATTAATACACACAGTTTAACATTTAAAAAATTACAAAGTTTTCATGGGCAATGCTCTGCAAAGATCTAAGCCTAAGGGTATGTTTTAGTAACTATTTGATGAAAAAATATTTTGGGCCAAATAATTCATACAGAATAAACTTTAAGCCTAGAAATCAGTAAGCAAGAAGCCAGACATGGGTAGATCTGATATAGATTACTGCTTTGGGGGGAATGCTCAATGGCTGGTAACACCTCCAACCACAGACAAGAGTTAACATGAACACATGCATATGCTAGTGATTGTGCCCTTTGTAAATGTTCTCTTTCAATACTGAAAGCCTTATAAAAGGTAGGTACCACTTTTATTGCTACACTAGAAATAAAACTAATTTGCCAAAGATCACACAGCTAAAACTGAAACGCGAATGGGATTCCAAAATCTGTTCTATACTGCATTCGTAAAACATGAGCTTTTCCACCAGCTGTGATAAAACTGAAAGCAGGAACCAGATCATTTTCATCTGTGCCTATACACAACAAACAAAGGAGAAAGGAATGGCAGAAGTAAGTTACCTCAGTAGTTAAAAGTCTGGTATTCGTAGAGAACAAAAGTAGGGATACCAAGGGAGGCGGGTGAATTCGGAGACTGGGATTGATTTATATACACTACTATGTATAAAACAGATAAATGATGAGAACCTACTATATAGCACAGGGAAATCTACTCGGTGCTCTGTGATGACCTAAATGGGAAGGAAATCCAAAAAAGAGGGCATATATGTATACACATGGCTGATTCACTTTGCTGTACAGCAGAAACTGACACAGCAGTGTAAAGCAACTATACTCCAATAAAAAAATAAATAAGGAAGGAATTAAAAAAAAAATAAGTCTGGTATTGACAGTCAATTAATATAATGGTTAACAGTGTGGACTCTTGCTGCTTAGCTTTGGACAAATTTCCTCATTTCTGTGCCTTCACTTCCTCAGCTTTAAATTTCCCCAGTAACCTCATTTTAAAGATTTAAACATTAAATAAGCTCATACAGGTTCAGTACACATGAAGTGCTTAAAAACCAGTTCAAAGTAAGTTGTTTGATATTAGCTATTTATTCCTATAAAAATAATAAGATAACATTCTGACATTTTGACATTCATTCTGAATAAGAAGAGCACCAGTTATAAAATATTAATCTCCATATTAGACTTTTACAGGATCAATATCAGAGTACTTTGCTGCAGTACTTGATCAGTAGGATCATTAGGACAGCAAAGGAGGCAGGGAGAGAACAGAAGGAAGGAACTACATGTAGATTGTGCTAAATCTTCTAAACGTTTTTATATATGGTACGTTAACTAAAATGCTTATAAATAGAGTACAGTGATCTGATCTTAGTGTTATATTTAAGAAAACAGGTAAATACACAACAGAATCATTCATTCCTGATGGTTTGGGGAAAATCTGTTTTTCTCTGAACGCTCAGGTCACCTGGGAATAACCAGATCTCACTTGGACTATCGTGTGTCCCTGTCACTAGGGAACTGGGATAGAGCTAGGATCCCCATTTGTCATACCTTATGCAGTAAGAATGACCAAGGAAAGCAGAAGCAGGGAGATCAGTTTAGGCAACTTCTGTGGATCAGAGATTGGGCAGGTGGCCCAAAATAAGGAGAAAAAGTTAAATTGATGGGATGGTCATGATGGATTTCTCTGCTTCCTCCTCATAAAAGCAAACATCACTAAACTTGGGAAGCAATTCTAATTACATAAATTAATAATGATTTTTAAAACTTACCCGAAAGAAACATAAAATCTGTAACTGTGCACTGAACTTTACTATAATACTAATAAGCAAGGCCCATGTCTCCAAGAGACCACTCTAAAGAGACTTGACTGTTCTTCCTTTTTACAGAATAGCTGCTTACAAAAAGTAGTTACATAAGCAAAACAAAATTACCTGTATTACCAACATCCAAAGACAGCCACTGTAAATATTCTGGCATATATTCTTTCTGTCTTTTCATTCATGTGTATATATATGTTTTTTTGTAAGATTAAAATTATATCATATTGTGCCTATTCCACTACAAGCTCTGTTCACTAAATTTCTATCAAAACACCAAAACAAGATTTTTATTTTTTATTTATTTTTTTTTGCGCTATGCAGGCCTCTCACTGTTGCGGCCTCTCCCACTGCCGAGCACAGGCTCCGGACGTGCAGGCTCAGCAGCCATGGCTCACGGGCCCAGCCGCTCCACGGCATGTGGGATCTTCCCGGACCGGGGCACGAACCCGTGTCCCCTGCATCGGCAGGTGGACTCTCAACCACTGCGCCACCAGGGAAGGCCCGATTTTTATTTTTTGAAAATATTTTTATTATTTATTTATTTGGCTGTGTCATGTCTTAGTTGTGGCATGTGGGATCTTAGTTTCGGCATGCGGGATCTAGTTCCCCAACCAGGGATCGAACCTGGGCCCCCTGCATTAGGAGTCCAGAGTCTTAACCACTGGACCACCAGGGAAGTCCCCCAAAACAAGATTTTTAGACAAAGTTTAGTCCCTTTAATAGCATCCACTGATCAAAGTGATACCACAGTGTCTCCATGCTTCATGTTTTCAAAGGGAGAAAAGTGAATCCAACTTTCCTAGTCAGTGAAATGAAAACACAAATGTACACAAAACAAAAAACTACTGTGGCCTTCAAATCTACAGTTACTTAATAAATTTAAGTTAAAAAAAATCAAATGTCATCATTAACTTTTAATATCTTAATTAACACAATGGCTGTATTAAGAGAATATTTTAGGGACTTCCCTGGTGGTGCAGTGGTTAACAATCCTCCTGCCAAAGCAGGGGACACAGGTTTGAGCCCTGCTCTGGGAAGATCTCACATGCCGCGGAGCAACTAAGCCTGTGCGCCACAACTACTGAGCCTGCGCTCTAGAGACCACTAAGCCACAACTACTGAAGCCCGCGCACCTAGAGCCCATGCTACGCAACAAAGAGAAGCAACCGCAATGAGAATCCCGTGCACCACAAGGAAGAGCAGCCCCCCACTCACTGCAACTAGAGAAAGCCCGCCCGCAGCAACAAAAACCCAACGCAGCCAAGCAGAAACTTAACACACCATTGCAAAGAAATTATATGCCAATAAAGATGTTAAAATTTCTTTTTAATTAATTTTAAAAAAAGAGAATACTTTATCTTTACTAACTCACATCTTTTAAGTCTCTCTGGGACTCTAAATATGATAAAATATTAGTTAGCCAACATGCTTCACTTCACAGCATTTTCCTTTTGGCCCAAAAGTAACTTACCATGAGTTTTTTTTAGTGCTTGCTTTGTACTGCCTCAAAAAAGACAAGCTGGATTAGGGAGAAAATAAATTTTAAAAAAAGCTGGCCTAGGATAGTATAAATAGAAAGACCAGAACTGGGTAGTGATGTAATTTTTCCACATACGTGGGAATGATCTACATGACTCATTCAACAATCTGTGGTTTGTGCTAAGAGCTATTCCCTCTTTTTATATGTTACTGCTCAAAACATAGCATTTGTAAAAAATAAAATTTCCAAAATAACTCAAAAAGCACATCATGAAACTACAACTAGACCACCAGATTAAGTGCATGAGTAACAAGAAATAGGGCAGATCATTCAGAAAAAAAGTCAGAATACATAAAGGATTTTCTTGGAAAACATCTAAATGGTCGCACTTTTAAAAGCTGCTCTGGAAGGAAACTGCATTACAGAATTTTTCAAGGAGTAAGTGTACAAGGCAGCCATAATGTTTGGGCATAATCAACCTTTGACAAGAAGCTGCCTGCCAATTAGCACATGTGCGCATAACACACAACCTCACAAAGCCTTCCACGTTCTAGAAACAGAGAAACATGCCAACTTTCACCAGTTCCTTTCTTAACCACACACTGATTTTTGTAAAATTAACACCAGATAGAAAGTCTATATATAAAGGTTTTTAATAGCGAAAATCATAGCAGGACTGTTATGTACATAATAGCACTACTCCTCCCTCCATCTATAGAGTATGATCTCTAACACTCTGATCAAGTTCCCCATCCAAAAAGGTAAACAGATTCAATATGTACATCTAGGTATTACACACATGCACAGTTCTCAATCCACGTATCAGTGGTGTCTAAAGAGTATTAACTAAGATATTATACTATATTCTACAACGAGTTTCATCTATTTTTTCAAGAAGAAATTGAGAATAATTGCCAAAATCATTCACACCAGTTTAAAACCGTTCAACTACTTCGGCACCTACCCACCTTATGATCTGGCAATTCCACTCCTAAGTATTTGCCTACAAAAATCTCACACAAGAATATGGGACTTCCCTGCTGGTCCAGGGGTTAAGAATCTGCCTTCCAATGCAGGGGACACAGGTTCAATCCCTGGTTGGGCAACTAAGCCCGTGAACCTCAACTACTGAGCCTGAGCACCACAACTAGAGAGCCCGCGCGCTCTGGAGCCCAAGCACCACAACGAGAGAGAAGCCCACGCGCCACAACGAAGAGCCCGCACGCAGCAACCAAGACCTGACACAGCCAAATAAAATAAATAAATAAATATTTTTTAGAAAGTCTCATACAGGGCTTCCCTGGTGGCGCAGTGGTTAAGAATCCACCTGCCAATGCAGGGGACACGAGTTTGATCCCTGGTCCAGGAAGATCCCACATGCCGTGGAGCAACTAAGCCCGTGCACTACAACTACTGAGCCTGCACTCTACAGCCCGTGAGCCACAACTACTGAGCCTGCGCTCTAGAGCCCATGAGCCACAACTACTGAAGCCCATGCGCCTACAGCCCGTGCTCCGCAACAAGAGAAGCCACCACAATGAGAAGCCCCCGCACACCGCAACGAAGACCCAACACAGCCAAAAACAATAAATAAAATGAAATAAAATAAATTTATTAAAATAAAGTCTCATACAAGAATGTGCACAGCAGCATTATTCATATTAGCTAAAAACTGGAAACCCAAATGTCCATCAATGGGAAAATGTAAACAATGGAAAACTCAGCAAGTAAACTACTAATAATGCAGTAACAAGTGCATTTCGAAAACACTATTTTGAGTAAAAAAAAAAGTCACACATAAGAAAAACCAACCATATTATATGATTTTATTTGTAGGAAGTTCAAAAACAGGCAAAACAATTTCTGAGGATAGAAATCAGTACAGGGATTGCTGGGTTGGGTTGGGTTGGAGGTGGGGGGCGAGGTAGAGGTGACTGACTAGAAAAAGGCATAAGGGAACTTCTGAGATGAGGGAAATGGTCTAATCATGTTTTGTTTGTTTGGTTTTTTTTTTTTTGGCTGCATCGTGAGGCTTGCAGGATCTTAGTTCCCTGACCAGGGATAGAACCCATGCCCCCTGCAGTAGAAGCCCAGAGTCTTAATCACTGGACTGCCAGGAAGTCCCTAAATATCTTGATTAGTGTGTTGGTTACACCAGTATATGCAATGACAAAATTTAAGACCATACATTTGGGATCTTTGAATTTTATTGTCTGCAATTATACGTTAATAAACTAAAAATTAAAATTCACCCCCACCAAAATACTGTTGAATTTGAATTAAACTGTATCAAACCTATACACTTTGGGGGGAGTGACAGAACAATTTTTATCTATCTTCTTGGACAAGGGAGTATACTCTTTCTCAAGGTCTTCTTTCAGATTACATGTATGTCACATTTAGACCTTTTTGTTGTTAAGAATCTCATTTTCTAACTAGTAATTGCTATAGTATTTTATATGCTTATATTCAACCACTTTTAACCAGTGGTTTTAATTCAACCACTTTTATATGCTTATATTCAACCACTTTTATAGTCTATTAATTTTAAACAATTGATCTGAATAGGGACTTCCCTGGTGGCACAGCGGTTAAGAATCTACCTGCCAATGCAGGGGACACGCGTTCAAGCCCTGGTCCGCAGCAACTAAGCCCGTGTGCCACAACTACTGAGCCTGCGCTCTAGAGCCCGCGAGCCACAATTACTGAGCCCAAGTGCCACAACTACTGAAGCCCAGGTGCCTAGAGCCCGTGCTCTGCAACAAGAGAAGCCACCGCAACGAGAAGCCCGTGCACTGCAACGAAGAGTAGCCCCTGCTCGCCGCAACTAGAGAAAGCCCGCCGCACAGCAACGAAAGCCCAACACAACCAAAAATAAATTAATTTTTTTTAAAAAAAGAGAATACTTTATCTTTACTAACTCACATCTTTTAAGTCTCTCTAGAACTCTAAAGATAAAGTATTAGTTAGCCAACATGCTTCATTTCATAACATTTTCCTTTTGGCCCCAAAGTAACTTAGCATGAGTTTCTTTTAGTGTTTGCTTTGTACTGCCTCAAAAAAGACAAGTTGGATTAGGGAGGAAAAAAAAAAAGCTGGCCGAGGATGTTATGAATAGAAAGCCCAGGACTGCTTTCTATGTCCTTATTCAAGTTGATGGAATTCCTACCACTTGAGACATGCCAGTCACCATGCTAGGGAAATAGGTTTCTAATAGTAACATTTCTACTCACATACCATTGGCCAAAGCCAGTCAAGTGGTGATGTTTAACTTCAAACGGAGTGGGGAAATACAATTGCACCATGTGGCCCAAAAGAGAAGAACCAGAAATATCAGGGAATAGTCATCAGTACCGTTCCACATGACAATTAGCAAATAAAACTCAGCTTTGTATTTTTGTGGATTTATGTACAAATTTATTTTAAAAAGATTGTTCTATGACCTCCTTTCTGTGTCACAAGACAAACAGGAATCAGACTTAACTTCATTGTATTCCATCAATAAAATTTTAGGTCCCTTCAAAGTAATGTTTTTACTGGTTGGTTGCTTGCAAATTTTTATTAATAAAACTTTTTAAATGTTAAAAGGATACATTCCCCAGTGGTACGTGGGAATCTTGATGTGCAACCCTAAGGGTCTTCTGTGAGGAATGTCAAGTTTTCTTCTATTGCACCTTTAATATTTTATCATATTCAGCTGGATCTTCAAGTAGTACCATAGTGGCTATCTTGTCTTTACCACTTTCCAAAATTCACTCTTTATATTCTCAGGTTTGTTTTCTGCTTTACTGATTCGATTTTCTAGAATGTTAAGTCAGCTCATTGCTATCGAAACAGTTTTACTGTGTTTGTCTCCTTGTACTATCTTCTTTATTTCTGACCACTTTTAATAGAAACATTAAGGAAGCTTTATTTCACTGATCACAAAAAGCAGTTATTTTCTATAACTTTTTCCTAGTAAACTGTATCAGAATCAGAATTTTCTGTTAAGTCCATAGGACCACTGTTCCTCTTTACTGTAGTTTGTATTCAAAAGCCTCAGGCTGATGTTTATGCTTATTCATCCTGTAATAAAGAATTATCAATCCAAGTCCAGTGGTGGCAGTGATGTTGGAAAACCTTCCAATCCACCACTGTTAAGTACTCCCAGCCTCTCTGGGTACTCACAAATCCCTGGCAGACAACAGAGAATCCAAACAAAAATAAACTCCCAATATGATTCCAAAAATGTATTAGGAAGGATACAGGTAGGTCTGTAATCAAAGCAAAAACAACAGCAACTTCAACGAGATAGAACTTTCTCAGGGTACCATAGTTAATAGTTTTGGATTAGTGTGACTCCCAGGCTCCTCCTATCTTTTTTGATAAGCCATCTTCATCATGACTTGCATTTTGTAGTGTATGATGGCTGCTGGTAGTTCCCTCCATCATGTCTGCATTCTAGCCAATGGGAAGGAGAAAAAGGGAGAGCACATCCCTTAGGGCAGGATCTAGAATTGCACAAATCTCTTCTACTTTGCAGTGCACTCTTAGAACTTAATCAGGTGGCCATAACCAACTGGAAGGGAAGCTGGGAAATAAATACAGTCTAGCTGAGCAGCCACAGGCCCAGTGGATTCTTATTATTAAAGAAAGAGTTGGGTAATAGATACTGGGAAACAACCAACATCTTCTGCTACAAGGAATAATGCCGGAGCAGGGGAGAGAGATAAGAAAGGATGTCCTGTAGAAACAAGGTACTTTGCTTGATAGTATAAAGGAAACAGTACACAAAGACAAATTAAACAGACATTTAACCTTCTTACCAGGCAAGCTATAAATGGTAAATACAACCAAAGATATTCTGTAGTACAATATTAAAATCATAATGGCTTAAGGTAGCAATTTTAACAAAGGGGAAAACTGCAACATATCAAAAGCAGCCAGGAAGCCAATACTGAAGATAATCTGACTTTCCAACCTGACCTAGACTCAGGATATTTTTGTTTTCTGTTTATTATTGTAAATTAATAAAGAAATTTTTTTTAAATATTTATTTATTTATTTGGTTGCGTGGGGTCTTAGTTGCAGCAGGCAGGCTCCTTAGTTGTGGCATTTGAACTCTTAGTTGTGACATGCATGTGGGATCTAGTTCCCTGACCAGGGATCGAACCCAGGCCCCCTGCATTGGGAGCGTGGAGTCTTATCCACCATGCCACCAGGGAAGTCCCAATAAAGGAATTTTTAAAAAGGGAATATTAAGAGGAACTGCCCAGAATTTCAATTCTTTCTGCCATCTTGTAAGCATTTTAGCATACCACCTTTGGTAGAGAATTCAGAAGTAAGAGTCTTAGAACAATATCCCCCCCAAGCTACTTGTTTTCATAGGCTAGATTTATCTAAAACCATTTAGTTTAAAACTACAAAAGTTTTCAAAATGTGCTAAGTCAAAAACTTCAATAATCAAAATGTATTATTATTCAAGATGGATAAATCCAAAGCACTGAATTTTTTAATTAAAAAAAATCAAGGTGCTCTGGAAAACTGTTTAAGCCAAGACACTGTATTTGTTAAATCTAATGCTGAAAATGAAATGCATCATTAGTTTCCACACCTTCCTCAGTCACCTAACCCTTCCTACCATTCCTTCTCACATTTCAAAGAATCCTGATTTTTAGTCTAGGGTTACTACACATTCTTATCAGAAATCTTGCATTAAAGATAATTTTGAAGGGAACTTTGATCAAGAGATATTTTATAAAGAAATACTATTAATAATATAGTCAGTCTCTAAATCAGTTTATGTTCCCACAATGTAAACTGGGTACCAACCCAAAATGAATTATCCACTAGAAACAAACCATATCATGGTTAATTTCCCAGACCAGCCCATAAAATCCTATTTTATCCATGCTTAGACCATTAAAAAACAATAAAAAAAAAAAAAAAACCCTGTACAAGTCAACAGTGTAACTACCATTAGGAAAACAGTTTGTAAAGGAAAATAATAAGTTCCATCCTTGAATATGTGAACAGACCTTGCTTTTCCTGAAATACGGGCAGGTCTGCAGCAAGCAGCAGCAGCAGCAGCAGCATCTAAGCTAAGGAGCCCTGGCTCTGGTAGAAGATGCATCTTAACTTAGTCACAATACATTTAGTCCTTCACATACTAATATTGATACTTTCAGGCCTCCATCTTATGGCACATGTTTCTTTTCCCCTCTACCTGGAATGACTTTCCCTCCATAAACCCTTACTCATTCTAATGATCATGTTTTCAATGTAAATTCAACAGTAATTTCCCTAGGAAGTCACCACTTCCTTCCTATGTGTTCTCACCAAACTTGGAAGATCTGTAATAGAACTTTTACCACTCTTTGTTGTTTTAATTTACCTTCCTCCTTTCCACACAGTAGACAAAGAATTGGTCCAGAGCTTGGTTATAGCATCTCATCTTTCTATCACTCTCCTTGACCAGCACAGTGTTTAATGGAAACATGTAGTACAAAGACCAAAGGCTTTTCAAGTCCAATAAATCTGGATTTAAGTGGCTGTGTCACTTACTAGGTGTAGAATCTTGAGCTAATTACCCAAACACTACAAGCCTCAGTTTCCCTTTCTTTAAAATCAAAAAACTACCTCAGAGAGTGGTTGTGTTACCCAAGTAAAATTAGTGGTTCTCTGATGCTTAAGAGAAAGTAGCATCTAAATTAAAAATTTCTGAATTAGGTAAAAAGGCTGTGTCTGAGAGCTTACAAGAGATGACAAAGCAAGAATTTGAAAGTGAATACAAATATTCCTTAATTTTAAAATATTACTTGGCTATAGTAAACTAAAGCTGAATATTTTCCTTTAGGAAACACTGCTAATGCAAATTTAAAGATGGTAATCCGATAATGTTTAAAATACTACAATTGCAGCATTAAATATGCCAGACCCATAACAATAACTAAAACACATTTTGCAATTGACTTGCTAGGAAGAATGGCATCTCAGATTTGGAATCACCCTTTTTTTCTACAAGGTTAAGAAAAAAGGAGTACTTATATCCCTAAAATACGTATCACTGAAATCTCATACTAAAATTATACTATGTATTTTATACATTATCTCATTTTATTCTTAACAATTCCTAACAAATCTGAGATGTATGGTACATGTCCTTTTGGGGGGGGGTGTACTCATTTTACACATAAAGAAAGTTAAGCTTGGAGAAATTATGTAACTTAACCTTAGTTACATAACTTATTAAGTAGTAGAGTCAAGTCTAGACTCCAGGGCCATTGACTCCTAGTTACCCTAGGAACTATGGACACATAGATATCTGTCTTATAGGAATTTGCAGTCTAGGTCTGGAGACATGGGAAATATGAAAGCAAAGATGAGAAGCCTAACTGTACAGAGATCACAAAGAATGTGCCAAATTATAAAGTTTACAGGATAGATCTGTGTTTCTTAACATGTTACCAATGTATGACCTGAGCTAGGGTTTCTGGAAGTGGGGCCTGGAATCTTTTTAAACATATTTCTCAGCTGATTCTTAATGCACATTCACGTTCATGTCTCAGATTCACTAGTATAAACAATATCCAGAATGAACTTAGGAGGGGAAGGTCAAATCGACTCATTTTTCTCTTTCAAATTCATCTAAACTATTTTCCCGTATTTTCCTTATATTACTTTTTTTTTTTCTTGCGGTACGCGGGCCTCTCACTGTTGTGGCCTGTCCCGTTGCGGAGCACAGGCTCTGGACGCGCAGGCCCAGTGGCCATGGCTCAAGGGCCCAGCTGCTCTGCGGCATGTAGGATCTTCCTGGACCGGGGCACGAACCCGTGTCTCCTGCATCGGCAGGCGGACTCTCAACCACTGCGCCACCAGGGAAGCCCTCCTTATATTACTTTTAAAATCAATGGAAGAATTCCATTTTAAATGCTACACAAAAAGTGGCTTTAAGTAGAAATGATACCACTAGTTCTAAACAACACCTCATTGTGAAATCCTAATTTATAAAAGTCTTGATAACCAATTTCATGTTTTAATAGCTGTTACGACAGCTTACTAACCTTACACTTTGCAGCCTATAAATCATGCCCAAACAATATACAAGGTCAAACTTATGAACAACGTGATAATCTAAATATGATTATACTGCCACCTAGTGCTCAACTTTTAAAGTGTCATAATCACACAGGATTTGGAGGAAAAAACCCACACAGTGCTGTTACAGCCAACATGGTAGAAATGACAAAGCTTTGCTTTAAAAATTGGCCCTATTTTAGAGATCACTACCAATATCTTAAGGGTCACTGATGAGACAGCCAATGACAAATCATAATACTTCATACGTCTAAAATAACAATCTTATATTTCAAATACAAGAGGAAAGTCAATTAAACTATTACATGTTATAAGTAGTACTACAAACAGCTACAAAAAATTGGAAACAACCTAAATTACCTGAGAGACTAAATACTACACAACCATTTAAATACTGGGGAAAAATTAAACAGGACATCAAACATGTAACAAATGGTATTTTCCAAAGATGGCAGCAATAATATTTCCCATCCACATGTTCTTCTGCAACATGACCTTGTCACCCTCACATTGAGGTGGGGCTATTTCTCCTCCCCTTCCAATCTAGGTGGGTCCTAGGGCTGCTTTGACTAATAGAATGCAGAAGGGACCCTGTTCCAAGGCATAGCCCTTAACTACTTGAGTCCAGCTTCCGTTCTCGCTGAAAACACTTGCTCCTGGGACATTTCTCGTAGAAACCAACCACCATGTATGAAATATGACTACTCTTAACACAACTATGGAGAAGCTTTAGAGGATGACAAACCTCTGTGGGGAGGTCAAGGAACAGAAAGGCATCAAAATGCAGATGAAGATGCCGTTATGGAAGTGGATCCTCCAGGTCTAGCCAGTGCCGAAACAATGGCCCAGATGAATCCTTCCCAAATTAATGACCAATAAAATTATGAGCAAAATGAAATGGTTGTTATAAGCCACTGAATTTTGAGGTGATCTGTCATGTTACTGAAACAGAAATTGGTTCCTGAAAGTACGATGTTGCTTTAAGAAAGTCCTAAAACACATGGCACTGGTTTTAAGACTGAGTGGTGGGCCTCAAGGAGTCTACCAATGAAGGTTTGAAGGACAGTGAGAAAGGTGTTATTAGAGACTAGAGAAAAGGTATATTATATAAAACATTTTTTGTATTATGAATTTCATTTAAAAAGATAATAGTAATGGGCTCTTCTACTTGATAACTCAGTTGAGAGGGATAATATATGGCTCTGAAGGTAACAGTTGAGCAGTATCTAGTCTTGGGTTTAAAATTAAGGGGAGTTAGTGACAACAGGCTGCTTTAAGTTTCAAGAACATATTAAATATTAAGTAAGTACAGAGTGGTCCAAAAACAATTCTGAAAGAGTTTGTTTCTAAGGTTGTCTGGTGATTATTTAAACAGAAAGCTATTCAAAATGCTTATTCAATAAATATGTTATAATATAAAAACTTTCAGACAATGTAAAATTTCATGGCAAGTACAATCAAACTATGTACACCAAGATTATTTATTAGGAAACACATGATTATGTTGTCTAGATATAAATCTCCATGAACATCAATATCTCAAACATGAAAGAAGCCACAAATTTTATGCCCTCAATGGACTGCAGAATATTTGTCCAGCTTAATTTCTTCCCTATTTCCATAGTATTAGAGATAAAGGTTGAATTGAGCTGGCAACAAAGCATATGCCTTTAAACCAACAAGATGATGCAAATCTAAATTTATTACTGATACATGACAATGATATACATTTGTGTATGTACGTATGTATATGTTATTTTTAAAATTTAGACCCATGGAATGTCATGATCAATTAAACTATTCTCAACATAATTTGACTGATGATATCCCTAGCAAAACAGAACTTTTTTAGCAGACTCTTGCCTGCCTCCCCTTGTCTAGTCATGGAATAGATTCTTCACTTGCAGGACATCATATTACACATTTAACCACAATATCTGTGAATAAGGCTACTGTATATTTTAAATCAAGTGTTTGTTATATTTTACATCAAAAAAAACAGTATCATAAACAGGTATTTCTATATATAGAGAAGTTTAATCAGATTATATTTTTAAGTTTTCAGGTCTTAAAATTTAGCCTAGTAGGTTTAGTTAGATTGAAAAATAGTAGTTTTGATGCTGTTCAAGACTAATAATAAAGCAAAATTAAAAGAAAATTAACTTCCCTTGGTTTGATATAACAGAAAAATGCAACTAAAAATTAAGGATTCCAAGCACAAAAAAGCAGGTAAGCCTTGAGAATTATATCTTCCTTCTCCAGTTGCTTAATTTTATTTACCCAACTATCTTGCTAGTCAAAGTGGAAGTGAAGCTGATGGAAAGACTGGAAATATAATGCAATATTTTTGCACTACTTCTTTTTAAGTGGCTACAGAAGTTAGGAGAGCCAAGAATCTGAAATTATCTTCAGTCTTCTGTCTCTGTCTCACTCTTACATATTATCAGTTCAATCTTAATACTTTGGAAGAGACAGAATGCTCTCATTTAACTTAGGGGTCAGCAAACCTTTTCTTTAAAGGGCCAAAGTAAATATTTTAGGCTTTGCAGGTCAAGAGGCCAAACTGACTTATTTTTATTCTTTTATTTTTGTGAAGAAATTCTGCTGTGATGAGATATTCCACTATATATTTTCTAAATTTTCTGACCATTGTTTTCCTGAGTTAGTAGTATTGTGATAAGTGCTTAGTCTGGTAATGTCAACGTCTGTTGTATTCTTCTGGCACATCTACAGTATCACTGCATAATGAACACAATGCTTTGCCATCTAATTCAGTAACAAATAACCTACGCTCCACTGTGCCTTAAAAGCATGACATTCAGAGTTCAGCTTTTTTTCTCATTTTGACATGATGAGTATGCAATGGTAACAAAATAAATAAATAAAATGTTTCAGTATGGAGATATGCCTGGCACTCAAAAATGCTGTGGGTTTATAACTGCTTCACTGGGATTTGTAGTGCACTAAGCAGCAGTGTGATGTGATGAGAGCACCACATATGGTTTCTGTTGCAACCACTAGATTCCGCTATTGTAACATGAAAGCAGCCATAGACAATATATAAACAAATGAGTGTAGCTATGTTCCAATAAAACTTTATTTATGTGTACTGAAGTTTGAATTTGATAATATTTTCATGTGTTCCCAAAATTATTCTCATTTTTTTCAAAATTAAAAAACATAAAAGTCATTCTCAGCACACACACCATATAACAACAGGTGATAGGTCACAGTTTGCCAATCTCAGATTGAACTCATTTTATTACAAAAGACAACGGCAGGATAGAAATTTGGCTCCCATGCAGGCAGTGGAGCTAGACTGCCAGACTACTTAAACTCCCGTTTCTGCACCTCTAAAATGAAGACACCTCACAAGTGTCTCCAAGGATAAACTGAGTGAATATGTAAGTTACTTAGAACAGTGCCTAGCATATAAGTATATTAACTGTTAATACTGCTTACTGAGCAGAATATAATTGCAGATGGATTCCGATTCCTATTAACAACTCTGTATGATTTAAAACTCCCACTGGAGGTCTGAGGCAAGCAGTCTATTTGCATGAATATTACAGATGTCCTCCAAGCAAGACACTTCCACAGTATATCCCCACCCATGTTTCTGTTATACTTCCCACAATCCTACTAGCAGTTTCAACCTTGAGTATTTCAAACTTCAAGTAGTACTCCTTTTCTCAGGTGCTGGTGGCAACCCCACCGTAAGAAAATTTTTGAACATACTATCTCTATCCTAAAGTTATGCTACATATCTAGATTAGTGAGAAAGTAGAAATAAAAGTGATATTTTAAGAAGTATTATTTTGACACTAACAATTTCACACTAGAAATTCATAAACAAATCATTCTGTATGAGCAAATGAAAATTAAATCATTTTTGATGACTAAAAGGCCTTGGATGACACTCAGTACCTTTATAAAGATATACCTTTATTACTCCAAAATAAATCATGCTTATCTACCTTTATTACTCTAAAATAAATCATATTTAAATATACAAAAGTCGCAAAAGTTAGATTACATTTATTCATTATTTCATATGCACAAGAGTGCAAATGTTTAAGACTATGGATACAGGAGACAAAGGACTAAGGGCCTTTTCTTCTGGATCAGCTATCTCAATTTTAGATGTTCCCTCCTACCCCACATTATGAAATATATGCGTTTGTACAGACAATAAAATATGGTGTCTCTGATTTCACTCTTACTTATTTCCTTTTTTCTAATTATTTTTGTTTTACAATAAATATGAATTACCTGTAGGGGGAAAAAGTCAGAATGTATTCATTAAAAGAGAGTTTGGAAAATACACAAAAACAAAATGCCCCAAATAGTGATTTCAGTTAAAACCATAGTAACTGCTCACCTACAACCAGGCCACATTCAGGACAGATCATATCACCAGCTCTGTAGTCCTCCACTAAGATCGCATCTGGATGGTTTGGACATGTGACTCTTGGAAGAGCATCCAAACTAAATGAAAAAAAAATTTTTTTTTAATATCCTCCTAACCAACATGCAACAAAGTACTAATCTTTTGGGGGGAAAAAAGAGGAGGATTTTGAACATTTTTCCAATAAATTTATAATACATTTACATTTATAATACATTTAAGCTAAATTCTCAAAGTAAAAATCCTAGGTTACGTTACTTTAAATCCTAGCTAGTATTAACAGACACAATTGGAATTGTTTTTTGTAAGAACAGTTATTGGTTTGCAGAATGGAAGGCTTTAAAAACTTAAATGGAAAACAAGTGTTTTTTTTCTTTTAACATGTAGGCTACTAAAATGTTTATAAACCTTGATTAACATAGAAATGACTAGCTACCATAATAACGGTGCAACATTTACACATAACCATCTGGGTTTGTGACCCTTGCCACTTATTTCTATGGTCAAATAATGAATTTCAAGTCTTTGTTTTCTACGTGCTGCATACCTTAGTAATACACTTAGAATAGTACACTGAACCTAAAAGGTATACAAATGAGGGTGGTAGAGGTGGCTAGGACCTGATGATTTCATTTAGACCAGAACTAAGTTTGTGAGCCCTCAAGAAATTGTTTCAAGATCTACTTTTTAATCTATCTGTGATATTAACAATTTGTTTGATTAATTTATTTTGAAAATAAGGCAGTCTGGGGAAGACACATCAGCCTTAAATGACCTAACAGAATCAGTTCTAAAAAGCATCAAAGATATTTAACATAGATTTAGTAATTATTTCTGTGGGTGTGGCCTTACAATCACAAATGTCTGGTATCACTGAAAATAAGCCCTTTTTAAAAGTTCACCTGAAGTTAATACAGAACAAGGTTATGTTATGACCACCACAAATATACACATAAAAGACAACATCAAGCATTCTTAAAGTATGTAAATAGGTATCTGTGGTTTTGGATAAAGTTTCTCAAAGTAGCAAACAGTTCAGAATGTTAACTTTCAACATAGGTGATACCCACAGAAAAAATGATTAAGTAATCCATATTCCCAAAATTTATATATTCAGGTTAACCAGAACACATCTTGGATCTTTTCACTGCGGAAAGAGGGAATGGAGATTTGTTTTATATTCACGTTTATTCCATAAATTTCTACTAGAAAAATATTTTAATAAATTATGA
This sequence comes from Orcinus orca, assembly GCF_937001465.1. Lineage (NCBI taxonomy): Eukaryota > Metazoa > Chordata > Mammalia > Artiodactyla > Delphinidae > Orcinus > Orcinus orca. The sequence continues at coordinate 134,506,969 of NC_064559.1, read as the reverse complement.
CAAATAAAACATTAAGAAATTAGTATAAATTATTAAAGAAAACTATGTAAAAATAAAGGAAAATGTTAGTAAAGTAACAGTAATTACAAATGCATAAAATGGGCAGCCATGTGGCACACAGCATACCAAGGACTGATATATTTCATACTATTAATAAGTAGACATACTATTGTGTGCGTGTATATGTATATAAAAATGATATGGAAACATCTCAAAGATATCCTAAGTGAAAAGAGTAAGGTGGGGATTTTACAGAAAACTGAAAAAAGTATGAACTACAGTTATATGCAGTAACATGAATAAATCTCAAAATGCTGATAAAAGAAACCGGACACAGAGGAATACATATACATTTATATATAAAGTTTAAATCAGGCAAAACAAACCTATGGTGTTAGAAGTCAGGATGTGGTTACGTTTGGGAAGGGGTAATGACTGAGGGCATAAAGGAGGCTTCCAGGGTGCTAGTGGTATTTGATTTCTAGACTTGGGTGGTAGCTATGTGTATGTGCTCACTTTGTAATTGAACTGTACACTGTGTGTGCTAATTTCACAAAAAAGGTAAAAAGGTAGCACACAGTGTTTATATTAGACTACTTTTTCGAAGAAGAGAGGTTAGGACTATATGCATATGTTTGTGAAACCACAGAATCACTATGAAAACACCAAGAAACTGGTTATAATGACTGCTTTGGAGAATTAGATGGCTAGGAGCTAGGGAAAGAAGGAACTGCTTTTCACTATTCTTCTTGCTTTTCTATGATTTGCCTGTGTTACCTATCCAAAATAAAATGAAACTGTGCTCAAGCAGTCAATTTTAATGAAATTACGCACAAGGGTAATACAAAAGAAGAAGCACAAGAGTGGGGTGGTGGGGAAGTAAGGGAGAGAAACAAGAGGGAAGGAATGGAGTAAACCACCACCACTGAGATTAAAATAATTCAGGCTGCCTAAGAAGCCACATAATGCCAAACTTCACTTTATAGCTATCATGTATTAGGTGCCTACTATGTGTCTAGTACTATACATATATTATTAATCTTCATTAGCAATTCTGAAAATTAAGCATTACCTCCATTTTAAAGATTATGCTCAGAAAACGATTTTCCTAAAATCACAGAATAAGTGGTGGAGTTTAGATTTTAAGTCACAACATTTGTGTTCTTCTCTGTGAAAACACCAAGCAGTTTCATAGCCTAGTCACTGTACATCTTCCTCAGGGGGAAAAAAGCTAAGGACAGAAATACTAACATTTACCTTTGTTCTCACTGGTAGAAACACTCAACAGATGGACAGCAATGACATACATTTAAGAGCTGGACATGCCTAGAAAAAATTTACTTCAAAGAAATATTTCAAAGATTTTTTTAATGAAGAGAATAAAGGCACACAAAGGAAATGTATTCTTTTGGTAAAGAATCTATCAAGTGAATTTACTATATTTAACTATTACAACATTTCTTACAAATACCATTTCCTGTTCTATTATATACAAAAGCTTAGCCCAAATATGACCACGTTTACCTTTCAGATCTACTGCCATGAGAGAATACAAGTCATAGATAAGTGGTTTGGGAAGCTATTTCTCCATTTACCTACAAGGAAGCCTTACCTGGCAGAGCCACACCCAGTTAGAATGACTGAGCATTCAAACACTGAATTAGCAAACAAGTGTTTACTAATTCAGTAACAAGTGAACAAGTGTCCCTGGCTTTAAGAGCTGTGTCCAAGTAGTTTTAGCTAAGGCTGCCTCCTCCCCCAACCTTTTAAAAATACAGTAACATAAAGCAGTAAGCTTTACCAGTAGTTTACCAGAAAGGGCCTGGATTTCTCCAGCTTACTATTTTGTGATAATGGCTTTCATCGCGAATTCAATTCCAGAGATGATAACAAGCTCAGAAAAATTATGCCAGAGCTACCTTGCCTTCCAGAAGCTACAGAAGTTAATTTGATACTTTTAATACATGAGTTAACTAGAGGCCAAGTGTGACAACAGGAAATAGATATCTGAGACTCTACACTCTGTTCTAACACTAACCTTGGATAAGTCAACATTGGCATGACTCAGTTTACACTTACGCAAAAATCCTAACATATACCTTATAGTGGTCATGAGAGATATAATTAGGGTCTGCAAACATTTTTCATGTCACAGGATTAAAGGCTGTCTCTAATGGCACTGTATGCACTTCCTGTAGATATGGGTACATCACATTTTTAAAATATAATATTAAAGAGTGACTACCCAGCATACGTAATTTTCTGCAGGCAAGATCTTCTTCAAGAGTATGCAGACGACATCTGTAATGAAATCTCTTAGAAGAGAACTTATCAACTCTTCAGAAATGCCCTAGCTTCCACTTCAAAAGGCCTCGGGGATGGCAATCAGTTTCCCTCAGCCTTACCAATGCTGACGTCCCTAACTTTCTGGCTTGTCAGATCAATAGGGGCCTAAAATTAACCCTTTCCCTTTAGAGAGGAGGATTCACGGACCCTCGGGCTTGTTGAGCCACAGATGGAAAACCAAGCCGGCCTAGGACGCTGGCGGAGAAATGCCGGCGGTTCGGTACCCCCTGCGACACCCCTGTCAGCCCTGCCTCTGGGAGTGCCTTTGTCCGGGGCGGCCGGCCGGTCCTGCCGCCTCTCCCCGCACCTCCGCGGCGTTTCGCCCGACGCTGAAGTGCCGGCGGCCACCTTGCAAGCCCCCGCACTCGCCGCCCGCCCCTCAGCTGCCCAAGCTCGGCTGGACGTACTTACCGGCTGGTAGACGCCATCTTCACGGCCACTGCAATTCCAGCCACCAAGGACGACGGACGAACCGCAAACAGGAAGCGATTGTGACGGAGAAACGCTGCGAGACTGGCTTTTATAGGCGAGTCACCCACGCAGTCGTAATAGGGCGCGGCTACGGGTCGGGAGAAAGGCCAAGAAAAGTGAGCTACGCCACGTTCTTTGCGTTTTCTTATTTTCCTATTCAGTTTCGGTTATTCACTGCGGTGCCTGAGCCAATCGAGGAAACTACCTAGGAAAATTCACAAGGGCACCCTGCAAACGAGCTACACCAGAGGTACCCTCAACTTGACTGAGTTAAAACACAAAGATAACCCGGGCATCGTGGAGAGGGCAAAACCTGCATTCCCGATGGCTAACCACCCTTCCCCCCGCCCGGAGTCAGCTACTCGAGTTTGAGCGCAGTTCTTACTTGTCCAGAGGGGTGATTCCACCAAGGTACTTGGAATAAAGAGAAATTCACTTGGGTCAGCCCGAACAGGTGTCAATTCAGGCTCTGTCATCAACTAGCAAACTGTGTCTTCTTAGGCACGTCCCTTTGCGTTTTGGTGCAAGGGGTAACAGTATCTGCCTTGCAAACCCTTTTAGAATTGGCAGGAGATGAAACAAAACCATGTAAGAGCACTACACCGTGAGGCAGGGAGATGTAGGCCCTAACCTGACTGCTGTTTTCATGGTCTTTGCAAATTTGGCATAGCTGAAATATAGAGAACTTAGCAAAAATGGTTAGATACTGCAAAAGCTCCCTAGAGTTATTAATTAGCCAAACTAATGTCAGAATAGTACTAAAAATAACAGCAACACTATCACTACTTGGCTGAAAACAAACCACCCTTGGCCCTGTGGGAATCGGAGGAAAAAGGGTTTCTTTGGGGATGAGAACTTAGGATATAGTGGCTGCTTTATTCTTTTGGGCATGGGACTTAAATGCCACTGAGCCCCCATTGTTTTCTTGAAAGGTGGGAAAGACTCGCTTCCTTAGAAAGAACAAGAGGCAGAAGTTTAGGAACTGAAATCCAGATGGGGATGGGAGAGCTTTTTTTTTTTTTTTTTGGTCTTCCGTGCTGTAATTTAAAAACTTGACTGTACTTTTGTACTTTTATGGGGGGTTTTCTCCCTCAATATCTGGTAAAGTTTCAAAATGCCAATTTATTTCAGCTGTGCCAAATGCAACCACGAAAGAGCTTGGGGGTGCTGCACCCCAATCCAGCAGGAAGTTTTCATAGTAGAGCATCTTGGCTTGGGAGAAGAGGGAGAGGAGGAGGAAGGGAACTGGGCACCTCTTGAGAATCAAGATAAGGACCTACCACCTAATGGTTTATGGTAGGCATTCAATAATGTTTGTGGAAGGAAGAAACCATCAGACAAATTGAAACCCCAGAGGATGGAAGCTGGGCAACTGGTTAATTACTCCTGCCCGCCCCCGCCCCAGAATGTCTGTCATAACCTAGTTAAGATTTCTTTTTTTTTTTTTCTTTTAAAATATGTATGTATTTATTCATTTATTTGGTTGCACCAGGTCTTAGTTGCGGCAGGCAGGCTCCTTAGTCGCGGCATGCGAACTCTTAGTTGTGGCATGCATGTGGGATCTAGTTCCCTGACCAGGGAACGAACCTGGGCCCCCTGCATTGGGAGCGTGGAGTCCCAACCACTGTGCCACCAGGGAAGCCCCTTAAGATTTCTTTTATATTAAAATAGAAGCAGCTTAGGTAGGCCATTCCTCTTTTTGTTGTTAGTACAGCATCGGCAATTTATAAAGCATTTTCATCAACATAACCCCACTTAATCTTTGTATCTGATCCTGAGATTGAAACACACACACAGAGGTGGGGTTGTGTCACCTAGGAATCAATAACCCAGACTATCATTTACCAAAACTTCCGGCTTGTTAATATCATCATTTTTATTTAACTTAACTATATGAATTAAATAAAATTATTTATTTAAATCAATTATTTAAGCGAACTCATCTTTTTTAAACTTTTAAACTAAAATTTTAAGTTTATGTCACTACTGTAAAATCACAACTCGATAGGTTATAATTCTTCCCAAGTATAAAATGCTTTACATACCTAATAAATGATTTTTTAAAGTTTGTGACCCAACTAGATATATATTTTTTAAATTTATTGAGGTATAATTACATACCATAGAATTTACCTGTTTAGAAGTCAGTGATTTTTATTAATTTTACCTAGTTGTGCAACCATCCCCATAACCCAGTTTTAGCACATTTCCATCATCCCAATAAGATCACTCATGCCCATGTACAGTTAATGCCCATTCCACTTCCAGCCCCAAGAATCACTCATCTACTTTCTGTCTCTATAGATTTGCCTTTTCTGGACTTTTCATGTAAATAGAATCATATGATATGTTGTCTTTTACATCTGGCTTCTTCCTCTTGGCGTAATGTTATGGAGGTTCCTTAGATTTACCTGTGGCCTTGCTTGTGGAAACACTGATATATAAAAGTATGTTATAAAAGTGTCTGTATGGTGATATTGCAGAAGATGACAATTTCCTAACTTAAGCAAGGTTTGACAAATACTTGATTGGAAATTATAGAATATTTGAAATATGTCATATGACATATTCTGCTGGACTAGGAAGAATAGAGGATTCACTGAAATGTATGACCAGCTCTGACTGGGACTCTTGGAAATGAGATGAATTGTCTAGAATATTAGACAAACCTCATTTACTGGTGGCTGAGGGGCCATATGTATTACTTCTAGAAATGTGAGGGGTTTGTATTTTAATTTTTCAAATGTTTTTTTATGTATGAAGATTTTCAAACACTAAAAATTAGAGACAATAATATTATGATCCTCATATACCTATCATCCTGATTAAACAATTATCATGATTTTGCCAAATTTTTTTGTGTATACTTTTCTTTCCGTTTTTCTCCCTTTACTAAAGTATTTTAAAAATAAATCCCATATATCACTTTGACCCATACATACTTTAGTCTACATTTCTAAAAAACATGGACTTTTAAACCTTTTTTATAAAGCATTATAATACTTCCTAAATTACCAAAGATATTTTTACTCACTAAGTTTTCAGTTGGTGATTGTCCTGGGCCTGCTTCTTGCTGGTTTGGCTTCACTGGGCAGAAAGGTAAAACCCTGCTGAAGGTGGCAGAGAGCCAGAGAGGGAAAGGGAGGGCCCCGCATGGAGCTGCAAGAACTAGGTGAGTTCTTGAAAGTAGGCCTGAGGTCCTTTTGCATGAGGCCATTTGTCAGGCACCTCACATTCATTATCTTATCTAGTTCTTCGTTATCTTGTCAGGCAAGTATTATTATTCTCCTTTTAAAGTCTTAGAGAGGTTGAATAGATAAATTGCCCAGTGTTACACATAAGTTAGTGGTGGTGATAGAATTCAAAGGCAGGAATGACTGACTCTAAAACTGTCCCACTTCTGTGCATGCCTACTATGCAACGTTTATTGCAAGATTATATTTTTAAGCCCAAATTTCTATGCCCTGGGAAATACACATTATATTTGTAGAAGCATTCATTATTCTTTTAGTCTTTAATAAAGGCATAAAGCTTTATTTGAATACAGGTAGAAGTAGTAATAAACAATAATCATGATATTAATAGTATCAGTAAACACTCATATAGTGCTTACTATGTGCCAGGTACTATTTTAAGGCTTTGCATATATTAACTCATTTAATCTTCCCAACAACTCTATGAGTTGGATACTATTATTGTCCCCACTTTATGCATGGAGAAATTGAGGCACAGAATGGTTAAGTAACTAGCCTGAAATCACACAGCTAGTAAATGGTAGAACTGGGATTTAGACCCTGGCAATTTGGCTCCAGAGTCCAGGCAGTATGCCTCCTATTAGAAACTCAACATACAGAAACTCACCTTATAGACCTTAAGATCAGGAAATGGATTCAACAAGCAGTGCACCTGCAGCTATCATGTGGGCTGATTTTGTGGGGCAGCTGTACTCTAAAATATTCTGGCCAGGTGTCTGCCTAAGGACACTTGTGTTTGTCAGTTCATGTGCTACCTAAACTGAAATGTGCCTGGCTCATATCCCATTGCTAAATGTACTTGCATATGTGATCCTGAATTGAACTTTTCAACTTGTTTGTTGATTTATTTGAAATCTTTGATTCTCCAGTACTGGCAGCTTGTTGTCCATTTGAGAATAAATCTACTTGTTCACTGAGAAAAGAAAGTAGAAAGTAGAATATAGGCTTAAAACATTAATAATCTATAAATAGAAAACTAGAAATTAACTCACTTTTTAATTCAATGTTCAGTGGGCAATAGTTTTCTTTTAAACTTCTAAATTACTCTGCTAAAAACAAAACAAAATAACTCTAAAGGGTTCACGCTAGTAGCTTGTGACTTTTAAAATCAGTATTTTTTCCAAAAAGATATTGTTTGCCATTAAGTATGACTTCAAAAGTTATGCTATGCTATTTAGTGTTGTTTTATTAAATGTTTTGAAGCTAATATTTTTTCCCAAAATAACAACGTTCTCATTTTATAATAAAAAACATGGGGAGATTGAATGATATATGAGAGCATAATTTCCTAAAAATGTTTTTTAAGTATATTTATTTTAGTGTAAATGAAATTTGTCTTTAAAGTCCTATTAATGGTTTTCAAGTAATGAACTGTTGGGGGAAAATGAGAACATGAAACATTCATGTGACCTGTTACTTGACACTTTCTTAAAGAGAGAATTTTAACATTACTGTTTCCATGAAAATCACATGCTAAAAATCTTATTGTGTAAAATAACTACCTATTTTCAAGAAATCTCATATTATTTGTGTATTAAATTAAAACTCCATATTAATTATAAAGTATGACCATGTGATGAGAATGTAAAATTGTTCTCATTACTGTCTCTCATGATGGCCACATATTGCTCACAGTATTATAAATTGATACAACCCTTTTAGAAAGCAATTCAGCAATACTCCAGAATGATTTAGATGTGAAAACCTCTTGAGCCAGTAATCCCACTTCTGAGAACTGGAGTAAGGAAATAACCTAAAATATGGGATACTATATTCATGAAGATGTCCATTGCAATGTTTTTTACAATAACATTGGAAGCAAGATAAATGCTAAAAATAGGAAAATTGTAATTTTGGTTATAACGTTATGAAACAGAGGCAACATTTACCTTTGAAATAGGAAAATGATATACACACAGTCCCTAAGGTCTTAGTGCAATTTAGGTGGTAAAAACCAATTCATGTACCAAGACCCTTTTCTAAGCAATGCTTTACCATGCTTGATTCTACTACTACAGGTGCTTGAAAATAAATGGTGGTGAGCTCACTGAGGGCTGAAGCATCCAAATTTTTCCTTTGGACCTCTGTGACTAATCTTTTGCATAGAGAAGACATCCAATAACTGTGGTTTGTGTGAGTTATTGATTGATTGAATGAAATAATGTATTTTAAAATATCATTATTCTGACTGTTCTTCAGAGTAATTAAACCAAATTAGTGAGGTTTATGAAGAGGGTTTTTCCATTAAGGCTAGCTTTTCCTTTCTTTTTACCCTAGTGTCTTCTCTCCTCTACAAAATTGTCCATTATACCTGCTCATTCTCACTATTTTCTGACCTTTCCTACCTAGGATTTTGCTCTTTCACATTAACGAGATGAAAGGACCCGCCCCACACTTGTGAAATAAAGCATTTGCCACCCACTGTTCTGCCACTGATCTTAGCCAAAATGGGTAATCTCTACTCAGTGTCTCATGTTCAGACATCACAAGAGTCCACGTTATCACCACTAGTATTATTTTCTGAGTATTAACAACATGCCCACTCTTGAGTGTTTTAAATGGCAGTAAGATAAGCAGTTCCCATATATAGCTTAATAGAGGTGGTATTCAGTACACCATCAGTTACTTAGAATACTTTTATTGGGATGGGTTTTTTCAAGTTAAAAAAGAAATGAAAGTTAACTTGAATGTAGTTTTTCTATTAAAACCACAAAACCCACAACGGTTTAGCAATCTTCCACTGTTTAATGACTTTATGGCATTTGCAACCAAATGCAGTATAAAAGCTGCATAGGAAGCCCGTGCCACTCTTTGCATTCATCTGTTCCCACCCAATGTTTGGACCTTTCAAGCTAATTTTGTAGCATTCTCATCAAAATGCACACTCCTAATATGTCTTTGGACTATCATCTTTACTTTTTCAGTTAGGTTAAACTCTGGCTGTAGTCTGACATGATTGTCTGTTTTGCAAATGAGGGATTGGTATATCTTTCTGCTTTCTTTTCTGGTATGTGGAAGTTAATGTTAAAAAAAAAATCCCCACAAACCTAAGGTCAGTAGTTTGATTTTACAATAGAGATCCTAAGAATTTCCCACTAAACTAAATGGTCGCAACTTTCTACATTTAAAATAACTAAACTTGCTTGAGTCTTTCAAATTTTCAAAAAATTGTTCCAGAGTAAAATGATATGAGCTACACTTTAAGTTAATGAGAATTTAGTTATGGCTTGCTTTCAAACAACTACATACTCTGTGATAGATCATTCCTTTTATTTGAGTACTTTTATTTGGAACTCAAAAGTATTTGTATGTATTAATATGGAAATACACTTCCATTTAATTGATTATGAAATAAAGAGAAAGACTATGTGACTTCTTAAGATAATTTGTTGAGTGCTGTAGACAGCTACTCCCATTTCCTGAACAAAAGGCTATGCATGAGGGTGTCACACCACACTGGCAGTCATTCAGTTCCTCTGACTTTCCAAGCTCCTTCAACCTCAGCATTTTAGCCAAAAGATGGCACTGTTTACAGCTCAGGTGACACTGCCATATTGCAATTGTATAAGCAAGAGGCCTGCCAGTCTTGAAGTTATGTACTTTTTCAAACAAATTTTTTATTTGAGGAAATGAAAATTATTTAAAATTCTGAGCATAAGATTGTATTAATATTTTGATGTGGTCTAACACCTAATTTGCATAATTCAAATTCATGTAAGATACATCCATATCGTGCCCAGGGATAATCATCTATTAATGTATTTTTGTTTTGTTTGCACAAGCAGATCACGTTCAAGAGTCTATTCATTTTTTTTCAAGTAACAGAGATGAACTGCATTCTTTGACTAGATACCATAATTTATTGAACTATTACGCCAATAATGGAGGAATTGATTGTTTCCAGTTTTGTGATATTATAAACAACGCTGTCATGAACATTCTTGTTCACATTTGTGGGTGAAGGTTTGCATGTTCAAAGTGTAAATACCTAACAACAGAATCGGGGCATCAAAAGACATGCTCATACAACATTTTGATAGATATTGTGAAATGGCCCTCCAGAGATGTTGCACCAATTCAAGTGTCCATTTCCCCAGGTTTGGAAGTCAGGGGCTGAGATAGCGTTATCAGCATCATTTCAGACTGAGAACCAGGCCCTCATTAGAAATATTTATTTGCCAGGCAAAAAGGAGATAGATGTAATTCCAAGCTTGTGTGTGTGTGTGTGTGTGTGTGTGTGTACATGTGTGTACGTATGCATGTGAACATATGCACTCCCTGGCTTAAAAATGCTTGCATACCACTACTCTATTAAATCTAATTGTCTTGGAGCCAGGAGCCAAGTGCAACTTTGAGTGCTGTATCCTGGGATTGGGTTTCCAGAGGTCAGATAGAGTCCCACATTATTGATTAGCTGAAGCTTTCAGCACAGGTGATTCAGAAGCCTGGCTAACCATATCTGTAGTTTTAGGAACAATATTTGGCACTTCATGAAACTATTAATAAGTGAAAGACATGGGCCAAACAGAGACCCAAGGTTAAAAACAAAACAACATCAAAAAACCAGTGGGGTTCTGAGGGCCAAATTCCATTTGCAGAAATTCATTTATTCACTGCTACTTTATGCCAGACTCTGCTTTAGGTGTTGTGGATACAGCCATGAACAAAACAATAAAAATCCTTGGTCTCATGGTACGTATGTTAGGAGGGGATAAAAATGATAAATAGAATGAGAGAAACATTTTAAGTTCAACGGTAGTAAGTGCTAAGGAGAAAAATAAGGCAGGGAAAGGGGATGAGGAGAGCCAGGATTTACAATTTTAAATGGGAGGTCAGATAAGTTCACCTGAGATGACATTTGAATAAAGATTGGAGGTAGCCAAGTGGACACTGGGTGGAAAGTATCTAGGCAGAGGGAACCTCAGGTACAGCGGACCTAATCTGTAACAGCCCTGGTGATCAGCAAGCAGTGCATGGAGGGAAGGGCGGAGTAGTAGATGAGGTTAGGGAAGAGCAGGGTCAGGTCATGCAGGGCTCCAAGGTCAGAGAGACAATTTTGGCTTTTACTCTGAGTGAGACTGAGTGGCATTGAAGGGCTTTCACCAGTGAAGTGTCATGCACAGATTTTCCTTCAAAAGTGGTCAGTTCCCAGGGTAGAGCAGGCAGACTAGTGTTTACCAGGGCATTCCAGAGAGAGAAAAATCTTTAGAAAACTGAATGGTTTTCATGAGTTTTGTACCCTTTTGTACATATATTGGTCAGCAGAATGCTTCAAGAATAATTATAGGGACTTCCCTGGAGGTCCAGTGGTAAAGAATCTGCCTTACAATGCTGGGGATGCAGCTTCGATCCCTGGTCAGGGAACTAAGGTCCCACATGCTGTGGGGTAACTAAGCCTCCGTGCCCCAACTGCTGAGCTTGTGTACCTCAACTAGAGAGCCCGCGTGCCGCAAACTATAGAGCCCACGCATCCTGGAGCCCATGCGCCACAACTAGAGAAGAGAAAACCCGCATGCCACGACTAGAGAGAAGCCTGTGTGCTGCAACGAAAGGTCCCACGTGCCTCAAGGAAGGTCCCGCATGCCGCAACTAAGACCCGATGCAGCCAAAAAATAAATAAAATTTAAAAATAAATAAATTATTTAAAAATAAATAAAATAAATTTTAAAAAAATTAAAAATAATAATTATAAAAGTGGTGTTATAATAAGTCATCTGGGGGAATTCCCTGGCAGTCCAGTAGTTAGGACTTGGCACTTTCACTGCTGAGGGTGCGGGTTCAATCCCTGGTCAGGGAACTAAGATCCCGCAAGCCATGCTGTGTGGCAAAAAAAAAAAAAAAAGTCTTCTCAGTAATTTACACAGAAAATGAGCTTATGGTATTAGAAGCTATAGCTCTAAGGTTTCAACTAAAATATGATGTTTATACTTTCAATGGATAATTAATAAGAGGGGTAAAGATTTTAAAAAGTAATAGTTCAGGATAACCACTCTCATTGACAAAAGGACAAAACTATTATTCATCTTTTTTACTATGAGATTTTGCTACAAATGACAAGTTTTACATAATATAAGAAAAAAGATGCCGTATTAAATGTCAAAGAAAGTAGCAGCTGTATAATATGATGAAGTTAATATTGATTAGAAAATCTAATTATTTCTACAATTTATTTTGATCTATCCCAATACAGCTGTTTGTCAGCAGGTGAAGTTACTATTTAATTGGTATGACTGAGTAATTAGATGTATTCTCAGAGCAGTAATAAAATGAAATTCTCACGTCTCATGAATGTGGTTGAGGTTTTTGTTTCATTTTATTTTATCCTTGGGTTTAACCAACTGAGACCAAGAAGACTTCTTGTTTTATCTGGAGACAATTTTTGATTTAAAATATTTGGTAACTGTGGAGTTATATAATCGTTTTTATCATAAGAATGATGGGAAAAATGTATGAGTTTGACAAATATTTGTGATGATTTACCTTTCTCTCATACTAAATCCTTCAGGACCTCACCATCTCCTTCCTGGGCTCCTGCAGGAGCCTTCTGACTGGTCTCTCTCACTACCTCCAGGCCCAGGTCAGTTTATCTTCTAGAAGAAAAATTTGATCTGCGTACCATATCTTCTATATCAGGTAGTAATTCATTCATCTGTAAATAATAAAAAAACTCTTTTCTGGTGGCTTAAAAAACAGGGGTTTATTTGTCTCACGCATTACAAATTCTGGGGTTACAGTAGCTCCAAATTGCTTCCAGGGTCTGTCTCTTCTGTCTTTCTGCTCTGCCATCCTTATTATGTAGGCTTTCACTCTGATGCCAGTTGCTGCCTGAATGCAAGATGGCTGCTGCACCTCCAACCCTTACTTCTATAATACATTCCAGGTAGGAATAAAGTAGAAGAATGAAGAGGACAAAAAGACGAAGAAGTCTCAGGATAACTTTGCCTCATCTTTTTCCATGAAGGGAAGCTCTTCTCAGGCACTTTTGACTAGTTGCAAGGGAAGCTGAGAAATTGGATATTTTGGCTTTTAGCCTCCATAGTAGAAGTAGTCAAAGGAGAAGGTGGATTATTATTGGCTTTTGGATAGGCAAACCTATCTTCCAAAAAAAATCTTTAAAAATTCATTATTGTGTGAAGTCCATATCTCATTATTATAATACAGTATAATGTCATAAAATGAGTTCTTACATAACTTTGGGAATTTGTAGACAACTTATGGTCATTTTTGCTAATCTACTTGTATTAGAATTCTTCAGAGAAACAGAACCAATAAGGTGTGTGTGTGTGTATGTATATATATATATAGAAAGAGATTCATTTTAAGAAACTGACTTACATGATTATGGAGGCTGGCAAGTCCAAAATCTGCAGGGTGGGCCTGCAGGCTGTAGACCCAGGGAGAGACCATACTGCAGTTCAAGTCTGAAGGCCCTCTGCTAGAAGGATTTCCTCTTGCCCCAGGGGCGGGGGGTGGTAAGGTTGGGGAGGGGAGGTGGGGGAGGTGTGTCAGTCTTTTGTTCTGTTAAGGCCTTCAACTGATTGGATGAGGCCCACCCACATTATGGAGAGCAATTTGCTTTACTCAAAGTCTACTGATTTAAATGTTAATCTCTTCCAAAAACACCCTTACAGAAACATCCAGAATAATGTTTGACCACATATCTGGGCACCATGGTGCAGCTAAGTTGACACATAAAATTAAGCATCACCAATATACCACCTACATTAACCATGCCTGAATGTCAGGAAATAACATCTGCTAAAAGGTAGAGAGCATAGGGCTCATTTAGAAATTGAAATGAGTTCAGTAAGACTAGACATTTGAGTAGGAAAAGATGGGAAAGATGGACTGGAGGATTAAGAGGGAGACCATATCATACGGGGCACTGTAAGCCCTGATGAGGAGAGTCTAAGTGACTGAGGAGAAATGACCTTCAGGGGTGATTCCCTTACCTGACTAAGTAATGAACTCATTCTTTCCTCAATCAAGAAGGGTTTGTGGCAGGGAGATCAGCTCGGTGCTTTGTGACCACCTAGAGGGGTGGGATAGGGAGGTTGGGAGGGAGGGAGACGCAAGAGGGAAGAGATATGGGGATATATATATAACTGATTCACTTTGTTATAAAGCAGAAACTAACACGCCATTGTAAAGCAATTATACTCCAATAATGATGTTAAAAAAAAAAAGGTTTGCGGGACTTCCCTGGTGGCGCAGTGGTTAAGAATCTGCCTGCCAATGCAGGGGACACGGGTTCAAGCCCTGGTCTGGGAAGATCCCACATGACGCAGAGCAACTAAGCCCGTGCTCCACAACTTCTGAAGCCCACGTGCCTAGAGCCCGTGCTCCACAACAAGAGAAACCACCACAATGAGAAGCCCTCGCACTACAACAAAGAGTAGACCCCGCTCGACACAACTAGAGAAAGCCTGCGCGCAGCAACAAAGACCCAACGCAGCCATCCATAAATAAATAAACAAACAAATAAATAAATAAATGGTTTGCATCAGAGAATGATCGTCTAAAAACCCCAACACCAAAATAACCCAAAACAACAGCAACAAAACTCATTTATGTTAAGAGCAATGGAGAGTAAAAGATTTTAAGTCACTTAAGACATTTTCTCATCCATTTCCTCCCTTCGTCATTCTGTCCCTTCTTTCAACCAATGTAGTCCATGTGAAGTTGACCTTGGATTGGCCTAAGTTAGTTAGCATGTCCAATCCCCTTGGCCTCAGCGGTTAGCTCAGGAATGAGCCAATATGACACAATATATCATTTGCTGGAGCTTCGGAGAAAGTGTCCTCTTTTGCTGGATTTGCTGGATTTGTCACCATATGATGCTCAGAAACTGCTGTAGCCGTGTTTCTATCCAGGAGGTACAACGTGGAGATAAAGCTGACACAGAGAAGACAGAACTACGAAATGGAGCTTGGTGATATATTACAATATGAGTCTTGGATCAAGCTGTAACTGAAACTAGACTACTCCTAAAATGTTGAGGCAGACAATTCCTTTTTATTTGATTTAAACCCATACAGGTTAGGCTTTCTGTCACTTGCAACAGGAATAATCTTAACTAATCTATGTAACATGATCACATTTGCATTTTATAAAGCTTGTTTGGGCCACAGGGATAAGTTACAAGGAGCAAGACAGGGAGAACTGTTAAGAGTTGACTAGTAATTTAGTTGAGAAATGACATTGGTTGGTGCCAGAGTGGGGGCAATTGGAGCAGAGAGAAGTGATGGATTGAAGAGAGGCAGGGTACTATATAGAGGATTTGGATGTGGGGAGAAAAGTTAAAAATGACTTGTAGGTTTTCTGACTTGAGCAACTGGATTGGTGGCACCATTCACTGAGATAAGGAACCCAGATTGAATAGGGTTTGCCTATAAAATGTCTATGTGAGATGACGAATGGGATACTGGATGTGAAATTCAACAGATAGAACTAGGCTGTTACAGATTTAGGAGTCACTAGCATATACCGAGTAAATGAAGTTATTTAGTGAGAAAGACAAAATACCGATATCTAAGAAACAGGCAAAGGAGATGAAGGAAGAAGGGCAGAGTACAAAAGGCAACTGATGAACATGCAGCACCACAGGATCTAAAAAAAAAAAAAAATTAGGGTTTAGGAAGGCCCAAGCGGCCTGCAGTGGTAAATACTGCAGGTATTTTACTAGAGGTAAAGCCAGATGGAACTGAGACGTTTCCTTTAAACCTAAGAACATGGAGGTCATTAGAGAACTTAGAACAATAATGGGTATGGAATCCAGACTATAGCGGGTTGAGGGTAAGTGAGGAGTGTGTGTTTGTGTGCGAGAAAGTGAAATCATCAAATGAGGAAAACGTTTTCAAGTTATTCCATTTCGCAGTAAAATTTCTCAAAAATCTAGAGCGAGGTCATCAGTCCCCTTTAGTTGCTAATACTGACATATTTGGCGCTCGTACCCAGTCTCATGTCTTTTTGGTTGTTCCTAGTTTGGAGGAATTATAAACCATGCTGCAATAAACATTATTTTACATAACAACAAAAAAAAAAGGTACGGATAGGTTAGCACGAAACCATTATCCTTACTCCAGTCCTTGAGGTCCTATGTTACTTCTCTGGCCTAATACCTGCTACTCCATCCCTTGGTTATTCCATCCAGCCACAGCAGACCTTTGGTATTCATCAAATATAAGACACCCTCCAGTTATAGAGCCTTTGCACTGGCTATTCCTTGTGCCTGGGATGTTCCTCCCTAAGATCGTCACAAGGCTCTCTCCCTCTCTTCTTCTAAGTCTGCTTCTATGTCCCCTCCATGAGACCCACCTGACCACACTGTTTAAAATTCCAATTTGCTTCCCTAAAACTCTCATTCCAACCTCTACCCTGCCTTACTTCTTTTCTTCATACAATTGCCATGTATAAGTTTTACAATATATTTCATTATGTTTATGATTTAGTTATTGTCTCTCCCCTATCTAGGGGAGCCCTAGAAGGCAGGGATCTTTGGTTCATTTGTTCACTGATATATCCTAAGTGCCTGAATATCTTAGGACAGTGCCTGGCACATATTAGGAGTTCAATGAATATTTGTTAAAGGAAAAAATGAAGCATGGAGGGAGGCCAGGAGGGAGAGAGAAAAAAATGGAAGGAAGGAATTTTGCCCTGAAGAGGAAGAGATAATAGGGTTGTAGATAGAATCAGGGAAAGGATTTTCTAAGATGGGAGAGATTTGAAAGTATCTTACTGTTGAGAAAGGGATCCAGTAGAGGCTGAAGATATAAGAGAATAGGCTAAACCAAGTCCCTGAGAATGTGAGAAGACATGGGATCCAGAGTACAGGTGGTGGGATTAGCACTGGACAAGTCCAAGGCTGCAAAGAGTGGATTTAAACCCTGGTGAAAATTTTATCAAGTCCCCCACACGAGTGGACAGGCACAATTTTCACATGGAATTTGTTTTGCTATGCAATAGTTGGCTCTTGAGGTCCTGGCCTCCTTCTGGATCTGCTTAACCACCAATCCTCCCCACTGTCCCCAGGCCCTGGGGGCAATAAAGAAAGGATGGATGCTGATGTAGATGTCATAGACTCACTTATTGGTAGAATCCCAGCTGGGAGTGCTGGTCTGGTGGTTCCTACTTTTTCATTTTTTAAAATTTTGCTTTTCACAGAAGCAGGAGATTAGGTCATTTAATAGTACTGGCAGTGGTGGGCTTTGAGGTGTTAGGAGAATGGAGAAGGCTGGATATTTTTATTATGGAGAATGGAAGAATATTAGGAATTGCTGTTGTGGTAAAATGTAGAGAAAGCTCACTAGGGGAACACAGAAGAATTAAGTCAAGTTAAGGTCAGTGACGTGCATTCATGGGTGTTAGAACCTGCCCAATTATGCATTTTGCTACGGCAGCGCTCAGCAGCCCAGCTGCAAGCATGGAGCTTCAACCCCAGGGATGAGTTGTTGTTTATTTATTTAGTTATTTATTTATTTTGACCAGGTAGGTGAGATAGAACAATGAGTACGTTATTCAAGGCAGCCAAAGTATCTTGGCTGAAGTTACGGATGATGAAATCTAACCTGGATATGGAAGGGAGTGAAGATACAAAGAGACTGATAGAAGGTTCTACAGACCACACCAATGATTTTCAAACTCTAGTGGGAATAAGAATCACCTGGAAAGGGCCAGATTCTGAAATTATTATTCAGTAAGTCTGGGGTGAAGACCAAAATCTATTTTCAACAAAGATCCTAGTTGATTCTGATGTAAGAGGGCCATGGACCAATTTTTGAGAAATAGTGGATAGAGAACAGATTTGAAATGATAGTTTACAGTAATATTTTGAGAGGAGCTGAGTGAGAGAGAGAGAGAGAGAGAGAGACAGAGAGAGAGAGAGATGGAGAGAGAGGGAAATATTGGCCAAGGGGAAACTTAGTGTAAGAATAGGTGGTTACAGTGTGAAATGACTAACTTATTATCTCAAACATGGAACAGCCTGAAATGATGAAAGGTTTAGGGTATGCCCAAGGGAGTGGGTGGCTGAAGTGGAGAGTGGAGTGGAGGTGAATATCACCAGAGGTGAGGAGGTCAAAGTACCAAAAGCCTAGGTAATCCATGGGGACCTTGAAGCCACCCCAGATGATGGCAGTACTTGCAACAGAGAGGCAAAACTATGAGCAAAGTTCAAAGCCGTTAGTAAGTGAAGGGGAGAGAACCACAGGTGGGTAGAGACAAAGCAAAGATACTGAGTTGAGGGGGATGTAACTGGTTAAGGGTTTTCACGCAATGGCAGAGAAGTGAAACTGGCCAAGAGTAGCTGAGTGCTTATTGTTTGCCAGGCTTTACATACATCAGACCATTTCATCCTCACAAACAACAACTCACAAACTTCATATAAAGTAGGTGCTATTTTTATTCCCCTTTTATGAGGAAACTGAAGCGCAGAGAGGTTAAGCATCAACCAGCATCTCACAGTTCTTACCACTGCACTATACTGACTCATAAAATGGTCTAAAAGGTGTTTTAATACATTTCAGCTGAAAAAAAAATCAGATCTCCTGAATATTGTCAGGAGTGGGATTAACAATAGAAATAGTCCTTTAAATTTCATTTGTACTGAAATTTTTTTTTCAATACCCAGCAAGTAGCAGTACTAAATAATTCCATACTAGGTCATTTAATAGAAACAATGCAGTTTGCATGTATCAAAACTTCTGTCTACTCCATGCCTTGATGATTTCTTCAGCAGCATCCAGTGTACTGTCTTTCTGTAAATTAATGAAATAATCATCATTACATATCAAAATTAATTCAAGATGAAATAAAGATTTAAGTATAAAAAATATACCAAAATCAGTCCATCCGTAACAGTCATGTAGTGATTTGGGAACCTAGTGCTTCTCAACCCCTGATAACTTGAGCTGGGCCCAGATGGGCTCCAGCCAGTCCTTGGCCTCTGCAGCTAAGACAGAGCCCAAGAGCATTCATGGGGTGGGGGTAGGGGCGGGGGACACCTTGAGTTGTGTCACTGGAAGCTCTGCCCCATATTAAGCCACTTAATCTCAGCAGGAACACAGAGCAGGAACACACAGCAACATCCCTTGCCTTGGTGGCCAAATACACAAGTTCCGAGCTCTTTAAGGAGCCCAGTAGCAAATCAAACAAACCAATTATTTATAATTCTATATCCCATTGCTGTCAGGCTAGAAAAGTGAATGAACCTCACAAGAATTCAATGTTAGGGGAGCTAGAGAAGCATCACAGCGATCACTACATCATACTGTTTTGTGATGCTGGCTGCCAATTCAGGGCACTTTATTACTACTTTCCTGACACCAAAGAAATCTACAAATTAACCAGTATAGGGCCAAAGAGCATCACCAAAAAAAAAAAAAAAAAAGATTGACAAACTGTATATACAGCTCAGACTGAAAACAGTTTAACCTGATCCCAGCCAAAACCATGTCCGTCAGTGTGAACACCCTCACTCATAACCACTTGTGGCAGCCCAAGTGGCCTGCAGCACCAAAGACCCAGACTCCTAAATAACACTGATGCAGGAGGAGAGTCTGAAGGATGTGCTGATGGGATCCATATTCACTGTTTCGTCCATTTGGGTAGGAAGTATACAAAATCACAGACCTCTTTCAAAGAGGCTTCTAGACAACAGAAGAAAATCCCTCCCTTAGCTCCCAACACACAGAGGATGCCAGGCGGAGCAAGAATGGAGGAATAAATTAATACACAATTACAGAAAAAAGTCAAAGAGTACAGAAGAGTTTACATTGAAAAATAATCATCTGCTTCTTCCCTCCCCACCCCTTCCTACTACTCCCACCATCCCCCAACACAACAATTTATGGCAATTTCTGGTTTTAGTTCTAGTGGTTGTCACTAAAATCTAAATAATGTGTGTTTCTAATTTTTTATTTATCAACTTCAGACAATGTTCACCATTCTCTGCTCTGAATGAGGAAAAATTGGTTCATTCACACTATTCTGCCCCCTCCCATCTAAGTCTCACAGTTATAAGCCCCTAACTCCCACACTGTTTGAGGGTCAACTGTATTGATAAAATGCATTTGTTTTTTGAATAGGTAATATCTACACATGGTAAAACATTAAATTGATGGATAAACTTCCTCTTCTGCTTTCTCTACTTCTCCTTTTCCTTTCTGTTCCATCTCTGCAGAGTGATTTAGTCCAAAAGCCATTACGTGGGGCTGAGTGAAATAGGAGATCATGTATGGGGGCAGGGGGAGCCTTGGCAGCCTGGTGCAGGGTGCTGCAGCCAGAGTGGAGTAGACTTTCCAATGTTGGTGGCATGATGTGGTGGTGATGGCAGTGGTGGCACTGACCAGGAACAGGGTGTCAGAGTCAAGGCGGGTAAGTAAGCAAGGCCTCTGTATGGCAGGGTGGTTCTAAGCAGCTTGGAGCCTGGAGGGGATGAGGCAGGTATCTGCCAATGCAGACAGGCATGGAGTGTCACAGCCCGTAAGGGAAGAGGAGGGCTTCTATGCAGTGGGTGACAGTGGTGGCCTTGGAGACTTAGAGGAGGGTATCTCTACAGGAGAGTGACAGCAGCAGGTCAGCACAGGGTGCTGAAGCTCAGGTGAGGTGAGGATGGTGGCCATACAGGGGACAGGGGCAGCAGCCTGGTAGAGGTGTCAAAGCCTGAGTAGGGTAAAAGCTGCCTGTCAGGGGTGCTGGGTGGAGGGGCAGTGGCACTGACAGGAGACTGGTCACATACAGAAGTACTGATTAAAGAAGTGGTTACATGATGAGCCAGATGTTTTACTATCAAAGAAGGGAGGGACAAATATGGATAGGGAGAAAGCTAGAATAAACTCTGTGGCAGCTTCAATATATTTAGATAGACATAGAAATAAGTAGAATAGACACAGACATAGAATGTATGTATATACATTTACATATTCCCTACGTCTGTCCCCTGGGAGGGCCTGGGAATACTAATACCCCAACAGCAATGAGCACTCCTAATGCCCAGATCTTGGTTTCTTAATACCATTCTCCACTAAAAGGTGATTCCAAGTTGGGCTAGATAATGACAAAATGAACCTGGTGCATCCTGCTATGCCAGAAAGTAAGGAAATGCTCAAAAAATGATGGGGACATGTCAAAGGAAACAGAGGCCAGCTTAAAGGGGCTGCTAATGGCCAAATCTGGGGAAATTTGAGCATCAAAATAAGGAATAATAATGATAAATTATAACCCACTGAATGAAACAGGAATCCATGAGTCCTTACATATATGAATAAATAGATAAATAAATTGCTTGATGAGAGATGGAATATTTTCATAGTTTCAAAGTACCTCACCACAAAACATTCATTATTTATCAAGGGAAAAAGTGAAACTTTACAGTAGAGAAGGCTGGCAGACACCACCTCAATAAAGTAATTAAATTTAACATTACAAGCAGTAGGAAAAACTAAAATCATGTGCTGATAGGATGCAAGACAGTGAATAAAGCATCACTTCCATGGTTTCCTGCCAAAGGTGCATAATCTGAGTCTATTCACGAGTAAATGTCAAACAAATGTTGAGGTAAAAAAAAAAAAATAAAAAAAAAAAAATAAATAAATAAAAAATTAAAAAAAATAAAAAATAAAAAATTAAAAAAAATTAAAAAAATAAAAAATAAAAAAATAAAAAATAAAAAAATAAAAATAATAAAAATAAAAAAATAAAAAATAAAAAATAAAAAAATAAAAAAAATTAAAAAAATAAAAAATAAAATAATAAAAATTAAAAAAATAAAAAAATAAAAAAATAAAAATGTTGAGGGACCTTCTTCAAAATAATTGGTCAACAATTTTCAGAAGTATCAAGGTCATGAAAGTCAAGGAAAACTGAGGAACCATTCTAGCTTGAAGGAGACATGACAGCTAAATACAATGCACAATTCTGGCCTGGATTGACTAACTGATGTCTGTCTGACTGACATGATTATGGCCTGGATTTATTTATTTACTTGGTTGTTTGTTATACAAAGGACATTATTGGGGCAATTAGTGAAACTTGAACTGGATCTGAGATTAGATAGAATGATATAGCAATGTTAAGTTCATGATTTTGTTGGTTATACTGTAGAAGAATGTTGTGTAATGGGGAATACATAATAAGGTATTTGGGAGTGATAGAGGCATCAATAATTAAGTTAGGAACTTACATAAAATTCTTTGGAAAAACAGTTCTTCAAACTTATTTATTAAGAATATTTCAAAATATATTTTTAAAGTAACCCAGCCTCCCACCCATCTCCCTCAACCACTCAGTTCTCCCCAGAGGCAACGCTGGGATTTTATTAGGTCTCCTCCCAGGGACAGTCTAGGCACTTAAAAGCTTCTATCTCCCTCCCTCCCTTTTTCTTTTTATATAGATGATAGTATTCCTCACAAACTGGTCTGCTCCTTGCTTTTAGCTTATGCTCTATCACTCCATGGACTGCTTCACACTTTTATGGATGTGAATGTAACATAATTTATTCAAACAGCCTTCATTGGTGAATATTTTGTTTATAATCCTTTGATATTATAAACAGTGTTTCACTGACAATCCTCGAACACAAGACATTCAATGTACAAGTAAATCCACAGGAAAAAATCCTATAAGCAGAACTGCTGGGTCAGAAGATATGTGCATTTATATTTGGATGATACATTTTCATACTAACCACTGCAGAGATTTTACACATTATACTCGTACTCTCAATCAATGCATGAGAGTATCTTATGAAACTTTTCAGTTGTTTTGGTTGTTTCCAAATTATCAGAAAAAATAAAATTTCACTGCAGTTTTATTTTTCTTTTCTCTTATTATGAGTGAGGTATAGCATCCTTTCATATATTTGACAACTACTGAGGACTTTACCCATAATCATTGTAAAGTGCTGCTGCTTTTGGTTTGTTTTGCCCTAAATTCAACCTGCTTTCTTTCAATTTCCACTTTCTTGGCACGTTTTGCCACCCTTTTATTTTTCGCTTTTCCAAGAGATTGGATGAGGTGTGTCAGCTTTCCCTACAGGGACTTCTTGGTGTTGCCCCACTATCTTCCAATATTGAATGCTGATGCAAAGGAGGTGAGTCCACGCTGATCCTCCTCTCCTGTCTCCATGGAGGCCTTGATCATCTTGTCTAGATGCCAACGGATCATTTATAAAGTCCAATAGATTAAAACAAGGCATATCTCAGTGTTATTCTGTGACAATGTTCCCTGAGACAAGCCATTCCCTTCCCATTTTTAGATTTATTTGTTTGTTTTCAATGGAAAGCATTCTCAAACTAAAGCTATACAATTCTTTCCCAGTTCCATTGGTCTGGCTCCCCTCACCACTCCCTCCAGGAACTCTAGGTATTTCATTTGTCTTCCACGTCTGTAATTTTTCTAACATTTTAAAATTCTTTGTTCCTGGGAGTTCCCTGGTGGTCCAGTGGTTAAGACTCTGCGCTTTCACTGCCATGGCCCGGATTCAATCCCTGGTTGGGGAATTAAGATCCCACAAGCCACATGGTGCGGCCAAAAAAAAATTCTTTGTTCCTTTCTACTTCTTTTTGCTCACGCTTCTCAATCCTCAGTGTGCTTACAGAAGTATTTAGTGTTCTCTGTGCTGTTTCCAATGTCACTACAATTACCAATAGCTTTATTTTTTCCCTTCAATTTCTTACCTGAGCTCTGACAGCTGCCATTTCATCTTCTTACATTATCTTACTCTATCTTCCCTGAACTTTTAAAAATCTCTGCTGTAATTCGTTTTACATGTTTTGAATTTGAAATATCACACTTTTGGTTTGCTCTATGTAAACATTTTTTTCTTTTTTTGGTTGAATATTCTCTGCCTGATATTGTTTTTCACTGTACCTTTCTCCTTTTCCCCTTATAGTATCTTTTTAGATTCATAGCTGGTTCCTTTTAATTACTCATCTTTGATTGAATTCTCTTTGTAAGCTCCCACTGCCAGCACACCTACGTATGGCTCCTATTGTTCTGGGTAATGAGTAAGCTACCTGCTGGCTCTGTCTATGATCTGAAGACGTATTTGCAGGTTTGTATAAAGGAAGATCCAGGGAACCACTAGAAGGGAGTAGAAATTATCTCTGGCTCACAAGGTTAAATATGATTAATGTAGAGTTCAGAGAGAGGGAGTTCTTTTAGACTTTATTTCTTTCCAACTAATTTAATTGGCTCCCTCCAATTTAACGTATCCACACTGCCTCAACACAGCTTTAGCAAAACTGACAGAGGTGAAGAGCAAATCTATACAGCCCTTTCTTTCCACTTGGTTTGCACAGGTGCTAGATGACATGACTGTATGTTTCTACTCTGCCTCTTCCATGGGGCCAAATGGGTCTGGAGAAGTTCCCACTACCAGTGCATTTACTGTTCCTGCTGTTCTGGATATTGAGTAGGCTACCTGTTGGCTCTGTCTATAATCTGAAGATGTAGAAGCAGAAGGCTTTCTTCGTGTCTTCCCTCTACCATTACCTTCACTGATTTGGCAACTCTTTCTCACTTCCTGGGGGATTTGTGAACTTGTTTTCCACTCTCCTAGTTGTTTCCTTAATAATTTCCAAGAAGAGAATGGGGAAGGGCCGTGTTTACCATTCTAAAACTGGAAGTCTTATGCTACTTTTTTCTTCTGTTAGTTCTGTTTATAACTTCAAATAATATACCTCTGTTTCTAGATCCACTATAAGATGTGAATGTTAATGGCCTTACCCCTTCTTCTACATTTCAGACAATTAAATGTTTACATTGTTATGCTGGTAAGATTTATATTCCATTCTGGATAAGTCTCCCATAGTTTGTCTATAGGATGGCTCTAAAAGTTGAAAACAGTGTTTACATCATTCTGTCTAGACTTATACATGAGTGTGCAGGTATAGAGAGTGCCTTAAGCTTCATAAGATTGTTTTCAGTAGTGATAACATCTTATCACTAAATTGTTAAAAATAGCAATAATACATTCAGATTATTTTTAGCACAGATCTGATGGTACTGAATTCTCTTAGCTTTCATTTATTAGGGATATATACTGTTTTCAGTTTTAAAGGATATTTTCCTGGATACAGAATTCTAGGCTGACATATTTTTTATTTCAGCACTTTAAAGGTGTCATTTCATTGTAATCTGGTCTCCGCTGTTTCTGATAAGAAGTTAGTTAACATTTGTACCTTTGCTCCCATGCATGTGAGGTATAGTTTTTCTCCAGCTGCTTTCAAGATCTTATCATTATCTTTGGTTTTCAGCAGTTTGATTATGATGTGTCAAGATGTGATTTTTATTTGTATCCTGTGTGGCTCACTGAATTTTTAGATCTCTAAGTGGCTTTTCACCAAATATGGGGAAAATTTGGCCATTATTTCTTAAAATATTTTTTCTGCCACATTCTCTCTCTCTTTTTTTGATACTCCAGTTACATGTATATTATTACTTGACACTGACTCATAGATCTGAGACTCTCCTTATTTTTCAAAAATAATTTTTCCCTCTTTTTTCTGATTGGATGATTTCTGTGGATCTGTATTCAGGTGGACCCATTTTTTTTCCACAACCTCGATCCTCTGTGTTTAGCCCCATATATTTTTCATATCAGATATTACTTTTTTTTTAAGATGTTGGGGGTAGGAGTTTATTAATTAATTTATTTATTTTTGCTGTGTTGGGTCTTCGTTTCTGTGCGAGGGCTTTCCCCAGTTGCGGCAAGCGGGGGCCACTCTTCATCGCGGTGCGCAGGCCTCCCACTATCGCGGCCTCTCCCGCTGTGGAGCACAGGCTCCAGACGCTCAGTAGTTGTGGCTCACGGGCCCAGCTGCTCCGCGGCACGTGGGATCCTCCCAGACCAGGGCTCGAACCCGTGTCCCCTGCACTAGCAGGCAGACTCTCAACCGCTGCACCACCAGGGAAGCCCCAGATATTACTTTTTAAAATTCTTAAAGTTCCATTTGGTTCTTTTTTAAGAATTTAAAATTAATTAATCTAGCCACTCATTATGACCATATTTTCCTTTAATTTCTTGAACACATTTATAATATCTGCTTTAAAGTCCTTGTCTGATAATTCCTACATCTGGGTCACCTTAAGATCTATTTCTATTGACTGCATAGAAGTCACATTTCTTTTCATTAAGGGTCACATTTTCTTGTGTCTTCACATGTGTATTAATGTTTGGTTGCATGCTGGACATTGTAATGTTACAGGTAAGGAGTCTGATTACATTGTAATCCAGTAAGCTCAACTTCAAAAAGTGCTGAGTTTTGTTCTGGTAGATTAATTTTATGGCAGCAAGCCAAAAATTAAAAACTGCATATGAGTACATCATGTCTAGCAACAGAAAAAAAATGGTGATTTATAAATCAGAAGGAAGGACATTATAAATGTGTTTTTGAGTAGAATAGGGAACTTACTTTAATGAAGCAAAATCGCACAAATTTCTCAAACTGTAATTTGGTCTCTGCATTACAGAATGCTGAAACTGGGATGGCTGACAATTTCTGAAAAACAAATAGGAATATAAAATAGGAAAAACAGGAAAACTACTTACACTTTAAATATTAATTTTTGGAGCATAAACATTAAAAACAAATAGATATTTCTAAATATTCACAATAATTTCCAAAAGAAAAATGTTTTAAAAATCCTCCAGGGAATTCCCTAGTGGTCCAGTGGTTAGGACTCCACACTTTCACTGCCGAGCGCCCAGGTTCAATCCCTAGTTAGGGAACTAAGATCCCGTAAGCCATGCAGCGCAGCCAAAAATAAAATAAAATAAAATAAAATCTTCCAAATAGCTATGAGTAGAATATCATGTAACAAAACTACAGTTAACAGTTTTCAAAGCATGTCAGCAGGTTTCCTTCATAAATTATAACATTTAGCACAATATTGCAAAGGCCAAT
The DNA here is from genome assembly GCF_937001465.1 of Orcinus orca. Taxonomy (NCBI): domain Eukaryota; kingdom Metazoa; phylum Chordata; class Mammalia; order Artiodactyla; family Delphinidae; genus Orcinus; species Orcinus orca. The sequence continues at coordinate 134,479,992 of NC_064559.1, read as the reverse complement.
AAACATTACCTTATTTTTAGTCATCCATTTTACAAATTTATAGTCATAAGGTTCATTGCTGTTCTTCATATCAGAAAGGTCTGTATCTAAAACAACAATAAAAATTGGATGGCCTATGTATTACATCTGAGGCAATGTGTATTTCATCTGTCTATCAAGATTCAAAATTTTCTCTCAAAATGTTCTCATGCTGGATTCATACTGCATGGTATGGTGGGAAGTAAGGAATTCACAGAGAAGCTTTACTGATACTCTAAGGCAGTACTCACATATACATCTGATTGATCATGCTTGTGTATATAGCTTTTAGCATTGGAAGAGAGTAGGAAAAGGGAAGGACAAAGAAGAGTGTTGCCTTTCCGTTTAAAAATAATATAAGCTTCTATGATCATTATTAAGGAAATAACACCTAAATTTAGAGTACTCATCTGTAATAATTATGTCTCCAAATGGTAATTCATTATTAAATTGTAAGCTCCACGGGGGTATTGCAATCTATCACTATCCCCATCTCCTAGGTCAGAGTCTAGCATATAAGTAATGAAAAGCATATTTGTAGAATAAATAAGTTAATATTATTCATTATTTATGAAGGGAAAATGTCTATGTAGTTCTCCCAAGTGATATCTTTATTGTTTCCTCTTCCAAACATTATGCTTAAAAAAATTTTCTTTTAAATTTGATGAAAAACTTCAAATATGTATTCTTATACTTATCTCTTGTTCCAATCTTGCTTTAAGGTCTGGGCAAGATATTTCTCTGGCATTCAGATTCAGCAATCTACATTTCATATTGTTTCGATTTTATTGACTTGTACTCAAGATCTTTTTGAATGCCCCAAAGCAACAAACATTGATGGCTACTGTAATCAATGAAATTTTACAATTTATTACTCAAAATAAATTGAGGCAGTTACCTTTACCTTTTTTCTTTTATTCACTAAATACTCCTGGGTCCCTTCAAATTAACAGTGTAAAAACCTTGACATTGAAGAAAGTTTCACCTGTATTTTTTTTAAATGACTTAATATGGTTTTCCTTAATGATTGTATTTCAGTTTTCTCCTGTGCTTTAAGAATGTAAAATTTCCATATAATAATGCTAATAATACTCTACCATTTATTACTATTTGTTAAGCATGTTACATGATTCTCTCATTTATTTGTCCTACAATTCTGATAGAAGCAACAATCCTCATTTTACAAATGAAGAAGTTAAATTACTATTTCAAGTCATAAGTATGTATGTGTGTTTAACTCAGATTTGGCTCTAACAAAATGACAACTTAAAATAGAGTCTAACTGTAAATTATGTGAAAACTCCAAGTGACAAGTACACAATAGTAGCATACTCAAAGGTAACCTGGAGAAAGGAGTGATTACAGCAGTAGAAGAAAGAACAGGAGGGTACTTACTAACTGTAATTGACACAGGCTGTACTACTCATTTATTCTTTTTTTAAAAAAATTTTTATTGGGGTATAGTTGATTTACAATGTTGTATTACTTTCTGCTGTATAGCAAAGTGAATCAGTTATATGTATACATATATCCACTCTTTTTTAGGTTCTTTTCCCATATAGGTCATTATGGAATATTGAGAAGAGTTCCCTGTGCTATACAACAGGTCCTTATTAGTTATCTATTTTATATACAGTAGTGTGTATATGTCAATCCCAATTCTTCCAACTTATCCCCCCCACCTCCACGCCTGCTTTCCCCCTTGGTAACCGTACGTTTGTTTTCTACATCTGTGACTCTATTTCTCTTTGTAAATAAGTTCATTTGTACCATTCTTTAGAATCCACATATGAGCGATATCATATATTTGTCTTTCTCTGTCTGACTTACTTCACTCAGTATGACAACTACTCATTCTTGTAATGCTAGAAAAGAGAAATTTATTGCCATGGTGCTCAAAGAAAAATAAGGGAATAAATACAATTCTAAAGACTATAGTTAGGAGAAAGTTGGAATCTACTTCTTTTGAATGCTTGAGTCAGAGATTCTCAAAAAAACTAAACAAAATATTTCTTTATTGAAGGTAGGAATTTGAACCATATTATAATAGCACTAGCTTATTTAAGTAACCTATGAGAATCAAAATAGGTTGTTGCATTCACACTATCTCCTCCCTAATTTTGGACCTTATCTCACTAGAACTACTGTAATAATCTTCTTATTTGTAATCTTGTCTTCTAATCAAATGTTTCCCTTTTTAGTTCTAGGATGATGCTCACCTGTCAGGAAAGTTGCCTAGTATAGCAGAAAAAAGATAAGTTCACTGGTTAGGACATGCATCTCTGGATTCAGAGCCCAGCTCTGCTACTTATTAGTTGATTAACTTCAGTAAATTTCTTGATTTTCTATCTCGTCTTTCTCAACTATCAATGGGGATATAATAGCACCAATCTCATAGGGCTTCTGTGAGAATTGTGATATTTGTAAAGCTCTTAGCATAATACCTACTAGATCATAAATGCTCAAAAAATATTAACCAGTTAGCCATTGCTATAGTTTTAAAGAGAATTACTATGTCCATGAATTTTATGGCTCATTTTTATTTTTAAGCTACCATCAAGTGAAAGTGTTGTTTCTTGCTTCTGTCTTTAGCAAATTGTGGGACCAACCTCTAGTATATGGAAGAATTTCTACACTCAAATCAATCTGAGAAGATGAAAGAGTAAAATAAAATGAACTTCATCTTCATATGTAGAAGGGTCCTATAGATACTAACATTTTTCTCACACAGGTGAAGGAGGACCATAAATAACACACATCTTTTTTCCCCATCATCATTAAAGGTTTTCTAGCCCAAATCCTTTCTGCTCCTATTACAACCACACTAGTTCAAGATCTAGGACCTAAATCAGTATTACATGCAGGCTGGATCAACTAAGGATAGAATGAGAAACTGTTTAAGAGCTTAATGCAAGCAAAGGTTGCATTACTGTCCTTTTGATGTTTAATGTCAAAATGTGCTAAGTGCCTTTTAGTTTGGTTCTAGAAAAGACTTATCTAAAAAGCTGTTAAGTTTACTTTTATCCAAGAATTATGTAACTAATTCCATTTTTCTATTTGCCTTTGCTGCCATGAAGTTTGGACTCAAGTTAATGCTAATTACAATACAGCTGACCCTTGAACAACACAGGTTTGAACTGCATAAATCCACTTATACACAGATTTTTTTTTCAATAGTAAATATCATGGTACTATACAATCCAGAGTTGGTTCTACACTTATGTAGAACCTTGGATAAGGAGGGACTGCATGTACAGAGGGACCTCAGATACGGAAGACCAACTATAAGTTATACACGGATTTTCAACTGTACAGAGAGTTGGCACCACTAACCCTGCATTATTCTAGGGTCAACTACCATATGAACCTAGGTGACTAAACTATTTGCTTCTCCCACTCCATGTTACATTGATATATGAATATTTCTACTTACATATTATTGCATAGAAGACTTAAAATATGAATTAATTCAAATTCTTGTTGGAAGCAGATAAAATAATTTTCTCCTAAACAGACGAAAACTGCTATTTCTTTTTATCACTGCATGAAATGAGCTGCACATTTAGGCCCAGTACAGGAAAGGTGATTTCCAAATCTTAGAATATAGAACATTATAAAGGGTTTTATATAAGAATGGAGCTTGGGAGCCTGACAAATATAGCTCTCTGGTAACAGCAGAACAAGAACCTCTGGTCACCATGGCCTCTGCTTCTCTCACGACAAATGAGGAAATAACAATCACTGTTTTGTTATAAAATTGAAAGTTTCTAGCTTTATAAAATTTGGTATATTTAAAAGACTTTTCAAGTTTGGTGGCATATCACTTCATTATAATAAAACCTTAAAATATTTAAAACTGTTAAGAATGGCTGTAATTTATATAATTTCTGTCAAAATAAATTATGCTCTTAAATTTACTATGACTAACACTAGAATTTGGGGGAAGAAAGATGTTATACATAAAACATTATCATGCTTCTAACTTTAGATTTGTGTGGCATGTCAGAATTACATATAACAGCTTCAGGTAATATAAAGGCCATTGCTTTTTGGAGACAGAACTATTTGGAATCTAGCTGTCTGACTTCAGGCAAGTTATTTAATATTTTCTAAGTCTTCATGTCCTTAAAAATGGAGCAAACAATGCTTTTTTCCAAAAGAGTGTCTGAAAGTGCTTGGCATGTAGTAGACCTTCAATAAATATTACGTTCCTTCTTAACTTCATTTCAGTATACTCTAAAATGACAAGTATTCCTCAATAGCATCAATATTCCAGAAATCATATTTTTTTAAGTAAAAAGGAAACTAAAATTTTACTAAAAGGAACACAAGGAACATATATTATTTCATGTACCTGTGTTTTAAATTACATACCAGAACAAGATGACAGCAAATTCTATGCTTAATAGAACATCTAGAACAAACGACTCCAAACCATGTAACAACAGTCATATTTAAGGTTAAGAACCTAATCATCAAGATGATTGTAGATGACTGACACTGTGGAAATCCATTTTTCCATAAATGAAATGCTGATATGGCTTTGACACCAATCTTTTCTTCATAATGCTGATATAATTTCACTCTTAAGTTTCTGTATGTTTGAAATAATAAAAACCTTTACAAACCTAGCAAAGACACATCAGCAATGATGAAGTATCCCCCATCAGGAACTATGGGTTTTAGGCCAACACTTTCAAGTAAATGTACCATGCGATTTCTTTTCACTTCTAACTCTTTTGGCAAAGAATTAAAGTAGCATTCTGGGTCATCCATGCGCTTGATGTCAATCCAAAGAGCTTGAGCCAAAGCTTCCTGTATATTAAGATTGAAAAATGTGGAAAGGAAATATGGTAATGTTATTTACTGCAGAATTTATTGGTATAATAAATAAAGATTGTTGGCAAAAAGTCATTCAGGGAATTACAGTTGAATTCCTGTGAACCTATGTGAATTTCTACAGATTAATGGAGGAATCAGTTACATGGAAATGATTAAATCTAATGTGAAGAGCTGAGAATGAAACATGAATATCCAAACTGAAACAGAGGTACAGTTGTCCCTTCGTATTCACGGGGGATTGGTTCCAGGATTCCTGCAGATACCAAAATCCATGGATGCTCAAGTATCCATAATACACTCAGCTCTCTGTATCCCTGGGTTCTGCATCTGTGAATTTCAATCAACTGTGGATCCACAGTCTTTGGTTGAATCCATGGATATAGAACCCATGGATAGGGAGGGCTGACTGTAGTGTATAAAGATGGCTTACTTGGCAATGAAAAGACATTGTTGTTTTCTATTGAGGTTAGCTTTAGAGTTACTTGCTAGATCTAAGTCTGAAAGATGACCAGAGAAATGATGAACCAGCCAGCATTTCCCCATTACCTTGCAGGACGAGGTAGCGTAAATGAAAGTTGACCCACTGTGTCATTCCTCGTAAGTGTGCACATCCCTGCTCTAATCATTCACATCCCAGGAAGGAGGTCTAAGTCCCACAGGGGTTAGAAATGAGTTTCTGGGGCATGTGGAGTTACTTCTCTACCATTCTTCAGGAAAGTCAGAAGAGAAAGGCCAAACAAAAAAGCCTGTGTTGTTTAGATCAGGCAGGTGTCTTAGAAAGCAACAGGTCAGGAACAGATAAAGAAGTCCAAATCAGGGCATGCATAGAAAACAAGGATGTGTACAAGAAGGAGGGCAGAAATTTGGTACATGAACTTAGAAATACCGGTTCTCAGAGCAAACAAGGAGATCCAAACAAATAATCAAGAACCCGGGACAGTTAAGAGACAGAGGGGCAGAACAAAATTGCCAAATTTTAAGGAAATTGATCAGAACCAAGAGACAGCAAGAACTAAAGGATAAATTCATTCACTCAGTCAATATATGTTGAGTATCTATGTTAAACTTGGCATTGCGATAAATACTGGGAATATAATGATAAACAAGATAAACATGGTCCTTGCCTTTATGGAGATTCCAATTAGTGTGTATTGGCAAGGACATGTGAGAGGAATGAGAAAGAAAACAAACAGATGAAAAGATCAGGATATAATTTGTTCTGCTGGAAGAACTGAGAAGTCTGGTGTGGTTGAAGGGTAGCAAGAGAGATAGCATGGCAAGAGAAGACACTGAGATGGAGAAGGGCAAAATCACAGAGAAGATTGCATGTCAACAACATTCAACCGGAAAACAGCAATAATAATAACTCCCCAGAACTAAAAAAAAATCTTGGATAAATAAGGATCAGTTGCTTCAGCCTCAGAATCTGTGGTTCACCATTGGAATCTATGTTTCCAGTTTCCAAACATGGTTGTCTGAGGGCATGGGAAAGAAACAAGCACTTAGCTGAAATGGAGAATAAGATAGTTCAGAAAAACATGTTCTAGGTTCTTAGATGAATCTTTCTTTTCCTCAGTAACTTATTATTCCCTATAGTAAGAGATATTGCCTAGAAAATTCAAAACCCAGGAGACATAAACATCTGTCCTCACTGTAAAATTATACTGGACTCCTCTCGTCTCACACCCCACATGTGATCCACTGGCCAATACTGTCAGCTCTACCTTCAAAGTATATGCAGAACCCAATCACTACCTACCACTCCTACCATCCCCATATGGGTTCAGTCCATTGCTGTCTCTCTCCTGGATCATTTCAATAGTCTGCTAACTCAACAAAGCGGCTAGAGTCCCTTTGATAACACAAGTTAGATCATGTCACTCCTGTGCTCAAAACTCTCCAGTGGCTTCCTATCTCACCCAGGCTTTACGGTGACAAACATATCCCTACTCGATCTGGCTCCCAGCTACCTCTCTCATTTATTCCCTCCTATTCTTCTCCCTTGATCATCCCGTCCCAGCCTTTGTGCTTTTCACTGGTAGAAACTGCCTGCCCTAGGGCCTTGTACTGGTTTTCTCAGTCTGTAAGGCTCTTCTCTAGTTAATCATGTGACTACTTAACCTCCTTCAGTTCTCAGCTCAGATGTCACCTTCTCAGTGAGGCTTTCAAAGACTACTCCTTTTAACATTGTGTATTTTCCCCATTAGCACTTTATATTCTTCTTCATCTGTATTTTATTTTTCTCCATTTCTTCTATCAACATCCGACATATGTTATTAGGACATTTACTTGTTTTTGATCTGCACTCCCCCACAAGGCTGTCAGCTCCAGAAGGGCAGGAATTTTTGACTGCTGTATCTCTAATGCTCAGTAAATATTTACTGAATAGGTGAATGGATCTATTTTGAGAGGATGAAATATGTTTAAAATATAATAAAACCAATGTCCGACTAGGCTTTATCATCATATATCACTTTAGAGAGTCACTGGAAAAAGAATTTTAAATTAGGATTTTTTTTCTCCTTTAGTAGGTATTTTTGACGGGAGGAAAAAAGTTTATTGTAGCCAACATATTTTACTGTTTTGACCTTTTAACTGCCTTCCAAAAAAATAAATTTTTTTCTCAGTGTTCTGATTATTCACAAAGTAATAGTACACAGATCCCTGTTTTACAGATATTAAAAAAATAGAAAATATAAAAAGTCTTGCAACCCACCCCTGACCCTATCTACTAATTTCATCTATTCCCCCCTTACCCCTACAAATAGCCACGTTTACTAGTTTCTTACGGATTCTTCCAGAGATCCTTTAAGAAAATAGAAGCAAATCGTTTCCCCCCTTTCTTATACAGAATATAGCATAAATATATACTGCTCTGTATCTTGCTTTTTTTACTTTATAATATATCCTGGAAATCTTTCCATGTCAGTAATTATAGAGCTTCCTCATTCGTTTTTTTTTTCTTTCTTTCCCTTTCCTTTCTTTTCTTTTCACTTTTAAACAGCCATGGTGATACAGTAATGGTCCCCAAAGATGTCCATGTCTTAAAATCCAGAATCTGTAAATATGTCACCTTGCATGGTAAAATTAACTTTGCAAATGTGATTTAAGTTAAGATCTTGAGATGGAGAGGTTATCTTGGATTATCTGTGGGCCTAATGTAATCACAAGCATCCTTATAAGGGAAAGAAGGTGGCAAGAGAGTTAGTGTCACAGAGGGACATGTATTGACAGAGGCAGAGGTTGCAATGATGTAGCCACAAGCCAAGGAATGTGAGCAGCCCCAAGAAGCTGCAAAAGACAAGGAGCAGATTCTCCCTTAAAGCCTCTAGAGGGAATGCAGCAAGGCCAACACCTTGCTTTTAGCCCCATAAGACCCTTTTGGACTTCTGACCTCCAGAACTGTAAGATAAAAAATTTGTGTTGTTTTAAGCCACTAAGTTTGTGGTAATTCGGCACCAAGAAATAGGAAACTAATAACAGTCATATAATGTTTAAACGTTTAGACAGACGATAGTTTATTTAACCAATTGTCTATAGATGGACTATCCCCTATCTTCCTCAATGAATGGTCATATACATAGAGCTTAAGTGTGCAGATAATAGCTAAAAGGTAAATTCCCAGAGGATACATTGCTGCTTCACAGAGCACATATATCTCTAATTTTGCTTGGGGCTGTCACTGTCCTCCAGAGAGTTTGCAGTACTTTGTAATCCCACCAGCAATGTATGAGTGTTTAAAGTTAAAACATCATGTATTAAAAACAAAACTATTCTTGATAGCAATGAGTTTGTGTTTGCTCCTAAATTTCCAAAGTATACTAGAAGCCCTGCTCAAAAAGGACATGAAGGGAGGAATGAAGCCAATTCAAGTACACAACATAAAACTAACACCTCCACCCAAAGACCATGCATCAGCCCCAAATTACTATAAGGCCTACCTGTAAAGGAGTCGCACAAGTATAAACGGTATTTTGTTGAACTGTCTGTAAATGTTTTATCAAATGTTTAGGACCAATGGACCAGCCAAGCTGGAAAAGAAAATTAGATTTGAAAAATGAATCTAATTGTAAGTACCAAATTTGATAGAGTAGGTAAGCTTAATGTAATTATTAGATATATGCATTTCTAGAATGCTCACACTATGAAAGTAGTGTAGTCTTAGTAGTTAGAAACATTTCAACCCTGATCATTTTGTGGAATAGTTTACAACTGGAGTCACTAAATTCTGCCTTCAGAAGGTAAACAGTGCCTGCAATCATTATTATCTTCCCCCCTCTTTGATTTGCTACTTCTAATATTCTGGAGGTCTAATAACCTCCAGAATATTAGATAATATTCTGGAGGTTATTAGATATATATTATATATATATTATATAATAATATATATTATATATTATTATATATATATATATAATATATATATATATATAATATATATATATTTTATATATATTTTTTATATATATATAAAATATATATATATATTTATATATATATATTTTATAAATATATATATATAATATATATATTTATATATATATTATATATATATAAATATTATATATATATAAATATATATATATAATATATATATATTTTATATATATATATAAATATTTATATAATTATATATATAAAATATATAAAATATATTATATAATAATATAAAAGCTTGTTTGACTTTGGGCTTCCCTGGTGGCGCAGTGGTTGAGGGTCCGCCTGCCGATGCAGGGGACGCGGGTTCGTGCCCCGGTCCGGGAAGATCCCACATGCCACAGAACGGCTGGGCCCGTGAGCCATGGCCACTGGGCCTGCGCGTCCGGAGCCTGTGCTCCGCAATGGGAGAGGCCACAACAGTGAGAGGCCCACATACCACAAAAAAAAAAAAAAAAACTTGTTTGACTTCAATATAGGTAAAAGTAACTCTGAATGAGGGCCGTAAGGGAGTCTTCCATAATTTGGTTCTCCAGCCCTCATTTTTGATACTGTCTGCTTCTTAGCCAAGTTTAGAAGAGGTGAAGTTGGAAGATAACCAAGTTTCAATTGGATCAATTGTGATTGTACTACATAGTGCAGTGGTTAAATGTGTGGATTCTGAACCTAGACTTCCTGTCCTGGCTTGAATTCGAATTCATTAGCAAGGTAACCTTAGGCAAGTTACTTAGCTTCTCTGTACTTTAGTTTTATTGTCTGTAAATGGGAATAATAAATTATACCCACCTCATAATGTGGTTATGAGAATGAAAGGAATCAGTATGTGGAAAGCTCTTAGAACCTGACACATACTAAGTGCCAAAATGTTATCTATTACTTTTTCTCGTTTTATATTAATATACAGTAATCTGAACATTCTTTGCAAAGAAAAGAGTACCATTAGTTGGTTACTTATAAAATTTAAAAATTACCTAATTTTTCTTACTTTTAAAGGAATGATTAAGTCTCAAAAAGGATAAAGGCCAATATGAAAACTGAATGAGTAAATAAGCAGATCAGTAAGTATAAAACCCTGGGTAAACTGAATATCTATGCATTTAAAACACAAAAAACTCTACAAGAAGTAAAATACAGGCCTGTTTTCAAACAGTTAAATTCTTCTTCATCTTACCTTCCAGCCAGTGACACTGAAAGTCTTTCCAGCACTTCCTATCGTTATTGTTCTCTCCCACATACCTGGAAAAGTGGCTGAACAGAAAAAAGAAAAAAAAAAAAAAAGGTTAGATAATTGCTTTATAGTCAGTCTACACTCAGTATAATCTAAAAACATAAATGCCTTATAGTCAGTATAGTTATTTCAATAGGTTTTTTTAGAGATAATTTAACTTTAACCCAAACACAGTTGAAAATGTTACCATGCTTGAAAACATTTAAGTGGCAAAATTATCTCCCAGGGCAGGAATGGCAGAGGTGCCAGCAGGCAGCGCTCCAGGCCGGTTCAGTGCTGTGGTCACAGGAGCAACAGCACTCAGTGCTCAGCGTTAGTAGTAACTGGGTGCCCAGCATAATCATTCTGTGGCACAGTTTTGCTTGTGGTTCTGGCTAGTGTTTAGCTCACCTCTACTCTGCCCATTTTCTGAGTCTATTTCTACAGGATTCCTAGGGCAATGGTTCTTAAAATACAGTCCCCACACAGCAATAGCAGTATCACTGGGGAACTTGTAAGAAAGGCAAATTCTTGGATCCTCAGAAACTCTGGGGAAGGGCCAACAATCTGCATGCATGTGTGTGAGTGTGTGTATGTGTTTTATAAATAACTTACTGAGATATAAATCCCATGACATATAGTTCACTCGTTTAAATGTACCATATCCACAAAGTTAAGCAACAATTACTACAATCAATTTTAGAACATTTTTTTTCACCCCAAAAGAAGCCCTATACCTATTAGGTATCAACCACTAATATTCCCATAGCCAGTAATTTTAGCACTTATGCCTGAATGGAGCTTGTCTAACACATGTATTTTCTCTGTAATGCACAACACAGCTTTCCTGCTCTTAGAAGCATTAGACAGCACTTCAGCACTATATTTGGGGGCCATTTAAAATAGCAAAATCACTGTGAAAAGAACACTTGCTTATAGAACAAGCTGTAATAATAAGGCAGAGTGTTGCCTTGTTGACCTTAACTGGAAACATCCATGTCAGGCAACTCAAATTTTTCACCCCTCTGGACATGTCTGCAGATGAAGCACTCTAGTGATTTGGGGGTTACAAATGTATTTTAGTGAGTAGATGAATTCACAAATACAGATTCCATGAAAATGGCAAATGACTATATAAAAATTTTCAAGTTGATTGATACCTTTAGTAAAATCATTCATTCACTTATTCATACACTCATCAAACATTTATTAGCAATGATCAGGTGCCAGGTACTAAGCTAGGTCTAGAGGAAACAATGACAAGAAAGATGCAGTTCCTATCTTCAAGGAGCTTAATGTCTAGTGGGGGTTGGAGACAAGAAGAACAATTATATTACAGTGTGATAAGTGCTATAATAGCAACAGGCATGGAATATTCTGCAAGGATAGGAGATGGTGTTAGGGGTAGTTCTCTGCAGTCAGTAATGCTTGAGGTGAGACTTGGATGACCACATAGGGCTTTGCTGGGTAGAGAAGGGGAAAAAAAGGTGTTTTGGACAAAGGGGATGCAGGTATCAAAGTCATGGAGGTATAAAATACAAGAGTTGGTTTATTCCATTGGACATCAGTAAATTATTCCTCTGTTAATCTGAGAATGCTACCTACAAAACTGTTTTTTGGATTCCTCAAGTAATTTAGTTGTGAAATTCTTCACGTGCAATTCCACAAGTTTTCCACCTTTTTTTTTTAGAGGTACAATAGATGCTCTTACATTGTTCTAAGAGTGTTGGTATGCACAAAGGGAAAATAAATACCCATTTCTGGGGGGCTAAGTTACTGTCTTCTTGAAGTAATCTTCTCATAAGCAAGTTAATGCCTACTAAAATGTAAGATAGCTAAAGAAAGTTCCAAAATGGATATATATGCAATTTTAGCCTATCACGAAATACCTGTCAACATTTGTAAAGGCAGGAAAACAATATAAATCAGAGAAGTTACCACTGTATTCTCTGTGAAGTATAAGAAAACCCAAAAAGACAAATGAAGAAAATATTTAGAGGGTCCATTCGAAGAAGGAATATTCTAACATTTGATGTAAATAACCATATCCTTTCAAGTTTTGAGACATTTCTAGTCTTCTGTTTAGTCTTCTAAAATATTCCAAAGGACACGACAGATGTCGCACTTTCCTACTTGATCACAGAAAAATCCAAACTATGTATAATGCAGATTATCACTTCCTTTAAAATAATAATATATATCCAAAATCAGGAAGGCCTATTAGTAAAAACAATATTTAGAAATAAATTCTTTGAAAATAAAAATTACCCAAACTAATATGTTTTAACAATAAGTTATACATGAAGGAAATAAAAACTATGCACACATCAAATGTAGGTTTCATTCACAAAATATCAAATCTGACTATAGCATAAATTTAAAAGGAGAGCTAAGTAATTTCTTGATGGCTATTTTGACCATATAAAAGAGGATGTCTTTTTTCAAGGAGTAAGCTGATCAGCTAAATAATTTACAAGGAATTTTATACTAATTTTCCAAATATCAATAGATTAGTATATAAATATCAGTGTATTAGTATAATCTCTTCCAGAAGAGAGGTTTCATTTGTCGACTGTAATGTCATTTTACTGAAACCTGCAGAAATCATTTGAGTCAAGAATCTGATTCAGTAAGAACAAGTTCTACTATTTCAATAAAAAGGGCCCTAAGTAATTTAAAACATCTGAATGTCCATGTCCTCTCCATCTCAGAGATCTGGGGAGCTACAGAAGTTAATGTAAACACATAAGCAGAGCAGATGACCACAGCACTGCATGTGAATATAGTAACCTAAAGAAATAAAAAAAATCTTTGCAGGTCTGATGATTTTAAGAAAACGTATCCAGTTCCAGTATTGGTAAGTTTAGCTTGCAGTTATACCTGAAAGGCAGCTGGTCTTTGTACTTCTCATTTATGATCCTTAAATCAGCCACAGCAGCTATAAGTTATTCACAGGTGACTTAGGCTTCATTAGAAGTCAGATAAAGATGAGAGATATGATGAAGAGTGAAAACTACACCAGGAAAACTGCCTCTGTGACAACATGAAGATGATGCTAATTTCATGATGTATGGCCAGCAAGCCTTACTGTATTATATTAAAGAGCTACTATTGCACTCTGTAAATTGATGGAAGAGCCATTTACCATCTTTCATGTAACAAAGGCCACTGTATTTAATAGAATAAGTTTTCACACATTTGTACTCTCTAAATAATGAAATAGTGAATTCATTTTTTTCTTGTTTTAACTTTATGAGTTGTTAACGAAAAAATCTGAGTTGAAAATATATATCTTTAGGAAATAACATCATCATTTACACTTTTACCATGAAGGGCTTATAATATAAGGTTTAAACAATAAATTTCAAGATCATTTACAGTAATATTTTGGAAAGAATATTGCTAAACTGAGTTAACTAAATTTTTTAAAGCTTTGAGTCATTGCATAGGCATGAACATTTGTAAAACATGTAAAATGTTAAGTATAAAATTGTATTTATTCATTAGATAGATACCTCTTCCTCTCTCTGCTTAATCTAAAAAAATTACCAAAACATTAATTGTCCATGTTGGTCTGATTTTCAACTGGGAAGAAGTTAGTGACCTGAGACAGAGATCATCAACAAGATGTGAGAAGGTGAGCTGTGATGCAATTTTGACAAATAACAAAAGTCTGCTGCGCTAAGGCACCATATCTTGCAAATCTCTGACCCTCTTCTCTGTTTATACATTCTTCCTTAGAAGATTCATTCTCTTCCATGGGTTCCACTATCAACAACATTTTGATGACTGCCAAAAATAAATCCCTTCACAATTTGATCCTGACGATCAGGCCTATAATTCTACTTGTTTCTAGACATCTCCTCCTCTATGTCTCAAAGACACTGAAACTTAGCAAGACTAGAGTATGAGAAGCAGGAATTTCCTTTGCTCAGCTCTTCCCCATAGATCTGTTCCTCCTCCCACATCTCCGTCCCTGGGTAAGGGCCTCATCACTGCCTACTGGTCCAGGCTAGAGATCTCAGAATCACACTTGCTTGCTTTCCCACCTTCAAAGGCTATATTCTGTGCCCTATAGTTTTTACTTCTAAGCAGCCCTCATGTATCATCTCCACCGCCAGGGCATCTGACTTAAGATCCTCACCTGTAGCTGGTTCTTACCTTTATAAAACAAATCCAATATGGAACTAATTACCCTGCCTCGTCACTACCTGTTGCAGTAGTTCTCAAAGTATGCTCACTGGTACCCTGATGATCAAATTAATTATTGACTTTTTAAATAGAACTTAAAAAAATCAATATTAAGTTTTCCACAAAATTTTCTTAAGCCACAAAATTTTAAGCACTTAAGGTAAGTGCTACCACTTATCTGATAGTGAATGCTACCAACAGTGAAACAAATGAGCATTAGAAAATGAACATTAATGGCAAAAATCAGAAAAACTCAGATGTATTTGTTTCAATAGCACTTTGTTACAGGTAAATACACACAGACTTGTAGTTTTTACACTGACTTCTAATTATTGAATTTCTGTTAAGAAAATTGCCTCTAGTTTCATGATGAAATAAGTATGTATTGTCACTATTTCATGATGTGAACATCATGACTTTAAGATGCTCTATCACTAAAGTAAGTTTCAGAACCACTGACCCCCTCAATGAAGTTTAAACTCTTTATCCTCATATATAAAGTCCTTCAGAATCACCCTACTTTTCCACTTTCATCTGTGCCAGTTACTGCAACACACCCTTCTACCACTTAAGTATATCTTGATCTTTCATGCCTCCTTGCCTCAGTGCATAAAACTTTATCTGATAGGAATTTTCTTTCCATTTCTCTGCCTAACTAAGTCCCGTCTTTTGCCCACTCCTTTGTTGATCACCTGAAGCAGATGTTTTCTCCTCTGTGTCTCTACAACAATTTGTAATTTGAGGTGGATAATTATGATATGTGCAAAAACTATTTATATATAAGTGCACTAATTTTAAAATTTATTGGTTCCTGCCAGTGATTTTAGTTATCCTTCCCTCACCCTTTTCATACTTCCTATTCATTTTATTCAACAATTACTTTCTGACTGTCTACCATGCACAAGACACTTTCTGGGAACTAAGGAGTCAGAAGAGACCAAAACATTTAAAAATTCCTACCTTCTTGCAGGTTCGAAGTAAAATATATAGATGCTGATATTTGTTATAGAGGAAAAAACAAAAACAGAACGGAAAAAGGACAAAGCAAATGCTGGAAGGAGAGGTGTAACTATCTTAAATGTTGTGGTCATCAAATTTGACATCTGGGGCTTCCCTGGTAGTGCAGTGGTTGAGAGTGCCTGCCGATGCAGGGGACACGGGTTCGTGCCCCGGTCCAGGAAGATCCCACATACCGCAGAGCGGCTGGGCCCGTGAACCATGGCCGCTGAGCCTGCGTGTCGGAGCCTGTACTCCGCAACAGGAGAGGCCCAACAGTGAGAGGCCCGCGTACCGAAAAAAAAAAAAAAAAAAAAAAAAATTGACATCTGAACAAAGACCCCAGAGAGGTGACAGACTGAGCCATTTGGATATCTGGCAAAAAGTGTTTCCAGGTATAGGTAGGGCAAGTGCAAAGACCCAAAGGTTGCAGCCCAGTTTATAACCCTATAGTTGATATAAGTTTGGATTACCTCAGAAGACACTGTGGCTTTTGTGAGATGGCCCAGTAGTAATGGTGAAATTCCAGGCAAGGGCCACACAGCAATACCTTACTGTCATGACAATTTTTTCCTGTTGACCTGGCATTGTGGCAACCTGCTCAGCAGGGACAGACCAGTTCAGGAACAATTAAGTCCCCTAAGTCTTATATGCCAAGTAATAGCTAGATTCTTGAAAAAAGCTAAAAATAAAGGCAAAAGTACTACTTCTCTGGTTTCATAGTTTTATAGTGTGATCCAAAATCTCGTCTCCTAAGTTTGTACTGCTTGTCCTTCAATCTGCTCCTAAATTCACTCAAGCATCATTCATTCAAGGCCCATTTTTAAGCACTCACAGACATTTACCCATTACAAAGACTATTTTAAAGCTCTTCTGGGATCCTTTCCAATCAGATGTTCCACACGTGCCCAAACACATTTAGATTTGTGATTCTATGTAATAATTGGTACCTATTTTAAAATGCTTATTTCCAGTATACACAAGCCATTCATAAACCTCATCACTGATGCAGAGTGTGTCATATTTGATGCAAAGGTCAGCAATTACTTGGAGTTCCTCTTTGGTATACACCTACACATATGAAAGGAAACAAAGGAGCAGAGCCAATTATTCAACATGTGAGAAAATGATGGACCAGAAGACTGTATAAAGATATCAAAGACTCACCTTGCCAAGGGGGTTATGCGGAGTATTTAGTATTATAGCTTTGGTTTTGGAATTAAATTTGCTTGCCAGTTCTTGAGGATCTAATGTCCAGTCAGAACTAGACCATTTTTTCCCATCAACAAGTTTCTAAGCATGAAGAATGAAGATGTGATTTAATTCAGTTAATTTATGTTTGCTGTCCTACAAAAAAGTAACCTAACAAGGAAAAAAAAGTAGAGAAATGCATGGCAAAGGTAACTGAATAGATGACAAACAAAGAAAAGAAACAGAAATAACTAAGCTTTACTCTGCCTTAAGAGCCCAACAGGATGTGAGTTCCATGCTCATACCTGTTAATTGGAAACATGAACTCTGTCAACATTAACGGCTGTGAAAGTGCCTATATTCCTTCAAAGGAGCCAGCTCTAACTATGGTTAACACATCTGATACTATAAGACTAATAGAAGATTCTGTAATTCACCTTGTATCACTTATTTTGATGAAAATTTTAAAAAGACAATGGATCTATACTGTATTCCTAAAGATAAAAGCAGAATTTAAAAAAAATTACTTCATTCAGAATTCAATAAGCATTTATTGAGCACCCAGCATATACCCTACACTGTTAGTCACTGGGGACCAGAGCTATAAAAGTGAGTCAGAAATGGTTTCTGACCTGGTGGTGCTCAGTCAGTAGGGGAGACACATAACCACAAAAAATAGTATTACACACAATATAGACGCTGATACAACAGACAGACGTGCAAACACAAGATAAAGTAATAAAAGATCCCCCTTTAAAGTTGTTACCTTCAGTCATAGTAGAGATATACAGTAAATCCCAAAATGTAATCAAAGTAGGAACTTTACTGGCAACAAAGTCATGGTATTTACAAAACTTCTTAAAACATGTGAATCATAGGGGCAAACTTACAGATCTCAGGGGAATAAAAACAGGTATTGCTCCAGCCATTCTCACCATGGGCTCATAGCAGTCATAGAAAGGCACTATCACTATGACCTGGAATAAAACCAAATAACACAACATATTAATCATTAATCCATTTAACAAATATTGTGTACATACTATGTGCAAGGCACTATACTACATGCTGAGATGCAGCAGTGTAGAAAGCAGGCTTTGTCTTCTCATATCTGAGTGAAAAAGACCTTGGGGATAAACTTGTCGGGATCCTTAATTGGAGCCCTTGATCTCTTAGGGAGATCTGTGGATAGGCTTGCAGTGGGACCCTTGGAATTGTATGTAAAATTTTTTACATGCATAGGTATATTTTTCTGGGGAAAGGGGTCATAGCTCTCATCACATTCTCAAAGGGATGTTCCAGCCAAAAACATTATGTTTAAATTTCAAATTAGAAAATAAATGATCAGTGGCAGAGCAAGACCATAAGGAAAGAGAGCACTGCAACTGATGCTCTCCGCTGTGGAGTACTAATTTATAAGTATTATCCTGAGAGTAAAGACGTTTGTCGTTTCTCAAAAGCATCCCTAAACAAAAAGCGTATGCAGGTAGACAGGATGCTACTGCTAATGTCTGATAACCACAATTTCCCTCCAGATGACTTATATCTGGATCCTTTTTTCCTAGTCCCTTGAGATATACTTCCTGTTCCTTTTCTCCTACAGGCTCTCTCTCAATCACTCATGGCCTGGCTTTCAGGTCAGTGGGCCAGACTAACCTGTCCAGTTGGTATTCCTTCTGCAGTATGCCAGCCTGGACCTAGCATCCCTAACTTTTTGCTTTTCTATAAGGAGGGTTTGAACACATAATTTATATCCATTGTACACATTTGATTTTTCTATCTTTTTTAAACTTAGAAGTATTTCACAAAAATTTTAATATTCTTTAGTTTTAGCACTTATTATTTTAAAGGCTATTTGAGAGTCTATTGAATTCTAGAATAATTTTGTTATAGTTTTCTTGTATAAATAACAGTGCAATGTTCACTTGTTACATGCACAGTATCTTTGTAAAATCATTTGCTGAATAAATTCACATGATGGCTACTGCTAGACTGAAGGGTATAAACATGTTTTATGGTACTTTATATATATAGTCAAACTGCTTGTGAAAAATCTGGCAACAATTTATAATTTTACAAGTCTACACTAAACTGCCGCATTTAAGTTTGTGTTGGTTAAATTCATGGTACCTAATTATCACCCTAAATTTGCACTTTTTACTGCTTGTACTTCTTTTTCAAGGCCTTTCTCATTGGAGTCATAGGAGGCCCTTATATTCTAAAGCCCCTTTGTTTGTACTAGTCATCCAACTCACACTGAGTAGTTCCTATACAATGTGCTATGTGTTGGGTACTGTGGAGGACAAAGAAATGAGCCAGGAATGAATCTTTTCCTCAAGTTCTTAATTAGACTATGAAATTCTTGGGGACTAAGATGACCCATCTTTTTAGCCCTGGTGAGAAACAGTGCCTGGTACGAAGTGAGAGCTCAATGAAGGAAAGTAAACTGGGAAGGCAGCGAGGTGGAACTGAAGAATATACTTAACATGCTTCCCTGAAATTTCCTTTTTTTTTACAATGGAAATAATTCCCCTCTCTTTTTGAAGAATATTTACTGAGCACTCACTATTTCAGGTGCTAGCTCTATAGCGATAAACTAGTTTTCCTGGAACTTACATTCTCCTCCAAGACATTTATAATAAATAAGAAAACAAGGAAGTAAATCAGCTAATTTCACATAGTAATAAATACTATAAGGAAAATAATAGGTCAGTATGATGGAAAGTGGTGTGTGTGGTTTCAAAATATTAGATAAGATGATCAGGGAAGAAAGAACAGAGGAAAGAAGGCCAAGGGCTGAGCCCTAGGACACACCAATAAAGTGCAGAGTAGGAAGAAGCAACAAAGGAGTAACAACACCAAAGTCTCAGATAAAACTTTCAACTACTTTATAGGAATAAAGGAGATTACGTATATTACGTATATTCCTTACCATGTCTCCTTAAGTAGCTTACTGTTTGGCTGTAGTAGAGTGAATTGAGATGTAAAAGGATAATGTAACACAAAGTAACAGGTATCTTTCATAAAGAAGGTACAGATAAAGTGCAGGGAGAATTCAAAGAAAGGAATTAACAATACAGATCATGGCAAATATTCATTCTTCACACCCAGCTTAACCAACACCTCTCTAAAGCTTTCCAGACCTATATTAGCAGAGTTGATCACTTCTTCCTCTTGTCACCATGGTAACTTATACATTCCCCACGACCGCCTATAGCATTGCATTCCTCCTCATCTGTTTACAAGTCTATCTCCTCTACTAAACAGGGAACCCCTTCCACGCAGAAACCGTCTTTTAAAAATCTCTCCCACAGGGCTTCCCTGGTGGCGCAGTGGTTGAGAATCTGCCTGCTAATGCAGGGGACATGGGTTCGAGCCCTGGTCTGGGAAGATCCCACATGCCGCAGAGCAACTGGGTCCGTGAGCCA
Organism: Orcinus orca; assembly: GCF_937001465.1. Taxonomy (NCBI): domain Eukaryota; kingdom Metazoa; phylum Chordata; class Mammalia; order Artiodactyla; family Delphinidae; genus Orcinus; species Orcinus orca. The sequence goes on along the minus strand of NC_064559.1, from coordinate 134,459,682 downwards.
CAACTGCTGAGCCTGCGCGTCTGGAGCCTGTGCTCCGCAACAAGAGAGGCCGCGATAGTGGGAGGCCCGTGCACCGCAATGAAGAGTGGCCCCCGCTTGCCACAACTAGAGAAAGCCCTCACACAGAAACGAAGACCCAACACAGCAAAAATAAATAAATTAATTAATAAACTCCTAAAAAAAAAAAAAAATCTCTCCCACAATGTCTAGCGTATCCTCAATAAATTCTGAATAAATGAAACAGGTGAGGAAATACTGAAGCAGGGGTATTGGAATGATAATGGGGAATTAGGGGCAGAGCTGACTGAGGTCAGTGCCAAAGTGGGTTTTATATCACGTCACTAAATAAAGAAATCACTCAGCCTTCTTGTTATACATCCCTCACACAGTGCTGCTAACAATACAGGGTACAAAAAGACAGGGACCAAATACTTGTTGATTGAGTTCAGATTAAAGGTTATTTTAGCAGTGAAAACTAAGATTCATTTTCCCGCATCACTGCTAGCCCCTTTTACTTCTCTTATCTAAATAGGCTGTAAATATAAGAATAAATGACATGCAACAAAATGGATGAATATCACAGACAAAATGATAAATGAGAGAAGCCAGACTCAAGAGTACATACTGTATGATTCTATTATATCAAGTTAAAGAGCTGGCAAAATGAACCTATGGTGACAGAACACAGAAGAGCGGTTACCTCTGGAAGAATATAGACTACGGAGGGGCAAAAGGGAACCTTCTGGGTTGCTGGAAATGTACTATATCTTCATCTGGTTTGTGGTTACATGGAGACATACATACACATATACATGTAAACATTTACTAAGCTGTACTTAACATTTGTGAACTTGACTGCACATAAATTATACTTCAAAAATGATTCAAATAAAAAAGAGTATAAAATAAGTAAAAATAAAAGCAGGACAAATGATAGTGATTAATATAGGCAACATGATAATGTTAATATACTTACTTCATCTCCCTCATCAATTAATCCTTGAATGGCATTAAAAAGAGATCCATATGCTCCTACTGTCACAAGGATTTCTTTATTTGGATTTATTTGATTTTGATAAAACTTTTCATAGAGGCAGGACAGAGCTTTCACAAGTGATGGATGACCCTGTTGAGTAAAAGGAAGAACAAAACCTTAAATTTAATTATGGGACCTACTTCTTTGAGATAGTTTGGCTCTAAAATGTAAGAATTTTTAACATCTGGGTTTTATAATTTTCCAATTTGTATTTTTAAATGGCAATAAATTAAAATATCTTTTTTCCTATTTTCAGAGGGTTCCTGCATGAATGGTCATGAAGACTTGTGGTAATTGTTTTTTAGTAGAATCTATGAAATCTCTGGATATCCTAGGCATTCCACCACAGAAAGATGGAGGTTGTGCTGAGGTAGAAAGAAAGAAAGTAACTAGTTGGAAATAGAGAATATTAAGTAAGAAGCCAGTGCTGAGCCTGCGTAAGTTTGAAAGGGAGAGAAAATATGTCTAAAGTGAATATTCTCCTTCCCTGCTTGTCATAGGACCTCATCCTGGAACAACGGTAAACGAAGGGCCAAGACAGGACTGTGGAGAAGCTGGAAGTAGGGGACAGCTCATCCTAGGAGATAAAGGTAAGGGTGAGTGTTCCTCTGGTTATCAAGTTGGGACAGTTGGTTCCAGAAAGCCAATTACGGAGAAGTGGTAGAAGTACATTCACGCACAATACAATATAAAATACAAGCTCACACCCCACATAGTCCTCATATACTTACAAAGCCCCGTGTGTACTGATTCAGACTATCAATTGCTGCAATCTTTGATAATTCTTCCTTTACATATACAGGAGGGGATATATCTGGAAGGCCTTGGCCAAGATTCACAACAGAGGGGTCTGCAGCCAACTTGGTAAATTCAATCCTAAGGTAAAAAATACTAATATTAGTAAGTACTAAAATTACAAAGTTAGCTGTTTATACCTCATAGTCTTTAGAAACTGAAAAATAAGACTTAGTTTAGTCTTACAGATCAAACAAAATTAATGAGTTCACGACAAAAATTTTACCATCTACAAAATGACTTTACCCGGAAAAATTATGGCTGAACTGATGAACTTAATGTTTCTTACAAATCTCAGTTCCACGATGCCCATATTTTAATCATATAAATATTTTTCTCAACCATCTGCTGCTAGGTTCTCTTATGAACCATTAGAAAGGAGGGCTAATAGGAAAAGTTGATGGATTAGAAGGTAAGTTCCACAAGGGCATCCACCCAATCTGTCATTTTCTCTGTCCATTTCCAGTGCCTAGCTCAGGACCTGGCACATTTGCTAAGTGAATAAATCAGTGTATGAATCATTATTTCCTTCCATTTCCACTGAATGGATGAATTAAAATAAGTGGTTTTATTTATAGACTATAGATAAAGCTAAAAATTCCCAAATAAGGATATAAACATGTGGAGGAAAAAAACTTCACCCAATGATTATTGTTTATTCTAATGTACTCACCACACATTGCTATCAAGGCCTTCAATTCGTTTTGCATTTTTGAATTTCAAAGACATTTTCTGAAAGATATAAATATTGAAAGGTTTTAAAATTTCTTTAATCAAAACAAAAATGCCAGAAAATCATGGGTAACTCTTGCTTTTCCCTATTGGCACCATGGAAAAAGCAGTACTGTAGAGATAAATTCTAGACGCCAATACAAAGTTCCAAAGAGGAATTCATCTCCCACCTACTGCTCTAAGGAGTGTTTTTCCTTATGAACCTTAGATGTTTATCTTCTCACCTAAGAACAAAAATATCACCCTAGCCTAAAAAATAAATCAATTTAAAGGCCTGAACTATACTGAAGAGAACAATAATGATACTAAAAAAAGTCAGTTTAAAGAAATATCTTGAGGGGACTTCCCTGGTGGTGCAGTGGATAAGACTCCGCACTCCCAATGCAGGGGGCCCAGGTTTGATCCCTGGTCAGGGAAGTAGATCCCACATGCATGCTGCAACTAAAAATCCCGCATACCGCAGCTAAGAGTTCGCATGCCACAACTAAGGAGCCAGCGAGCTGCAACTAAGGAGGCTGTGAGCCGCAACTAAGACCCGGTGCAACAAAACATATAAATAAATAAATAAATACTTGAGTCATGCTGTGAAGATCATTTTAGGCCAGGTGTACTAACAGTTTCACAATTAAGTTCCTTGTATGGCATACAGGAAGCACCAAAACAAATGGTTTTAAAACTACTTAATAAGGAGTTCTAAATAATAATAATAGTAGGTAACATTATTGGGTACTAAGTATGTACGAGGCACTGCTCTAAGTGTCTTAAATAATTAACTCATTTAATATTTACAACAACTCTATGTAGTGGTTCTATTATGAGCCATAATTTACACATGAGGAAAGTGAGGTACACAGAGGATAAGATCATGTAACTTTACATCTGCCCAATTCACGAAACCTAGTAGCATTTAAACCCAAACAGATTCAACTCAGGATGTGAACCCAGGTAGTGTGACTTCAGAACACATATTCAGTACTGTTTCCGCATACTGTCTTTTACTTAACAAGACCTTTGATTACTAGAATGCTGTCTCTTAAAAAAGTATATTAGAGGGCTTCCCTGGTGGCGAAGTGGTTGAGAGTCCGCCTGACGATGCAGGGGACACAGGTTCGTGCCCCGGTCTGGGAAGATCCCACATGCCGTGGAGCGGCTAGGCCCGTGAGCCATGGCCGCTGAGCCTGCGCGTCCGGAGCCTGTGCTCCGCAACAGAAGAGGCCACAACAGTGAGAGGCCCGCGTACTGCAAAAAAAAATATATATATATACATATTAGACATTTAGGTCAGGTCTACTCACATCAAGCAAGTTAGGGCTGGGGTATAAAAATATTAAAAGCTAAAATTATGGAAGAGCATGCAATTTTTTAGTCCTTTAGAGTCTAAAATTAAGTTTATATTATCTCTCAAAAGCACTGAATTAGTTTTGAGTTCATTGTTGCCAAGCTGCTGGAAATTAAAAAAAAAAAAAGGATTGGCAGCATTTTTGCAAAGATTTTCCTAATAGAATATTAAAGTAATTTTAATTCCATCTGGGAGGGAGATAATGATAATGGTTATTAAACAGACCATTGTTCTCATCTATTCCCAATAATGGAACCAAGAAAAATATCTTTTTACTCTCATATTTTTAATCTTTGAAACTCCAGTGAAGTAAATCACACGCAAATTCTCCAGAGGTTAATGTGTCTTCCAGAACAGCCTAATGATTAAATGCCCACCTGAACATGATGCTGTTATAGAGACTACAATTATAAAACTAAAACTCTGAGAAAGATAGAAAAGGTATTCTAACAGTTGTTCTTTGTCATCTCTAAAACATGTTTAAAGTTAATGATTCATTTAATCTATGACTACAAACACAAAGTAGAAATTCATATATAAAAGTGAGCATAGTCTACAGTACATAATTTAGACAAAGTCCAATTTCACCTAAAATATTTGGATAATTGTAGTCAAAATGCATTTTTCAGATTTAATTTTCTTTAACATTTGTATCTAGATAAGCCTCTTCTCCCACGACTCTCTGTGCCTCTGTTCCTTCCCACTGTATACCTCAACCATTCTGACCTGTTAAATATGCTATGGTCTTCTCTCACAAGCTCCGTATGTGATCCTTCCCTTACCCAAAAGGTCTTTCTACACCAATGTTTCTCAGCCTTTTCTTTTTGTCACCACCGTGCACCCCCCTCCCCCAACCATGGAGACTTTTTAGACATTTTTTCTAATCATGTCTCCCCCGCTCCCTCATTAAATATTAAGGAATAAGATTTTGTCGGATAGAATTGAGCTTTGGATGATCACAAAACATTGTAATAACCAAGATTTATTTCACCTGCCAAGCACCAGTTTCTCCCTCTTGGGGGCAATAATGCCCCTGTTAAGAATGCATGTTCTGCATTCGATCTAAGCCCTGCTCTCCACAACCTCGTCCCTTCACTTGGCTAACTCCTATTCCACCTGCCACCTTCAGTTCTCAAGTTAGACTTCATTTCCTCCAGAGAGCCTTCTCTGATTCCTCAAGTCATGGTTAGATGCTCCTCCTATGTGTTCCTATGACATGAAGCATTCCCAGCATTTACTACATAACATTGTCTTTTTTTCTGTTTATTTGTCTGTATTCTTCCTTAGACTATAAGCTCTATGAGGACTATTTCTAGGTTGTTCACTGTTCACTGACTGTGTATTAATCGGATTTCTCCAGAGAAACTGAACCAATAGGATGTGTGTGTATATATATATATAGCGATTTATTTCTAGGAATTGGCTCATGAGATTTGTGGGAGCTAGCAAGTTCAAAATCTGCAGAGCTCCAGCAGGCTGGAGACCCAAGGAAGAGCTCATGTTGCAGCTCGAGTCTGAAGGCAGTGTGGAGGCAGAATTCCCTCTTCCTGGGGGAACCTCAGTCTTTTTTTTCTCTTACAGCCTTTAGCTGACTGAATCAAGGCCAAATTACATTATGGAGGGTAATTTGCTTTACTTAAAGTCTACTGATTGAAACGTTATCTTACCTGAAAAATATCTTCACAGAACAATCTAGACTGGTGTTTGACCAAATTTCTGGGTAGTGTGGCCTAGGCAAGTTGACAGATAAAATTAACCATCAGAGTGTCCAACACACAGTGCTATGCCTAGCACATAGCAAGCTTTTAATAAATATCTGATGAATGAATGAAAAAAACCCACACATTAGGAGTGAACTTATGGTGTCAGCTACCTTAAGTTAATGCTTCAGTAACACATGACCCCAAAGTCTTGGTTGCTTAAAATCATAAGGGGTTATTTCCTTCTTGTGCTACATATTCACTGAAAGTTAGCTGTTGCTCTGTTCCATGTCACTCTAACTCTTGAGACACAGGCTGATGAAATAGTCTATCTGGAATATGGCTAGTTTCATGGCAGAAGGAAAAACTTCTTAACAAGTTTCTGCTTAGATGCAGACACATCACTTCTACTCACAATTTATTGGCCAAAGCAATTTCATGGCTAAGCCTGACACCAACATGGCAGAAATGAAGTCTGGAGTTATAATGAGATACGTAGTTATTATGGGCTGAATTGTGCTCCCCCGCCCCATTCTTACATTGAAGTTTTAACATCCAGTACTTCAGAATGTGATGTTATTTGGTAATAGGTTCATTGCAGATGTAATTAGTTAAGTTGAGGTCATTAGGGTGGGCCCTAATCCAATGTGAATGGTGTTCATATAAAAAGGGGAAATTTGGAGATAGACTGGCATACAGGGAGAATGCCATATGAAGATGAAGGCCGAAATCAGGGTGATGCTTCTAGAAGTCAAGAAACACCAAAGTTTGTCAGCTAATCACCAGAAGCTGGGAGACAAACATGGGACAGATTCCTCCTCACAGCCATCAGAAGGAACCAATCCTGCCAACACCTTGATCCTGGACTTCCAGCCTCCTAAACTCTGTGGTAATACATTTTTGTTGTTGAAACCACTCAGTTTGTGCTACTTTGTTAAGGCAGCCCAAGGAAACGAAGATAGCAGTGAAATGTATAAGACATGCTACAATGCCCAAAGACATCAAGATTCAGCAGTAGGTGCAAATGCTCACTATCTAAGAACTATTGTCCAGAGTAGATCCGGTATTAGGAAAAGAAAATAAACCTAAAATCCTATGGGGAATTAAACATGAGGCCCAAGTGTTCACTGGAACATCTATAGGGCCTGTATAATTTCTGGGCAGCTAACTCCATGAGGTGGCTTCTGTTCCCAGGTAGATTAATACCTGGCATACATATACTGAACTGCTATGTTATAAATGCAAAACTGCTAGGGTACTAATAAGCAGCATCTTTTGTTGTTAATGTGAAGCTGAAAAAATGCAGTTCTACAGAATCACCATTAAGTTCCACTCTTGGCAGAGATAAGAAAAAGCTTATTGTTATTGTCTTTAAAATGTTTACTGTACCTGTCAGAATAGCTATCATCAGGAACCTTCGTGCACTATTGGTGGGATTGTAAATTGCTGCAGCCACTATGTAAAATAGTATGGAGGTTCTTTAAAAAAATTAAAAATAGAACCACCATATGATCCAGTAATTTCACCTCTGAGTATTTACCCGAAGAAAACAAAGACGCTAATTTGAAAAGATATATACACTCCAATGTTCACTGCCTCATTATTTACAAACAGCCAAGATAAGTGCCCATGGATAGACAAATGGATAAAGAAGATGTGGTGTGTGTGTGTGTGTGTATATATATATATGTATATATTAAACATGGTGTGTGTATATATATATATACACACACACACATACACATACACACATAGAATATACTCAGCCATAAAAAAATAAATAAAATCTTACCATTTTTAACAACATGGGTGGATCTAGAGGGCCTTATGCTAAATGAAATAAGTCAGACAGAGAAAGACAAATACTGTATGAGCTCACTTATATGTGGACTCCAAAAAAAACAAAACAAACAGAAAAAACAAATGAAAACAGATTCACAGATACAGAGAACAAATGAGTGGTTGCCAAAAGGGAGGGGGCGTGAAATAGGTGAACGGGGATTAAGAGGAACAAACCTCCAGTTATGTAAAATATAAAACATAAGGATGTAATGTACAGCATAAGGAATATGGTCAATAATATTGTAATAACTTTGTATGGGGACAGATGGTTACTAGACTTATTGTTGTGATCATTTCATAATGTATACAAACGTCAAATCATTATGTAATACACTTGAAACTAACATAATATTGTATGTCAAATACATTTCGACTTAAAAAAAAATGTTTACTGCAATGGTACTGGAACAGGAACGTCTGGAAAGAAGAAAAAAATATTACCCATTATCCTAAGACTCAAACATACTCAAGTTTCAGTTGCATGTAATTTGAGGGCCCTACCTGTTTGACCTGATGCATTTAGATGGGATAGGACAAGTGTAGAAAAAACCCAAATGGTGAGCTGAAGCTGGGGAAATCAAGGCTGTCAATATCTGTGAATCACAGGGTATGAGTCAAGTATAAAAAAGATAAAGAATGCAAGAGGGCTTCCCTGGTGGCGCAGTGGTTGAGAGTCTGCTTGCCGATGCAGGGGACACGGGTTTGTGCCCCGGTCCGGGAAGATTCCACATGCCGCGGAGCGGCTGGGCCCGTGAGCCATGGCCGCTGAGCCTGCGCGTCCGGAGTCTGTGCTCCGCAACGGGAGAGGCCACAGCAGTGAGAGGCCCGCGTGCCGAAAAAAAATATTTAGAAAAAAAGAATGCAAGAAAAGGCCAGAAACAGAAATTACAAAGCTAATTTTTTGAGAGGTGAAGACAATAACCAGGCATGAGAAGCAGATGGACTGAAGTACTTCAAGACTAGGCTGGAGCAGAAAGGGAGCACCCGTATAATGGGCATGACTTTAATGTGGGGCCAGGCTGCTGGGGTAGCCTAAACATATATTATCTTTCAGAGCTATGAATTAGGCATTTATAGTTGTGATCACATGTGAGTTTTAAAATTTTTTTTGCCTTTTCTCTTGACGGAGTATCTTAAACATTTTATGAATTTTCTTAGTCATCATAAAATTTTCAATTTTAATTAGTAGGTAATATTTCAGGTTATGAATCACACCTTACTCCTTCATTCCCCTAGTTTGTGCATTTATTATTCAAGTGTTTGGCAATTTTAGGTAGTATGTTTCTTCTGTATAGTATGTGGTCCCTGCTTTGTTTCCTTCAGTTTTAGTTTGATGTGGAAAGTGAATGTTTAAACAAATCTGTTTCAAAAAGAAACGTTGTGCCTCTTTCCCTTTGGAAAGATGATGTATTGACACATTACCAGTTTGAGAGTCTGCTAGAAATTTGATAGTTCCCCAAACTGACTAAAAAGAAACTTTGTTATACTCTTTCCTAGCTTGGAGAGTGAGAAACAGACCAGTGCATAGATGCCTTTGAAGCTCCAAAACTATATGAATCAGATCTCTTAGTTGCACAGGCAGAAACTCAATCTCAACAGCTTAGGGAAAAAAGGAATTTATTAGAAAGCTCATGTCACCATGAGAAGGTAAAAGGTGCAGCCAGCATCAAGGGTAACACTGAAACCAGAAACGTAAACCTCATCAGGGCTCTGCTTCATCTACTTTTCTATGCAATCTCTGTCTGCTTTTCTCCACATGAGACAAAACACAGTTATACCTCCCGATTTCACCACCACAGAGGGCCTGAGAGCTGCCTTCTCTGGTGCCAATTTCAAAAATTCTAGGGAAGGGCTCTGAATGGCTCCTCCCCCTCTCCCCAGTTTAAAAAGTACTATATTAATATGCCTGTTAAGACTATAATGAAAAGATATCAGAGCAGTGTGAAGCAAGATCATGAGAGAAATAGAGATGTAGCCAACCAAGGATGCCATTTTTTTGGATGCTTTTTTTTTTTTTCAAATGTACTTACTACCCAATCAAAAAACGGTATAGACCTGACTCCCCATCTCCAGCCCCTCTGGATGTGCTCCCTAAGCTAGAACCTGTCACTGCCCCTGGTAGTATCTTTACAAATATACCAGCGCCTAACAAAACATATGTTTGGAATGGGGAAAAGAGCATTTTCCAGAAAGATAGGAGGAACTGCTGTCCTTAGAGAATGGGAGGGGGTCGCAGGTCACAGCAGTCTATGAAAGTCCATCTAGAAGGGAAGGCTGATAGGGAGAGGGGTACAGACACCCTACTTCTATGGCAGAGCTGAAGGTATGCAGTGTAAATGTCTATGTCTGGAACAGAGAACCGGGGAAGAGGTGAATGGAGAACCAAATTCTAAGGCAGGGGTGAAATTAAGTTTCCTCCTATATACCAATGCATTGATTGCAATCTCATATCTCCCTTATATTCGAACTACATTGGCTTTCATTCACTCATGGAACAAATATTTCTTGAATACTTATTTTATACAAGGCACTTTTCTTCTTGGGATATATCAGTGAGCAAAACAGACTAAAATTCTCTATTCTCATTGAGCCTTTCTTCTTTCTATGCCTTAAACACTCCAGGTTTGTTCCCATCTGTCACGGATTACATTACTCTGTATAATTATTCACCCCTCCTTTTCGGAAGGAGTGACTTTGAGATTGGACATGTGATTTGCTCTGGTCAATGGAATGTGAGTGAATGTGGTATACACTAGGTCCAGGAGAAACTTTAAAAGCTGTTGCATGGTTTGGCTTAGCCTCTGGTTCTTCTCTCCTCTACTGTGCGAAGACCATGACTCAGGTAGGGGTTACATTTTTACCTTAGATCCTGAAATTTAAAAAAACACATAGAGTGCAGCTGCAACCTGCAGCAAAGCTACAGCTGACTTATAGCCTACATAAAACCTGAGTGAGAATGGGACGGCTACTGTTATAAGAAGGTAAGATTTGGTGGCTTTTGTTACAGCAGCAGAGCTGACTGATATAAAAGCTTTTGCAATTGCTGTGTCCTCTGCCTAGAATGCCCTCTCTTAGGTCTTCATGTGCCTGGTTCCTTATGTCCTTCTATTCGATATGCTCTCTATTCAAATAGAACCTCCTCAGAGAGGGCTGCCAAAACTATATGCCCTAACGTTACTCACCCCCTCTCTCCCACTAGTACCACCAATGGTTCTAGCAGTTTTCTCTATTTCATTTTCTTATGACATTCACAACGACCTAAAATTATTTTAACTTGTAAATGATCTGTCTCTCACAAAAATGAAAAATTCAGAAAACAAGACTTGTGTTGCTCATTGCTGTATCTCCAGTATCTAAAATCGTGTATGAAAGGTAATGTGTTCTAAAGTATTTTTTGAACATATGAATGAAATCCTACCTCTTCAATTATCCTCACGTTGAATTATTTCAATGGCATTCTGCCTCTAATCCATCATTTGCAGTGCTCCAGAGCTAAACACTTAAAACACAGACTGGGTGATTCTACTAGCCTGCTCTAAACTCTCCAAAGACTCTCCTCAGTCCATGAAACGTAACTCAAATTCGAACCTGGCACTCAAGGCTCTTAATCTCCTTTCAGCCTTCTCTCACTCTGTGCTGCTGCCTCATATACAGTGACTCAACAGCATAGGACCACTTGCCACTCTCTAATTACCTTCAGTGCGTTTCTGTTTCCGATGCTTCTATTCAAGTTCTTCCCTCTGTTAGAGATCATCTTCTCCATAATCCCCACTGTGGTTGGCTCAGAAATGACCTCCCCAAACACATCTGCATCTTATCCCTGAAACCTGTGAATGTTACCTTATAGGGCAATATATATCCTTATATCCTTGCAGATGTGATTAAATTAAGGATCTTGAGATGAGGAGATAATTTTGGATTATCCAGGTGGGCCCTAAATTTAATCACAGGTATCCATATAAGAGGGAGGCAGAGAGAGATTATACACACACAGAGAAGGCCATGTGAAGATGGAGCAGAGAGTGATTGGAAGATGCTGGCAATGAAGATTAGAGTGATGTGGCCGTAAGCCAAAGAATACCAGCAGCCATCAGAAGCTGGAAGAGGCTGGACTGGATTCTCTCTAGAGCCTCTGGGGGGGACTCTGGGTGACAATGATGTATCGAGGTAGGTTCAATGTTTGTAATAGTTACACCACTCAGGTGAGGAATGTTGATAATGAGAGAGGCTACGCATGTGAGGGCCAGGAGATACATGGGAACTCTGTAGGTTCTGCTCAATTTTGCTCTGAAGCTATAATCCTCTTTTAAAAAAAAGTTTATTAAAATTTTAAAAACTTAAAAAAAAAAAGAGCTGCCGGGGTATTGTGAAATCATGTTCTCTTTCTCCCTTTGGACAAAATGCTGTTCAAGCAAGCAGACACTAACAGAATTATCTCACAGGTAATAGATGTTAGTTCTAAGGTATGGCTCTCCATTCAAAAAAGCAGACAAATTACATTCTTTTGCCACTAGATGGCACGGGAAAAAAACAGAATGTTCCTGTAATGAAAAAACTGAAAGTGGAAATGCAAAGTAGGGATGTAGACTTAAAAGACTCAACAAAATATAAAATACTCATATACATGTTACCCAGATTCAGTAATGATATCAAGATTTTGCCTCATTTGCTTCATCTCTTCTGCTTTTCCTTTTCTTTCTTTTTTTTTTTAATTGCTGAGTAATTTTAAAGCAAATCCTAGACCTTAAGTCATTTGCCACTATATACTTGGTATATATCTCTAAAAAACATTGATATTCTCTTATATAACTTCAATGTCATCATCACAGCTCACTAACAATGATTCCTTGATATCATCTAATACCCAATCTACAGTCATATTTCTCTAAGTGTCTTTAAAAATATCTCTTTACATTTCTGTTGATTGGGTCAAGTTCCTAAACAAGGTCCATATATCATACTGGTGGTTAAGCCTCTTTCCACCCCAGAGCAGTCCCTCTGAAACACTACCTACCACCACTTTTCCCCTGTGCTGACTTGTTGAAGAAACCAAGTCAGGAATCTATCCTGTGGTTATGACCCACATTCTGGATTTGTTTGCTTTTCTAATTCGTTACATAACTTAGTCCTCAATCTGCCATATCTCCTATAACTGGTCTGCACTTAGAGTCACTATATAATGTCCTTTCTTGAGTAGACAGAGCCAGACTTAGAATACCAGAGCTAGATACAGGTGAGAATGGTATTTTAGTTATGCCACTTATAAGCTGTGTGACCTTGGGCAAGTTACTAAACCTATTTAAGCCTCCACTGTTTCATTTGTAAAACAGGATTATAACAAATCATAACTTGAAGAATTTTGTAAATATAAAGTGACATAATAAGGGGATTAGATCAATATGGCAGAGTAGGAGGACATGGAGATCACCTCCCCTAACAAACACATCCAAAATACATCTACAGGGGGCTTCCCTGGTGGCGCGGTGGTTAAGAATCCACCTGCCAATGCAGGGACACGGGTTCGAGCCTTGGTCCGGGAAGATCCCACATCCCGCAGAGCAACTAAGCCTGCATGCCATGACTACTGAGCCTGAGCCCTAGAGCCCGTGAGCCACAACTACTGAGCCCACGTGCCACAACTACTGAATCCCGTGCGCCTAGAGCCCGTGCTCCACAACAAGAGAAGCCACCGCAATGAGAAGCCTGTGCACCACAACAAAGAGTAGCCCCCACTCACCGCAGCTAGAGAAAGCCCATGAGCAACAACAAAGACCCAACACAGCCAAAAAAACAGATAAATAAAAATAAATAAATTTGCAAAAAAAAAAAAAAGAATGCACAGACTGAATATAGCATAGTAAGATGTTTAAAAAAAAATACATCTACATGTGGAACGATTCACATGGAAGACTAACTGGAAACTGACAGAACGCCTCTACAACCAAAGCTGCAAGAAAGATTTCCACTAACTGGGCAGAATGGAAAAAAGGCTTAGGGTAGGGAGCTCCGCCACAGTGAGGGAGCTGAAAGGTCTGAGAGAACCCTCCCCCTGGGGAGCAAGCGGGTTGAGCCACAGATGGGGTGTCCTAGTCCCAGGGTCCTACATGGAGGAGACAAGCCCTCTGGCTGCTGGGAGAATTGTTGGAACAGAGAGAACTGAAGAAGCCTAGACTTTACCTGTGAAGAGTACATGGGGTCTGGCCTGTCAATAAACAGGGCAGAGAGAGCTCTGCACTGGTGGCTGCTGGCTCGCTACATTTCCCATCCAAGCAGAAAGAATACGCCAGCCTCACTCACTCCACATCACAGCTTGGCACTAGATCTGGGGCAGACACGTCCTGGGAGAAGACTCGATCTAGGGACACAGAGATGGCCTAGTGGCCTGGGTTGTGGTCCAGCTGGAGTGGTGGCCATTGTTAGCACTTACTCCTGCAATGCCTGGGAACCACCGCGACCAACATGATGAGGTCCCTTTCACAGACACATGAGTGTACCAGCTCCACCCACTCCACGCCAGAACTTGGCACTGGATCTTGGGCAGACAGGTCCTAGGAGAAGACTGCCACAGAGGCAGCCCAGATCTCTGGCGGCAGCATAGTCACCTCATTTCCTACAGCCACTATGTCCCGGCCCCAGCCCCAGCCTAGTGAGTGCTTGGCCTGCCTACTCTACACCACAGCCTTGCACTAGATCAGGGATAACCACAACAGGGTTAGGGATGTGACTTTAGGTTGTGTCTGAGTGGAGCCACAGACACCTACGAAGGTGGTGCATCAGACCTCTGTGAGTTCACAAGCCAAACACTCAAGGGGAATGAAGCCTGATCAATCCAGAGCCTCAGTGCTTCTGCTCCAAAAACTGGTGAGCAGACAGGGTGGCGACAGCCACAGAGCAGACAGGAAGTCCTGCTTCATACCCTGCACAGGCTCTAGATCCTCCAACACCAACCACAACCCCTAACAAGGTGATAACAGTCAGCACACCCTAAGGGAAGAGCTGGCTGGCATCCATATCAAAACCAGCCTTCGCACCAAAGACACGGGTTTGTGTCTTTGAAGGATATGCACAGGGATGCTCCAACATGAAAGCACCCCTATAAGACCACAATAGATAACCATTTCTCCCTAGTTCACAGAGAAAGAGAAAGTTAAGTCAAATGAAAAGGCAGAGGAAATTCTCCCAATTAAAAGAGCAAGAGAAAGCCCCTGAAAAAACTAAATAATGAAACATATAATCAGTCTACCAGACACTGAGTTCAAAGAGTTATTAATAAAAATGCTGACCGGATTAAGAAAGAGAACTGATCTAAACACAGATTGTTTCAACAAGGAACTAGAAACTATAAAGACCCAGCTGAAAACAGATAATTGAATTTCTGAGACAAAAAGCACTCTAGGAATAATGAATAGCCATCTTAATGACACAAGAAATAATCTGGAAGATAAAATAAATCACCCAATCAGAACAACAGACAGAAAAACAAATAAAAAAAAAAAAGAAAGCAACATATGAGATCAATGGGATAATATAAAGTGTGCCAATCTATGTATAACAGGGGTTCCAGAAGGTGAAGAGAGAGAGGGGATTGAAAATGTATTTAAAGAAATTATGGCTGAAAAATCCCCAAACCTAAAGAAGGAAACAGATATCTAGGTATAGGAATCACAGAGAGTCCCCAACAAGAGGAACTCAAACAGACCTACAGTAAGACATAATTAAAATAGCAAAAGTAAAAGAGAGAATTCAAAAGGCAGCAAGGGAAAATCAAAGAATCATTTACAAGGGAACACCCATGAAACTATCAACTGATAGAGGACCCAGAAAAACAAAACACAAAATGAAAGAGGGGAAATTGCACTACCACAGAGATTAAAAATTAAAAAAAAAACAAAAGAGAATACTGTGAACAATTATATGCCAACAAACTGGACAACCTAGCAAAAATGGACAAATTTCTACACATACAGCTTGCCAAGAATAAGTCAAGAAGAAACAATTTAGGGGCTTCCCTGGTGGCGCAGTGGTTGAGAGTCCGCCTGCCGATGCGGGGGACACGGGTATGTGCCCCGGTCCAGGAAGATCCCACATGCCGCAGAGCGGCTGGGCCCGTGAGCCATGGACGCTGAGCCTGTGCGTCCGGAGCCTGCACGTCGGGAGCCTGCGCGTCCGGAGCCTGTGCTCCACGATGGGAGAGGCCGCAGCAGTGAGAGGCCCACGTACCACAAAGAAAAAAAAAAAAAGAAGAAACAATTTAAACAGACCAATCACTAGAAGCAAAATAGAATCTGTAATTAAAAGAATTCCTCGCAGGCTTCCCTGATGGCGCAGTGGTTGAGAGTCTGCCTGTCGATGCAGGGGACATGGGTTCATGCCCCGGTCCGGGAAGATCCCGCATGCCGCAGAGTGGCTGGGCCCGTGAGCCATGGCTGCTAAGCCTGCGCGTCCAGAGCCTGTGCTCCGCAACGGGAGAGACCACAACAGTGAGAGGCCCGCGTACCGCAAAAAAAAAAAATAAAAATAAAAATTCCTCGCAAACAAAAGATCAGGACTCAATGGCTTCAATGGGGAATTCTACCAAACAAACAAAAAAAGAACTTATTCTTCTCAAAGTATTCCAAAAAACTGAAGAAGAAGGAAAACTCCCAAATTCACTCTACAAGGCCACCATTACCCTGATACAAAACCAGACAAAGACACTACAAAAAAAGAAAATTATTACAGGCCAATATCTTTGATGAATATAGAGGCAAAAATCCTCAACAAAAGATTAGCAAACTGAATCCAACAATACTTAAAGAGGATCATATACCATGATCAAGTTGGATTTATTCCAGTGTCACATGCATGGTTCAACATACACAAATCAATCAATGTGATACACCATATCAACAAAAGGAAACATAAAAACTACATGTATTCTCAATAGATGCAGAAAAAGCATTTGACAGAATTCAACAACCATTCATGGTAAAAACTCTTGTCAAAGTGGGTATACAGGGAACATATTTCAACATAATAAAGACCATTATGACAAACCCACAGGTAACATAATATTCAATGGTTAAAAGCTGAAAGCCTTCCCACTAAATTCAGGAACAAGACAAGGATGACTTGTCTTTCGCTGCTTTTATTTAATATAGTATTGGAAGTCCTAGACACAGCAATAGGACAAGAAGAAGAAATAAAAGGTATCCGAATTGAAAGGGAAGAGGTCAAACTGTCACTATTTGCAGATGACATGATACTCTATGTAGAGAACCAGAAAGTCTCACACAAAACCCATTAGAACCAATAAATGAATTCAGCAAAGTTGTAGAATACAAGATTAAGATACAGAAATCTATTGCTTTTCTATTCCCAAGTAATAAAATATCAGAAAGTGAATGTAAAAAAAAAAAATCCTATTTAAAATCACATAAAAACAAAACAAAACAAAAAACTTAGGAAGAAACTTAACGAAGGAGGTGAAAGACTTATACACTGAAAACTATAAAACACTGATACAGGAAATTGAAGATGATTCAATGAAATGAAAAGATAACCTGTGCTCTTGAGTTGGAAGAATTAATATTGTTAAAATGGCCGTACTACCCAAAGCAACCTACAAATTTAATGTGATCCCTATCAAATTGCCCATGAAATTTTTCACAGAACTAGAATAAATAATCCTAAAATTTATAGGGATAGGGAGGGTGGGAGGGAGACACAAGAGGGAGGGCATATGGGGATATATGTATACATATAGCTGATTCACTTTGTTATACAGCAGAAACTAACACACCATTGTAAAGCAATTATACTCCAATAAAGATGTTAAAAAAAAATTTATAGGAACCATAAGAGATCCAGAATTGCCAAAGCAATCCTGACGAAAAAGAACAAAGCAGTAGGCATAACACTCCCAGACTTCAGACAATACTACAAAGCTACAGTAATCAAAATAGCATGGTTTTGGCACAAAAACAGACACCCACATTAATGGAACAGACTAGAGAGACCAGGAATAAACCCACCCAGCTGTGGTCAACTAATCTATGACAAAGTAAGCAAGAATATACATGGAGAAAAGATAATCTCCTCAATAAGTGGTGCTGGGAGAACTGGACAGACACATGTAAAACAATAAGGTTAGAACATTCCCTCACACCATATACAAAAATAAACTCAAAATAGCTTGAAGACCTAAATGTAAGACATAACATCATAAAACACCTAGAACAGAACATACGTGAAACAGTCTTTGACATAAATGGTAGCAATATTTTCTTAATTAGCCTCCCAAGGCAAAAGAAATAAAGGAAAAAATAAACAAATGGGACCTAATTAAACTTAAGTTTTTGCACAGCAAAGGAAACCATCAATGAAACAAAAAGACAACCTACAGAATGGGAGAAAATTCCATTTACAATGGAAGGAACCCAAGCATCAACAGATGACTGGCATAAGAAGATGCGGTATATATACAATGGAATATTACTCAGCCATAATAAAGAATGAAATATTGCCATTTGCAGCAATGTGGATGGACTAGAGAATATTATGCTTAGTATAGTAAGTCATACAGAGAAAAACAAATACTATATGACAGCACTTATATGTGGAATCTAAAAATACAAATGAATATATATACAAAACAGAAACAGGCTTACAGACATAGAAAACAAACTTATGATTATCAACGAGTGTGCAGGGGGAGGGAATTAGGAGTATGTGATTAACAGATACAAACTACTATACATAAAATAGATAAGCAACAAAGATTTACTGTGTAACACAAGGAATTATACCCAATATCTTATAATAACCTATGATGAAATATAATCTGCAAAAAAATGGATTCACTAAGCTGTACACCTGAAACTAACATAATATTATAAATTAACTATACTTCAATTAAAAAAAATAAAATAAAGTGAGATATTGAATAAAATGCCCAGCAATATGCCTGATACATAGACAGGCAAGCAGCTGCCCAGTGAACGTCAGGTCTAGCTGATGACAAGAGATAATTTCAGTTTATATAACAGAAATACCCATTCTAATAAAATAATTATAAAGTATCTAAAAAATTATGTTTTTTGGACATTGCAGAATATGTGCACTATTATTTCTGTAAGTGATTAAGCAATACTTACAGCAGAAGTAGAGAGTCCAAGTATTTTTGAAGCACAAATTGTCTTCAGGAATTTAGGTCTACTGCCAAGGGTGCACAGTCTCGCCCGGGCCAAAAACATGCTACAGGACAAAAGAAAAAATTTTAAAGGGAGTAAATATATACTTATATCCCTATTAAACATTTATAGCTAGGTGATAGACCATAAACTTGTATAAAATAAAAATAAAATTTATTGATAGCTGAGTTTTCTTTCTATGATATAATCTCTCATCACTAGAATCATTCTAATAGAATCCTCCTTATACAAATTTATGCATGTGTCGTTTTAAAGTAGAGATCTGTAAGGATATGGTGAATTTAAAAAACAAAGTTCTAATTTAGTCAAGAGCATTAAACTACAGGAAGTAAAAGTTCCATTCCTAGTAGGCATAAAATCCAGAATATTTCAGTCTAAGAACTACTTAAATTTCAGAATCGTCTGGAGAAGTCACTAGTAAAAATGCAATTTGTAACAGTAAATTAAAGTTGTTAGAAACAGGTTATTTAGAAAGTTGTTTGAAAAGGATTATAGTAGGTCCTTGATAAATATGAAGAATATACGAATGAATCTTCCCTTATTTTCTCAGGCGGTACTGCCTTCAACAATTCCAGAAGATAGCTAGGTAGCTGGAAATCTATTGAAATGGCTTGCTAAGAGGCATGAATCTAGATTACTTCTCTACTTGTAAGGAAATCATTATCAATCATGGGTCAAAGTAGGGAGATCAAAGCAAAATGGAATTCTTATTATACTGCCATTTAGAAGTGAAAGCATTCAGGAAAGCAGAAACTTCCCATAAGGTTTTACTCTGACAATGTTCTATCAGTGGATGGCATTTCCTTCATCTCTAATAATCAAACTTTTAGAAAAAAAGACACACTTTATTGATTCAAAGGGACCACTGAAACTATCAATAGCTATGAATCTCTTTAAGTTACCAAAATGTGAAGGCTACAGATGTGAAAAATAATATATTGGATGTTTCTTAAAAAGTGAAATAGAAATTCCTTACCTTGTCAATAAAATTCAGCTTAAATGACAGCCTCTTAGCCATTCTACATCACATCAGCTTAGGTTAATTCTCTGCAAAGCACTTTCTGTTTGTTTGGCTGACCACTCACTCATTCATTTGATAATTTAATGTAAGCGCCATGAACAGGGGGTCCTGGTGCGTTTAGTTCACCACTGTCTTCTCTGGCACATAGGAGGCACGTGATAAATAAATGTGTCAAATGACTGAATGAATACATAAAATCACATTATAAATTAATGATTTAAGTGAACTATTTATAATGAGTCCTTTTACGAAATATTGATTCCTTTGTAAAGTAAATAATTACCTCTTATGTTTTACGTCTTTCAAGTCAAAGAGCAGGTTTTCTTAAATCAAGAAATGCCTATTCTTTGGTCATTAATAGTTCTGTTCAGGAATAAAATATTAATTGGATTAGGCAGTAGGGCTAGTTCTGAGGAAAGGTATTACCAAACAACAGTGACTATGTTGAACAATCTTCATTCAGTATCATAGAGTTATTTGATTTAGGACAATATATTTTTCAGAAAAAAAATGCCCATTTATTTAAATTCAACCTAATTTATTTGTTATTAAGGAAAGTATAAGTAAAATTCTTTCTTGCAAGTAGAAAAGTGAGAGAAACCTCTTCTACCTTCTTCAGATAAATGGGGTTGGGGAGCTGGGAGGGGAGCAAACAGGACTAGGAGTCAGGATACCTGGATTCTAACCCTTATTTTTGATATTAAAAAAAGGTTTCTATCCTGGGACAATTCCCTGACCTTTGGTGGGCCTTAGTTTCCCCATACTTCAAAACAGATGAATAAATGAATCCTTGGTTTCAAGGTAATCTCAGAAAGTACTGTACGTCAGTGGCTGGTTGTGTGTGACCTCAGGCTGCAGGTCTTGGGAGATTCCCCCCAGGTTGGGTGAGCCACACCCTCTGGCCACCACACCTCAATACCCATTCCCCTTTGGAAGTTGACACTAAATCTACCTGTTTTCATCTGGAAATCCCAAAGCCTGATTCCCACCTCTTCTTCCCTGTTTTCTGCAGCACATTACCACCATAATGCAAAGTATTGCCTGGAAACTGACCCAGCCCTTCATTTCTCTTCCACTTTCCAAACTTTCTACTGTGTCTTTCGGAACGGCTGCACCATTCTCAGCGAATCCCATTACATCTTTATGGTTTCAGAGTGTTCCTTGTACCTCCTAGCTTGAACTGAAACCTTATTGCTCCCTGAAGATACCACTCCTATATGCCTCAGTGTCAGCTTTTGCTTGTATATGCCTCACTTATCTCTTTCTTACCGTCTATTTTACCATTACCAGACTACTACTTCCGTCATCTGCTTCAATGATATTATCTTCTGGCCTGCTGATAACTCCTTGTCATTCATTAGAGATTTTGTCATTAGGCACACAGTTTTCTTCTCAACTCTAAGTACTGTGATCATCCCAGGTAATTCCCATGTCTTCAGAGATGGTCCATCCAACAACTGACATCCCTGTGCCCATCACTATTCTCTTCCATCCCACCCTAGGCACTCTCTCCTATAGTCACACCCTGCACCTTGCCATTACCTCAATCTGGTCTAATTCCAAAACAATTAATTGAAGTATTCTGATCTTTGACCATAAACTACCTATCCTTCCAATTTGCTTACTTATTCCAATGATTACTATTCTTAAATATCATCAAGATCTCTAGGAGGCTGCCTCTCCTTTTCTCAATCAGACCTCACCTTCCTTTATTTTCCAATTTAGACGCCAGTTCCACTGCTTCAATAATGTTCTTTACAATGCCCTAACTCCCCGTCTGTCTTTTATAGATAGGTATCTATAAAACCCTGGCCCTGAATGAACTCAATTACAGTGTCTGTTTTTCCTATGGCCCATGAAGCTGTGGCCTGCTGGAGAAAATCACACAGGATAGGATCGGTTTCACCACAAATTATGGTCATTAATCTCAAATTGACCCCCAACACTCTCCAGCATTTCTACTATATTTTATAGGTACAGGATGGGAGAATATACTCCCCCCAAAATTGCCACTTTGGCCTAAGGATTATTGTGAGCTAAAGGCACTGGAAAAACAGCCGAGGCAAGAAGAGTGATCTGATCTCCCCCTTTCTTCCTGAAAACAGGAGATAAAATTCCCATGTGAAAGATACCTGCCCTATACTGGGAAAAAAGAAACACTCTTAGGGAGTTAAAGCTGAGAGAATTCTGTACAAACAGACCTTGTTAAAATAATTCTTATCTTCCTTTAGTCTCCCTATATTTTTTGGTTACTTTTCCACAATGGCCTCTCTTTGTTCAATCTAGCATAAAAGCACTTGGTTTTGCTACTTCTTTGGGTCTTCATTTCCTTGTGAAAGTTCCTGTGTCACACAGAACTTTTATTAAATGTGTGCTTTTCTCCTGTTAATCTGTATTATGTCAGTTTAATTCTTGGGCCCACCCAAAAGCCATAAGAGAATAGGCAATATTTCTCTCCCATAGTACAAAATGATTAAATTTTTCCCACACTCCTCTAACATAAAACCCTCCTTAGTCTAAGCAGATGACCTTGCTCTCTATCACAGAGAAAACAGAAGCCATCAGACGCGAATTCTTTCAACCTACCCACGTGTAAAAAAACAAACCTAAAAATATTCCTTTTTTCTTCCTACTATAATAAAGGAAGTGACCCTGCTACAAAAGGACAGTCCCTCCTCCCATGACTTAGATGTCATTCCTCTCCCCTCCACAGAGACTTTGCTCCATTGATTATTACCCCTCTCCTCGGCATATTCAGCTTTCCTTGCTCAAGTCTCCTCTAGTTATTGGGTTGGCCAAAAAGTTTAAGGTAAAAATAAAAGACACAGTATTCATTTTCACCAAGAACTTCATTGAACAACGAATTCACTGTTTTGTTCCACGACCTTCTGCCATTTTTCAGGCAACTTCATAATTCCATCTTCCCAAAACTTTTTATCTTTTTGAGCAAAGAATTGTTCCAGGTGCCTTTTACAGTCTTCGAGGGAATTAAAATTTTTTCCATTAAGAGAATTTTATAAAGACCGAAATAAATGGAAATCCAAAGGTACAATGTCTGGTAAATATGGCAGATGAATCAGAACTTCCCAGCCAAGCTGTTTTTGTCTGGTCATCAAAGAAACATGTGGTCTTGCATTATCCTGATGGAAGATCATGCGTTTTCTATTGACTAATTCCGGATGCTTTTTGTCAACTGTTGCTTTCAGTTGGTCTAATTGGGAGCAGTACTTGTTGGAATTAATCGTTTGGTTTTCTGGAAGGACCTCATAATAGAGGACTCCCTTCCAATCCCACCATATACACAAGATCACCTTCTATAGGCGAAGACCAGCCTTTGATGTGGTTGCTGGTGGTTCATTTCCCTTGCCCCATGATCTCCTCCATTCCACATTATTGTACAGTATCCACTTTTCATCGCCTGTCCCAATTTGTTTTAAAAACGTAACATTTTCATTACGTTTAAGTAGAGAATTGCATGCGGAAGTACGGTCAAGAAGGTTTTCTTCGCTTAACTTATGTGGAACCCAAACATCAAAGTGATTCACATAACCAAGCTGATGCAAATGATTTTCAATGCTTGATTTGGATATTTTGAGTATGTCAGCTATCTCCCAAGTGGTATAACGTTGATTGTTGTCAATCAATGTCTCGATTTGATCACTATCAACTTCAACTGGTCTACCCAACCATGGAGTGTCACCCAGCGAGAAATCTCCAGCACAAAACTTCACAAAACACTTTTGACACGTTCAGTCACTCACAGCACCTTCTCCATACACTGCAGAAATCTTTTTTTGCGCTTAGGTTGCGTTTTTACCTTTCTTGAAATAATAAAGCATAATATGCCGAAAATATTGCTTTTTTCTTCCATCGTCAATATTAAAATGGCTATACAAAAATTCACCAATTTTGGGGGCTTCCCTGGTGGCGCAGTGGTTGAGAGTCCGCCTGCTGATGCAGGGGACACAGGTTCGTGCCCCGGTCCGTGAAGATCCCACGTGCCGCAGAGCGGCTAGGCTCGTGAGCCATGGCCGCTCACCCTGCGCGTCCAGAGCCTGTGCTCCGCAACGGGAGAGGCCACAGCAGTGAGAGGCCCGCGTACCGCAAAAAAAAAAAAAAAAAAATTCACCAATTTTGATAAGTTTTTTAAAAATGCACGCTGATTTGAAAGCTGTCACAATACAATCTAATAAAATTGTTTCGAATGAAGTTAAAGACAACCAAGTGCTACTAGAGCCATCTTATTGAAAAAAACCGAACTTTTTGGCCAACCCAATGAAAACATATCATTTTATTAACTGTCCCCTTTCCTCAATCTATACTCCCTAACCCAGTGCAATCTGATTTTTGTACCCATCATTCCATAGAGGCAGCTCTTGCGCAAGTCAATTTTGACATTCATATTGTTAAATTCACTGGACATTTTGCAATTCTCACTTTCCTTGAGCTCTCTGCAGCTTTAGATCAGCTGGTCAAGCCCTGTCTCCTCCCAGAAACACCATTTTCCCTTGGCTTTTGACCTATGACAATCTCTCATTTTCCCAAACTTAAATGACAGAATTCCTCAATGCCCAGATCTTTTTTCTTCTCACTCATTACTCTCTCACTAGGTAATTTCATTGCAAAAGGAAACTGTGAGGGCACCAGTGAATTATCGGCTCCAAAGAAATCTAAGCAGGCTGATAGATACAAATTCAGAACCCCTGAAGCTTTTTTTCTTCTGTACTTTAAATAAACATTTTTTGAGCAGCACTTTTCTAAAGCAATTAACATTTCATATGCATATTCACCGAGAAGCTAAATGAATAGATTGGGATGTCACTGAAAAGTTGGACAAAATCAAAAGGTATATGGCTTTTCATTTTAAACAATATTTTCACTGTTTCATTTATACTTAAAAACAGTGTTCTGTGAAGAAAATCAGGAAATTGTGAATCAGGGTATCTAGTAAACCTGATTATGGCATATTATACATAAGATAAACTCCACAGTCCTATACACATGATCAATAGAAAATTAAACTATTTATTATCATTGGTGTAGGCTGTTTAAAATGAAGATACAGAAGATATGTGTGGCACAGCTTGAGGGGACCTGAAGCTGAGAAGGCTGATGGATTGTTGGAGAATCCAGAGCTAAAAGATGAATAAAGCAGTCAAGATGAACTGTAAAAAGTTTGAAACTCTGGACTTAAACCCAGATAATCAATTCATAACCACTTTGCATATGTGGAGGAGAGGTAGGAAAAGATTTAGTGAATTTCACAAAGTACAGATGTTCAGGTTAACAGCAAGCTCAAGGAAGATTAATGTGAGGTGACTGCAAAAAGGCCTAGTGCTAATGAATGCACAACCCAGGTTAAGAGTCTGACCCAAGGAAAGTTTATTTCCACCTCACGCTGTACCTGTTGGTCCACTTCTAGAATGTTTACAAGGCTTACTGATACAACATAGGGCATATAGGAGGTGAACAAGGTACTGGTGCGGGAAGTACAGTGGGAATAAGCCTCAAAGCCATGTCACTGAAGCAAGAATGGGAAAAATCAGCCATACTGAGCCGGCACAAGACTTAAGTTAGGAGACATGATCCCGAAATTGCTGAAAAGCTGTTTTGTGAAAATGGGATTCGTGTAATTAATTACAAATTTCTGCAGAGGGAAGGAATCTGGCTGTCCGGTTTAAGTTGTCACGAGTTTGGTTTCAGCCCCACGTGAGTTAACTTTGTAATGGTGGGTGTGCAGCCCAGTGTGGAAGGAGCCAGCGGCCCGGCTGCGCCCTCAGGTAGCAGCGGAGGAGCCGCGCGCCAGCAAGACGGAAGAATGTCCGTACTGGCTGGGGGCTCCAAAAGCAACAGATTGGGCCTCTTTTCTGTTTTATCTTAAAAACTATGGGTTCCACTAAGAGTCACTTACGTGGCAAGTGAGCAGCCTTGTTCCTTTTTTTAAATTGATTATACCGATTACGGATGAACTGGAAGAATACAGATTACGGATGAACTGGAGTCGGTGTCAGCTTCCCACACCGTTTACAAAATGCCCAAATTGCAAAAATGAAGCGCAAAAGGAGGAGACAAGGACCGGGGTCCAAGGGACCCCACCCTATAAGACCAGTCACCTCAGGGCCATTCCCTCTCTAGAGCAAGCAAACTCTGAAATTCCAGCGCTGACCCTCTGCTACCAGCCCCGTGGGCCGCCAGGGCCGGGGGTCAGCGGCCCAGGCCCGCGCTCCCGCCTCCGCTCCGGAAGGCGAGTCCGAATGCTGAAGGAAATCCAGCCCCGGCTCTTCCTCCCAGCCCGCCAGGCGCGCGGCCGGGCGAGCGCACCCCAGCCAAGCCTCCCTCCCTCCCAACCTCCCTCCGCGCGTCTCCGCACCCGAGACCACTGCCCTCAGCCCCACCAAGTGACCACCTTGCGCCCCACTCACACCCGTCACGCGAACACCTTGTCTCCCTGAGTTCCAGTCCCGCGAAGCCTCAAGAGCCTGATGGGCCGGGACTCGGACGTGGGGGCGGAGCCTGGAAGGGATTGACTGTGGGGTCGGGATTCCAAACGCCGATTGGCTGAGGGACAGGCCGGGGTAGCGGACTGGACGCAACTGGGCGGGCGTGGAGAAGGGGGAGGTGAAAGGCACCGGGCACAGGAGAGTAAGGGGGCGGGAGGGAGGTGCGTGGGGATGTGGCCGGGGATTGGCTGTGGTGTCTAGACTCGGGCGTGATGTGCTGTGAGGACAGCCGGGAACCGGGACTGGATTTCGCAGGTGGAGGTGCGGAGCCGGATCAGGGCCTTGCAATAGACGCGGGTCTAGGTGAGGGGTGGAATGGGGCGGAGGCTTGTATATAGCCGGGATTGGGTATGAAGTTGAGGTCTAATTGGATGTATGTGACCTATTGATTTGGGGCGGGTTATAGGACAAAGAATTGATTTGGAAGAAAAAGCAAGCTGTGGGGTCACAGGGCTTAGGTGAGGGGAAGCATGTAGTTTGAACGATGTTAGAAGGTGCCAGAGAGGGCAAGGCTAAAGAGAGTGTGCGAAAAGTTTTGTAGATGTATTTATCACCTATGATGGTGGTGAGGGGGGAAAAAAAGGAACTTTACTTTCCTGAACAGTAAAACGAATTCGATCAGAGAACCGGGAATGGAATAGGGTATGAAACTGAGAAGGAAAATAAGTGACACTTTAAACGTGAAGAAGAAAAATCGGCTAAGAGAAAAAGGAACATCAGAAATTACTCCTTTATTGAGGGCAGTGTTAGCCAAAGGAGAGGTTCTGGTAAGAATTAGGTTTCATAAGTAGATTTTCCTTATCTCCTAATTTAAGACAATGAGAGGATAGAAGGAGTTGGGGAACAGTAGCTTGTTATTCAACTGCAGAAGAAAGAACAAAGATAATCTCTGGTTGAAGGAATCTACTCTGCACCTAGGTACTGCGAGATTCAGAAGATTATCAGGTGAATGGAGAGATGCTTGTGTACAATAGGGACAAGTAGTTGAGCATGTATTGGGTGATTTGGAGGGGAGGGTTCAAGGAAATGGAGATTCATGCTGTTTTGGGTGCTGTCTGGAAGTGGGGGTGATTATTAGATTGGGCATCATAATACATCTTATGTAGAAGAAGGGAGGAAAATTGCAAGGCTAAGTCTGTAGTTGGTAAAGAAGCAATGGTTTTGCTAGCCGGGAGAAGAGGAGGTTTGCTATTTTTGTAGTTTGCAGTGACCTTGTTTTTATTTGAGTTTAGGCAAGTTTATTGAGTGATCTTATCTGTTGTCTCATTTCATCATAACCAGAGAGTGACTGATGTTAGTGTTCTGTCCAATTTTTCTATTTTACAGGGGAACACCAGGGCTAGTTCCTAACAATACCGAAGCCTTAAGGGGAAGTGTCAGTTCAGTTCCTGATGGCAAGTACTGCTTATCTTTTTCTCATATTTAACAAATACGTGAATTGGAAACATAGGTGTGGAGGCTTCTGGGGGAAATGAGGCAGAGAAAGTGAGTGTCTCAAACCTTAAAGAGGAAGAAACAGTCAATAGACAAGTAAGTATATACAATGACTTCAGATGGTGATAAGTGCTATGAAAGAAGCAATGAGGGGTGGAGACTGCAGAGAGTTTAAATACGATAGTCAGGATAGGTTTTTTTTGAGAAGGTAACATTTGAACCAGAATTGAATGATAAAGACACAACTTTGCAGAAAATTATTCTGGATAGGAAAATAGCAGTTGAAAAGGCTCTGATATGAGAATAAACTTGGCATGCAAGGAATAAGAAAGAGGCCAGTGTGTCTAATGCACTGTAATCCAGGGGAAAGTGCTTCCAGATTAAGGTGGAGAGAAAGGCAGGGACCAGATCACGCAGAGCCTTGAAGACCACAGAAAGTTTCAATTTTATATTCATGTAGCCATTGGAAGATCTTAAGCAGAGGAATAATATAATCTTAATTACATTTTAAAAAGTCACTCTAGTTACTTTGGAGAAGAGACTTGCAGGTAGGCGAGAGTAGAAGCAGGAAGGAGGAGGTTAGGAGGTTGTTAGTGGGAGATATGATGTTGTCTGGGCTATGGTGGTGGCAGAGGAAGAAAAGAGGGCTAGGGTCACAACGTTCATTCTGCCGACATTCACTTATTCCTCTTTTTCAGCTCTACCACTCCACAGTCACCTCTGCCTAGTTTGTCCTAATTCATACACTCTCTGTTTACCCTCTTCAGAGTATAAACTTCCAATCTCTTGCTGAAGTGAAGGAGGAAATTTGGTGGGGATGTGCAAACTTGCAGTGGGGATCTGAGGATCTAGTTGTTTCTTAGAAAGGCCTTTAAATGACCCTTGTGTTTTTAGTCCTGAACCTTTGGAGAGTTCTGTGGGGGTAGATCTAGTTGCTTTTTTGGCTTTCTTTATGACTAGTCTGGGATTAACCGTTTTTGAATCTGCTGTCAATTTCTACCTGCCTGTTTGCTTTCTAAGGTCTATAAATTTGTTGTCACTGTCTTTCCCCTTGTTCATTTTCTCATAGGGTTATGGCTTAAAAGAACCTCCTCACTGTTATTTCAGTGTGGTTTAAGTAGAGAGAGAGAGTATAAATATGTTTGATTTGCCATCTCTTATTGTTGTTATTGGTTTACATGCACGTTCATTCAATGATTGGAAGACCAAATGCTGGGCATTCAAATACTTTGTTCATATGCCAAGGTTTGTGTTATTGTTTTTTTTTTTTTTTGCGGTACGTGGGCCTCTCGCTGTTGTGGCCTCTCCCGTTGCGGAGCACAGGCTCCGGACGCGCAGGCGCAGCGGCCATGGCTCACAGGCCCAGCCGCTCCGCGGCATGTCGGATCTTCCCGGACCGGGGCACGAACCTGTGTTCCCTGCATCAGCAGGCGGACTCTCAACCACTGCGCCACCATGGAAGCCCTGTGTTATTCTTTATACTCATGTTGGCTTTTAAAACAGAAATGTAAGTGACTCCTTGGAATTAATAACTAAAGGCTGTGCTTTTCTTATATCTTGTGCTCATTTGTTTTCTGAATAAAAAGATGGTATCTCCCGTTTAAAGTCTTTTCCACTTTCTCATACAGAGGGCTAAAAATATTCTGAAATACAGCAGAGAGAAGGCAGTATAGCTTAGTTGGCAAGCCAACCTGTCTGGTTCAGATCTCAACTCTGCAATTTTCTAGCGGTGTAAACTTGGGCAAGTTACTTCATTTCTCTGTATTTCAATTTCCTTATCGGTAAAATGTGTGTAACAGAACATTACTTATAGTGCTATTTTAAGGATTAAATGACTTCATAGACTGAAAAAAAAAAACCCTTACAATTGTGCTTGGTTCTTACTAAGTACTATACAATTTTTCCTTAAGAAAAAGGGAAAGAGAATCTTTAGGATAGGGCTGCTAGTTATGCCCCAATATTTAGTA
The DNA here is from genome assembly GCF_937001465.1 of Orcinus orca. NCBI lineage: Eukaryota > Metazoa > Chordata > Mammalia > Artiodactyla > Delphinidae > Orcinus > Orcinus orca. The sequence continues at coordinate 134,430,124 of NC_064559.1, read as the reverse complement.
TTCTTTTCTTCTATAGTAATACAACCCCCAAATTTCAGCAGAGTATATGAGTGCTTGGTATAAAGACTGGATTTCCAGTCTTTGTTTTAGCTGGGTGGGGGCCATATGACTAAATTCTAGCCAACGGGATATAAGTGGAAGCTATATGTGCTGCTTCCAGGAAATGTCTTGAAGGATCATATGCCCTTATTGCTCCCTCTGTTTGTGGTTTCCCTGACAGTTTGAGTACAGACATGTTGGCTACTACCCTCTTGCACAACCAGGTAGAATCTTCAAGTTGAAGATGGTAGAACAATAGTATGGAAGACAAGGAGCCTGAGACCTGATATCATGAAGCTACCACTCTAGCTCCAGACCTACTGTATTGACATAAGAGAGAAATCAACCTCAATTTTGTTTAAATCTTTTGTATAGGTTTCCTGATATGCAGTCATAGTACTGCTGTGATGGTTTACTGACTCCTCTCATTTGCTCACCAAAGACATCTCACTTTACATGGACCTTGCAGGCGACAATAGAATGGCAGAGAGGAGAACAAAGTGGAAGATACAAGCAATGCCTTATTATCTGGAGTAATAAGGCCACTTCTCAAGCAGCATCTGTCCCTTGTAGGTATTAAGGGTCAGGCAGGCAGAACTACATTCTTCCTTTACTCATAATACTCAAGCAGTACTAGGAAGGACCTGCTCCAGGAAAAAATGACAATTAAGTCTGGGTTTGTAAGTTCCTAAAGTGTTTTCCATCTTACACTCTTGCTATAAAGAGTTATGTTCTTGAAAGTTGCTGAGAGTAAATCTTAAGTGTTTTCAACATACGCACGCACACACACACACCCACACAGAAAAGAGTTAACTATGTTAATTGTGTGAGGGGATGTATGTGTTAATTATCTTGATCTTTGTAATCATTCTACAATGTATATATATATATATGGAATCACCATGTTGTCTACTTCAAATATATACGATTATATCTGTCAAAAGAGTTATGTTTAGAGGACAGACAGCAGAAACAAGAAGAACTACAATTCTGCAGCCTGTGGAATGAAAATCGCATTCACAAAAAGATAGACAAAATGAAAAGGCAGAGGGCTATACATCAGATGAAGGAACAAGATAAAATCCCAGAAAAACAACTAAATGAAGTGGAGATAGGCAACCTTCCAGAAAAAGAATTCAGAATAATGATAATGAAGATGACCCAGGACCTCAGAAAAAGAATGGAGGTAAAGATTGAGAAGATGCAAGAAATGTTTAACAAAGACCTAGAAGAATTAAAGAACAAACACATAGAAAAATTAAACAACAAACACACAGAAATGAACAATACAATAACTGAAATGAAAAATACACTAGAAGGAATCAGTAGCAGAATAACTGAGGCAGAAGAATGGATAAGTGACCTGGAAGACTGAATGGTGGAATTCACTGCTGTGGAACAGAATAAAGAGAAAAGAAATGAAGACAGCCTAAGAGACCTCTGGGACAACATGAAATGCAACAACATTTACATTATAGGGATCCAGAAGGACAGGAGAGAGAGAAAGGACCCAAGAAAATATTTGAAGTGATTATAGTTGAAAACTTCTCTAACATGGGAAAAGAAATAACCACCCAAGTCCAGGAAGCGCAGAGTCCCAGGCAGGATAAACCCAAGGAGAAACACGCCAAGACACATAGTAATCAAACTGACAAAAAATTAAAGACAAAGAAAAAGTATTGAAAGCACCAAGGGAAAAAGGACAAATAACATACAAAGGAACTCCCATAAGGTTAACAGATGATTTCTCAGCAGAAACTCTACAAACCAGAAGGGAGTGGCATGATATATATAAAATGATGAAAGGGAAGAACCTACAACCAAGATTACTCTACCCAGCAAGTATCTCATTCAAATTCAATGGAGAAATCAAAAGCTTTACAGACAAGCAAAAGCTAAGAGAATTCAGCACCACCAAACCAGCTCTAAAACAAATGCTAAAAAAATTTCTCGAGGGGGAAACACAAGAGAAGAAAAGGACCTAAAAAAACAAACACATAACAATTAAGAAAATGGTAACAGGAACATACATCTCGATAATTACCTTAAAAGTGAATGGATTAAATGCTCCAACCAAAAGACACAGGCTTGCTGAATGGATACAAAAACAAGACCCATATATATGCTGTCTACAAGAGACCCACTTCAGATCTAGGGACACATACAGACTGAAAGTGAGGGGATGGAAAACCATATTCAATGCAAATGGGAATCAAAAGAAAGCTGGAGTAGCAATACTCATATCAGATAAAATAGACTTTAGAATAAAGAATGTTACAAGAGACAAGGAAGGATACTACATAATGATCAAGGGATCAATCCAAGAAGAAGATATAACAATTATAAATATAGATGCACACAACATAGCACCTTAATACATAAGGCAGCTGCTAACAGCTATAAAAGAAGAGATTGACAGTAACACCATAATAGTGGGGGACTTTAACACCTCAGTTACACCAATGGACAGATCATCCATACAGAAAATTAATGAGGAAACACAAGATTTAAATGACATAATAGACCAGATAGATTTAATTGATATTTATAGGACATTCCATCCGAAAACAGCAGATTACACTTTCTTCTCAAGTGCAAACAGAACACTCTCCAAGATAGGTCACATCTTGGGTCACAAATCAAGCCTTGGTAAATTTAAGAAAATTTAATCATATCAAGTGTCTTTTCCAACCACAACGCTATGAGATTAGAAATCAATTACTGGGAAGAAAAATTTAAAAAAACACAAACACATGGAGGCTAAACAATAAGTAACTAAATAACCAAGAGATCACTGAAGAAATCAAAGAGGAAATCAAAAAATACCTAGAGAGAAATGACAACGAAAAAAGATGATCCAAAACCTATGGGATGCAGCAAAAGCAGTTCTAAGAGTGAAGTTTATAGCTATACAATCCTACCTCAAGAAACAAGAAAAATCTCAAACAATCTAACCTTACACGTAAAGGAACTAGAGAAAGAAGAACAAACAAAGCCCAAGTTAGTAGAAGGAAAGAAATCATAAAGATCAGAGCAGAAATAAATGAAATAGAAACGAGGAGAACAATAGCAAAGATCAATAAAACTAAAAGCTGATTCTTTGAGAAAATTTAAAAAATTGATAAAACTTTAGCCAGACTCATTAAGAAAAAGAGGGAGAGGACTCAAATCAATAAAATTAGAAATGAAAAAGGAGAAGTTACAACGGACACCGCAGAAATACAAAGCATCATAAAGACTACTACGAGCAACTCTATGCCAATAAAATGGACAACCTGGAAGAAATGGACAAATCCTTACAAACATATAAACTTCCAAGACTGAACCAGGAAGAAATAGAAAATATTAACAGACAAATCGCAAGTAATGAAATTGAAACTGTGATTAAAAATCTTCCAACAAACAAAAATCCAGGACCAGATGGATTCACAGGTGAATTCTATCAAACATTTAGAGAAGAGTTAACACCCATCCTTCTCAAACTCTTCCAAAATACAGCAGAGGGAGGAACACTCCCAAACTCATTCTACGAGGCCACCATCACCCTGATACCAAAAGAAGACAAAGATACTACAAAAAAAGAAAATTACACACCAATATCACTGATGAATATGGATACAAAAATCCTCAACAAAATACTAGCAAACAGAATCCAACAACACATTAAAAGGGTCATACACCATGATCAAGTGAGATTTATCCCAGGGATTCAAAGATTCTTCAATATACGCAAATCAATCAGTGTGATACACCATATTAACAAATTGAAGAATAAAAACCATATGATCATCTCAATAGAGGCAGAAAATGCTTTTGACAAAATTCAACACTCATTTATGATAAAAACTCTCCAGAGGCATAGAGGGAACATACCTCAACATAATAAAGGCCATATATGACAAACCCACAGGGAACATCATTCTCAATAGTGAAAAACTGAAAGCATTTCCTCTAAGATCAGGAAGAAGACAAGTCCACTCTAGCCACTATTATTCAACATAGTTTTGGAAGTCCTAGCCACAACAATCAGAGAAGAAAAAGAAATAAAAGGAATTCAAATGGGAAAAGAAGTAAAAACGTCACTGTTTGCAGATGATATGATACTATACATAGATAATCCTAAAGAAGCCACCAGAAAACTACTAGGGCTTATCTATGCATTTGGTAAAGTTGCAGGACACAGAATTAATGCACAGAAATCTCTTGCATTCCTATAAACTAACAATGAAAGATCAGAAAGAGAAATTAAGGAAACAATCCCATTCACCATTGCAAAAAAAAAGAATGAAATACCTAGAAATAAAGCTAAGGAGGTAAAAGACCTGTACACAGAAAACTATAAGACACTGAAGAAAGAAATCAAAGACAACACAAACAGATGGAGAGATATAACATGTTCTTGGATTGGAAGAATGAATATTGTGAAAATGACTATACTACCCAAAGCAATCTACAGATTCAGTGCAATCCCTATCAAATTACCAATGGCATTTTTTACAGAACTAGAACAAAAAATCTTAAAATTTGTATGGAGACACAAAAGACCCCAAATAGCCAAAGCAATCTTGAGGGAAAAAAATGGAGCTGGAGGAATCAGATTCCCTGACTTCAGATTATACTACAAAGCTACAGTAATCAAGACAACATGGTACTTGCACAAAAACAGAAATATAGATCAATGGAACAGGATAGAAAGCCCAGAGATAAACCCACACACTTATGGTCAACTAATCTATGACAAAGAGGCAAGGATATACGATGGAGAAAAGACAGTCTCTTCAATAAGTGGTGCTGGGAAAACTGGACAGCTACATGTAAAAGAATGAAATTAGAACACTCCCTAGCACCCTACACAAAAATAAACTCAAAATGGATTAAAGACCTAATTATAAGACCGGTCACTATAAAACTCTTAGAGGAAAACTTAGGAAGAACACTCTTTGGCATAAATCACAGCAAGATCTTTTTTTGACCCACCTCCTAGAGTAATGGAAATAAAAACAAAAATAAACAAATGAGACCTAATGAAACTTCAAAGCTTTTGCACAGCAAAGGAAACTATAAACAAATGAAAAGACAACCCTCAGAATGGGAGAAAATATTTGCAAATGAATCAATGGACAAAGGATTAATCTCCCAAATATATAAAGAGCTCATGCAGCTCAATATTAAAAAAAAAACAACCCAATCAAGAAATGGGCAGAAGACCTAAATAGACATTTCTCCAAAGAAGATGTACAGATGGCCAAGAAGCACATGAAAAGCTGCTCAACATCACTAATTATTAGAGAAATGCAAATCAAAGCTACAGTGAGGGGCTTCCCTGGTGGAACAGTGGTTGAGAGTCCGCCTGCCAATGCAGGGGACACGGGTTCGTGCCCCAGTCCGGGGAGATCCCACATGCCACGGAGCAGCTGGGCCCGTGAGCCATGGCCTCTGAGCCTGTGCGTCCGGAGCCTGTGCTCCGCAACGGGAGAGGCCACAACAGTGAGAGGCCCGCGTTCCGCAAATTAAAAAAAAAGAAAAAAAGAAGAAAAAAATAACTACAATGAGGTATTGCCTCACACCAGTTAGAATGGTCATCATCAGAAAATCTACAAACAACAAATGCTGGAGAGGGTGTGGAGGAAGGGGAACCCTCTTGCATTGCTGGTGGGAATGTAAATTGATACAGCCACTATGGAGAACAATATGGAGCTTCCTTAAAAAACTAAAAATAGAACTACCATACGACCCAGCAATCCCACTACTGGGCATATACCCTGAGCAAACCATAATTCAAAAAGACACATGCACCCCAATGTTCATTGCAGCACTGTTTACAATAGCCAGGTCATGGAATCAACCTAAATCCCCATCAACAGACGAATGGATAAAGAAGATGTGGTACATATATACAATGGCATATTACTCAGCCATAAAAAGGAACAAAACTGAGTCTTTTGTAGAGACGTGGATAGGCCTAGAGACTGTCATACAGAGTGAAGTAGGTCAGAAAGAGAAAAACAAATATCATATAGTAACACATATATGTGGAATGTAGAAAAATGGTACAGATGAACCGGTTTGCAAGGTGGAAATAGAGACATAGATGTAGAGAACAAATATGTGGACACCAAGGGGGAGAGTGGGGCTGGGGTTGGTTGTGGTGGGATGAATTGGAAGGTTGGGATTGACATATATGCACTAATATGTATAAAATAGGTAACTAATAAGAACCTGCTGTATAAAAGAAAAAGTTATGTTTAGTTTTCAGCCTCATGTAGCTATTTAAAATGGAATATTTTGAGTACGGATATGTATTATTACTGTAAATTAATGCTTTTCAGCCAGGTAAAAATAGCTGTACAAACATTAGCTTAAATATTTCAAAAACTGTAGTAGAAATTGTTCATTTGCCCACAGAAATGTTGCGCAGCATAACTGTGTATCTATTTATCTATCTGTTCGCCTGCCTGTGTATATTTTCACATACACATTTGGCTGGATTTATAGCAATTCAATTGTTAGTACTGGGTACTCAATACGAGAAAGGCTTCACAATCTTTGAACAATTTTTTAAAAGAGAAAATGAATTTTGACTTTACATTTCAGTTGGTTAAAAAAAATTCATTCAAAACATGGGTTCCATATGTAACATATAACAATAAAAATTGTGCTGTGGAAACACTGTCAAGTACTGTGCCCTCCAAAACATGGATTAGGTTGTGGCTTCTGGCTAATGTGTGTTTAAAAATGCTGCTACACAAGTAAGTATCACTGCCTTAGAACCTGGTAGAAATTGCTCTGCTTGGGGAAGTGTTGTGTTCCTTTCTCAATCTGACTTTGCCTCTGGAATTCGTGGCTCACACTGGAGCTTTTCAGCTTTCAGAGCCCTCTAGGCACGTTCTCAGCTCCTGGAGGATGTTTATGGCTACTGACCTTTGCTCCCTCAATTTGTTGCGCTGTGCAGTGTCCTTTTGGCACTGCTGCTGGTCCAAAGTCAGTACTGCATGCTTTATGCCAGGTAGATCCCCAAAGCAGTGGCAGGAACATAAATTGACACCAGGTTCTCTAGGTCTCTAAAGAAGGGATAATGACGAAATCCTTTGGGGGGAGAAAGAAGGAGAAGATTCCTTTCTAAATAGTACAAGAATACAAATAACTATCAAATTCTAGAAACATTCAATATGACTTTAGATAAATGGTAAACTTTCAGGGAAAAGCATCAGGAATGCGGTTGGGGTGATAAATGTTGTATATAAGATAGTCATTCGTGTGTTTAAAATGGAGGGTTTACTATGTGCCTGACGGCCTTCTAGATCCTGCTGATTCCATGACGAACAAAATAGAGAAAGTTTCTGCCCACATGGAGCTTATGTTCTATTGAGGGAGACAGGCAATAAATATGAACAAACAAATTTAGGTGATATCAGGTAGTGATAAAATACTGTGAAGAAAAATTAAAATACTTGTATTGGCCACTAGATGGAGCTCATTGCTCTCTTCATTTCTTTCACCAATCGCCTGAAAAAGAAGCTGAGTGCATGATACACTATTATCATGTTATATTTTGGGGCCAGGTGATAGACCTTTTGTTTCCTCAGTTTGTCTCTCTTCCTATTTCGCCCTCCCAATTTGGATTTTTTTTTCTACTAATTGATTGATAAGGGGAAACATGGTTAAGACATATTAAGGCATCATCTCAGATATCTTGGTATAGGTGGATTAGATCAACTCCTTCCTAAATCATAGAAATCCTCTCCCCTCAGTTTCCTGGGTATTTAACTTCCTGCATTTATCTGTTTAGTATCTGTATTCACCATTAGACTGTTAGCTCCTTAAGAGAGAGACTTCAACTGTGTTTCTCAGTCCTTGGCAGAGTACAAATCTTTTGAATGGATGAATCCCTTTAGTCTGAACAATTCCTGATTTCCAGGTAGTCTCATTTAACTTTATAGGGGGATCGTTTTGGAGTTAGGTTGGAAAAAAATCTCCACAATAAAAACTGGGTGAGTTTGCCTGTCTTGTGTTCTATGACTGACCCTCTGTCAAGGACCTCCCAGTAGATGAGAAGAGTGGGATATGTGTGTTTGTATATGATGGGCAAATTATTTGGCATTCTGAGTTCCTGCCCATATTTTTTCCTCTTTCTATTTGGATAAAAGCCCAATGCAACAATGGATGTATTTCTAGTCCATTGGTTAAGCTCATTTGAACTTAACCAATGTTACGCACATGCTTTTGTCAGGGTTAACTCTAGAAAAAGGGTCTTAAAACTTCTACTCTTCAGAGAGTGGAAGGGTCATTGTGAAAACTACTAGGGAGATGGAATCTATCCTATAATCTCTTGGTCTTAGATTGGTTTTCAACACCTATACATGTTTTGTTAGATTTACACCGTAAGTATTCATTTTTGGTAGCTATTGTAAATGGTATTCATTTTTCAGTTTTGGTCTACTGTGGTTCATTGCTTGTATATAGAAATATAATTGAAGGTAGATTTTTGTGTGTTGATCTTGTGGGTTACAACCTTGTTAAACTCACTTATTAGTTCTAAGAGGTAGATTTCCTGGGACCTTCTATATGGATGATCTTGTTGTTGGAGAATAAGGACATTCTATTTTATCCTTTCTGATCTATGTACCTTTTGTTTCTTTTTCTTCCTATATTATGCTAAGACTTTCAGTATAACGTTGAACTGGACTGGTGAATGCAGACATCCTTGCTTTTTCCTTTAGTAGGGGCCAAGCACTCAGTTTTTGATCATTAAATATTATGTCACCTATAGGTTTTCTGTAGATGCCTTTTATCAGCTTGTAGAAGTTCATTTTTACTCTAGTTTGCTGGGAGTTTTATCATGATAGGTGTTTTGTCAAGGTTTTTCTGCATCTATTTATATAACTAAGTGGTTTTCTTTCTTCAGACTTTTAGTTTTAGTAGGGTGAATTGCATTAATTGATTTTTTAACTACTCTTGCATTCACAGAAGGAACCCCACTTGGTCAAGGTGCATTATGTTTATGTATTTCTGGATTTGACTTGCTAATATTTTGTTGAGGATTTTTGCATATATTTTCATAAGGATAATAGTCTTTAGTTTTCTTTTCTTTTTTTTTTCTTACATCTTTATTGGAGTATAATTTACAATGTTGTGTTAGTTTCTGCTTTATAACAAAGTGAATCAGTTATACATATACCTATGTTCCCATATCTCTTCCCTCTTGCGTCTCCCTCCCTCCCACCCTTCCTATCCCACCCCTCTAGGTGGTCACAAACCACCTAGCAGATCTCCCTGTGCTATGCGACTACTTCCCACTAGCTATCTATTTTACATTTAGTAGTGTATATATATATATGTCCATGCCACTCTCTCACTCTGTCACAGCTTACCCTTCCCCCTCCCCATATCCTCAAGTCCATTCTCTAGTAGGTCTGTGTCCTTATTCCTGTCTTACCCCTAGGTTCTTCATGACATTTTTTTCTTTCTTAGATTCCATATATATGTGTTAGCATACGGTATTTGTCTTTCTCTTTCTGACTTACTTCACTCTGTATGACAGACTCTAGGTCCATCCACCTCACTACAAATAACTCAATTTCGTTTCTTTTCATGGCTGAGTAATATTCCATTGTATATATGTGCCACATCTTCTTTATCCATTCATCCGATGATGGACACTTAGGTAGTTTCCATCTCCTGGCTATTGTAAATAGAGCTGTAATGAACATTTTGGTACATGACTCTTTTTGAATTATGGTTTTCTCAGGATATATGCCCAGTAGTGGGATTGCTGGGTCATATGGTAGTTCTATTTGTAGATTTTTAAGGAACCTCCATACTGTTCTCCATAGTGGCTGTACCAATTCACATTCCCACCAGCAGTGCAAGAGTGTTCCCTTTTCTCCACACCCTCTCCAGCATTTATTTTTTCTAGATTTTTTGATGATGGCCATTCTGACCGGTGTGAGATGATATCTCATTGTAGTTTTGATTTGCATTTCTCTAATGATTAATGATGTTGAGCAATCTTTCATGTGTTTGTTGGCAGTCTGTATATCTTCTTTGGAGAAATGTCTATTTAGGACTTCTGCCCATTTTTGGATTGGGCTGTTTGTTTTTTTATTATTCAGCTGCATGAGCTGCTTGTAAATATTGGAGATTCATCCTTTGTCAGTTGCTTCATTTGCAAATATTTTCTCCCATTCTGAGGGTTGTCTTTTGGTCTTGTTTATGGTTTCCTTTGCTGTGCAAAATCTTTGAAGTTTCATTAGGTCCCATTTGTTGATTTTTGTTTTTATTTCCATTTCTCCAGGAGGCGTGTCAAAAAGGATCTTGCTGTGATTTATGTCATAGAGTGTTCTGCCTATGTTTTCCTCTAAGAGTTTGATAGTTTCTGGCCTTACATTTAGGTCTTTAATCCATTTTGAGCCTATTTTTGTGTATGGTGTTAGGGAGTGTTCTAATCTAATGCTTTTACTTGTACCTGTCCAGTTTTCCCAGCACCACTTATTGAAGAGGCTGTCCTTTCTCCGCTGTACATTCCTGCCTCCTTTATAAAAGATAAGGTGACCATATGTGCGTGGGTTTACCTCTGGGCTTTCTATCCTGTTCCATTGATCTATATTTCTGTTTTTGTGCCAGTACCATACAGTCTTGATTACTGTAGCTTTGTAGTATATTCTGAGGTCAGGGAGCCTGATTCCTCCAGCTCCGTTTTAGGTTCTCAAGACTGCTTTTTCTATTCGGGGTCTTTGGTGTTTCCATACAAACTGTGAATTTTTTTGTTCTAATTCTGTGAAAAATGCCAGTGGTAGTTTGATAGGGATTGCATTGAATCTGTAGATTGCTTTGGGTAATGGATTCATTTTCACAATGTTGATTCTTCCAATCCAAGAGCATGGTATATCTCTCCATCTATTTGTATCATCTTTAATTTCTTTCATCAGTGTCTTATAATTTTCTGCATACAGATCCTTTGTCTCCTTAGGTAGGTTTATTCCTAGATATTTTATTCTTTTTGTTGCAATGGTAAATGGGAGTGTTTTCTTGATTCCACTTTCAGATTTTTAATCATTAGTGTATAGGAATGCCAGAGATTTCTGTGCATTAATTTTGTATCCTGCTACTTTACCAAATTCATTGATTAGCTCTAGTAGTTTTCTGGTAGCATCTTTAGGATTCTCTATGTATAGTATCATGTCATCTGCAAACAGTGACAGCTTTACTTCTTCTTTTCCAATTTGGATTCCTTTTATTTCCTTTTCTTCTCTGATTGCTGTGGCTAAAACTTCCAAAACTATGTTGAATAAGAGTGGTGAGAGTGGGCAACCTTGTCTCATTCCTGATCTTAGTGGAAATGCTTTCAGTTTTTCACCATTGAGGACGATGTTGGCTGTGGGTTTATCATATATGGCCTTTATTATGTTGAGGAAAGTTCCCTCTATGCCTACTTTCTGCAGGGTTTTTATCATAGATGGGTGTTGAATTTTGTTGACAGCTTTCTCTGCATCTATTGAGATGACCATATGGTTTTTCTCCTTCAATTTGTTAATATGGTGTATCACATTGACTGATTTGCATATATTGAAGATCCTTGCATTCCTGGAATAAACCCCACTTGATCATGGTGTATGATCCTCTTAATGTGCTGTTGGATTCTGTTTGCTAGTATTTTGTTGAGGATTTTTGCATCTATGTTTATCAGTGATATTGGCCTGTAGCTTTCTTTCTTTGTGACATCCTTGTCTGGTTTTGGTATCAGGGTGATGGTGGCCTCGTAGAATGAGTTTGGGAGTGTTCCTGCCTTTACTATATTTTGGAAGAGTTTGAGAAGGATAGGTATTAGCTCTTCTCTAAATGTTTGATAGAATACGCCTGTGAAGCCATCTGGTCCTGGGCTTTTCTTTGTTGGAAGATTTTTAATCACTGCTTCAATTTCAGTGCTTGTGATTGGTCCGTTCATATTTTCTATTTCTTCCTGTTTCAGTCTTGGCAGGTTGTGCATTTTTAAGAATTTGTCCATTTTCTCCAGGTTGTCCATTTTATTGGCATAGAGTTGCTTGTAGTAATCTCTCATGATCTTTTGTATTTCTGCAGTGTCAGGTTTTACTTCTGCTTTTTCATTTCTAATTCTATTGATTTGAGTCTTCTCCCTTTTTTTCTTGGTGAGTCTAGCTAATGGTTTATCAATTTTATGTATCTTCTCAAAGAACCAGCTGTTAGTTTTATTGATCTTTGCTATTGTTTCCTTCATTTCTTTTTCATTTATTTCTGATCTGATCTTTATGATTTCTTTCCTTCTGCTAACTTTGGGGGTTTTTTTTGTTCTTCTTTCTCTAATTGCTTTAGGAGCAAAGTTAGGTTGTTTATTCGAGATGTTTCCTATTTCTTAAGGTAGGATTGTATTGCTATAAACTTCCCTCTTAGAACTGCTTTTGCTGCATCCCATAGGTTTTGGGTCATCGGTTTGGGTTTCCATTGTCATTTGTTTCTAGGTATTTTTTGATTTCCTCTTTGATTTCTTCAGTGATCACTTCGTTATTAAGTAGTGTATTGTTTAGCCTCCATGTGTTTTTATTTTTTATAGATCTTTTCCTGTAATTGATATCTAGTCTCATAGCATTGTGGTTGGAAAAGATACTTGATACAATTTCAATTTTCTTAAATTTACCTAGGCTTGATTTGTGACCCACGATATGATCTATCCTGGAGAATGTTCCATGAGCACTTGAGAAAAATGTGTATTCTGTTGTTTTTGGATGGAATGTCCTATAAATATCAATTAAGTCCATCTTGTTTAATGTATCATTTAAAGCTTGTGTTTCCTTATTTATTTTCATTTTGGATGATCTGTCCATTGGTGAAAGTGGGGTGTTAAAGTCCCCTATTATGAATGTGTTACTGTCGATTCCCCTTTTATGGCTGTTAGTATTTGCCTTATGTATTGAGGTGTCCTATGTTGGGTGCATAAATATTTACCATTGTTATATCTTCTTCTTGGATTGATCCCTTGACCATTATGTAGTGTTCTTCTTTGTCTCTTCTAATAGTCTTTATTTTAAAGTCTATTTTGGCTGATATGAGAATTGCTACTCCAGCTTTCTTCTGATTTCCACTTGCATGGAATATATTTTTCCATCTCCTCACTTTCAGTCTGTATGTGTCTCTAGGTCTGAAGTGGGTCTCTTGTAGACAGCATATATATGGGTCCTGTTTTTGTATCCATTCAGCCAGTCTGTGTCTTTTGGTGGGAGCATTTAGTCCATTTGCATTTAAGGTAATTATCGATATGTATATTCCTTTTCCCATTTTCTTAATTGTTTTGAGTTTGTTATTGTAGGTCTTTTCCTTCTCTTGTGTTTCTTGCCTAGAGAAGATCCTTTAGCATTTGTTGTAAAGCTGGTTTGGTGGTGCTGAAGTCTCTCAGCTTTTACTTGTCTGTAAATGTTTTAATTTCTCCATCAAATCTGAATGAGATCCTTGCTGGGTAGAGAGTAATCTTGGTTGCCGGTTTTTCTCCTTCATCACTTTAAATATGTCCTGCCACTCCCTTCTGGCTTGCAGAGTTTCTGCTGAAAGATCAGCTGTTAAGCTTATGGGGATTCCCTTGTGTTGTTGTTTGTTGCTTTTCCCTTGCTTCTTTTAATATTTTTTCTTTGTATTTAATCTTTGATAGTTTGATTAATATGTGTCTTGGCATGTTTCTCCTTGGATTTATCCTGTATGGGACTCTCTGTGCTTCCTGGACTTGATTAACTATTTCCTTTTGCATATTAGGGAAGTTTTCAACTATAATCTCTTCAAATATTTTCTCAGTCCCTTTCTTTTTCTCTTCTTCTTCTGGAACCCCTATAATTCGAATATTGGTGCATTTAATGTTGTCCCACAGGTCTCTGAGACTGTCCTCAGTTCTTTTCATTCTTTTTTCTTAATTCTGCTCTGCAGTATTACTTCCACTATTTTATCTTCCAGGTCACTTATCCGTTCTTCTGCCTCAGTTATTGTGCTATTGATCCCTTCTAGAGTATTTTTAATTTAATTTATTGTGTTGTTCATCGTTTCTTGTTTCATCTTAAGTTCTTCTAGGTCCTTTTTAAATGTTTCTTGCATTTTCTCTATTCTATTTCCAAGATTTTGGATCATCTTTACTATCATTATTCTGAATTCTTTTTCAGGTAGACTGCCTATTTCCTCTTCATTTGTTAGGTGTGGTGGGTTTTTATCTTGCTCCTTCATCTGTTGTGTGTTTTCCTGTCTTCTCATTTTGCTTATCTTACTGTGTTTAGGGTCTCCTTTTTGCAGGCTGCATGTTCGTAGTTCCCATTGTTTTCGGTGTCTGTCCCCAGTGCCGAAAGTTGGTTCAGTGGGTTGTGTAGGCTTCCTGGTGGAGGGGACTAGTGCCTGTGTTCTGGTGGATGAGGCTGGATCTTGTCTTTCTGGTGGGCAGGTCCACATCTGGTGATGTGTTTTGGGGTGTCTGTGGACTTATTGTGATTTTAGGCAGGCTCTCTGCTAATGGGTGGGGTTGTGTTCCTGTCTTGCTAGTTGTTTGGCACAGGGTGTCCAGCACTGTAGCTTGCTGGTCGTTGAGTGAAGCTGGGTGTTGGTCTTGAGATGGAGATCTCTGGGAGATTTTCACCATTTGATATTACGTGGAGCTGGGAAGTCTCTTGTGGACCAGTGTCCTGAAGTTGGCTCTCCCACCTCAGAGGCACAGCACTGACTCCTGGCTGCAGCACCAAGAGCCTTTCATCCACACGGCTCAGAATAAAAGGGAGAAAAAGTAGAAAGAAAGAAAGAAAGAGGATAAAAGAAAAGAAAATAAAGTAAGGTAAAATAAAGTTTTTAAAATAAAAAAAATAATTATTAAGAAAAAAAAATTTTAAGTAAAAAAAAAAAGAAAATGGACAGATAGAACCCTAGGATAAATGGTGAAAGCAAAGCTATACAGACAAAATCTCACACAGAAGCATGCACATACACACTCACAAAAAGAGGAAAAGGGGAAAAAATCATAAATGTTGCTCTCAAAGTCCACCTCCTCAATTTGGGATTCAGGTTTGTCTATTCAGGTATTCCACAGATGTAGGGTACATCAAGTTGATTGTGGAGTTTTAATCCGCTGCTCCTGAGGCTGCTGAGAGAGATTTCCCTTTCTCTTCTCTGTTCGCACAGCTCCCGGGGTTCAGCTTTGGATTTGGCCCTGCCTTTGCGTGTAGGTTGCTGGAGGGCATCTGTTCATCGCTCAGACAGGACGGGGTTAAAGGAGCCGCTGATTCGGGGTCTCTGGCTCACTCAGGCCGGGGGGAGGGTTGGGTACGGAGTGTGGGGCGAACCTGCGGCAGCAGAGGCCGACGTGACGTTGCACCAGCCTGAGGCGCGCCGTGCGTTCCCCCAGGGAAGTTGTCCCTGGACCCCGGGAACCTGGCAGTGGCGGGTTGCACAGGCTCCTGGGAAGAGGGGTGTGGACAGTGACCTGTGCTCGCACACAGGCCCCTTGGTGGCAGCAGCAGCAGCCTTAGCGTCTCATGCCCGTCTATGGGGTCCGCGCTGTTAGCCACGGCTTGCGCCTGTCTCTGGAGCTCCTTTAAGCAGCACTCTTAATCCCCTCTCCTCGCGCACCAGGAAACAAAGAGGTAAGAAAGAGTCTCTTGCCTCTTCGGCAGTTCCAGACTTTTCCCCGGACTTCCTCCTGGCTAGCCGTGGTGCACTAACCCCCTGCAGGCTGTGTTCAAGCCGCCAACCCCAGTCCTCTACTGGCGCTCCGACCAAAGCCCGAGCCTCAGCTTCCAGCCCCGCCCGCCCCGGCAGGTGAGCAGACAAGCCTCTCGGCCTGGTGAGTGCCGGTCGCACCGATCCTCTGTGTGGGAATCTCTCCGCACCCCTGTGGCTGCGCTCTCCTCCGAGGCTCCGAAGCTTCCCCCCTCCACCACCCGCAGTCTCCGCCCGCGAAGGAGCTTCTAGTGTGTGGAAACCTTTCCTCCTTCACAGCCCCCTCCCACTAGTGCACGTCCCATCTCCATTCTTTTGTCTCTGTTTATTCTTTTTTCTTTTGCTCTCCCCAGGTACGTGGGGGAGTTTCTTGCCTTTTGGGAGGTCTGAGGTCTTCTGCCAGCATTCAGTAGGTGTTCTGTAGGAGTTGTTCCACGTGTAGATGTATTTCTGATGTATCTGTGGGGAGGAAGGTGATTTCCGCATCTTACTCTTCTGCCATCTTCCCCCTCTCTCAGTTTTCTTTTTTTTGTAGTGTTTTTGTCTGATTGTGGTATCAGAATAATGTTTCTCTTGTAGAATGAGTCAGGAAATCTTTCCTCTTCCATTTTGAATTGGTGTCATTTTTTTCTTTAAATGCTTGATAAAATTCCCAATTCATAAGGGACCATTTGGATTTGTAGAATTGTTTTCCAAAAGTTTTTAAATGATTTTATTGAGTTATAATGTACATACAAAGAGCTACATACATTTAATGTAAAATTTGATGTGTTTGCACATATGCAAACACACGCGATACAATCAAGGTAGTTGACATTTCCAACACCTCCCATAACCTCTCCCCACCTCCCTTTTTGTTTGCCGTAAGAACACTAAAAATGTGTTCTACTCTCTTAACACATTTAAAATGCACAATAGCGTATTTTTAACTATAGGCATTATGTTTCACAGCAGATCTCAAGAACTTATTCATCTAGCATAACTGAAACTTTATACCCTTTGGACAATAAGTTCCCATTCTCACCCCTTCCCCAACTCCCTGCTTACCACTATTATATTCTCTGTTTCTATGAGTTTGATGATTTTAGATACCTCATATATGTGAAGTCATAAAGTATTTGTCTTTTTGTAACTGGTTTATTTCACTTAGCATAATGTCCTCCAGGTTTATCCACGTTGCAAATGGCAAACTTTCCTTCTTAATTAAGGCTGAATAATATTCCTTGTATGTATCTATCACATTTTCTTTATCCAATAATCTGTTGATGGACACTTAGGTTTCTATATCTTGGCTGTTGTGAATAATGCTACAATGAAAGTGAGAATGCAGATATCTCTTTGAGATCCTGATTTAAATTCTTTTGCATATATACCCAGAAGTGGGATTGTTGGATCATACAGTAGTTCTATTTTTAATTTTTGTGAGGAACACCCACACTATCTCCATAGCTGATGCACCATTTTACATTCCTACTAACAGTGTTTGAAGGTTAAAATTTCACCACATCCTCGCCAACACTTGTAATCTTTTCAGGTTTTCAAAAAATAGTAACCATCTAATAGGTAAGAAATGATATCTCATTGTACTTTTAAAATCTTATTTATTTACATCTTTATTAGATTATAATTCCTTTAAAATGTTGTGTTATTTTCTGCTGTATAACAAAGTGAATCAGCTATATGTATACATATATCCCCTCCTTCCCACCCTCCCCATCCCACCCATCTAGGTCATCACAAAGCACTGAGCTGATCTCCCTGTGCTATGCAGCAGCTTCCCACTAGCTATCTATTGTACACATGGTAGTGTATACATGTCAATGCTACTCTCTCACTTCTTCCAGCCTCCCCTTCCCCCATGTGTCCTCAAGTCCATTACCTACATCTGTATCTCTATTCCTGCCCTGCCACTAGGTTCATCAGTACCATTTTCCTAGATTCCATATACATGCATTAATATATGGTATTTGTTTTTCTCTTTCTGACTAACTTCACTCTGTATGACAGACTCTAGGTCCATCCACCTCACTACAACTGATACAGTTTCATTCCTTTTTATGGCTGAGTAATATTCCATTGTATATATATAGCAAATTTTCTTTATCCATTCATCTGTCGATGGACATTTAGGTTGCTTCCATGTCCTGGCTATTGTAAATAGTGCCTTGAACTATTTATAATGAACTATTAATAATGAACATTGTAGCACACGTCTCTTTTTGAATTATGGTTTTCTCAGGGTATAATGCCCAGTAGTGGGATTGCTGGGTCATATGGTAGTTCTATTTTTAGTTTTTTAAGGAACCTCCATACTGTTCTCCATAGTGGCTATATCAATTTACATTCCCACCAACAGTGCAGGAGGGTTCCCTTTTCTCCACACCCTCTCCAGCATTTATTGTTTCTAGATTTTTTGATGATGGCCATTCTAACTGGTGTGTGTGAGATGATATCTCATTGTAGTTTTGATTTGCATTTCTCTAATGATTAGTGATGTTGAGCATCCTTTCATGTGTTTGTTGGCAATCTGTATATCTTTTTTGGAGAAATGTCTATTTAGGTCTTCTGCCCATTTTTGGATTGGGTAGTTTGTTCTTTTGATATTGAGCTGCATGAGCTGCTTGTATATTTTGGAGATTAATCTTTTGTCAGTTGCTGCATTTGCAAATATTTTCTTCCATTCTGAGAGTTGTTTCTGTTATATAAAGCAAGGGTCTGCAAACTATGGCTTCTGAGTGCCACCTGTTTTTGAAAACAATGTATTCTGGGAACACAGCCATGCCCACCCATTTGTGTATCATTAATGGCTGCTTTATGGCAGAGTTGAGTAGTTGAGTCAGAGACCATATGGCTCACAAAGCCATGAATAGTTACTATCCCATCTTTTACAGAAAAGTTAGCCAACCTTTGCTATATAAATTAGAACCTTATTTTTTTGGTGAAAAACTTAAAAAAATCAGAAATGTAAAGTTCAGTGAAGCATAATTTATTTCCAGATTGAAAATAATTCTTAATTGCTTTAAGAAACTTCAACCACATACCTAGGGCTTTTGACAATTGTGATAAAGTCTATACTAAGTAATATCAAGAGCATTATTTTACTGGTCAAAAAAAGTAAAAAACAACGCATATTCTCTTGGGGGAAAATAAGCAGGCTTTCAAGTATGCTACTTAAGAATTGGGAAAAGATAGCCTAAACTCTAGGGTTATAAATGATCTAATAATTAATTTAGCTCAGTTTTCTAACATATTATCAGTCATCGTTTCAAGTTCATCTTTGCAAATTATAAATTGCTACAAACACACAATGTATACTTGTCATAATGTTACTATGTTTAGTCCAGGGTCACTTACCTAAAGTTCTAAAGAGTCCCATTACAGTTATAATCTGGGTGAACTGAGCAAGAAGGGAAAGTTTCCTTCTTTAGCCCATTTATTTATGATCCAACTCATACTCATGCTAATGGCTTCTTCCATCTTCCTACAGACATTCTGTAGAGCTTCTAGATCGCTATATAAGGTGATTTGCTTTAGCTTGGAATTCACCAGTAAGTGTTGCCCATTCCCAGTGTCCAGGAATCACATCATTGCTGACAGACTGTGCAGTCTTGAAACAATGGGACACTGTATACTGTCTTCACTAAGAAGCTAGAATGGTTGTCCCTGATATTGGAACTTGTGGTGCACTTGGCCAAACTCATGACCAACTATGTCCCAAGACTTTAACCTAAGACTTTGCTCAGTATCCACTTGTCTAACTTGTAGTCATCTGGAAGAAGAAGCTCCTGGGTGGTACAAGGTTATGATACCTCCTGGGTTGGCACAGAGGTAAAATGCATCTTGTTACACAGTTTACAGTATTGTGAGGAAGATGGACATGATTTCAATTATAGTACTGCATGCCTTTGCAAATATTTAGTATAATAAAACTGTGAAATCTAAATATTATCAAGTGTGGTGACATTTTTCTTAATTTTAAACTGCTTGAGTAATGCCTCTGATAAGAGTGACCAGGAAAGCTCTAATTTTTAGTTCTTTAGCTTAGGCAACATTGCGTCCTTGGTTTTTGCATCTCCTTCTGGAGATTCTGTATTTCTTTATGAAGTCGTCTGTTCTCTTCTTGGAATCCTTCCTGTAGTAGTCGGCGCTGTTCCTAAAAAAGTACAAATGGAGACTGAATAACGTGTCACATTAAGTAAATCTCTAACTTCTATCTAGTTTCCACATTCATAGATTTTTAAAAAAATATTTAATTTCTTCTTGAAATTTTCTCTACCATTAATTTCATTATACTTTCTCTTGGTCCTTCTAGCTCTGTGATTACTTTTTCTGAGTCTCCTTGAGTCAAGAAGGATTTTGGGCTTATATATCCCAATATGTTGATGAACCTAATTACCAGTATTAATTTTTTTTGTCCCATTAATTGTATATAATCTTTGTCGGCAATCTTAATGAAATGTTTGGCTTCAGATCTTATCTATGCATTGTGATTTTTTTATGTACACACACACAACACAGAAATAAGTGAAGAATTTGCAAAATCTGATACAGTGTCTGAATCTTAGATCAGGGAATTTGATCTAAGCTTCCACAATTTGGTGGCAGGGGGGCAAAGTGCAGGTAAGGGAATCAGGGCCCCAGACAGACCATACTGGCTTTCTGCACTTAATTCCCAGCTCAAAACATACTAGGAGCAGGACAAAGAAAACAGGTAGGAGTGATAGACTGACACAATGGTGTGAGAGTTGAGTCCTTCTGCTTATGAAGGTTCTCTTAGAGCTAAAATCTGTGACAGAAGAAAAATTCGTGGATTCCTCTAATTGGTGAAGACTGTTCAGATATCTTCCCAAGCATTGTGGCCCTATAAAAATTATTTAGTCTTGTCTGAACCTCTGTTTCGTCTCCTAAGTAATATGGACATAGCAGCTCTTGCTTCGTATAGTACTAAGCAAGAGATATGGATAAGACTTTTTTATAATATCTAGGAGATAATAGCTACCATGATTGGCAGATATAGTGGTAATGGACTGGGTGTGACATAACTGCAAATAAAATCTTTTAACAACCAGACATTGTAGGGGCCAGTTCAGGCTGGTAGATAGGGATTGAAAAGTACAAGTGGGCAAGCAATGTCCTTCTTCTGGGCTTCATGTTCTCACTGCCATGCCAAGTTTGTGAACAGGGAGTGTGGAGAGAAAACAGAATAACAGGAACCTCAAGGTGATACAATTAAATACCTGAAGTTTGAGAGATAGAGTTCTCTCTTGCTCTTGCAGCAACTGGGCCCTATCCCTCTCCATCTTCTCAGTCAGTTGTTTCACATGTTCCTGATAACTCTTTTCTTTCTGTTCCATCATCTGCTGATTCTTTATTTGCATTTCCTCCAGCATTTTTGCAGCAGTCTGTGCAGATTCAGCTTTCACACGTTCCACTGTTAGGAGGAAAAGGAAAAAGAAAAATGAATGTGGGTGACCATGTTGCTTCTTTCTTCCATGTACACTTAACCTGTCACTGTTGCTACTGACTGTGTATGCCCTACTCAAAAATGACTTTAGCGAGTAAGAGGCATCTTTTCTCATCTTGCGATAGTTTAAGGATCCTAGGCTCACCCAGCCAAATTAATTAGAATTTTTAAGCACTTTCAAGGCTGTCTAGTCTCTTGACTCGCTGCTCACCTTCAATCAACTTTTCCTTCTCTGAGAGAGTCTGGTCTGTCTGTAGAATTGCAGCAATCACAGGCTCCTTGGACTTCAAATATTCCTGAAGAATTTCTTCAGCCTAGGACCCAGAAAAGAATGGGGTTAGTAATAGGAAATAGCTGTAAGCACTTATTCCTGTTTGCCCACCATCTTGCCCTCTAGGAATTGCTCCTCTTGGTCTTGGCATGCTGGTGGTCAAGATTCCCTGTCACTGGGGTGAGCACATGCTCCAGGCTGGCCAAGCATGACAGCTTCCTGAGCAGAATCTTTATAAGAGATTGATATAGATATAAATAGTGATTCTCTGTTCTTTTAGACTGAGGGCTCTAATTTTGGAGCTGTTGGCACTGTGGTCTCATATGGGGTGAACTTGTTGGAGAATGAAGCCATCATTGAGAAAGCAGATCAGAAAAAGGTATGGAGGGAGAATGGGAGGGAGGGAAGTGTGAGGTTGAGGGAAGGAACATGCAGAGAGATAAATGATGACATTATTTGAAATTTTGGATACCTCTGATAATCCAATTTGTAACTCAGTTGTTAATTGAGTGCACTCTTTTGGATGAGCACGTAGGATATATCTGGTATAACAGGCTCCCTGTATGTGTTTATTAAATGAGAGCATGAATGCTGTCAGTCCTGTAATTGCGCATCTGTGTGCAATTCGCTTGGTCATGTTGTTTCAAGGAACACGTCAGCAACTTCCCAGAATCAATTTTGGTTACCTGTATTCCCTTCCTGGGCTCCTGAAGATACTTTTTCTTCAGCTCTTGTATCTTTTCAATGAAGAGGCGATAGCCTCCTCGTTTAGAATAAATCCCCTCTTTCAGACCTTCTTCTAGAGGATTGAAAATATCCTTAAGTAAAGCTGAGCAACGATCTGATGATGCTTTAAGATTCTTGTTACAAAAGTCATCTCGCTTTTCGTCTAGCTGGGCCTTTAATGTAAAAAATAGGAAGTAAAAAGAATAGTGAAAAGATGTTAACTTGACCTCAGAATTTCTGGAAAGTCTTCTCAAAAAAATAAAAATATAAAAGGTCTGTGACCCCCTAGAAGAACTTACAGGCACTCAGCAACACCATATCCTCCCTGCTGATCCTGACTTTCTACAAAGGTCCCTTTCACCATGGAGGTGACCTTCAGAGCAGAGATTACTAGCTATATACTACACCTTTGGAGATAAACTCCTGCTTTTCAAACTGGACCAGTGATTGCATATGCACTAAATGTGGCTCAACATAAGCCTGCTCATGATAACTAAGGCTAAAATTTTCTTTGTTTTTGGCCAAAATATCCAATCAGCCTGATAACAATGAGCATGTAATTTGATTAGAAGATCTGATTGTTACTTATATGTATGTAATGAAATTATAGGGCAGAATATTAGTTTATTCATGAAAGAAAAAAGTTTCAATGCACCATAATAAAGTATATCATAGGGCTTCCCTGGTGGCACAGTGGTTGAGAGTCCGCCTGCCGATGCAGGGGACATGGGTTCGTGCCCCAGTGCGGGAAGATCCCACATTCCACGGAGCAGCTGGGCCCGTGAGCCATGGCTGCTGAGCCTGCGCGTCCGGAGCCTGAGCTCCGCAACGGGAGAGGCTGCAACAGTGAGAGGCCCGCGTACTGCAAAAAAAAGAAAAAAAGTATATCATAATAAAATTGGTTCCTCTTATGATAATAACAAATAGTGTTTGTCACCATTTAAAAGTCTAGTAAAAATTGCTTTTCTCAAAATAAGCACCCATTTCATTTTCTAGTAGTACTTTACTTTCCAAGAGCCTAATCTGTATAAACTTAAGGAAAAAATTACCGCTAAATCCTTTTGAAATAAATGGTCTATATCTTTCCAGGACATCCTCATGAAGACTTCAATGGCCTCCTTCTCAATAGTCCTGTGCAGGTCCAGCAGCTCCTGGAGGGTTTCCGTGGGCAGCTGCAGCTTCTGAGCCATCTGCTGGTCATAGTGGGCAATGGCCTTTTTCACTGCAGCTGTGTTCTCGATCTCAGACAAGGCCAGGACTGCATTCTCCACGCAGGGCAGATCCCCACTACTGATGGCACTGACATAGGTCTGCACCAGGGTTTCTAGACCTACAAATAGAGAACAAATGATGATGTTTATTGTAGGAGGAGTGAGGAAACTTTCTATTCTGTGCAATTCTTATGATGTCTATTACCAACCATTTGCCTTACAGCATCAATGTCCTCAGTATCACCTGAAAACTGGCTAAAAATGCAGACTCTCAGCCTCTGCCCCAGTTCAACTGACTTAGACCCTCGTCTTTGGCAAGATCCTCAGGTGGTACATATGCACATCAAAGGTTGAGAACCTCTGTTCTAGATAGCCTAGGCCTGTCTTTATTGAGTACATTTACTTCACCCCCAAGCATTGTTAGGACAGAAACCATATCTCTCTCATTTATGTCTGTATCATCAGCCCTGGTAGGTCCATGGGAAACATTCGATTAATATTTGTGGAACAAATCAAAAGGAGTCCTGCATTTTGTTTATTCTAGCAGAGCATTGTCCAGAAGAACTTTCTGTGATGATGGAAGTATTCTATATGTGCTGTCCAGTGTGGTAGCCACTACACATGTGTCGTGTGAGCCCTTGAGACACAGCTGTGTGATCAGAATGTTAAATTTCTTTAATTTTAATTAGTTTACATTTAAATTTAGATAGCTGCACTTATCTAGTGACAACCATATTGCACAGGGAAGGTCCAGTTTACTAGGACAGTTTTAAGCTTTTAGAGCTATTTTCCTTTGGCCTTTTCTATCTTTCCTCACCTAAGAATTGTGACTAATAAAACCTGTTAGAAGTGTTGGTGACATCTAGAATTTAACACAATAATAGCAGTAGATGTGCATTTTTCAAAGCGGAAGCTAGGTGGATGTTATTACACCATCTTTTCGTGTTAACCGTGAGAGTAAAGACTGGGAAGAGGACTCACGAGGTCCATTGACCTTGATGCCTCCTGAAAGGGTTTTAGTTTTGGAATTTCTAAAGATGTAGGAACAGAAGACTGCAGCTTGTTGCACAAATTCGGGGTCCAGCTTATCATCACACAGTTCCTCAAGCTGGCCCAGTTTCTTCCTATCAGTGGGCCGATCGAAGATAAAGCATTTCTTCTTTGGGAAGAACTTCCGGATACAGAGTCGAGGCAGATTGAAATTTTTATCTTTTTGACTGGTACCTGGAAGAAGATAAAAAGAATTTGCCTAATATAGGGGCTTGCAAACTTTTTCTGTAAAGGGCCAAACAGTAAATACTTTAGGCTTTGCAAGCCAGATGGTCTCTTTTCCAAGTACTCAATTCTACTACTGTAAGCATGAAATCAGCCATAGACAGTCTATAAATGAATGGGCATAGCATGATTCCAATAAAACCTTATTTACAAAATCAGCTGGCAGGCTGGATTGGACATTATTTGCCTGTGAGCCATCCTTTGCCAACCCCTAGACTAGTGCATGGTTCATGCTTTTATTTATTTTCTTCAAATAAATTACCTATTCTACTCCATATGCTTTGGTTAATTACAGCACCACAAGCCCTAAGCAGGGATATAATGTAAGTCTAATCACAGCACAGGGAAAGGTGAAAGAAATGAAACCTATTCTTAAAACAGGGAGAAAATCAAATCAAATCTGTTCATTCAGATAGTAAACAAGTGTTAATTCTTAGTAATCGCCCCCTGAGAAGAAATAGAAACTATAAATATAAGGAAACTCTTGATAGAAAACTAAAGAACGATCGTTTTTTAGTGTTTTGTCATCCCCTTTACCAATTCTAAGTTCCCTTTACCTTTCCTAAGCCTAAGTGAATTCTCCAGGTACTCGTCTGCTGTGATGGATTGCCCATCTGCCTCCAAGTCTAGGGAGAAATCCCTCAGTGTCCATACGAAGTCTGGAAAGAAGCTCACAAAGTCAGCTGAATCCTCAACCCCATCCACATCAGGTGAAGCTTTTGCCCTGATTCTCTCTGTGAGCTCCGTCACATAGCTGAGCAGCAAATTAAGGAAAACTGGCCTAAAAGGACAGCGCCCGCCACCCTATATTAGTTACATATACAAAACCCTTGTTTCGCCTTTGTTGTTAACCCAAGTATCAATTCTTCAGTAGGTATTGATACGTAGGATTTTCCCCCTGCCCTTGAATTATTTTTTATGTTTCTCTTTTTGTGCTTGATTCACAAGGACTCACAGTTAGGCAGCTGTTTTTATTAATACTGGTCTCCCCTCTGACTCTGATGCTGGTTTGAACCCAAAAAAGATACTGAAGTTGGTCCATGGCCTGCTGGTTGATGGTTCCCATACTATTGTACACAAAAGTGCTGCTCAGGAGTATTGCTAGGGCAAATATCCAGGAGTCATTCTGGTTGTCACCCTGGAAATCAGAGTACATTTGGACCAGGATTATTTTTCATTCTCATGGCACTTTTCAGATCAGCAGTAGTAAAAGGATGCTCATTTAATTAGAGTTTTTTTTTAGACTAACGCCCTATACGAGGAAACCAAATCCAAGCAAAAATGATAGTTAGTAGGACTTGAACTTTGAATAGTTTTCTGATTAGTGTTTTTGGTTTACCTTGATTCTCACTAGACCCTCTTATAATCATTGGTAGATAATTGCAAACAAATAGTCATTGCTTGTGGGCATTCTAAGGCCTTAAATATAATTTAAATGTAAACTTTTCTCTTTATTTTTACAGAACAATTGTCTTAATATAAGGGTAATAATACATGTATCTATCTCACTGAGCAATTGTTGTGCACCTAACACTTTCCATTACTTATCTTTTAAGTATTCAAAACAATACTATGAGGCAAATGTAGATCTATTACATCTGTTTTACAGATAAGAAAGCTGAGGTTAAAAGAGATCAAATAATGTGCTAAGATCATTGAATTACTGACAGACTTTAAATTTAAAGCCAAGGGTATGGGACTTCAGAACCTAAATCCTTAACTAAAGTTCTTTGCAGGATAAGATTCATTATGTTGAATTTATTTGTATTCCCTTTATGCATCTGGGTTAACTGGCTTAGCTTACAGCCTTTTAATAATTAGAATAGTGTCGACTGACCACTATGCTCTTCTCCTAGGATTCTGCCTTATGAATATTTTCCTGACCCCTCATTGCTAAACTGGGTCTCATGGCATGTAAACAGAAATGAAAAAACGTGGTTAAGTGCAAGTTCTTATTTAAAGAAAAATTAAATAGTGTAGAGAATATTCAGACATGAGGGGCTTAGTCCAAATTTGAATCCTCAGTCCTTACCTTCTCCACATCCCCCAGGCCCTCAGTATCAAGCAGAACTAGAGTATGTTCTGGCTTCTTGGGATGAGGCACACACCACATCCAGATGCCCTTCGTGTGAGATTGCACCGTGGAGCCCAGAGAAAAACCTGCAAGGGGGCATGGGGTTAAGAAAGGGTGGAGTTTTAATAGCAGATGGATCTTGAAATTGAGATAATAGTTAACAACATCAAGGTTTAAAGAGACCAATGAAAACATAATCAATATTGATCTTAACTGCAACCAGAAGAAGAGAGAAATTAGAACATTCAGTACAAACTGAAATATTTATTTTACCTTAAAGATCAGTATAAGCTTGATGTTAATCCACATACATTTTAGTAAATGTTTTATTGTTTATTATTATCTGTATTAATTTTCTTTATTACTACCTTACTCCTTCCAGAAAGGCATATTTATACTTTAAAGAGAAAATTAAGGCAAAGTGGTGAGAAAGAGTTGACTCTCATCGTCCAGCACAGAGTAAATAAGAAACCCATCACTGTATTGAAAGTTAGCTTTCAATATTCCTCCCAGGTCTCTAACTTCCTCTCCTCACATCACTGTTCTGCACGCTGGGAGTGTGGTTGGCAGAAGGGACTCGGCTGGGCTTTGCTGGTGCCACTCACCCTTGTTCTTCCCAGCCAGCTTGTTCATCAGGTAGGATTTGCCGGTGCGGTAGAGGCCCACGATAGCCACCACCACAACGGGCTGCTGAATGGCAGACAGGATCTTCAGAGCTTTCGGATTAACCAACAGTCGCCCATTAGTGTTCTCGATGAGGCACTCTGGGCCTGACATGTGGGTCTCTGAGGCCATGTTCCCTTGTCTGCAGGGGAAGAGATGGGATGAATTAGAATTTCTGGTCTAAGCAGATCAAGAGTTTTCACAAGGTTATTTTGCATTCAGAAGGAGGAATCATAAAATCCCCCAACGTGACCTAGTTTTGTGTCAACAGTGACATAGATGAGGGAAAGACATTTTAGAAAGTTACGGAAGTATTATCAAAGTAGTCCACTAAAAAAATATTGGTATGACAGTGATTTATCAATATTCAACCACCCTCATGAACAAAATCTTATATTTAGTTTACCATGGAAAACTTTTATTTTGGACTTTCATTTAAAAATTTATACTAGACATTAAATGTAAAATAGAATAAGATTCAGAGAGATTCATTGTACACCCTGGCTATGTGTGAGAAATACAATATTTATTTATTCACTAATTCTTACTATGAATAAAGAATTTCATGAATAAATGTTCATCACTTGATATATGTCTCTGAACAATTTCTGGTGATTTGAAATGTGTTTTTTCTCACTAGTTAGCCTTATTTTTACTGGGATAAGGGTCCACAGAACTTCTCACACTGCTATTCTAGAAGTGGAACTTACTTTAGCAAATTTTATAAAATTATGTGACCTTGTGAAACACGTGGCTAGGGACCCTTCCAAAACCTTGGTATGGGCTTGTGGAAGCAAGGGGCTCTGAAACTTAAAATTTATTAGCTTCAGAATAAATTAGCCTCAAACTAAGTGGGGGTGAAGTGCACATCTGCGAATACTGCATGTTGCTAAAAATCGTATTTGTACGTGTGTGTGTGTGTGTGTGTGTGTGTGTGTGTATGTGTAAGGGAACAAAAGATAATGAAATAAATATAAAAAGATCAGGAGACAGATCAGGAGAACTAAAGAAGAAAGTTGTTGAAAGAAAATATCTATATTTCCAACCATGCACTTCCAAGTTTTCTGTTTTCTTCTTTTTTTCCATTTTGTAGAGAAGTAGAAACAGGAAGAGGAGTAGGGGTAAAGAGGGGGGATGGGGATGGAAAAGGGGAGGGGAAGCTGAAAAGAAGAGAGAGGTGTCAGACAAGGTAGGTGATGAATAAGCTAATGCCAAGTCAAGGAATTCAGAGGAAGAGTTTGCAAAAGGCAAGATCCAAACTTCTTGAGAGCACAGAGAGGGCAAAGTAAACAAAGATGCTGCCTTCAGTGCTGCACCACAGTAGAGTCTTTAAAGAGGAAGCTTTTTAGTAAAGTAGTGGGGCTGAATTCTGCTCCTAAGGGGTAAGGAGTGAATTGACCACAAGAAATTGGATCTAGTGAACTTGTGCTATTTCTAAAAGAAGAAGTCCACTTTGAAACAAAGTTCAAATGTAGGACTGAAGAGTATGATATTTTCATGAATCTACACCTTTCACTTTGGGTTTCAGGATTTTTCTTTTGTCTTTAACAGTGTCATGTAGCTGTTTCCACTGCATCTCATTTACTATTCTTTCCTTCTCATGAAAATAACCTATTTGTTGCCCTTTCAGTTTCTTAGCTGCAGGTACATCAGTATTGAACAAGTTGTATCAAAGACAATGGTAATTTTGGGGCTTCCCTGGTGGCACAGTGGTTGAGAGTCGGCCTGCCGATGCAGGGCACATGGGTTCGTGCCCCGGTCCAGGAAGATCCCACATGCCGCAGAGGGGCTGGGCCCGTGAGCCACGGCCGCTGAGCCTGCATGTCCGGAGCCTGTGCTCCGCAGTGGGAGAGGTCACAACAGTGAGAGGCCCGCGTACGGCAAAAAAAAAAAAAAAAAGACAATGGTAATTTAATTGTGTCCCCAGTCAACACAGACAACATCAGCAAAGAGAAAGACAATCCTAATGCATTTCAAGATCTTAGTTTAGCTCCATGTCCCTGGTGCCTAATTCTACACAAGCACAGTAATGACCCAGGGATGTGCTGCCACCTGATAACACCAGGATTTCATCTGACCTCGTGCCCCACATTAGGCTCAGCTGAAACCTATTTTGATGCTGGTCATTTTTTAGAAAACTAACTAACCCTTAAAAATCCCTTCCCATCCCTGCACTAATCTTAACATGGGCTCCTTTTCCCAGAGCAAGGCTGCTTTAGCACTGGAGACAGAGCTGCTTTGAGGAAAAAGTAGAGTTCTTACCTGTTTTCTTCTCAGTTTAGGTGGAGTGGTTCTGTAACTTCTCTGTCTCTCACTAGATGGTTAGACTTTTATTTCACCCACCCAATGTCATTGGACTCGCGTGATTTCCTGTAAAGACCAGACCGAAGAAGTGAAGCAATCTCTGTAAAAGATTTACAGTAATATGAAACTGAAAGCACTGAAAACAGAACAATGACTCAGTAAGCATAAAAGGAATTTTTGGAAGCTATCCTCTTTGGAGGGAACACGGGTTTGACATTACTTCTCAACTAGAACCTTCACATTAATTTTTTTGAAAGACATCTTAGAAACAATTTGGTGTTTAAAAAAGTGTCTATTAGATACTTAAATGTAATGGAATGTATCCGGGATTGGGGGTCAGTTTGGGAAACCTAGAATGAGGAAGCATATTTTTAGTTTTAATTTCTTTAAATAATGGACACACTTACAGTGGACCTGGTTCCTCATTTGTGCATGCTGTAAGTGAGGAAAAGGACACACATTCGTGAACACGCAGCCCCTGGAACTTAATACCCAGTGCACAGGCTGGAAGGGGCTCCATGTGTTACACATGTGTTCCAGGCTCAGTGCTGTCCGTTCTACATGGGTTAAATAACTGATATCTCATAACAAACATTTCCCCACCATTTTATAGAAACTGAGGCACAGAAAGATTTAATGTCTTGTCCCAAATCACAGCACTGTAAATAATCTGAACCGAATCATTCTTGATTCCAAACCCTCTTGTTAAGCCACTTCATTATACTGCCTTTCCACGTTTGCTCAGTGAATAGCAGAAGTAACAGTTTTATTTCTTGATTGCTTTCGAAGAGGTACACATGTTACATGTCTAATTCAGTCCTGACTACAGTCATGCAAAATAAGCGGTATTGTCTCCATCTTGCAGGAGGCTTGAGGGAGGGTAAAATAATATGCCTGTTCAGATTCATTAAGCAAGTTATAGAGGTAGGATGCAAATTTGAAACTCTGTTTACCCTTAAACTATGTTTTTTCTCCCCCTGAACAATGTTTCTGAAGGAAGGAATAGGGAAGTGAGGAGAAAGGGAGATATCTATAAGTTTCTCTCCTGATCTCATAGTATAAGTGCATTTCTCCACACCTGGAAGCCAGTGTCTGAAATTTAACAAATAAAGTACACTCCTTGCTTTCCCTCTTTGCCATTATCTTTTGAAGTGTCTCTGAGTAAGTAGCACTTTAACTTGCTTTGAAAAATGTGGTTTATCTGGGTCTTTCAGTTGCTGGAACACACCTAGTTTCTTCCTGCCTTAGCGGTCTATGTACAGCAATTTTCTGCATCTGGAACTTTCTTACCACTGATCTCAGCAAGATTGGTTCCTTCTTATTCTACTGGTCTCAGCTAAATGGCATCTTCTCACTGAGGTCTTCCATGTAAGTTAATCTCCAACCCATCACCTTTTTTTTTTTTTTTTTCCTTCTTCTTTTTGCGGTACGCGGGCCTCTCACTGTTGTGGCCTCTCCCGTTGGGGAGCACAGGCTCCGGACGCGCAGGCGCAGCAGCCATGGCTCACAGGCCCAGCCACTCCACGGCATGTGGAATCTTCCCGTACCGGGGCACGAACCCATGTCCCCTGCATCGGGAGGCGGACTCCCAACCACTGCGTCACCAGGGAAGCCCCTTGCTTTTTTTTTTTTACTTTTCCCTATGACTACCTGAAATTCAACTTCATAAAAACAGGGACCTCATGTGTTCACAGGTGTGTGTCTCCAGCAATTAAAACAGAGTTCGGAAGAGAGTATAAGCTCAATGGATATTATGTGTGTCTGAATATAAAATGGCTCCAAATATGAAGGTTACCCCACATTTTTCCAATTTGAAGTGTAGAAGAAATGATAAAATGCCTATGTAAAGTATTTTGTCAATTTAGTTATACTTTTAAAATTATATATCTTATGTATATATAATATTGATATGTTGGTTTTTTCTTACATTTTGTAAAATAACTTTTAAATTGAAATATAGTTGACATACAATATTATATTAGTGTCAGGTGTACTACATAATAATTTGACATGTGCATACATTATGAAATGATCACCACAATAAGTCTGTAACCACCTGTCCTCATACAAAGTTATTAAAATATCACTGACCATATTCCTCATGCTGTATATTACATCCCTGTGGTTTATGCATTGTATAACTAGAGGTATGTACCTCTTAATCCCCTTCACCCTTTTGCCCACCATGGCTCTGTATTTGCAAAAGTGGACTGAAACACTCTGGTGCTGTAGCCTTATTAACTATACTAACATTCTGATAGGTCATTTTATAAATTAAAAGTCTCTGGCTCTCCTCTACTTTTTCTCATGAGAAAGGGTTTTCTTATGTCAATTAAGGCCAACTTGCAACTATTTTATTGAACACATGACAGTGGAAAGCAAAAGCAAAAATAAACTTAGTTTCTCAGAAATTGACTAGGTGTTAGGAAGCCAGCTCCTTCTTGATTGGTACAGGAAAGAGAAACTGACTCCTAGATACTATTTTTAGTTAATTGCTTTCATTTTGGAGTATGGATTGTTGCTTTATTTATTTAAAACTCTTTTTTAGTCTTTCAGTATTATTGTGCAGTTTTCTATATTTCAGTTCAAATTGTTATGTATATTCTTACATTATTATGTTTCCTTTTTAATTGTGGTTAAAAAACAACATAAATTTTACCATTCTCTTTTAAGTGTACAGATTAACTATACTTACATGTTAATTATATTCCATAATTCCATGGAACAAATCTCCAGAGCTTCTTCATCCTGCAAAACTGAAACTCTATACCCATCGAACAACTCCCCCTTAACCTTTCACCCTAGCCCTTGACAACCACCATTCTACTTTATGTTTCTGTGAGTTTGACTACCTTACATACCTCATATAAGTGGAATCAGAAGGTACTGATCTTTTTCTAACTGGGTTATTTTTTTAAAATAACGTCTTCATACTTAACCCATGTTGTAGCATGTGACAAGATTTTCCTTTTCTAAGGCTAACATTTTTTAAAATTTTAATTAATTTATTTTTTATACAGCAGGTTTTTACTAGTTATCTGTTTTATACATATTAGTGTATATATGTCAATCCCAATCTCCCAACTCATCCCACACCCTCTCTTCCCCCCTTGGTGTCCATACGTTTGTCCTCTACATCTGTGTCTCTATTTCTGCCTTGCAAACTGTTTCATCTGTACCATTTTTCTAGATTCCACATATATGTGTTAATATACGATACTTATTTTTCTCTTTTTGACTTACTTCACTCTGTATGACAGACTGTAGGTCCATCCACATCTCTAAAAATGACCCAAGTTCATTCCTTTTTATGGCTAATATTCCATTATATACATTTACCACATCTTCTTTATCCATTCATCTGTAGATGGGCATTTAGGTTCCTTCCATGACCTGGCTATTGTAAATAGTGCTGCAGTGAACATTGGGGTGCATGTGTCTTTTTGAATTATGGTTTTCTCTGGGTATATGCCCAGTAGTGGGATTGCTGGGTCATATGGTAATTCTATTTTTAGTTTTTTAAGGAAGCTCCATACTGTTCTCCATGTGGCTCTGTCAATTTACATTCCCACAAACAGTGCAAGAGGGTTCTCTTTTCTCCAAACCATCTCCAGCATTTGTTGTTTGTAAATTTTCTGATGATGACCATTCTAACTGGTGTGAGGTGATACCTCATGGTAGTTTTGATGTGGATGTCTCTAATGATGAGTGATGGTGAGCATCCTTTCACGTGTTTGTTGGCAATCTGTATATCTTCTTTGTAGAAATGTCTATTTAGGTCTTCCACCCATTTTTGGATTGGGTTGTTTGTTTTTTTGATATTGAGCTAAATGACATGCTTATATATGTTGGAGATGAACCCTTTGTCAGTTGTTTCCTTTGCAAATATCTTCTACCATTTGAAGTTTGTCTTTTAGTGTTGTTTACGGTTTCCTTTGCTGTGCAAAATCTTTTAAGTTTCAATAGGTCCCATTTGTTTATTTTTGTTTTCATTTCCATTTCTCTAGGAAGTCAGTCAAAAAGGATCTTGCTGTGATGTATGTCATAGAGTGTTGTGCCTATGTTTTCCTCTAAGAGTTTTATAGTGTCTGACCTTATATTTAGGTCTTTAATCCATTTTGAGTTTATTTTTTTGTATGGTGTTAGGAAGTCTTCTAATTTCATTCTTTTACATGTAGCTGTCCAGTATTCTCAGCACAACTTATTGAAGAGACTGTCTTTTCTCCATTGAACATCCTTGCCTCCTTTGTCAAACATAAGTTGACCATATGTGCGTGGGTTTAACTCTAGGCTTTATATCCTGCTCCAATTATCCATATTTCAGTTTTTGTGTCAGTACCATACTGTCTTGATTACTGTAGCTTTGTAGTATAGTCTGAAGTCAGGGAACCTGATTCCACCAGCTCCGTTTTTCTTTCCCAAGATTGATTTGGCTATTTGGGTCTTTTGTGTTTCCATACAAATTGCGAAATTTTTTGTACTAGTTCTGTGAAAAGTGCCATTGGTAGTTTGATAGGGATTGCATTGAATCTGTAGATTTTGGGGGGTAGTATAGTCATTTTCACAATGTTGAATCTTCCAATCCAAGAACATGGTATATCTCTCCTTCTGTTTGTACCATCTTTAATTTATTTCATCAGTGTCTTATAGTTTTCTGCATACAGGTCTTTTGTCTCCTTAGGTAGGTTTAATCTTAGGTATTTTATTATTTTTGTTGCAATAGTAAATGGGAGTGTTTCCTTAATTTCTCTTTCTGATTTTTCATTGTTAATGTATAGGAATGCAAGAGATTTCTGTGCATTAATTTTGCATCCTGCTACTTTACCAAATTCATTGATAAGCTCTAGTAGTTTTTTGGCAACATCTATAGGATTCTCTATGTATAGTATCATGTCATCTGCAAACAGTGACAGTTTTATTTCTTTTCCAATTTGGTTTCCTTTTATTTCTTTTTCTTCTCTGATTGCTGTGGCTAAAACTTCCAAAACTATGTTGAATAATAGTGGTGAGAGTGGGCACCCTTGTCTTGTTTCTGATCTTAGAGGAAATGCTTTCAGTTTTTCACCATTGAGAATGATGTTGGCTGTGGGTTTGTCATATATGGCCTTTATTATGTTGGGGTAGGTTTGCTCTATGCCTACTTTCTGGAGAGTTTTTATGAAAAATGGGTGTTGAATTTTGTCAAAAGCTCTTTCTGCATCTATTGAGATTATCATATGGTTTTATGCTTCAATTTGTTAATATGTTGTATCACATTGATTGATTTGTGTATATTGAAGAATCCTTGCATTCCTGGGATAAACCCCAACTGATCATGGTCCTTTTAATGTGCTGTTGTATTCTGTTTGCTAGTCTTTGGTTGAGGATTTTTGCATCTATCTTCATTAGTGATATTGGTCTGTAATTTTCTTTTTCTTGTGACATCTTTGTCTGGTTTTGGTATCAGGGTGATGGTGGCCTCATAGAATGAGTTTGGGAGTGTTTCTCTCTCTGTTATATTTTGGAAGATTTTGAGAAGGAAAGGTTTTAGCTCTTCTCTAAATGTTTGATAGAATTCTCCAGTGTAGACACCTGATCCTGGGCTTTCGTTTGTTGGGAGATTTTTAGTCACAATTTCAATTTCAGTACTTGTGATTGGTCTGTTCATATTTTCTATTTCTTCCTGGTTCAGTCTTAGAAGGTTGTACTTTTCTAAGAATTTGTCCATTTCTTCCAGGCTTTCCATTTTATTGGCATAGAGTTGCTTGTAGTAGTCTCTCATGATCCTTTGTATTTCTGCAGTGTCAGTTGTTATTTCTCCTTTTTCATTTCTAAATCTGTTGATTTGAGTCTTCTCCCTTTTATCGCTGAGGAGTCTGGCTAATGGTTTATCAATTCTGTTTATTTTCTCAGAGAACGATCTTTGCTATTATTTCCTTCATTTCTTTTTCATTTCTTTCAGATCTGATTTCTTTCCTTCTGCTAACTTTGAGGGTTTTTTGTTCTTCTTTCTCTAATTGCTTAAGATGTAAGGTTAGGTTGTTTATTTGGAATTTTCTTGTTTTTGAGGTAGGACTGTATGACTATACTTCGCTCTTAGAACTGTTTCTGCTGCATCCCATAGGTTTTGGGTCATCGTGTTTTCACTGTCATTTGTTTCTAGGTATTTTTTTATTCCCTCTTTGATTTCTTCAGTGATCTCTTGGTTATTTAGTAGCGTATTGTTTAGCCTCCATTTTTTTTTATTTTTTTACAGTTTTTCCTGTAATTAATATCTAGTCTCTTGGGTTTGTTGTCAAAAGGACACTTGATGCAATTTCGATTTTCTTAAATTTACCAAGGCTTTATTTGTGACCCAAGATATGGTTTATCCTGGAGAATGTTCCATGGGCACTTGAGAAGAAAGTTTATTTTGTTGTTTTTGGATGGAATGCCCTATAAATATCAATTAAGTCCATCTTGTCTAATGTGACATTTAAAGCTTGTGTTTCCTTATTTATTTTCATTTTGGATGATCTGTCCATTGGTGGAAATGAGGTGTCAAAGTCCCCTACTATTACTGTATTACTGTTGATTTCCCCTTTATGGCTGTTAGCATTTGCCTTATGTATTGAGGTGCTCCTATGTTGGGTGCATAAATATTTATAATTGTTATATCTTCTTCTTGGATTGATCCCTTGATCATTATGTAGTGTCCTTCTTTGTCTCTTGTAATAGTCTTTATTTTAAAGTCTATTTTGTCTGATATGAGAATTGCTTCTCCAGCTTTCTTCTGATTTCCATTTGCATGGAATATCTTTTTCCATCCCCTCATTTTCAGTCTGTATGTGTCCCTGGGTCTGAAGTGGGTCTCTTGTAAACAGCATATTTACTGGTCTTGGTTTTGTATCCATTCAGTGAGTCTGTGTCTTTTGGTTGGAGCATTTAATCCATTTACATTTAAGGTAACTATCTATATGTATGTTCCTATTACCATTTTCTTAATTGTTTTGGATTTGTTATTGCTGGTCTTTTCCTTCTTTTGTGTTTCCTACCTAGAGAAGTTCCTTTAGCATTTGTTGTAAAGCTGGTTTGGTGGTGCTGAATTATCTTAGCTTTTCCTTGTCTGTAAAGGTTTTAATTTCTCCATCAAATTCTGAATGAGATCCTTGCTGGATAGAGTAATCTTGGTTGTAAATTTTTCCTTTTCATCACTTTAAATATGTCCTGCCACTCCCTTCTGGCTTGCAGAGTTTCTGCTGAAAGATCAGCTGTTAAGCTTATGGGGATTCCCTTGTGTGTTGTTTGTTGCTTTTCCCTTGTTTCTTTTAATATTTTTTCTTTGTATTTAATTTTTGATAGTTTGATTAATATGTGTCTTGGCATGTTTCTCCTTGGATTTATCCTGTATGGGACTCTCTGTGCTTCCTGGACTTGATTGACTATTTCCTATCCCATGTTAGGGAAATTTTCAATTATAGTCCTTCAAATATTTTCTTAGACACTTTCTTTTTCTCTTCTTATTCTGGGACTGCTATAATCTGAATGTTGGTGCATTTAATGTTGCCCCAGATGTCTCTGAGACTGTCCTCAATTCTTTTCATTCTTTTTTCTTTATTCTGCTCTGTGGTAGTTATTTTCACTATTTTATCTTCCAGGTTACTTAACCATTCTTCTGTCTCAGTTATTCTGCTATATTGATTCCTTCTAGAGAATTTTTAATTCCATTTACTATGTTGTTCATCATTCTTTGTTTGCTCTTTAGTTCTTCTAGGTCCTTGTTAAACGTTTCTTGTATTTTTTCCATTCTATTTCTGAGATTTTGGATCATCTTTACTATCATTACTCTGAATTCTTTTTCAGGTAGACTGCCTATTTCCTCATTTGTGTGGTCTGGTGGGTTTTTACCTTGCTTCTTCATCTGCTGCATAATTCTCTGTCTTCTCATTTTGTTTCACTTACTGTGTTTGGGGTCTCCTTTTCGCAGTCTATGGGTTCGTAGTTCCCATTGTTTTTAGTGTCTGCCCCCAGTGGGTGAGGTTGGTTCAGTGACTTGTGTAGGCTTCCTGGTGGGGGGGACTGGTGCCTGTGTTTTGGTGGGTGGAGCTGGATCTTGTCTTTCTGGTGGGCAGGGCTGCATCTGATGGTGTGTTTTGGGGTGTCTGTGAACGTAGTATGATTTTAGGCAGCCTCTCTGCTAATGGGTGGGTTTGTGTTCCTGTCTTGCTAGTTGTTTGGCATGGGGTGTCCAGCAGTGGAGCTTGCTGGTTGTTTGGTGGAGCTGGGTCTTAGCATTGAGATGGAGATCTCTGGGAGAGCTCTCGCCAATTGATATTAAGTGGGGCCGGGAGGTCTCTGGTGGTCCAATGTCCTGAATTTAGCTCTCCCACCTCAGAGGCTCAGGCCCAACACCTGGCTGGAGCACCAAGACCCTGCTAGCCACATGACATGGAAGAAAAGAAAGAAAGAAAGAAAGAAGAAGAAAAAACAATAACAGAAAGCACCCCAAAACAAACAGTAAATGCAAAACTAAACAAATAAAATCACACAAAGAAACACACACACTCATAAAAAGAAAAAAAAAAACAAACAGACAGAACCCCAGGAAAAATGGTTAAAGAAAACTAAACAGACAAAATCATGCAAAGAAACATACACACACACAAGGAAAAAGAAAAAAAAAAGAAGAGAGCAACCCCAAAAATAAAGAAACCCACCAATGAAAACAAGCCCTAAAAACTAAGATAAACATAACACCAAAAACAAATCAAACACACAAAGCAAACCCCAACCCCAAGTCTATAGTTGCTCCCAGAGCCCACCACCTCAGTTTTGGGAACATTCATTTTCTATTCAGGTATTTCACAGATGCAGGATTTATCAAGCCGATTGCAGGGATTTAATCCACTGCTCCTGAGGCTGTAGCAGAAATGTCCCTTTCTCTTGTTTGTTTGCACAGCTCCTATGGTTCAGCTTTGGTTTTGGCCCTGTCTCTGCATGTAGGGTGCCTTCAGGCATCTTTTCCCCACCCAGACAGGAAGGGGTTAAAGCAGCAGCTGATCAGGTGTCTCTTGCTCACTCAGCCCGGGGAGAGGGAGGGGTATGGTAGTCATAATTGGAATGCAGGGTGTGCCTGCAGTGGAAGAGACCGGCATGGCATTGCAACAGCCTAAGGCACGCCGTGTGTTCTCCCAGGGAAGTTGGCCCTGGATCACGGGACCCTGGCAGTGGTGTGCTGCACAGGCTCCCAAGAGGGGAGATGTGGATAGTGACCTGTGCTTGCATACAGGATTCTTGGTGGCAGCAGTTGCAGTGGTAGTGGTCCACGCCTGTCTGTGGGGTCCCAGATGATAGTCGCGGTTCGTGCCCATCTCTGGAGCTTGCTTAGGCACTGCTCCGCCATCTGTGGGTACACGGAGCAGGAAGCCCCTCTTCTTGCACACCCTGAAACAATGGTTTCTTGCCTCTCCGGCAGGTCTAGACTTTTTCCCGGACTCCCTCCTGGCTAGCTGTGGCACACTAGCCCCCTTCAGGCTGTCTTCATGCAGCCAACCCCAGTCATCTTGGAGTCTGACCTCTGAAGCCCAAGCCTCAGCTCCCAGTCCCCCCCCGCCCTGGTGGGTGAGCAGACAAGCCTCTTGGGCTGGTGAGTGCTGGTCGGCACCAATCCTCTGTGCGGGAATCTCTCTGCTTTGCCCTCTGCACCCCTGTTGCTGTGCTCTCCTCCGAGGCTCCGAAGCTTCCCCCTCCCTGTCCCTGCAAGTGAAGGGGCTTCCTAGTGTGTGGAAACTTTTCCTCCTTCACAGCTCCCTCCCAGAAGCACAGGTCCGTCCCTATTCATTTCTCTCTGTTTTTTCTTTTTTCTTTTGCCCGACCCAGGTACGTGGGGATTTTAATGCCCTTTTGGAAGTCTGAGGTCTTCTGCCAGCATTCAGTAAGTGTTCTGTAGGAGTTGTTCCACATGTAGATGTTTTTTTGATGTATTTGTGGGGAGGAAGGTGACCTCCATGTCTTACTCCTCCGCCATCTTGAAGGTCTCCCATAGTAAGTTTTCAATAAATGTTTGTGGAATGAATTAATGAATAAACTAATTAAGAAAAATTATTTTAGATAAGCTTTGGGAGAAAATACAGCATAAAAGGTGCTACTCCTTTTCTGCAGTTTTCCTATGTTAACATCTCAGCTATGTGACAGAACTGACAGATTGAATCAGGGCAAAATCCTCACCTGGTAAACGTGAGGCCAAAGACTCAGCTGACTTTGTGAGCTTCTTTCCAGACTTGGTGTGGACTCTGAGAGATTTCTCCCTGGAGCTGGAAGCAAATGGACAACCCATCACTGCTGATGAGTACCGGAAGCTTTCACTGAAGCTAAAGCAAGGTTACTGGGCCTGATGGTTGGCTAACAAAAAAAGAGAAAACAATATCACAATGACCATTTCTATGTAGGTGCTGAAAATTATAATTTTGTAACTTTGTTATCAGGGCTGTTCTGTTAGAGGAAATGAAAACATTCTTTAGATGAATCAGTTGGATCTAACTTTAAGTTACCTCCTTCTTGGAGAAGAAAAGAAATTTCATTTCTCTATCCCTTTAATTTTTTGGTCTGATCCATGATTAGTTAATATTTACCTCTTTTCTTTTCTTTTTTTATGTTTCTTTTTTTTTAACATCTTTATTGGAGAATAATTGCTTTACAATGGTGTGTTAGTTTCTGCTTTATAACAAAGTGAAACAGTTATACATATACATATGTTCCCATATCTCTTCCCTCTTGCATCTCCCTCACTCCCACACTCCCTATCCCACCCCTCTTGGTGGTCACAAAGCACCGAACTGATCGCCCTGTGCTATGCGGCTGCTTCCCACTAGCTATCTATTTTACGTTTGGTAGTGTATATATGTCCATGCCACTCTCTCGCTTTGTCACAGCTTACCCTTCCCCCTCCCCATATCCTCAAGTCCATTCTCTAGTAGGTCTGTGTCTTTATTCCTGTTTACCCCTAGGTTTTTCATGACATTATTTTTCTTAAATTCCATATATATGTGTTAGCATACAGTATTTGTCTTTCTCTTTCTGACTTACTTCACTCTGTATGACAGACTCTAGGTCCATCCACCTCATTACAAATAGCTCAACTTCGTTTCTTTTTATGGCTGAGTAATATTCCACTGGATATATGTGCCACATCTTCTTTATCCATTCATCCGATGATGGACACTTAGGTTGTTCCCATCTCCTGGCTATTGTAAGTAGAGCTGTAATGAACATTTTGGTACATGACTCTTTTTGAATTATGGTTTTCTCAGGGTATATGACCAGTAGTGGGATTGCTGGGTCGTATGGTAGTTCTATTTGTAGTTTTTTAAGGAACCTCCATACTGTTCTCCATAGTGGCTGTACCAATTCACATTCCCACCAGCAGTGCAAGAGTGTTCCCTTTTTCCACACCCTCTCCAGCATTTATTCTTTCTAGATTTTTTGATGATGGCCATTCTGACTGGTGTGAGATGATATCTCATTGTAGTTTGATTTGCATTTCCCTAATGATTAATGATGTTGAGAATTCTTTCATGTGTTTGTTGGCAGTCTATATATCTTCTTTGGAGAAATGTCTATTTAGGTATGCTGCCCATTTTTGGATTGGGTTGTTTGTTTTTTTGTTATTGAGCTGCATGAGCTGCTTGTAAATATTGGAGATTCATCCTTTGTCAGTTGCTTCATTTGCAAATATTTTCTCCCATTCTGAGGGTTGTCTTTTGGTCTTGTTTATGGTTTCCTTTGCTGTACAAAAGCTTTGCAGTTTCATTAGGTCCCATTTGTTTATTTTTGTTTTTATTTCCATTTCTCCAGGAGGCGTGTCAAAAAGGATCTTGCTGTGATTTATGTCATAGAGTGTTCTGCCTATGTTTTCCTCTAAGAGTTTGATAGGTTCTGGCCTTACATTTAGGTCTTTAATCCATTTTGAGCTTATTTTTGTGTATGGTGTTAGGGAGTGACCTAATCTCATACTTTTAGATGTACCTGTCCAGTTTTCCCAGCACCACTTATTGAAGAGGCTGTCCTTTCTCCACTGTACATTCCTGCCTCCTTTATCAAAGATAAGGTGACCATATGTGCGTGGGTTTATCTCTGGGCTTTCTATCCTGTTCCATTTATCTATATTTCTGTTTTTGTGCCAGTACCATACTGTCTTGATTACTGTAGCTTTGTAGTATAGTCTGAGGTCAGGGAGCCTGATTCCTCCAGCTCCGTTTTTTGTTCTCAAGATTGCTTTAGCTATTCGGGGTCTTTGGTGTTTCCATACAAATTGTGAATTTTTTTTGTTCTAGTTCTGTGAAAAATGCCATTGGTAATTTGATAGGGATTGCAATGAATCTGTAGATTGCTTTGGGTAGTATAGTTATTTTCACAATGTTGATTCTTCCAATCCAAGAACATGGTATGTCTCTCTATCTGCTTGTATCATCTTTAATTTCTTTCATCAGTGTCTTATAGTTTTCTGCATACAGTTCTTTTGTCTCCTTAGGTAGGTTTATTCTTAGGTATTTTATTCTTTTTGTTGCAATGGTAAATGGGAGTGTTTCCTTAATTTCTCTTTCAGATTTTTCATCATTAGTGTATAGCAATGCAAGAGTTTTCTGTACATTAATTCTGTATCCTGCTGCTCTACCAAATTCATTAATTAGCTCTAGTATTTTCTGGTAGCATCTTTAGGATTCTCTATGTATAGTATCATGTCATGTGCAAACAGTTTGCATTCCTTTTCTTTCTTTTTCTTCTCTGCTGTGGCTAAAACTTCCAGAACTATGTTGAATAATAGTGGTGAGAGTGGGCAATCTTCTCTTCTTCCTGATCTTAGAGGAAATGCTATCAGTTTTTCACCATTGAGAATGATGTTGGCTCTGGGCTTGTTGTATATGGCCTTTATTATGTTGACGTAGTTTCCCTCTTTGCCTACTTTCTGGAGAGTTTTTATCATAAATTGGTGTTGAATTTTGTTGAAAGTTTTTTCTGCCTCTATTGAGATGGTCATATAGTTTGTATCCTTCAATTTGTTAATATGGTATATCACATTGATTGATTTGCGTATATTGAAGAATCCTTGCATTCCTGGGGTCAACAGTACTTGATCATGGTGCATGATCCTTTTAATGTGCTGTTGGATTCTGTTTGCTAGTATTTTGTCGAGGATTTTTGCATCTGTGTTCATCAGTGATATTGGCCTGTAGTTTTCTTTTTTTGTGACATCCTTGTCTCGTTTTGGTATCAGGGCGATGGTGGCCTCATAGAATGAGTTTGGGATTCTTCCTCCCTCTGCTATATTTTAGAAGAGTTTGAGAATAACAGGTATTAGGTCTTCTCTAAATATTTGATAGAATTCACCTATGAATCCACCTGGTCCTGGGCTTTTTTTGGAAGATTTTTAATCATGGTTTCAATTTCAGTGCTTGTGATTGGTCTGTTTATATTTTCTATTTCTTCCTGGTTCAGTCTTAGAAAGCTGTACTTTTCTAAGAATTTGTCCATTTCTTCCCAGTTGTCCATTTTACTGGCATTAGTTGCTTGTAGTAATCTCTCATGATCCTTTGTATTTCTGCAGTGTCAATTTTTACTTCTTTTTCATTTCTAATTCTGTTGATTTGAGTCTTCTCCCATTTTTTCTTGATGAGTCTGGCTAATGGTTTATCAATTTTGTTTATCTTCTCAAAGAACCAGCTTTTAGTTTTATTGCTCTTTGCTACTGTTTCTTTCATTTCTTTTTCATTTATTTCTAATCTGATCTTTATGATTTCTTTCTTGCTGCTAACTTTGGGGTTTTCTTTTTGTTCTTCTTTCTCTAGTTGCTTTAGGTATAAGGTTAGATTGTTTATTTGAGAATTTTCTTGTTTCTTGAGGTAAGATTATATTGCTATTAACATCCCTCTTAGAACTGCTTTTGCTGTATCCCATAGGTTTTGTGTTGTCATCTTT
Source organism: Orcinus orca (assembly GCF_937001465.1). Classification (NCBI taxonomy): domain Eukaryota; kingdom Metazoa; phylum Chordata; class Mammalia; order Artiodactyla; family Delphinidae; genus Orcinus; species Orcinus orca. The sequence continues at coordinate 134,386,472 of NC_064559.1, read as the reverse complement.
TCATTGTCATTTTTTTCTAGGTAATTTTTGATTTCCTCTTTGATTTCTTCAGTGATCTGTTATTTAGTTATTTAGTTATTAGGTTATTTAGTAGCATATTATTTAGGCTCCATGTGTTTGTATTTTTTACAGGTTTTATCCAGTAATTGATATCTAGTCTCATAGCATTGCGGTTGGAAAAAATACTTCATATGATTTCAATTTTCTTAAATTTACCAAGGCTTGATTTGTGATCCAAGGTATGATCTATCCTGGGGAATGTTCCATGAGCACTTGAGAAGAAAGTGTATTGTATTGTTTTTGGATGGAATGTCCTATAAATATCAATTAAGTCCATCTTGTCTAATATGTCATTTAAAGCTTGTGTTTCCTTATTTATTTTCATTTTGGATGATCTCTCCATTGATGGAAGTGGGGTGTTAAAGTCTCCTACTATTATTGTGTTACTGTTGATTTCCCCTTTTATGGCTGTTAGCATTTGCCTTATGTATTGAGGTTCTCCTATGTTGGGTGCATACATATTTGCAATTGTTATGTCTTCTTCTTGGATTGATCCCTTGATCATTATGTAGTGTCCTTCTTTGTCTCTTGTAGTAGTCTTTATTTTAAGGTCTATTTTGTCTGATATGAGAATTGCTTCTCCAGCTTTCTTCTGATTTCCATTTGCATGGAATATCTTTTTCCATCCTCTCACTTTCAGTCTGTATGTGTCCCTAGGTCTGAAGTGGGTCTCTTGTACACAGCATACATATGGGTCTTGTTTTTGTATCCATTCAGCCAGTCTATGTCTTTTGGTTGGAGCACTTAATCCATTTACATTTAAGGTAATTATCGATATGTATGTTCCTATTACCATTTTCTTAATTGTTTTGGGGTTTTTTTGGTAGGTCTTTTCTTTCTCTTGTGCTTCCTGCTTAGAGCAGTTCATTTAGTATTTCTTGTAAAGCTGGTTTGGTGGTGCTGAATTCTCTTAACTTTTGCTTGTTTGTAAAGGTTTTAATTTCTCCGTCGAATCTGGATAAGATCCTTGCTGGGTAAAGTAATCTTGGTTGTAGGATTTTCCCTTTCATCACTTTGAATATGTCCTGTCCCTCCTTCTGGCTTGCAGAGTTTCTGCTGAAAGATCAGCTTTTAACCTCATGGGGATTCCCTTGTATGTTATTTGTTGCTTTTCCCTTGCTGCTTTTAATATTTTTTTTTGTATTTAATTTTTGATAGTTTGATTAATATGTGTCTTGGTGTGTTTCTCCTTGGATGTATCCTGTATGGGACTCTCTGTGCTTCCTGGACTTGATTGACTATTTCCTTTCCCATGTTAGGGAAATTTTCAACTCTATTCTCTTCAAATATTTTCTCAGACCCTTTCTTTTTCTCTTCGTATTCTGGGACCCCTATAATCTTAATGTTGGTGTGTTTAATGTTCCCCCCAGAGGTCTCTGAGACTGTCCTCAGTTCTTTTCATTCTTTTTTCTTAATTCTGCTCCCTGGCAGTTATTTCCACCATTTTATCTTCCAGTTCACTTATCCGTTCTTCTGCCTCAGTAATTGTGCTATTGATTTCCTTCTAGAGTATTTTTAATTTCAGTTATTGTGTTGTTCATCAACATCATTGATGTTGCTCATCATCAAAAAAAATTGTTTGTTTTTCCCTTTAGTTCTTCTAGATCCTTGTTAAATGTTTCTTGTATTTTCTCCATTGTGTTTCCGAGACTTTGGATCATTTTTACTATCATTACTCTGAATTCTTTTTTCAGGTAAGTTGCCTATTTTGTCTTCATTTATTTGGTCTTGTAGGTTTTTACCTTGCTCCTTCGTCTTTAACATATTTTTTTCGTTTAATTTTTTTTTTTGATAGGTGGGGCTGTATTCCTGTCTTACTGGTTGTTTGGCCTGAGGCGTCCAGTATTGGAGTTTGCAGGCAGTTGGATACAGTTGGGTCTTGGTGCTGAGACTAGGACCTCCAGGAGGCCTTACTCTGATTAATAATCCCTGGGGTCTGAGGTTCTCTGTTAGTCCAGCAGTTTGGACTCAGAGCTCCCACCACAGGAGCTTGGGCCCAACATCCAGCCTGGGAACCAAGATCCTGCAAGCTGCGTGGCATGGCAAAAAAAAAAAGGAGCAGTATAATATCAAAGAATAAGAAACAAAATAACATTAGGAAGATAAAAAGTATATTAAGAAAAACAAAAACATAATTGAAACAACTGCAACAAGGTAAAATAAAACCATAACAGAAAAAAGAAAAAAAAACCCAAAATGGCGGGGGAGGGTGGCAGGGGAAAGAAGCCAAAAGGAGAAAACAATAACAAAGTATAAAGAATAAAATAAAATCAGAAAAATAAATGATTTATTAGGAAAAATAAAAATATAAATGAATCAACAACAATGAATCAACAAGGTGAAAGAGAACCCCAATCTAAAAGAGGAAAAAAGAAAAAAAAAAAGCCTTGGCTATGAGGGCAGAGTTTAGGCAGGGGTGGAACTTAGGCAGTGGTGGGGTTTAGGGTGGGGAAGGATCTAGGCAGGTGAGGGGGTGACGTTTGAGCTTGGGGCGGGGCCTAGGCCCAGGACCCATGCGGCCGGAAATGGCCTTGGGGGCAGGGCCTAGGTGGGGTGTCATTCAAGTGTGGGGTGGGGCCTCTGCTTAGGACCTGCGTGGAAGGGGAGAGGCAGCACGTGGAAAGGAGGGCCTCTGGACTGTGGCGTTCTGGAGTTTGGAGGTAGGGCCCTGAGTGAGGGTGTGTGGGTGAGGTTTAGGCCCAGTGCATTGGAGGGGGTCTCAGAGGGGGTCTCCAAGTGTACAGGTAGGGCCCTGAGTGGGGGTGTAGGGGCCGCGGCTCTGTGCGGCAGGAGGGAGGGTCCAAGGGCAGAGGATTAGGCTCGGAGACTAACAGGCTCGCCAGTGCCTAAGTGGACCGGTAAAGTGCTGGCCGTATTCCCTTCCATTCCTCGGCACCACCCCCCCACCATCTCCCCCATCGCTGCTGGACCCCTAACTATGGGTGGGTCCCACTTGGGGTAGGAACTCCTTCCCTCCCCCAGCCACCCCTCAGGGGTGCTCGTACTGTAGGTCTGGCCTTTACTTTTGCTCCCCTTTCCCTCCCTCCCACTCCCTCAGGACCCATGTGGCTGGAGGGGGCCTTGTTGGGCAGAGGATCAGGCCTGGGATCTCAACAGGCTCCCAGGGGCCAAGTGTACAGGGGGAACCTGGCCACACTCCCTTTGATCCTCTGCCCTCCCAGTGGTCCACCAATTCCCACTTTGGGCGTGGGATCCCTTCCCCCCACCCCCAGCCGCCCCTCAGGGCACCAGTCCCATCCCGCCTCCACTTCTCCTCCCCCTTCACTTTCCCCACATCCCACGTCCTACCCAGTCGCTGGGGGTTCCTCCCAACCCATTAGTTGTCCGTGGTCCCCCACCAGTGCCTGGTAGGTGCCCTAGTTGTGCAGAGACACAAATTCTGCATCCTCCTAGTCTGCCATCTTGACTCTGCCCTCTGCCGAGTACTTTCTTGCTTCAGTTTCTGACATATCTGTTGCTCCAAGGCATCAGGCAGGCTGGCTCCAGACTGGTGCTCACACTCCATGCTGGTGGTAGCCAAGCCCGGAATTCCGCACCTGGAGAAACTTTTCGGCCAGTGGGGCAGCCACAGGGTGGTGGACGGGGGCTGTGCAGGGACAAAGTGTGTCAGCTTGGTGTGAAGCCCTTCTCCCGAGGAGGGGCTGGCAAGGAGAGTGCTCCCAAGTCTGTGCAAAAGCTTTTAAGTTTAATTAGGTCCCATTTGTTTATTTTTGTTTTTAATGGGAGGTAGAGGTAGACTGAGAAAGATATTGCTGTGATTTATGTCAGAGAGTGTTCTGCCTATGTTTCCCTCTAAGAGCTTTATAGTATCCAGCCTTACATTTAGGTCTTTAATCCATTTTGAGTTTATTTTTGTGTATGGTGTTAGGGAGTGTTCTAATTTCATTCTTTTACATGTAGCTGTCCAGTTTTCCCAGCACCGCTTATTGAAGAGACTGTCTTTTCTCCATTGTATATTCTTGCCTCCTTTGTCATAGATTAGGTGACCATAGGTGCATGGGTTTATATCTGGACTTTCTATCCTGTTCCATTAATCTATATTTTTGTTTTTGTGCCAGTACCATACTGTTTTGATGACTTTAGCTTTGTGGTATAGTCTGAAGTCAGGAAGCCTGATTCCTCCAGCTTGTTTTTCTTCCTCAAGATTGCCTTGGCTATTCAGGGTCTTTTGTGTTTCCATACAAATTGTAAAATTATTTGTTCTAATTCTCTGAAAAATACCATTGGTAATTTGATAGGGATTGCATTGAATCTGTAGATTGCTTTGGGTAGTATAGTCATTTTCATAATATTGATTCTTCCAATCCATGAACATGGTATATCTTTCCAACTGTTTGTGTCATCTTTGATTTCTTTCACCAATATCTTATAGTTTTCTGAGTATAGGTCTTTTGCCTCCCTAGGTAGATTTATTCCTATGTATTTTATTCTTTTTGATGCGATGGTAAATGGGATTGTTTTGTGATATCTCTTTCTGTTCTTTCGTTGTTAGTGTATAGGACTGCAAGAGATTTCTGTGAATTAATTTTGTATCCTGCAACTTTACCAAATTCATTGATGAGCTCTAGTAGTTTTCTGGTAACATCTTTAGGGTTTTTTTAATGTATAGTACCGTGTCATCAGCAAACAGTGACAGTTTTACTTCTTCTTTTCCAAAAGCCAAAGTTAGTAGAAGGAAAGAAATTATAAAGTCAGAGCAGAAATAAATGAAATAGAGATAAAGAAATCAGTAGTAAAGATCAATGAAACTAAAAGCTGGTTCTTTGAGAAGATAAACAAAATTGATAAACCTTTAGCCAGACTGATCAAGAAAAAAAGGGAGAGGACTCAATTCAATAAAATTAGAAATGAAAAAGGAGAAGTTACAACGGATACCCCAGAAATACAAAGGATCATAAGAGATTACTACAAGCAACTGTATGCCAGTAAAATGGACAACCTGGAAGAAATGGACAAATTCTTAGAAAGGTACAATCTTCCAAGACTGAACCAGGAAGATACAGAAAATATGAACAAACCAATCACACGTACTGAAATTGAAACTGTGTTTAAAAATCTTCCAACAAACAGAAGTCCAGGACCAGACGGCTTCTCAGGCTAATTCTATCAAACATTTAAAAAAGAGCTAACACCTACCGTTCTCAAACTCTTCCAAAAATTTGCAGAGGAAGGAACACTCTCAAGCTCATTCTAAGAGGCCACAATAACCCTGATACCAAAACCAGACAAAGATGTCAAAAAAAAGAAAATTACAGGCCAATATCACTGATCAACATAGACATAAGTATCCTCAACAAAATACTAGCAAACAGAATCCAACAACACATTGAAAGGATCATACACCATGATCAAGTGGGATTTATCCCAGGGCTGGAAGAATTTTTCAATATCTGCAAATCAATCAGTGTGATACACCACATCAACAAATTAAAGAATAAAAACCATATGATAATCTCAACAGATTCAGAAAAAGCTTTGGGCAAAATTCAACAGCCATTTATGACAAAAACTCTCCAGAAAGTGCGCATAGAGGGAACCTACCTCAACATAATAAAGGCCATATAGGACAAACCCACAGCAAACATCATTGTCAATGGTAAAAAACTGCAAGCATTTCTTCTAAGATCAGGAACAAGACAGGATATCCACACTAGCCACTATTATTCAACTATTCACTATTATAGTTTTGGAAGTCCTAGCCATTGCAATCAGAGAACAAAAAGAGAAATTAAAAAATATATATCTTTAGACAAACAAAGAGGAAAACACAACATACAAAAACTAGTAGGATGCAGCAAATTCAGTTCTAAGAGGGAAGTTTACAGATAAACATCTATATTAGCAGACAAATGAAAAAATATCTCAAATAAACAATCTAATTTTACACCTCAAAGAACTAGAAAAAGAAGTACAAACTAAACCTAAAGTTAGAAGAACAAAAAGAAATAGCAAAGATCAGAGTAGAAATAAATGAAATAGAAACTGAAAACACAATAGAAAATGTCAACAAAACTGAGTTATTTTTGAAAATACAAACAAAATTGGTAAACCTTTAGCTAGACTAAGAAAGTAAGAGAGGAAATTCAAATAATAAAAATCAGAAGTGAAGAAGGAAACAATACAACTGATTCCACAGAAATAAAAAGGATCCTAGGACTTTTATGAAGAATTATATGCCAACAAACTGGAAAATCTAGAAGAAATAGTTTTATTTTTAATTTTTTGAAGAGCCTGCATACTGTTTTCCATAGTGGCTGTACCATTTTGCATTTTCACCAGCAGTACACAAAGGTTTCTATTTCTTCTATCCTTGAAAACATTTATCTTCTGTTTTTTGATAATGGCCATCCTAACTGGTGAGATGTGATATGTCACTGTGGTTTTTAATTTGCATTTCCCTGATGATTAATGATGTTGAGGATCTTTTCATATACCTGTTGGCCATTTCTGTCTTCTTCAGAGAAATGCCTATTCAAGTCCTTTGTCATTTTTTAATGGTGTTATTTGTTTGCTTGTTTTTTTGATACTGAGTTGAAGTTTTTTGCATAGTTTGGAAATTAACTCCTTATCAGATACATGGTATGCAAATATTTTCTCCCATTCTTTAGGAGGCCTTTCCACTTTGTTAATTGTTTCCTGTACAGAAGATTTTTACTTTGATGTGGTCCCACTATTCTATTTTTGCTTTTGTTGCCTGTGATAAAACAATAATTGAAACAGGATTTTAAAGTTGATACAATACCTTTAACCAATCTGTACACCTTATTTGCATTTCACAACTTTCCCCAGTAATGTCCTTTTTGCTCCTACAATCCAGTCCAGGACCCTCATTGCATTTAGTCATTAGGTTTCCTTAGTCTTCTCTCCTCTTTGACAGTTTCTCACTTTTACATGGTCTTTCTTGACTTTGACATTTTGGAAGAGTACTGGTCAACCACTTTGTAGAAAATCTCTGATTTGGGTATTTCTGATGTTTCCCCATGATTTGATTGAAGATATACATTTTTGGCAAGAATGACTTGGAAGTGATGTTCTTCCATGTTCAGTACATTGTGCAAATGATTTGTTAATGTGATTTACTGTGAAGTTTTGACTGTAACTTTAATCACAGGTTAAGGTGGTGTCTGTCACGTTCCTCACTGTAAAGTTATCATTTACTTCTTTCTAATTAAAAAGTACTATTTGGGGAAACACTCATACTATGAGAGTGCATTGTCATCATACTTTAACATCAATGTTTGTTTGGTTTGCAGTACGCGGGCCTGTCACTGCTGTAGCCTCTCCCGTTGTGGAGCACAGACTCCAGACGTGCAGGCTCAGTGGCCATGGCCCACAGGCCCAGCCGCTCCGCGGCATGTGGGATCCTCCCGGACCGGGGCATGAACCTGCGTCCCCCGCATCGGCAGGCGGACTCTCAACCACTGCGCCACCAGGGAAGCCCTAATATCAATTTTTAAAGCTGCTACTTTTAGCATACCTTGGTGATTCTTGCTTGAAAAATTATTACTGTGGTGTTTGTCTAAAGATGATTTTTATTCTGATCATTTCATCTACATTTATTGATTCAAGTTCATTTTAGGGAAGAGGGTGTCCCTTCTCCTACATTTAAGTATTTACTCATTCAATTACTTAGTTAATTTAGTATGGGCTCAAGTATTGTTTAATTCTGTGGGGTTTAATATTTTATTATCATTATTTATTTATTTTGCTCAACTTGTCCTATATTTGTTCATTTAGAGCTTCTTGAAGCTGGTTCTTGGCTATTTTGGGCATGCTCCCATCATGTTTTGAGCACTTCCTTACTTTCTGACACCACAAGACATCCTAGGCCCATCTAGAATCTGCCTTGCTTCAACACTGAAATTAAACATTTCTCCAGTATTGCCTGGTTCCTTATGTTGGATAACAAAATTATACATGAAGATGTCACACTAGGTGTGTGCATTACTTCTAGCCTCTCTCAGAGGGCAGAGTTAAGAAGAAATACATTTATATATACTAACATGAATATGCATATCTATATTTATTCTTTATCCATTTCTACATATAACCTTGATTTCCTGCTGATATTTCCCATACCAATAAAATACAATAAGGTTTATTCAAGCTTTTCTCTTTCTTTATTTTTAACTAATTTCTCTTGACATGAGAGAGCTGGCTCTCATTATCCATAATAAATTTGCTTATATGTTCCATCTTAGTACATAGATACATAAAGTAGTTTCAAAATTGCTGATACATACCTCTGTGATAAGTAAATTTACTATCCAGAGTACGTTATCAGTGTATATTTCTTTTTGTCTTTAACCTTACGTATATAGTCAGAACACTGCATTCCAAAGTTGATTAGATTAGTTCTTTCTTTCTCCACCTTCTCCAGTGTGGTTAACTTATTCATTTATAATACAGTCAGGGTTATTTGTTCCTGCTTGCACTCAAATTTGCCTTTATCACATTGATTGATTTGAATAATTTATATTCTGAGTGTGAGAAACATGGTTCATAAGAGTCATAACTTTCCAAAAAGGTGTACTCAGAGAAATGCCACTTCTTCAGTTTACTATTCTATTCCAACATCACCTTTCATTCTATTCTATCCACACCATTCCCACTCATGCTATACAGCCACCCACTTTTGTTAGTTCCCAGTTTATTCTTCTTGTATTTCCTTCCCACAGACGAACAGATACATGTATGTTTTATTACACACATTTTTCTAAGATGAAATTTCTCACAGTACAGATATATAGAAAGCTGTGCATATAAATTCATAGAAAGCTTTTGTATTCTTTTGTAGCTGCTTACACCACTGTGTGGATATGCCAGAGTTTTTTTAACCACTTTTCTATGTATGGACATTTAGATTGTTTTCAGTATTTTGCAATTACAAACAATGCTGAAATGAACAAACCTACAAATCTTGTGTATATTTATTTTCATATTGTTGCAGCCCTTTCTCCAGGATAGATTACTGGAAGTGGGATGGCAGGGTCAAAAGGTATGGTTTTGTTAGATATGGACAAAGTCCTCTCCAGAAGGATGTGCTACATTGTATTCCCATCCTTTTTTTTTTTTTTGCATCTCATTCTCCAGGAAATGAATTTTTTTCCTTGGTATCTCACATCTTCTAACTTCATCACAAAGTTTGCTTTGGAAGTTCTACTTCTTCACATTTAGATCTTTGGAATGAACAAAACTGAGCTTTTTCAGGTCAGGTATATAGTGTCAATAATCAGTAGTCTTCATCTGGAGAAATGTGTCAAATATATCTCTGTACTTCGAAACACATACACTGTCCTAACCAAGCCTTGGTCCTGGATTCTCTTAAGTCTGTCCCTGGGCAGGGTCTGGGTCAGATGGAGGGATTCAGACACCCCAGTGGCTTCCTCCTCTCACTGTACAGGATGCCCCCTGGATCTGCCAAGGCCCATCTTGTCTTCCCACTCATTGGTCCTTAATCTTTGCTCTGTTTCTGCATGCACGTTGTTCACCCAGGCCTGATACCTCAGTGTGACTCTTACTCTGTTGATTTTTTACTCAATCATGTTTTCAGATTTTGATCTCTCTGCGTTTTTTAAATTTATTCTTTATCACTTCCATATGTATTAGCTTGCATATTGCTTTAAATTCATTCAGGTAATGAAGCTACCATCATGAAACATTCTCTGATGAATCATGGCTTATTTTTTCTCTGAATTCTAGTCTACATGGCGTATTTATTTACACAATTGTAGGCATGGCGTCTTTAACCAGGGCTAGGTGATTCGATAATTTTGATGCTTTTGTAGAGTTAAAAGCAGTGAAAGACTTCTGTTAGTAGTCCTTTTTGTGTGTTTTTAATTTCAATGTCTCAATCTTGATAACTTGAGGTGATCATGATCCAGTATTTGTCAGCTCTTTGAGATACAAATAAACACAAAACATAACACCTTGGTTTTCAGTCTTACCCTATAATGAAGAATGATTTGCTTCCAGTGTAGAGTTGATTATTTCTGACCTGCTCACACTGAGGGCTTATTTCTAAAAGGATGCCAATCCCGTCCCCTATTTAGTTTCCCAACTCTTCAGAGGAAAGCGGTAAAAGAGCCATTTTTTTCCCTATGATCAGGACCCATTTCCTCTTACAACAGGCCTACAAGATTTGTTGGACAAGGTGATGGTCTGTTCAACTTCATAGCATGAAGCATACCATGATAAAATGGGAATCAATCAATGGCTGACTCAGAAAATGTGGACTAGATGACTTGATGATGAAAGTCCATGTGAAGAGAGAGGTCTCAGTCTTCAGGCCATCTCACTGAGGCCACAGACACGTGGATGAGGCAATGCAGGGTCCTCCACCTCCTACTGATTGACTAGTGGAATGCAGCCACATGAATGATACCAGGTGGTAAGAACTGGTCCCACCAGCCATGTGAATGAGACCAGGTAAAGAACTACCCACCCAACTCACAACATTGCGAGAAATAAAATAATTGTTGCTTTAATCCAGTAGGTTTTGGGTGTTTATTATGCAGCAACAGACAGTAGAGTCCACCAGTTAGGAAAACTGTCTGGCATTATATATTAATACTAAAGTTTAACATAAGCACCCAAGGACTTGGCCATTTCACTCTTAAATATATTGCTCTCAGAAATGGATGCACATGTACACCAAAGAGATGCATATAATGATCATATCATCAATATTTATAATACTTCAACAGTGAAAATAGCCAAATTGTTAACCAACAGTAACTAGAGAAGTACATTGTAGTATGTTTGCACAGTATAACTTATAACTCCTTATAATCTCTATAAAAGACTTACAGTATGAAAATTACAAAATTACAGTTATATCCAACAACATGAATGAATCTCCCAGTGGTAATGTTGAGTGAAAGGAACCAGACACAGTAGAATGCCTGTTGTTTGATTCCATTTATGTAAAGTTCACAAACAAGAAAATTTGATCTCTGATGTTAAAGTCAGGTAGTAACTATCTACAAGCTAAAGTGAGGAGTTAATGTTTTAAAGGGGTATAAGAAAACTGCGTTTGGGAGTGTTCTTATTTTTGACCTGGGTAATAATTACTGGCATGTGTTCATTTTGTGATATTTCACCTATGGTACACTTTTGAACTGAGCATTTTTGAGTTCCCTTGTCATGTATTCATTTAAAAATTTAAAGATCTTTTGGGAGAAAACTTACACTAATAGAAAGGCCAGTTGAGGCCTCCAATTATCAATACTTTTTCTCAAAAACAGAGAACAATTAAAACATGCCCTGAACTGCTGCTTCTTCTATGTCACAGTCAGGTCAAGAAATTAGACTCTTTTTAGTCACTGGACAATATCAACCTGATCTAAAGTTAATTTCTTGCCAAAGCTTTCAAGAAAATAGTGTCAAATTCTCAAATGACAAGGCATTGTTTTGATAGAATTTAAGACTCTATTCAACTTTAATATGAGAAAAATTGGGCAAGAATGCATGAATTCTGCCTGTCTCTCTCCTTGCCTTTCCTTTCTTTTGTCTGATTAACACTTTGTGAATGTTAAGGTCTAAAGTTCATCCCCACCTTTCTTCAAGAATGTAAAGTTCTGGTGTCAATTTCAGAACAAAATTTGAAACCTGATTCATGGTTAAAAAAGGTGAGATTGGGGCTTCCCTGGTGGCGCAGTGGTTGAGAGTTCGCCTGCCGATGCAGGGGACACGGGTTCATGCCCCGGTCCAGGAAGATGCCACATGCCGCAGAGCGGCTAGGCCCGTGAGCCATGGCCGCTGAGCCTGCGTGTCCAGAGCCTGTGCTCCGCAACGGGAGAGGCCACAACAGTGAGAGGCCCGCGTACCGCAAAAAAAAAAAAAAAGGTGAGATTGAAAATGAAAATAGGGCAGGACTACTTGAAATAAGACTAATGCTAAGAAATTAGCTGCTTATTCTCCTGAACAATAAAATCTGCTTTTTATGTCAGGGAAACAAAAATTTATTCTAGGGACAATTAAAACTTTTTGTGAACTGTGTATGACATAAAGGTAAATAATGGTGAATTCTTTATGTTTGTAACCTGAAAAAAGGGCAATTTACCCATTTCCTTTTTAGAGTGTTTCTTCGGACACAATTGGGCAAGAGTCCTTTCCCCACTTCTTTTAATATAACTTTCATGTGTACAGCATTATAATTTGACATTTGTATACACAACAAAGTGATCACCACCACAAGTCTAGTTGCCATCCATCATCCTACAGTTGACCCCCTCACCAGTTTTGTTTACCCCGACTCCCTTTCCCTCTGGTAACCACAGATTGTCTGCTGTATGTATGTTTTGTTTTATTTTATTTGCTCATTTGCTTTTTTTTAGATTCCACATATGAGTGAAATAGTATGGTATTTGTCTTTCTCTGTTTGAGCTATCGATATTTCACTTAGCATAATACCTTCAAGGTCCATCCTTGTTATTGCATATGGCAGAATTTCATTCTTTTTTATGTATGAGTAGCACTTATTTTTTTTTTTTTTTTTTTTTTTGGGGGGGCGTCCGCAGGCCTCTCACTGCTGTGGCCTCTCCCGCTGCGGAGCACAGGCTCCGGACGCGCAGGCCCAGCGGCCATGGCTCACGGGCCCAGCCGCTCCGCGGCATGTGGGATCCTCCCGGACCGGGGCACGAACCTGTGTCCCCTGCATCGGCAGGCGGACTCTCAACCACCGCACCACCAGGGAAGGCCCGAGTAGCACTTATTTTATGTATAAACTATTCATCTTCTTTAGCCACTCATCCGTTGACAGGCACTTAGGTTGTTTCCATATCTTGGCTATTGCAAATAATGCTGCAAAGATCATAGGGGTGCATATATCATTTTGAACTAGTGTTTTCGTGTTCTTTGGGTAAATACCCAGAATTGGAATAGCTGGGTCACATGGTAGTTCTAGTTTCAGTTTTTGGAGGAAACTCCCTACTGTTTTCCATAGTTGCTGGACCAATCTACTTTCTCTAAAATTTTGAATGTCAGTAAAACTTCCCAGGAACTAATTAAAACCATTGGCAGCTTAACAACCCAGAGAAGTCTCCAAGTGTTTGGGCTCCATCCTTTTTGAAGTGTGAACACCTAGAAAGTTAGAGCTCCAGGCTCCCTGACACCTTGGGAGCTTAACCTAGGCTCAATCCTGGCTGTAACCATTTCTTCTCAGAGAGATAAGAGAAGTTAGATTATTCTTTTAGGTGAGGGCAATTAACCAAACAATGGATACCTCAGTTCCCAAGTTAGCATAGATTGAACTCTATGAAGGTAGGTACAAAAAGTTCATCATATAACAGCAAACTGTGCTGTCCAGTCTACTTATGGGAAAACAGGATACAATTGATTCTAAGAAAACATGTTATATACTGGCTGAAAATTGTGCAATGTAAAAGGATTCATATATGCTTGCATATATAAGTAACATTATTTTATTCTTTCTAGTCATTTCAATCTACCTATATGCTTGTACTAGGTACTGCTTATTCAATAATATAACAAATTTCCTTCTATTTATATTGTTATGGAGAGGATTTTTTTGTTAAGACTTTTAATTCACCAATAATACACAAGAATGAATTTCCTGCCTACAGTGCACATACCTTTCCATATGACCAAAGTTATTGTCTATAGATAAATTTAGGCATGTTGGTTGTGAATAATTCCATTCATAATAGGTACAAAATTGTTCTATTTATGAAAAAAATTATAAACTAATAAAAAATCCTTGATCATTATATGTTTCAGTAGTAACAGCATTTCTAGCTCATGGTTGGGATTTTAGTTTACTATTTTTATTCTTTCTGTGACTAGTGAAGTTTTAAAATGATTTTGAATTGTTTTATAGTCATAGAACACATACACAGCGGTAAATTACTTATCTTTTGAAAAACAAAAATCTTTTGTTTCAAGAAAAAATTTCTGCTAGGTGTTTGGTATTGAAATCCATCTTTCATTCATTTATTAGATGAGTATTTACGAAGCAATGACACTGTACAAAGTTGGTCACACATAGTGTTCAATGTACACAGATGAATTATCTTAATCAGGTAGGTTACATAGGAAATGTGACCACAATGAGAGATTTTACTAGTCCTCTTGATTTGGACAGAAATCAGGGAAACCAGAGGCAATTGATGAAGTTGGAGGGTACAATAAAGGTGTTTTATTCTAGTGACCAAGTAGGAGACAGATTCAAGACAATAGCAGCTTGGAACTGGAAATAATTACTTTTTTCCATGTGGTAATTAACATTAAAATAGTTCAGGAATACAGGTGTGCTGCGTAGTTTTACATGCTGACTCCAATTTATACCCATAGGGTGGTTTATAGAATGTGAATTTACCAAATCTAGAATAAAATGTCTTAAGATAAGGTGATTTTTGTACAGGATGTCTTCTTTTCTGAATTAACAAAAAGAGTTTGCTAGCTGGCATAACAGTCAATAATAATAATGAAGTCAGTGTGGCTTAAAATAGAGAATTGAACAGGTCTCAACCCCCTTGTATGAACAGGACATAAGGTAGGGCAGGGGCAGTGGCTCCTGCCAAGTGTGCATGTTCCTGGGTTCGCTCCTGTTGCCCTGCTTCTCCGCACTCCAGAGAGGACCCAAACCCTGACAGAACTTCAAGCTCAGAGGACCTGCCACAGCTGCTCGTGGCATCCACCATGGACTGTGCCTTTGCTTCATACAGAAGGACTTCCCCAGGCTGCACGCTGGTTGTTTAAATGTTCTTGCCTGTGTTACACTCAATGTACACAATGAGCAGAATTTAACCTAAGCCTGAAGAGACCGAAGGAGACCCCCTGACACTGTCTTGTCAGTCTTGCTTCCTTAAGAAGCTACTTCCTGTATTCTTGAAGAGAAGTCTCTTCTATTTTTTTTGCATTTCTAATGAGTTCCTGTAACCCATCTGTAACACTGAAGAATCTCCTTAATAAATCTCCTTAATAAATCCATTCTGTGAGGACTGTACAATACCCAGCTAACAGGTGAGAGAGCACTTGTGACACAGGCTATGCACAAATTTGAGGAGAAGGGGAAAGGAAAGTAGAAATGTCCAGAGTAGCTCACTTCTTCCTGCTCCAAAATACTGTGTGAAAGCATGGTTGTGATGCTGCCTTCCTACAAAATTGTTGAACAAGTACTTGTATAGATCTTTGATTCCTTCAGTAATTTAACAATTATTTATTAATTATCAAGTATGCAAGATGCTTTCACCTGAAGCCTTCTCTTGAGATGTATATAACTTTATTCCAAAAGATGCCCACTTATGACTGAACATCAAAGTAGCGAAGATTCCTTTCACTCTGCTATAATTGTCCTTTCCCTCACTCCTGATCCCTTCCTTTCTCTAAACCATGATCACTTCATGGCACCGACTTGTGTGCATGTTTCTTATTTACATTGCTTGTCATGTGTGTTGGGGAGATTTGATGGGGAAGCAGAACTCATTACTGCCCCCTCACCCCCTTTTCCAGACCATCCAGACATTCGGTATTCAGGGCATTCCTCCACCTCAAAGGTGACACCAGAGGGCCTTTGGGGACTGGACCAGCTGCAGGACTTATTCCAGAGAAATGGCAACTGAGCATAACTCACAACCCTTAAGAAAGCAGAGCCGTCCTATAGATTCCACAGTCTGTCACCCTGTGGGTGTCATGTTCAGTGAGAAATTGATCCTCGTACCGAAAGCTTAGCTTTCTTTCAACGGAAGCTCCTTGAACAGGTGACAATTATGGTGACAATGAGAGCTTTGCCAATTACTGGCTCTTTCTTTACTCTTTTAAACAATATCATTGTTTTGTGAGCCAAAGGTGCTGGCTTCATTGCTGGCTAAGTTTCCTGGGAGAAAAGTTTATGTAACTCAGAGCACATGGAGTGTCCCTCTCTCAAGGAGAAGAGCAGCAGGTTCAGACAGGCATGCATGTGCTTTCTTCCCGATTCCTCTTAGTACTAGTTCCTAAAACTGTGTACTTCATCTTGAGAACCCTAGGCAGCAGTTAATAGAGGAAGGAAATGGCAATTTGGGGCCCTGATGGGTGGAAGCTCATGTATTTATTCACGTGCATTGTTTGAACACCTGGGGCTTATGTGGTGGACTTTGTGGTGGGAGCTAAATATACAGTGAGGATCATCAGGTAGATGAGATCATGACTCGGTAGGGGAGACAAAATGTAAATAGGTCATTTCAGTTTCACAACTATATAAAAAGTCCTGTGGTCAGAGGGAAACATGGTACAATGGCAGCACAGAGGAAGGACACCACACCCAGTCTCAGGAAATCAGAGACCGTAAGGAATAACAGATGTTAGCAAATAAGGGGCACAGGGGGAGGAAGCCAGGGTGTCTAGTGAAGTCTGTGTCCTGTGTGCAATATCCCTGAATCAAGAGAATTTGTCCAATCGTGGAATTATAAGCAGTTTATTCTAAGTACAAGCGTCAAGCATTAGACAGCTGAGAAGAATTCCTAAAATGCTGAATTGAACTTGAAGAGAAATTTTCCTTTGAAATCACCATCTTTATAAACCTGAGTATTTAGGGAACATTTTAGCCAACATCCCAGGGGACGTTTTATCTGTAAATAAATTAGGGACTAGAATTTCCAGGCCTTACCAAGAGCCCCAAATGACAAGAAAATTAGGATGCACATCTTATACTTTTTGTTTCTGGCTGTAATAAGTAGATTTTTCCTGTTGAGCTGGCATGTTATT
The DNA here is from genome assembly GCF_937001465.1 of Orcinus orca. Taxonomy (NCBI): domain Eukaryota; kingdom Metazoa; phylum Chordata; class Mammalia; order Artiodactyla; family Delphinidae; genus Orcinus; species Orcinus orca. The sequence goes on along the minus strand of NC_064559.1, from coordinate 134,369,684 downwards.
TCTAGTAGTGTTTAATACTTTCATCCTGGGACTTCCCTGGTGGCACAGTGCTTAAGAATCCACCTGCCAATGCAGGGGACACTGGTTCGAGCCCTGGTTATGTTCATGGATACCAATTTCTTTTGTATTTTCCAAAGATAGATGATAATATATGCATATACTCATTATTATTATTTTTATTTATTTATTTTTATTTTTTGGTACGCGGGCTTCTCACTGTTGTGGCTTCTCCCGTTGCAGAGCACAGGCTCCGGATGTGCAGGCTCAGCGGCCATGGCTCACGGGCCCAGCCGCTCCGCGGCATGTGGGATCTTCCCGGACTGGGGCACGAACCCATGTCCCCTGCATCAGCAGGCGGACTCTCAACCACTGCGCCACCAGGGAAGCCCCCTCATTATTTTTTTAAATTGGTAATACAACTATACACACTTTCTGCATCTTGAGATTTTCTCATGTTAGCACAAATAAGAGTTTCCCTTTCCATTTCAGTGACTGTAGAGTATTCCTTTGTAAGTGTGTCTCAGGATTTACTTCACCAGTATGTGACAGAGAGACTTGAAAGTTGTTTCCAATCTTCTGGAATTACAACAATCCTTCAACAAATATACTACTACATAAGCCATTTTTAACTTGGGTAAATAAATCTGTAAGATAAATTCCTAAATGTGGACTTCTGTATCAGCAGTATTTGCATTTAAATTTTTGGTATATATTTGCATCAGTTTGCACTCTCCCTAGCAAATATCAGAGACCGCCAACTTCCTGGAACTCTTGCTAGCTGGTGCCCTGTCCAAACTGTACTTCCTGGCCCATCTGAGAGGCGACACAGGTACCTCCTAATTTTACCTTGTACATCATTTATAATCAGTAAAATTGAACACATTTATTCTCTTGGTATATTTTCGTACATTTAAAATATTGTGTTTGTTGCTCTTTCCTCACTGATTTATAAGGGCTCCTTATAACTTAATGAATTGATCTCCATGACTGTATCATAGATTACGACTGTTCTTCCTCTTACCATTTGTTTTTTAGCTCTTCTTAACACTTTTCTATAATTAATCATTATCCTCCAACTTGTTTTCCATTTCTTTAACTTAACTAATTCTCAAAATTGTTTGTTCTTTTTGCATTTCAGGCCCTGGTAATCACTTTAGTAATTATTTGGTAATCAGTTTTTATTTTTAAACTCCTCTTCAACAAAACTGTCATGAAAACATATTTAAAAAATGAGCTACAGTGTTACACTATTAAAACATAAGAAGCCTTTCAGGATATACTTAATAGGGATTCTCAGCCCTTTTCATAGCCTCACTGAGAAATTTCGTTCCCATACCAAATAATTTATAATGCCCAGGTAGTACTGCAACTAATGCCATGCTAGCCACATCAAGGACCTCTGAAATATTTATGGACTTATTATTTTTAGTTATTTCAATGGCTTCGTTTAGTTGTTCTATCTCTTTATTTAACTCTTCAGCTTGCTTTTTAAATCCTTCTGTAAGTAGTTCTTCTTGCATCTGTAAAAAGGAGAGTCCCTTTTGAAAATAGCCCAAATCAAGATTTTGTATCAAACAACTACAGCAGATAAGTACATGTGTCTACTTCTATAATACCTTAGATGCTTTTTGACATTTGTCTAACATTTGCAAATGTTTGGACCTGGGTAGTGAAAGCATCCAGGGTTTAGAGCTTCCCAAGTTCCCTCAACACCATCTCCCTGGGCACAGAAAAGATGGGCCTAGGTCAGACCTGAAAACTACCCCAGGACCGTGTTCCAGCCCTAATAATGCACTTTGGGAGGGAATGTAGGTGAATTGTAAATATTTGTCAGTTTCATTGAGGTAGGATGACCACACATATGTCACAAAAATGGCACTGCTGACTGTCTTTAGGACACTGTCTATCAAACTCCAGGTTGAGGCAAAGAATGCATTTACTCTAGGTATTTAAAATGAATCAGGCAGACCTGGAAATGAATGCAGCAAATTTTAGAGCTTTCAGAATCCAGTATTTCATACCAGGCACAATCTGATACTTTCAAGAGCAGATGGAACTATTCCAGGTCTCTGATGGTTGTACCAAAATTTCTAAGGACTCTAGGACTGAGGTGCTATTCACTTGGGGCAAATGCGAGCCTATAATCACCACAAACAGCAGTCCAGAAGCCTGGGCCATGTTATTTGTATGCGCCAAACCCTAACACTACAGAAGGTGCTGAGTCTTACAGAGGTAAGTCTTCAGTGCGACCCACATCTCTTTGATGTTACAGAGAATCATATGTCTTTGGATTTCCCTCTGGGATCTGACTTAAGGTCAAATTTCTGTTCTTTTATTCCTGAGAGGCTAGCATTTTGTCCATCAGGCCCTGCCCAGGCCCATCCAGACTTACCTTCAGCTTGTGGTTCAGCATTGTTTCCAGCTCTCCTAGAAGGTATTCTTTTTCCCTAGCCATCTTCTCTTCCAGTTGGATCATGTTTTCCTTGAAGCTTCTCTCTTGTGCCGCCATTTTTTGCTCCTCTTCATTCTGTTTCTCTCTTAGCAGCTGCTGGTCCCTCTCAGCTGCATGCTTCTTAGCACACTCAACTGTTTCACAAGAGTTTTAAAGAGGGAAGAATATAACAGTTATGCTGAGCTGTCACCTCCTTAGCTCAGAGATAAAATGACTTTAAAATGGTGGGAAGGAATCTGAATATTCCTACTACCACATCAGAAAACATGCTTTAGCATGTGATGCAAAGGCACTGATTGGATGTACATGCAACCCAAACTCCCCTGGTTATTTCCAGATGTAGCAGAGAGGTTCCACAGAAGGAGAGGAAGCTGCCATGTGAGGAAGTGTTTGTTTTCACACCTGCCAAAGGGAAGCACAAGAGCCACCTTTCCCTTTGTGAGCTCAGCCCTCCCCTGTACCTGCCAAGGCCTTGTCCCGATCAGTGAGGGCTTTGTCTGCCTGCAGGATGGCTTCCTCTACTCCTGCCTGGGACTGCAGGAAGCTCTGGAGGACTTCATTTGCCTGAGGACACAACAAGGAGCAAAGACTTGTCAGGCAGCAAAAGATGTAGTGTCTTGCTGAGGAAATTATTGTTCAGTAAACCTACAGATTGGACCCTTTAACTTCTCCATCCTTTGTAGGATCCCAAAATGGTTACAGACGCCAGAATTATGTGCAATTCTACAAACACCCACCCTCCGTTGTGTGCAACTCCTATATCTGCACACTGTTTGGCTTCCGACTAATGCTCATCTACTCTTTCTTTATTACAATTTCATTTATGGATACTTCAACTTGTAGCTTCTATCGCCTCTTCCAGGAAGCTTTCCTAAGCTTTATTCTGAGTTTTGAATGACTGCCAAGACCTTACATTTGCCCTATCAGCCCTACCACTTGATGACTGTGTGATCTTAGGCAACTTAGTAAATTTTCCACACCTCATATTTCTCAGTTTTATAGTGGGGATGACAGCAGTACCTAATTCATTTTTTGGGGGGAACTAAATTGATTATCTTGGCAATATGGTAGAGCAGAAAGATCCTGAGCTCTCCTCCTCTCACAGGCACACTGAAGTCACAACTATTTGCAGAACAACCATTGGTGAAAAAGACAGAACCTATCAGAAAAGATCTCCTACAATTGAAGATATAAAGAAGGAACCACAGTGAGATGGGTAGGAGAGGTGGAGTCTCAATATAGTCAAATTCCATACCCCCGGGTGGGTTATTCACAATCAAGAGAATGATTACAACCTCAGAGGTTCTCCCAGAGAAGTGAGAGGTCCGAGCTCCACGCTGGGCGCCGCAGCCAGGGATCCAGCACCAGGAAGACAATCCTCCAGAGCCTTTGGCTCTGAAAGCCAATGGGGCTAACTTTCAGGCGTCCCAGAGGGCTGTGGGAAATAAAGTCTTAACCCTCAGAGGGTGCACTCTAAATCTCACATGCTCCGGGACCCAGAGAAGAAGCAGTAATTTGATAGGAGCCTGCGTCAGACCTACCTGCTGACCCTGGAGAGTCCCCTAGAGAGGCAGAAGGCAACTGCCACTCACCCCAGAGACATAGACACTGGCAGCAGCCATTTTTGGGAGCTTCTTCTACCACATGGACATTGGTGCTGGCATTCGCCATTTTGGAATATTTCCCCTAGCTTATTAGCCCCAAGACCCAGCCCTGCCCTGGTCCAGTGGTCTGCAGGCGCCAGTGCTGGGATGCTTCAGGCTAAGCAACAAACTGGGCATGGACAGAGCCGCACCCACCAGCAGACCTCCTGAGCCCACCGTCGCCTCTGGACATGGCCTTGCCCACCAGAGGGCCAGGGACCTGGTCCCACTCACCACGCCACAGGCACTAGGCCTGAAACCCCCAGGGCCCTTTAGCCAGAGACCCTGGGACCCAGCTCTACACACCAGGAGGAAGATACCAGTTGCAATAAAACCTCAGTTTCAGTCTGCAGGGCCAGCCCACCCACTAGCAGGCTATATCCTGCCTTGGGACCAGCTGGGCTCAGGCCTGGACCAACATGAGGGCAACAGAAGCTTCAAGACACCCCAGATCCAGCAGCCCAACTGGCTGTACCCAACTGTGATCCAACACATGCTCTTGGACTCCTGGGCCCTGCAACTGGACTCCAGGATCTGGCTCTGTCCTCCAGAAAGTTGGCACTAGCCCTAGGACCTGGCCTCACCCACCAGTGCGCAGGCAACAGTCCTGGGGTCTCCTGGACACTTACTCTGCTCACCAGAAATGCAGCACTAGACCCAGAGCCCCCCAGGGTTCCACAGTCAGCCTCCTTGTGACCAGCAGCCTCTGCACAAAGCAGGACCTGGCAACCAAATGAACCAAAAAGACCCTCTGACTCCAATCTTCTGTTCTTTCCCACTCCCATTACCCCTCACCTTAACTCCTTTCCTGGGAACCAGTTTATAGTCCTGTTCAAACTTGCTCCTTGCTTCTAAGTAGAGACTGTGTCCTCCAGGGACAAAGAAAGTTCCTCCTGAAATACTTGTCATCAAGGATTCTGAAAGCTTCTTAAGCTCAGCCTGACAATGTTTGACAGAGGCCTCTTCATTTTGGATCATGAAAACGTCCTTCTTTTTCTCCATGATGTCCTGTCAGGGAAATATGGGGAAATCCAATAGAAAGAAGCTGTTAGAAGGAAGGTCCAACTGTGATCCTCTTGGAAGAAGTAGTCTGACAGCATCAGGTACATGAGACACAGAATAATAGATGTGGAGTCAGGAGTCTAGTTTTAGTTCCAGTTCTGACAAACTCTTTGTGTGATTTGTATGAAGTCCCTTAAATCCCCTGGGCTCAGTCTCAACATGTGTGCAATGAGGCAGTTGGCAGAGGCAAACTACTACTTTGACAGTAGTAGCACTAATAGTGATCCATCCATCAACAATGAACAATGAAAGTACAATTATGAATGGAAGTAGGGTTTCCTCTTCAAACTTGGGTGCTATGGATAAAAATATGTACCTAGCAAATCAACTTCCTACTAATGAATTAAGTATACACTGAACAGAGTTTTGAACTCTTTCTGAATTCTTGTTTCATTGAGGATTTGAGTGTGTGAAATTATAGGAACAGAAATTTTTTTGCTTGTACTTCTAAATTACAATTGAGCTGGTTTTACTCTGTATGTACTAAGAGATCTTTGTAAATTATAGGATGGTCAAGGGAGACTGAAAGTCAAACTTTCAGTGAAGGTGCCAATGGTAAGCAGAATTATGATCTCCAAGAGCTCTCTCTGCTGGTGTCCACACTCCGCATAGTTCCTAGACTTGTGAAGATGATGAACAATTATTCTGTGTTTAGACTATATTACATGGAACAGGTTGACTTTAAGAAATGGAGATTACCTAGGTGGGCCTTACCTAATCACAAGCCCCTTAAAAGATGTTTTCTCCAGTTGGTGGCAGAAGAGATAGTCGGAGAGATTAGAAACAAAAGAAGGAAACCATGCACCACTGCTGGGTTGCAGATGGAGGGGGGTTCCCCAGAGCGTCCATGTGAGTACCAAGCCCACTTGAACCTTGTTTTCAGCTATGGTACAGGGAGCAGAATACCCATAGACCCTGGGCTGGTATCTGACCTGAAGAACTATAAGCTAATAGATGTGTGTTGTTTCAAGCTGCTAAGCACAGTGTAATTTGTTTTGCCACAACAGAAACTAAAAGCCCAACTTTTAGAAAAGAGATGGACTGTAGCCTGTAGAGCCCTATCACTCACTAGAATCTAAACTCCTTATATGATGAGAAGCACATGAACCATGGTGTCAAAAGGGGGAGTCTAGGTATCATTCCAGAAGAAAGGAATCAGGAGGGATATATTCCAGAGCGCATTACCACCAGCTTCTTCTGGAATGTCTGCTTGTCATCCTTGAAGGAGCACTCCATGAAGATTGCAATGGCTTCCGTCTCACAGGCTGCGTGCACCTCCAGAAGCTCCTGGAGCGTGTCCGTGGGGAGCCTCAGTCGCTGGGCCATCTGCTCACTGTAGTGGTCGGCTGCCTTCTGCACGACCGCTGAGTTCTCACGCTCAGCCAGAGTTATCACTGCGTTCTCCAAACAAGGAACTCCTCCACTGTTGATGGCATCTATGTAGGCCACCACCAGAGTCCCCAACCCTGATTGAGACATGATATTTATGAAATGGAGAGAGAATTCTCACCTGTTTTAATAGCTTTAGAGATTAGCATTCTAAAAATCACTAAAATTTTATTGAATTTGAAGTTTTCTTTTCTTCTATCTATTCTTCTCCTCATTTTCTTCATTCTTGTAGCCTCCTCCTTTTTGTTCTATGAACCCCTTCTTTATAATAACATCACTGTGTCTCCTATTCACTCTACCTTTTATGGTTCTCAAATTCATCCCATTACAATATTAGCCAGATGATTTCAAACGATATGCTCAAGGGTCTCCCAGAACACTTTTCCCATTTTTATACAATAAACCTGTAAGTAAATTACATTACTTGTGGGCCCTATTTGTAAATGAAAATGCCTTGATGAAAATGTCATCAAGAATTTCAGGGCAGTGACACAAACATTAAACCAAGCAGGGCCCATCTCAGCACATTACACTGTGACTGTCCAGGTTTCATGTCCGTGAAGCCAGCCCTGTACATAAGATTGTATTTACATTTGTTTCTCAGACTCTCAATGAGCTTACATGGATTCATGGACTACTATTCATTTTCCGATTCATGTAAATTCACAAAATATCTTGCATATCCTCACTCGAAACATTTATCCCATCAGACACCTCATCACCATGAAGATTTCAATCTTTAACTTTTCCATCATTAGTGTAATACTTTCATGAGATTTGGTAGCCTTACATAGGCTTCTTTTAATGAAGAAACATGCATTTACATGTGTTGCATGAACATACATCTTTCCAAGTTACACAGAGAAGAAATCACAATTGCTGACAAACCCAGAGTGCAATCACAACTTCATCACACACACTGAACCACAGAGAGACATGCTGTAGCAAAGGAGACTCACCTCCTCCTGTGACAGTGATTCTTTCTCTTAGGGTCTTGGGCTTTGCATGGGTAAAGATATATGAGCAGAAATGGTTTGATTGCTTCTGGAAATTCTCATCCAGTTGTTTATCTGGCACTTCCTCAATATGGAGTAATAATGTTTTGTCACTTGTAGGCCGGTCAAAGACAAAGCACTTTCTTTTTGGAAAAAACTTCCTGATACATTCTCTGGGCATGTTGGAATTTTGGATTTGGGGACTCCTGCCTGCAGGAGTGGAAAGAGAGCAATCACTGAAGGAACAGCTTTCAGGTGAGGGGGCTGAGGACTTTCATTTCTGTGGATCTTTGCATCACTGTAACTACTGTGCCTGTGTATCTCCTATTATTGAATCATGCAAATCAACCTTATGCTAATCTATTCAGGACATGGAAAATCCCCCGCCTCCCGCTTTATTTTTGTACAGAGCTAAGAGTGAAGGAAGTACTTCTGAGGACGAAGGGGAGGAATCCATTCCAAGTGAAGAAACTACTGATTATTTTCCTTACCCTTCCATGGCGTGCAGTGTATCAACTATTTATTAGATGTTTCTTGAATGATAGACTAATCCAAGAAATTGTCAGAAATATTTTTCTGACATTACAGTCCCCATGTCAGAAATGGCATGTAATGTAATGTAATGTCAGTAATGTAATGGTAGACATAAAGATATTTATGATATTGCTGATAAAATAACCCGTGGAAGACAAATGATACTCAGGACAGTAAAGAGAAGATTTATATATCAGAGTAAAAATGTACACATACTATGAATATGTTTGGAGATTACTTTAGCATACACCATCTCACGGTAAGGTTAGCTTAAATGAAACTAGGAGACCTCATCCAACCTCTGCATCATTTTACATTGGACGTGACTATCATACAAAGGGATTCTGGGCATATATCAGTAGTTCAACAAATATTTCTTGAAACAATGAATAAATGATTCAATTTAAAAATGAATATTGCTTCTAGGTATCACCCATTATCCTCTCTGCTAAAATAATCTGAGTAACTAATTTATTATATTAACATGACATATACGGTGTTAGGTTCTAGAATGAAGAGTGTGATACTATGAGGAAGAACATATTATGGGTCTGACAGTCTTACTGGAAGGACATGGCAATGCTTTTTTTTCTGAACTCTTTATTGTATAAATAGCCTATCTATCAATATGAAGGATGTAGCTACGTATGCTGGTAAGATACACCGTGTTAAAGGTATTTCAAAAATTAGTTCTTTTGTTTATCTTGTAATTCTGTGTTTCCAATTTGATGGGTTATATTTCTCAAATAGGAAAGGAGAAGCACTTAGACTTAATATGTAATATAAGTATGTGAGCCTTTTTTTCCCATGGTGTCCATTTTTCTAAAATCATTTGGTCTAATATTGGATTATAAATTTCCTCTGTGAGCTTAAGCTCTGGTCACTGGGGTTTTTCCAGTAACAATAACGACTGAAGCCACACCCACCAGTCATTCACCAAGCACCATTAGCATGGCCTCAATCCAACCCCAAATCAAGATTGACATCAAGTGCTGAATGTCAGAGCTCTGTTGATCCCATCTCCTACTGAACCTTCCCCCACCCTGGCCCTACTCTGATACCTGGAATCAACTTCAAGGCGTTCTCCAAGTACTCATCTTCAGTGATGGGGTATCCATCTAACTCCAGCTCCAGCATGAAATCCCGTACAGCCCAAACAAAGTCTGGAAAGAAACTCACAAACTCGGCTGAGTTCTGTACTTCATCAGAGCTGGCAGAGGCTGTTGTCCTGATTAGCTCTGTTAGTTCAGTCACGTAGCTGGGATCTTAGCTAAGGAATGAGAAGTGCCCTCCAACGCAATTTCCAGATCTCAACCCCAAACAAGTTTTATCAACATTCCCTTTTGCTCCATTTTCCCTTCTCATCAGCCATGAGAAAGGAGTCATGGGAAAGAAGAAACAGTGTCAGTTGCTATTCCCATAAACTCAATGAAACATGGTGGTTCAGTTCCTGGAAGGATACTGCAGCTGCTCCAGGGCCTGGTGGTTGATGGTGTTCATACTGTTGTAGACAAAGACGCTGCTCAGAAGCACGGCCAGGGCAAAGATCCACGAGTCATTCTTGGAGTCACCCTAGAAAGTACATTGCATCAGGGGACTGAGGACACCCCTCCTCATTCTCTCATTCAGTTGTTCATTTACTATAACAGCTGTCTTGTAACTCAATAGTAAGGCAAATAACATACATTTTCAAGACAGTGCTAAATGCAAATCTTTCTGGTGTTGACACTGACACCTCTCAGGGCCTCAGTTTCATTAGCTGTTAACAGAAGGGAGCGACGTGAAATGTGTCAACTGTTTAATACAGTGCCTGGAACACAGAAGTTATGCAGTAATAAGTGGGCCATGATTCCTTTGCACTTGTTTTCTTGATCATGGGCTATAATAGGGACTAGTGCTATTCAAGTAAATTCATCATCTATTCTTTGTGCATTTAGAAAACAGCAGATACTGCATCTGCTTGTGTGGATATAGAGTTTCATATGAGAGTCCCTGCCCTAGAGAGATGGAGGGGCAGATATACCTGGGAACATTTAAATACATTCAAGATGATAAACCACCAGGCATGGAACCAAGTATTATAATGTAAAAGACAAAGGGGCAATTCCCAAAAAACAGAAAAAGTACTCTGTGCATTCAGAGCAAGAAGTGAATATGTCTGACAGTGATACGATGGTATTAAGACGAAAATAGCTGGGCTTTAAAGATTTGACAGAATGTGGATTTGTGGAGCTATAGGGATCGTGCAGGTAGAAGGACCCACCGAAGCCGATCACAATTGCCAGAAAGTGTGGTCATATAGAGGTATTATAAGGTTACTTTATTTGACTGAAGTAGTGGTTACCCATGTGGTAATAGGTGATGAGGCTGAAAATGTGATTCAGGACAAGTCATGAGTGACTTTGGAACAGATGATATATACTACCAAAATACACTACATGTAGTAAGGACAGCACGCAGTTCCGCTCTGTCAGTTTGCAATCTGGTGTGCTTTAGTTCCCTAACAAATGCAGTTAGATAACAAGAAGAAGATTATACAAACTAAAATCTAGTAGGAATCAGTAGACCATCTTGGGCTGACACTGAGGTGAGTATCGAATATTTCAAATCTGGATTTTAAAATTCACAATTTCTTGATGCATGCCCCAACCCTTGCCTGCAGTGATGAAAGCCAAAGATTCACTGCTACTACTTTAATTTAGACACAGATTAATATAAATAAGGAGAAAAGACTGATTGCAAGTAACACTGTGAAGACAAAATACCTACTGTTATCCCATTTACATTTTTATGGTGGGTCTAGCTCATGTTTTTATAGAATTCATTGAAGGATTCATCTTCAGAGCCCCGAAACTCAGAATAAAATGTTCCTGGTATAGTGGAAGCTTTTCTGGAGATTTTAAAAATAGTTTATTCACTGAAAACATATTTTCATGATTCCTACCTCTAACCCCATATACCTTAACCTGTAGAGCCAGTGGACTCCATGGATTATAGCTTCTACCAGGATGTCTTCCTGAACCTGGACAGCTGGGGTAAGGTCTCACTTTTTTTGTCCATGGCTCCCTGTACTGATAAGACTGCATATTTCTTATCTTCCCAACTCAGCCCTGGGCCCATACCTCACTCACTGTGATAGAAAAGCCCTGGAATTCAGATGCCCAATAAATATTTGTTAACTTGTATCTTTCACCCCACTGTTAAAAATAAGGCGATCTATCCCCAATAACGAAAGTATGATCTTATTAAAGAATAAATTCAAGGTAAGAGATTTTAGCCTCATTATTCTTAATTGGATTTGCAGTTTATAGGAACATGTTATAAAAGTTGAATTGAGGTGGGAAATTGAGGCGTCAGTGGAGTATCAAGAGCTTACTGGACTCCCCGCCTTACCTTTTCCACATCACCCAGGCCCTCGGTGTCCAGAAGGACCAGGGTGTGGCTCTCCTTGGAGGGGTGGGGCACGCACCACATCCAGATGCCCTTAGTTTCAGACCTCACTGTGGAGCCCAGACGGAAACCTGCAAAGAAAGAAGAGAAAGCAGTACACAGTAAGAGCAGATAGTCCAGGCTGCCCAGCGGTTACTTTGGGTAAACTTGTCGGAAGGTGAGTGCCTGTCTCAGAGGAAGGTGCTTCCATTTCAACAAGGACAGAAAATCCAACCTCTGTACACATTCAGAACCTTCTCAAGAAGCACTTTGTGTCCCCTATTCACCTCCTAATATTAATGGCTCCAACTGTGTCACATTCCAGAAATAATGTTAGCTCTATTAACCTTTCTATATTTATCTGCCACTGAAGAGCTCCCTTCTCCCCCACTTTCTGATGGACTTTTGCCAGTGAGAGGTACCAGCAGGAGATCAGAAGTCAGCTTCCTGTTCCCCTGGCTTCCACCCTGGTGAGCCACGGTGTCCCAGTGTCTCTGTTCCTCTACTTTGGTCACATGTCCTTTCATTTAGCTCCAACCGGTAACTCTGGTCTCTGCCACATTCTGGAATCTACACATTGCCTCTTCACACTACAGGAGTTATAAAGGCTACCTGGCCATTGCTCCTGCCACTCTCTGGCTACTCTGTACCTTCATTGGTTCCCTCTGGCCTGCTGGTGCCCTTGTAATTGTCCCTCCGTTAAACATCTTCAGTTATCCTTTAAATGGATTATCTGTGTCCTTTCAGGACGTGGACTGATCAGTTTTTTTTAGTTTCTTTTCCTCCACTTCCTCCTTGTATTTTCCTCCTTTCTGTTCTCCTCTTCAAAAAAGGATGAATTCTTTGTTCACTGACTCACGTGGTGATATAATAGAAGGGAAAGCAGAAAAGACCTGTGAGAACTGCTTGCTTTTCTTTCCAAAGGCTTAAGCCCACAGGGGAAGAGGATATGAGGTATGTGCCTTGGAAGCTGCAGGTAATGGATCTTGTCCAACAGTCCAAGATTTTGACCATATGCCACGTGCCAATGCTCCCTTCAACTGAGAATGGAAATGGATATGATGAAATACCTAGGGGAGCCTTGTTCAGCATGGCTCAGGGCCCTCGATTGCCACATCCTGTGCGTTCTGCTCAGAGAGGGTGTAAGACCTGAGATGATCTGCACTCTTCTACATCGTGATGGTATTTGACTGCTTGCTGATTAATACAGAAAAATCTGAACTTCCCCAGGTAGAAAAGACAAGGTGTAACTGGAGCTCATCAGTGCAAGTTATGTGGGGTGAAGAACAGGCAAGAAGTCATCACAAGGAGAAAGAGTAGTGACTTGGTTCTGCTAGCCGACTTTGGGTGCTAACTTTGTTTGCTTGTTTTTGTTCTTCCTGTAATATGACTGGGGTGGTGAGTCACAATTCAGGTGTTTTAAAACAAAACTAGGTTAGGTATTTCCTCAGTAAGGGAAATCACCTCCTTGTTACCTGATGTAATCTCAAGTAGAAAAACAAGAATGTTGTTGAAACCCCTTGTATGTATCTTTTTCTTAGAGTTCTCCAATCTTTAATCCCTCCAAAAATGACCCATTTATTAATTTAGGCTGTCAAGGAAAAGTGTCCTCCCTGATTGGTGATCAAGTTCCTCTCAAAGAAAGACAAACATAAAATGTTTTGTTTGAAGCCAATAAGAGATTACAAAGCAAAAAAGAGAGAGGGAGAAAGAAAGAAAAAAGAGAGATGGGGGAGAGAGAGATACAGAGACAGAGATAGTTTGAGGGAAAGAGACAATGAGATATTCCCAAGGATCCTTAGAGTTTAGTGGACTGAGGTTCTACCCACTAATTGTGCTGAGCCGCTGGGCCACAGAGGAAGGCATTAAGAAAGAAATGGTGTGTGGTCTTCTTAGAACTGCCCAACAGGACACAGGCGGATTGTCCTAAAAATCAACAAGAAACAAGTCAGGCAACTTGGTAGGAAAAAAAAACCCTTTTGAAATAGGAAATGCAAATAGCAAATATGTGACAAGGTGCTTAAGCTTATCTGTAGTGAGGCAAATAACATGCAACTACACAGACACCAGATCAGCAAAAGTTAAAAAGTGTTTTTACCAAAATTTTGGAAGGATGTGGATAATTCTAAATTACTGCTAATAAGCATATAAACTGACATAAAGCATAAACGGCTTTAAATGTTTGATAAAGCTTAAAAGGTTTAAAAAGCTTAAAAGGTTTGATATTATCTAGAAAGGCTGAAGACATAAATACTTCTTGATTCAGCAATTCCACTTCTGGGTATAACATAAGGAAGTTAGTGTACACGTGCACCAGGATATAGATGGAAGAATAATCATGAGAACACCATTTGTTGTTCATCAGCAACAAATGGATGAATAAACTGTGGTATCCTCTGTCAGTTGCAAAGTACAAACGAGTGAAAATAATTGCAGACACATAGGACAAGCTAGATGAACCTCATAAACTTCTTATTGAGAATATGAAGCAAGATCCCAATGAATATCAGAATGAAATTCCCTATATAAAGATTAAGGTATTTTTAAGAAATGTTTACATAGATTGTAAAACCATGTTTAAATAGGAAGAGCGAAAGAATGCACCATGAAAATCAAAACATTGGTGAGCTCTAGGGAGGGTGTGAGAGGGTGTGATTTGTGCTTTTGGGTGCTGGTGATGTTTTATTTTTTGATCTGGGCGGTGATTGAACAGATGATCGCTTCATATTTATCAACTTTATTATATGTATATATATTTTTATGCACTCTTCCGTATGTTTTAGAGTTCACATATTACAAAAGACTAGTTAGACAAAGAGAAGGGGTATAGTTTATCAAAGTTTTGCTGTGAAATTAAGCCAAAAAGAATGCATGATATATGGGATATAGGGATTTTACTGTCTGTTCTTCCTTCCATCCCTTTTTAAAAATAAGACATGTTGAACAATATTTGTGTGCTGCTTGGAATGACTCTGGTTTAAAGCCAAAGTGAGGAAGGAGAAAGGAAGGGAATAACGGTTGAAGATGAGCCCCTGAGCAGATGGCAATGGATCAGGACGAATGAGGTGGCTGTTTCCATGGGGTTGGGAACACTTGATTACTGGACAAAAGAGTGAACATTGTGGGGAGATGGGTTTGAAGTTATAAATTTGGTGGTGAGAATTTGAAGTTTTCTTCAGTGGGAGGGGTTAGGCTCTTTCTTAACATGACACTAGAGGAGGATGATCCACAGCCTGTGTTATCACTGCTTCCAAGCAAATGGTCCTGAACAACACTAAACGACACTCACCGTGGTTCTGCCCTGCCAGGCGGTTCATCAGGAAGGATTTTCCCGTCCGATACAGCCCTGCAATGGCCACCACCACCACAGGCTGAGAAATCTGGTCAAGAATCTTCAGTGCTTTTGGATTTACTGTCAGCTGATTGTTCTGGTTTTCCACCAGACGGATGGGGTCCATTATGGTGGATCCAGATGCCATGGGAAGCTGTAACCCAGAGGAACGACTCAGTAAAACACAAGATCCACAAGTTATCTCTCACGATGCACATCAGGCTTCTGCGTTTGGAACTTATATATCAATTTTCTATGTTTTGTATGCTTCTAAAAGGTAAGTATTTAGCCTAGTGTGCCAAGGTCTGTACAGATACATTATGTACATCATCTTATCGATCCTTACATGAACCCTAAAGCAACCTTATCCATGTGATGCAGTGAATAGAATGAGAGAACAAAGCATTGATGATGGAGCCATGAGAACACTAACATTTTGGGGGTACGCAGAGGCAGAATGGAACATGAA
The DNA here is from genome assembly GCF_937001465.1 of Orcinus orca. NCBI lineage: Eukaryota > Metazoa > Chordata > Mammalia > Artiodactyla > Delphinidae > Orcinus > Orcinus orca. Next base: position 134,354,380 of record NC_064559.1, on the reverse strand, counting down.
GGAGATGAGGAATGACCAGAGACGATTTCTGGAGTTCCAGAATGATTTGGTCACTCATTAATTGCACAAACATTTATTGAGAACCTACCATGTGCTGGAGATTGTTTTAGGGACTCAGTATCAAACAGTGAACAAAATGGGTCCAAATCCCTGCTTCATGGAGATCTAATCTAGTGGAGAAGACAGATAATATAGAAAGTGGAAAAGCAAAATACATGTATGTATATTAGAGGATGGTAAATGATCAGAAGGAAATGAGAGGGAATGGTGTTTAGAGTGTTGGGGGTTGAATTCACATAGAGTTGAATCAGGAAAAAACTTGCCAACAAAGGAAAAATGAATGTGATTGGTGACCTTGATGAGGATAGATGCACTGAATCAGTGGGAACAGGCTGGAAGAGGAGTTACTGTGAGGGAAAGGAGACACAAAGAATGCAGCTCTCCCTCAAACACAACAGGACAGACCTTAAAGGCACCTAACAAAGTTGTGCATGCAAGAATGAATTTATTAACTGAAATTACAGGACATTTCTTATTATTTAAGCTGACAGGGAAGAGAGGCAAGCAACCAGGGTGTTTTAAGGTCTGCCTACATATTTTCCAGTCTCACATCTGGGCCAGGCTCTACTTTAAATGATTTCATCACAATGATTGGGTGTTTCATGATCTCAAGAGACAGACAGCAGTCAGAGAGTTTTAACTGTCCCTTTATTTTCTCAGACAATACTAAGCAACATCCACATGTTCCCATACTTTACTAGCTGTGTGACGAATGGAAAGATTAATTTCTCTGTGCCTCAGGTTTCTCTTCTGTAAAATGGTAAACCTAAAAGTAAAATTCAGTGTGTCATTAGGGTCATTAGGAGGGTTAAATATCTCATAATGCTTACAATGCTCTTAAAATTATGCTGGTACATAGTAAGTTCTATATAAGTATTGTTTTAAAATTAAGTGTCTCTGAAGACAGAGAGGGTAATTTCTGAATGAAAGTGGAGGATTAACTTTGGCCTGAAACAGTGACACTTCCCTCCCTGGTTGCAAGCAAGTGGGAGGACACAGCCCATGAGGAAGATGAGCAGGTAGGGGAGGACCAGTGATAACAGCTGAGAAGTGATAACACGGATGGAGGGAGAGACAGGCTGGAGGAACTCAGAGCTGCCCTGGGATGTCCAAGTACAGGTTCTGGAGTCCGGCTGCCAGGGTTCAAACCGGAGGGTTTAAGTCACTTATTGTCTGTTGAGATCTTGAAAAAGGAAGTTACCTCCACAGCCTGCATTTTCTTATCAGTTTATAAGTAAAGCAACAATTCTTGCCTGATTCATTACTGTATAGCTGGTAACAGATAGGCTATCAATTATGAAAAAAGAATTTTCCTGGATTCATGTACTATTTCAATAATCAGCAATTAGACATTGCGTTATAAAGTGTCAATGAATTCTGTAAGCTGCAAATTGCCAAGAAATATAAGGTACTGTATCTAAAATCTTTTTATTAGAAAAAACATGAATTTATTTAACAGCCTTCCTCTGTACAATTTCTTTTCTTTTTCTATAGTGGATTGGGAGCAGAGATGGGGGAGTAAAACATGACCTTTTACAACTGTGTTATGTGTTAATTAATAAAGGGAAACCTGGGGAATTCCCTGGCGGTCCAGTGGTTGAGACTCCGAGCTCTCACTGAGGAGGGTGCTGGTTCCATCCCTGGTCAGGGAACTAAGATCCCACAAGCTTGGGCCGTGCCCCACCCATGCCCATCACAAGGAAACCTCACTCACATGGAGTCAGCAGGCCAGAAGGGGGAGGTCTCATGCAGAACTACTGCCTGGAGGTCAGTTACAGGAAGAATTGTCAATTACAGACCCCAGGGGAAAAATCTTCCACTGGAAGGAGTCATCAGGGACAGTCCCCTATAGGAAAAGGTGAACATTGCATCTCCTACAAGAATTGACTACCCGGCAACTCAGTCAATGAGAATCTGTCATCACCCTGAACTCTGACTTTTCTTTACAAACCAACCTTCCCAGCCCCTTCCTTTTCTCTATAAAATAATGTTCTTCTTTGTTGGACTTGCCTGTGGCTTTTTCTATAGTTTGCTTGTCCCAAGTTGCAATTCCTCTGCTATTCCCAAATAAACTCACTTTTGCTGGTAAAATAACTGTTTTATTTTTAAGCTGAATAGCTATAAGCAAGAGAAATTGTAGAGCTTATTTCTGAGATTGAATATTGATAAAGCTTTGTGTAAGTCAATGAGTCTACAAAGATTCTTTTTTAATTCAAAGTATACTGAGGTACCAAAACCAGAAGCTTTTAACTTCAAAACTAAACAAGTGGAAAAGAACAGTGCTACTAGATGGCAGAGGCAATCAACAGTTTCCAAAGGTTACTGTTCAGGAGAATTATCTAAAGTGATAGTTAACATACCCCAATCCCTGTTATTTTCAGCAAGTCCAGAAATTATTCTGATGCGATTAATGTTTGGGCCACACATGAAAAACAATGTATGATAAACAAACATGATTAGACCTTAACAGTTACTAATCGTTTTTTTTTAGTGAGAGTGAGATTGAATTATTCCGTATAATACAGTTCTGTAGTATTCGGAAAATCAAATGTTAAGACAAAAATAATGCAGGGTCAGTTTAGGATTTAAATTGTCTCTACGTCAAGGACCATCTTTTCCCTGTTTCTCCAGTGCCCAGCAAGGCGCAGTCAGGATGTGTCCGAGGAGGGGAGGAGGGGCTAGAGGAAGGGACCGCACCCAGCGCCCCTGCAAGGGGCCGGGGGTTTGGGCCTTCAATTCCGAAAAGTACTTCAGCCCCCTTTCCTCAGACGATATAGCATGCACTCCTCCCTCTCCCATGCAGGGCTTTTTGCTGCAGCCCTGCGTAGATGCTCGAGGAGGAGCTGCGCACCCCGGCGACACGCCTGGCAGCCGCCCCGGATCCAAAAGGAGACGCTGAGCTGCCCAAGCAACGCGCCCGCCGGGGCGCACACCCTCCGCGCGGCGCTGGCCTCCGCGGCCTCCCCTCCTGCAGTGTGGAACCTGCGCTGGGGGATTTATTGTTGTTATTTAATGGAAATGTGCTTGGAAGGTAAAGTTTAGCAGCAAACTTACGTGCCGCGGTTGCGTCTGGGGTCAAGTTAGCTGCTCCGGCTTGCCCCTAGGGTTCCTCCTGCGTCTGGCTCCTCTGGAAACCGACTCATTTAGAAGCTGAAAAGCCAGCCGATTATAAAAAGCCTTTCTGTTATGGGTTGGGTTTATGAGAAACAAAATCGAAATCGAAAGGACATAAGGACACGGCTTTTTTTCTTTTTCTTTCTTTAATGGAAGCAGGAACCCGAATGAAGTCGGGGAAAGACAGGGAGACAGGGATTCCTCCACACCTGGCTGGGTAAACCCAACTTTGTCCCTTCTCCACAGGTGGCTTAGGTGTCCTTGACCCCATGGTGAACGTGGCCCAAATAATGGTAGGATGAGAGAGTTCAACAGACTGTCTCTCAGGGGCGTCTTTGTGAGAGAAGAGGTTTCTTTATGAATTTTTCTTCACTTGAAAAATGTTTCATTTGTTCATTTCCTTTCTCTTTCCTTTTAAAAAAAGTGTTTTTTTTTTAACCGCGGTGATTTTTTTTCCTTAGCAAGAAAATTACGTGTGTGTATAAAATCCATGATTTTATAGCCCAGACATATTCACTATTATTTTGTTACAGTTCTTCTTTTCTTTTCTTTTCCTTTCTTTTACTAGGGTGCATCCAGATTTGGGGGTTGGGGGTTGGGGGGAGGACTGTTTATAATTTGAGGGTGGATGCAAATTTGGGGGTTGAGAGTTGATTCAGATTCCTTCCATCCTGTTCTGTATCCTTTAAGGCATTGTACTTACCTACAACTTAAAAACTTGACTGCTGCTGTTAGGGAACCAGGTTCTTTTGCTCGAGGAGCTGCAAGCCAAAACACTGAGACGCTGAGGTTTGCAACAGGGAAAAATTTTATTTGTGAGGCAACCCAGTGAAGAGGCAGGAGAACAAGTCTCAGGTCTGCCTCCCAGAAGGAGAGGTGTTTGGAATACTTAGGGGAAAAAGAAGCAAGGTGGTCTTAGACCTTGGGGAAAGGTGATCGGAGGTAGGGAAAAGGTGAGGTAATTGGAGTTCTGTGCAGGCTTATCTGAGTTGCATGCTTCTTCATGGGATGCCTGTGCAAATTCAGGGAGATTTGGTTTGAAATAGGTTGGAGAATTTGGGGCTGTGATGACAAAATTCACCTATGGGACAAGCAAGTATATTCTGTGCAGACTCTGATCAGCCGTATTGGTTTCACCTTGTTTCAGCCAGTTTTGTTGTATTACAAGAGGAGGGATTTTCGATCTGTTCCCTTATCTGCTGTTCTGTAAGATAGGCTCAAGAATTTGTTAGTCGCCAGTTTCTGTTACAGGTTTTTAACCCTATGGAGCAGGGTTTCACTACCACATCTGTATTTCAGACTGTAGTGAGGGGAAGGAAGGACAGGGAGAGTGTAGTCTCAAAGTTCTATGGCCAAGACTCCCCAAGAGCAAGTGCTTTGACACATATTCCATATGCAGACTTATCTAGCTTCAAAAGCAGCTAGAAAAGTATAATAATCCTTAGCCAGATTGCCCTAAGCTTGTTCTGTAAAATAGAATGATACCATACTTGAAGGTGCAAAGCATGTTATAATTCTAAAAGTATATGCAACAATATTGGGGACAGATTTTTCTAGAATCTTGAGATGAAACTTGGCAGATTCAAGACAAACCCAAGCTGGGAAAATTAGCGTGACCTCATAATTCCTGAGCCACCGAGATTGATTTAGGGGGAGATTGAGCACATGACCTAAGGCCAGGTAAAGTTAATCCTTTCTCAGTTACCTGGATCCAAGAAATTTCTCTCTTTTTCTGTATCACTCTTGGTCTTCTTCTGACTCTCTTGATCTCCTGTCTTCTGTTTTCATTAACTTTTTGTTGTTGTCAATGAGGGTATAAAGACGTGTGTTTCAAGATGAAGACTGTAAGGCCACTTAGGTATGTTTGGCTCTGAAACATGATATATATTATTACTTACAAAGGGGTAGAATACATTTGGAGTCTCACTTCCAGCTTCCATGGTTGTAATTGCTTCAGGAAAAATCCAATAATATTGGAAAAGGAAGAATGATTAAAATGGGTTCCTAAACTGAAGGCAGTCACTGAGACTTGACTTAACTGAAATGAAGTGTTTTTCAGTTTCTATTAATTTAACTCCAGAAAAAGTGGTCTAGCATCTTGTTTTCGAAATTGTGCTTATTTGTCACCTAGTGTACTTAGCTTTGGGTCTAGTGAAAACTCTGAGAGGAAGAGTCTCATTTTCACATCCTGCTACTCAGATGTTAGTGAAAGACCACAGCTGTGGATGGACCAGAGTTCTAAGCAGCTCAAACAAAGGCCAAGCATACAATAAACATGGAGTCAAGCAAAAAACAAAACAAACAAAAATACATACCAGTTAAAACTATGCATTATAATGAGATAAGACAAGGAACAGAACAAAAATCAGGGATAAACCTAATGTTAGAACAATCAGACAGGGCGTTTGAAATTGCTATTATTATTATGTTGAAGGATCTAGTGGAAAGGTGAATAACACACATGAACATATGTAAAATTTTTCAAAGAATGGACACTATTAATAGAGTTAAATGGAAATGCTATAAGACTAAAGCACAGTATCAGTGATTAAGACTTATTTTAATGGAATTAACAGAAAAGATGTGGACAAGTTGGTGGAAAGAATCAGAGAAACTGAGATAGATTGATAACAATTAACCACATGGAAACACAGAAATAAAGAGAAAACAAATTATAACTGAGTGTTCAATAGCTGAAGACACCTCACAGGACAATGCCAAGAGGTTTATTGTGCACATAATTGAAAAAAATAAAGTAGAAGTAAAGAAAGAGGCAGAAAAAATGTTTGAAGAGAAAATGTCCCAGAATTTTCCAAAATTAATAAAAGACAAAAAATGGCAGATCAAAAGCTCATAGAACCCTAAGGAAAACAAATATAAGATAAATATGGCTATGCACCTCACAGACTAGCAATAAAAACCAAGCATAAAGAGAAAATCTTGAAACAACTGGTGAAAAAATAGAAATATTACATACAGAGGAACAAAAACTACGATTGGAAACAAACATTGCTAGAAATTATATAAGCTAGGAGAAAGTGGAATAACATCTCTAAAGTATTGAATGAAAAATGTCCACCAGAATTATTTACACAGTCACAATGTTTTTAAAGTGAATGCAAGATAAAAACTTTTAAAGTATAGCTTTCGAACCCTTGTATCCTGTTGGTGGGAATGGGAATTGATGCAGCCACTATGGAAACAGTATGAAAGTTCCTCAGAAGACTAAAAATATAACTACCATAGCAAGGGAGTTCTCTTGGGCCTCATTATAAGGGCATTAAACTCATTCATGATTGTTCCGCATTCATGAACTAACCACTTCCCAAAGGCCTAACCTCCAAACACCAGCACATTGAGCATTAGGTTGTCAACGTATGAATTTTGGGGAGACATACACATTTAGATGGTAGTAGAAAAGTTCTCTAGGGAAACCAAAAGACAACAGGGAGACAAAAACAAAAACAGTAAGGAAATTTTAGTTCCTGACCCCACACCCACAACAAGTGGTAAACACAACCTAACCTCTAGACAGATAATGTAAAACCTCACACTAAAGGCATATTTACCTTAATTCCTTTAAACCTATTAAATCACGACAGCTTTCAAGAAAAAATTATGAGGCAAAAAACATAGTCTAAAGAGACGAATCAAGTATCAGAACCAGACTCAGACATGGCAGAAATTTTGGAATTGTCAGACAGGAAATTTAAAATAACTATGATTAACATGTTAACAGGTCTAATGGAAAAAGAGGATAATGAAATGAAAGAACAAATGAGTAATATAAGGAGAGAAATGGAAACTCTCAGAATCATAAGGAAATACTAGAAACCAAAAACATGATGACATAATGAACAATGACTCTGATGGGTTCATCAATAGACTGGACATGGTTGGGAAGGACTCAGTGAGTTTGGAGGTGTGTCAGTAGAAACTTCTCAAATTGAAAAGCACATCGTATTCAAATTGCAGAAAATCAAAGACAAAGAGGAAATCTTGAAAGGAGCCAGAGGAGCCAGAGGGATAGAATGCCTTACTCATAGAGGCACTAGGTAAGAATTACATCAGACTTTTTAGACTTTTCTTCTTGCTTGAAAGCATACAAGCAAGAGGAGAATGGAGTGAAATATTTAAAATCTTGAAAGAAAAAGGAACAACAAATTAGAGTTCTGTATCTACTGAAATTATTCTTCAAAATGAAGGAGAAATAAATACTGCATAGTAACAAGTTGGCCTTCCTCTCTTCACTGGCATGTTATCAGAAGAGGCAACGCCACCACCACCTGGTAGTAAGGAGATCATCTCCCACTGGAGTCGGGGGGGGGGGCACATGGGTCAAAGTAACTAGGCATTCCCACCCTTTATAGACAAGTTGTTATCAGTGGAGGACTAATGGGACCCACCCCCACCCAGCAGTAACAAGGAACCCCTCCATCCAAGGCATCCAGAGAGGCTGAAGTGGGAATTTACACTCACCTCACAGTAATGGTACGGCCGTTACTCCTCTTTCTTTGCCAGCAAATAGGATCTGATTTCTTATAAGAGGTCACTGGACAATTTAAAGTCTGCTCTAAAATTAGAGTATTATCCAAGCTATCAGAAATAAAGGCTTAGATCCTAAAATGACCAGTCATTAGATAAACAGAATGTGAGAACATATTCAACTCTGAATTGAGACAAGTTGGGCAAGGACTCAAGAATTCTTTCCCCCTGCCTTCTCTAACTATCTCAGTCCCTCTGATTAATTTTTGTAAATGATAAGATTTAAATTTTATCTTGTTTATGAATGTAAAATTCTGGTATCCATTTTGGAAAAATACCGGAGACTTTATTTCCTATTAATATAAGTGAAATTAAAAGTAAAAGTAGAGTAAGGCTACTTTGAAATAGGACTAAAGTTCAGAGTCAGCTCCTTTTTCTCTGACCAAGAAAATCCAGTTATTATCAGGGAACCAAAATTAGTTCCGGGGACAATTGAACCTCAAAATTTTTTTGTATGAAGTAACCAAATTTCCTGCTTATCTTTTTTTTTTAATAAATTAATTTTTATTGGAGTATAGCTGCTTTACAACATTGTGTTAGTTTCTATTGTACAGCAAAATGAAACAGCCATGGGCTTCCCTGGTGGCACAGTGGTTGAGAGTCCGCCTGCCGATGCAGGGGACACGGGTTCGTGCCCCGGTCTGGGAGGATCCCACATGCCGCAGAGCGGCTGGGCCCATGAGCCATGGCCACTGAGCCTGCGCGTCCGGAGCCTGTGCTCTGCAACGGGAGAAGCCACAGCAGTGAGAGGCCCGCGTACCGCAAAAAAAAAAAAAAAAAAAAAAAAAAAAAAAAAAAAAAAGAATCAGCCATACATATACCTATAACCCCTCCCTTTTGAACATCCTTCCCATTGAGTTCACCACAGTGCCTTAAGTAGAGTTCCCTGTGCTATAGGTATGTAGTCTTTTGTTATCTAATTTATACATAGTATCAATAGTGTATATGTGTCAATCTCAATCTCCCAATTCCTCCCATCCTCCCTTTCTCCCTTGGTATCCATACATTTGTTCTCTATGTCTGTGTCATTATTTCTGCTTTGCAAACAGGATGATCTATACCATTTTTCTAGATTCCACATATATGCGTCAATACACGATATTACAATACATTGTTGTTTACTATAGGAACGATGCCGTACAGCAGATTCCTAGAATGTATTCCTCTTGCTCACCTGAAACTTTATACTCATTGATTGGTAACTTCCAATTTCCCCCTCCCTACGGTGCATGGCATCACCATTCTACTCTTTGATTCTATGAATTTGAATATTTTTGATACCTCATATAAGTGAATCATGCAATCATGCAATAATCATGCAATATTTTCCTCACTGTGACTGGATTATTTCATTTGACTGGACATTTCATAATGCTCAAGATTAATTCACGTTGTTCCATATTGCAAAATTTCCTCCTTTTTTAAAAGACTAAATAGCATTCCATTGCATGCATATACCATCTTTATCCACTAATCTGTTTATGGCCATTTAGATATTTCCACAGTTGGTTATTGTGAACAGTGCTGCAATGAACATGAGACTGCTGATACCACTTTGATGTCCTTATTTCTACTCTTTCAGGTAAATAATGAGAAGTGGGATTGCTGGATCATATGGTAGCTCTACTTTGAATTTTTTGAAGGTACACCACACTGTTTTCCATAGTGCTGAGACATTTTGTATTCCTGCCAATGGTGTGCAAGAGTTTTCTTTTCTTCACAGTCTCACCAATATTTGTTGTCTTTTGTTTTTTTGATAACAGCCATTCTAACAGGTATAAGGTGATATTTCATTGTGCTTTTGATTTATATTTCCCTAATAATTTGTGATGTTGTATATGTTTTCATATACTTGTTGGCCATTTGTACATCTTTGGAGAACTGTCTACTTAAGTTCTTAGGCCATTTTTCTATTGGGTTAGTAGTTTTTTTGCTATTTAGTAGTAAGAGTTCTTATATATTTTGGAGGTTAACCCCTTATCGGTATATTGTTTGGAAATACTTTCTACTATTCTATAGGCTGCCTTTTCACTCTGTTGATTATTTTCTTTACTGTACAGAAGCTTTTTAGTTTGATGTAGTCCCAATTATTTATTTTTGTTTTTGTTGCCTATGATTTTGGTGTCATAGCTATGAAATCTTGCCAAAAACCAATGTTGTGAAACTTTATGTTTTGTTTTAGGAGTTTAACAATTACAGGTCTCCCATTTAAATCTTTATTTCACGTTGAATTGATTTTTGTTTATGGTGTAAGAAAAGGGTCCAAATTCATTCTTTTAAATGTGGTTCTCTATGATCTCCAACATCATTTGTGGAAGAGATTATCATTTTCCCATTGTGTATTATTGGCAACCTTGTCAAAGATCACTTGATTGTATATGTGTGGATTTATTTCTGGGCTTTCTATTTTGTTCTATCGGTCTACATGTTCTCTTCATGCCAGTCCCATACTGTTGTGAATAGTGTGGCTTTGTAATATGTTCTGAAATCAGGAAATGTGATGCATCCAGCTTCGTTCTTCTTTCTTAGGATTGCTGCGGCTATTTGAGGTCTTTTGTGGTTGTATATGAATTGTAGAATTGCTTTTTCTATTTTTGTAAAAAATACTATCAGAATTTTGATAGAGATGACATTGAATCTGTAGATCAGTTTGTTTTGTAAGAATATTTTAACAATATTAATTTTTCCAATCCTTGAACATAGGATGTTTTTGCATTTGTGTCATTTTTACTTTCTTTTATCAATATTTTGTAGGTTCCAGTATTCAAGTCTTTCACCTCTTTGGTTAACTGTATTCTTTTTGATGCTATTATAAGTGGGATTGTTTTTTTAATTTCATTTTCAGGTAATTTATTGTTAGTGCATGGAAATGCAACTGATTTTTTTTTTTTTTTTTTTGCAATACGCGGGCTTCTCACCACTGTGGCCTCTCCCGTTGCGGAGCACAGGCTCCGGACGCGCAGGCTCAGTGGCCATGGCTCACGAGCCCAGCCGCTCCGCGGCATGTGGGATCTTCCCGGACCGGGACACGAACCCGTGTCCCCTGCATCGGCAGGTGGACTCTCAACCGCTGCGCCACCAGGGAAGCCCCACAGCAGATTTTTGATCATGGAATTTAGTACAAGTCTCCAAAATTTGGTGGCAGAGGTAACAGAAATAAGCTGAGAAGATCAAGCCTGCACTGGTCGATACTGTATTACTGCGTAGGCATCCTGACTCAGCATAGACTTGGAGTAAGGCCTGGAGAACAGGAAGGTACTGGCAGCCTAGGTATTTAATTATGTGGTTAATTGTGTAGACGGTCATGAAGTCTTCCTACTCATTAGGACGCTTCCAGACATAAAGTTATATCTCTGAAATGACAATTTCCTCTTTTGAAAAATGACAATATAATGGTACCCGTAACATAACGTACGGATTTTGCTCTGTAAAGCCACTGTTCAGTGCCTGGCAATGAATAGCTATGGTTTATTAGTGATTTAATTCTATGAGATTTTATCCTGCAAGTAGATAGCCTTTAGTAACCAGAGATGGTCAAGGGTAGAAGCAATAAGAGAATGAAATGTCTACTAGTGTTCGGGCTAGAAAAGTCCTTCAACTGACCTAATGCTCTAAATTCTAAGCAGTGCTTTTTATTCAGCACAGTGGTAGAAAGAATGGAGATGACACAATTGAATACCTGAAGTTTAGGGCTAGAACCCTCTCCTGCTCTGCCATTAACTGGGCCCTCTCCTTTTCCATCTTCTCAGTCAGTTCTTTCACATGTTCCTGATAACTGTTTTCTCTCTCTTGCATCACCTGGTCATTCTTCTTTTGCATTTCCTCCAACATTTTGTTTGCAGCTTCTGCAGATTTAGACTTTATACATTCCACGTAAGAAGAAAAATAAGCGGAGAAATATGAAGATCTTAATTTATTGTTAGAGCTTTATTTTCACACTTTTTGCTTGTTTGTTTGCTTATTTCATGAAGAAAACTTCTTGTGGTTATTTTTGCACTGAGGAATCAGAGGACAGATTGACATAAATATTAGTTAAGAAAAGAATCCCCTAAAACTAAGAACTATACTTGCTACTTTTTGCTCTATAGTAATATTCCAGGTGGACTAATGTGGCTAACATTAACATTTCTAGCGTTTTCCAACTATGTAGAGGGTTTTCAGTTATTCTCACCTTCAATCTCTTTTTCTTTTTCCGTAAGTGACTGATCAGTATGTTGAAGTGCATCAGCCACATCTTCCTTGGAATCCAAATATTTCTTTAGTGTCTCTTCTGCTTATTGATGCAGAAGAAGTTAGAATTAGGAAATAGAGACTATGGGTTAAAGTAAAACCTAGCAGCACATCTCTTAATTCAACTTCATTTTACCACCCATTTTAAAATTTAAATACCTTTTCAAACTAAGCTTTCTTAAAACCCAACTCCGGATCCACCTTCAAACTTGCTTCATTCTCAGTCACCCCAATTTTAGTAATTTAATTAGTAAATCTTGTCTTCTAATTGTATGAGTTAAAAGCCTTATGGTTATCCTTTATGTCTTTTTTTTTTCCCCCTCACAAATCCCAGGTACCATTATCAGTTAATGATGTTTGCTCTGACTTCAAAATAAAACTAACCAGGGCCCGTCAATTGTCACCTGCTCCTCCCAAACACCCTGGCCCAAGACATCATCACTTCTTGCCTGGACCACGGCATTAGCTTCATAACTGGTCTCCCTGCTTCCTTCCACTCTTGCTCCCCTATAGCCTGTTTTCCTCAAGGCAGCTAGTGTTGTGTTATATTACTTTAAGAAAGATCACTTCAATTTGATGCACCAAATCCTCTGCTGATTTTCCAACTCCTTCCAAGTAAAATTGAAACTTCTCTCAGTGGCCTCCAGGATACTACTTTGTTTAGCCTCTGGCCCCTGAGCATCTCTCTGACCTCACCTCCTGCCACCTCTTCCTTTGCTCACTGCCTTCTTAATGCTTTTCCTGCCATTCCTAGAACATCAACCAATTTATCCTTCTGGATGTTTCTGTTGTTTGAAATTTTCATCCTCTAGATGCCCACTTGGCTCACTCCCTGACTCCTTTGAAGATTCTGCTGAAACAGTACCCCACGATAGAGGCCTTCTCTAAAAACCTACATATAAAATAGTACCACATATCCTTCCTCTCCCATGCCTGTAGTCTACTTTGTGTTTCTTCAGGGCACTTTTTTCACTGTGATAGTGACTTCTTGAGTCACTGTAGTATTATTCTCTCCTTTGCCTTAGTAACAGGACGCTTAATTTTTTCCACCAGGGCACATTGTGGGCCTTGATAAAATGTTGCACTTTCTAGTCAACCTCCCGGTAGCTGAGGTGACCATATGATTAAAATATAGCTAATACCACTTATGTGGAATGTTATATAGTACTTTTTGCAGATCGCCTTAAAGAGAGTTGACCCAGAGACTTTTAACTCTTCTGTTTTTCCCTTTTCTTTCCATCTGTAATATGGAAGTAGTGGGTGAAATTCCAGTAGCCATCCTAGACCGTAAGTTGACCTTGAAGATGTAGGCTGGGTGCTAAGGTGCTGGAGCAGAGCAAAGAAGTGACCTGGGAACAGGGTGATTGTGGAGTTGTCATAGCAGCATGGACTCCCTCTGCCATACTTCTTGTATATAAGACAGAAAATTTTGTCCTTTTTAAGCCACTCTTGTCTTGTTTTATTTGATTTTTAAATAATATGTACCCAAACCTAATTCTAACTGATATAACCTGAGTATACCAGCACAGAAGTATAGTTAAGAGCAGAGAGTCTGCTACAAGGATTTCTATTCCAGCTGTACCACTTATTACCTGTACATCTTAGGTGAGTTATTTTACTTCCCTGTGCCTCAATTTTCTTATTTATAAAATGAGGACATTAATAACATGTACTTCATAGGGGTGTTGTGAGGATTGAATGAGTTAAGCCCATTTGTTTCCTGAAACAAAATAAGGTCTATATGTGTTAACGCTTATTATTATTAGTTTTTTCTGTAAGCTATAATTTGTTGATTGCTAATACTTTGAAAGAACTTGTTTTCTTTTAATTGCACTAACCACAGAAATTTGACAAGGTCTAGCATATAGTTAGGACTAAGTAGATAATTGTTGGATGATTGAATGACTAAATTATTGAAGAAATTCTACAAACATTTTGGGGGGCTCCATCTGTGCTTCCAAGAAGGAATCTGTTATTCATCCCATGGTAGTCTCTCCTATTGGATAAATCAGTGAATGGATCAATGAAAAGCACAGGCACTGTTTACCAATCACATTTTGGTTGATTCCACTGTAGTTTGAAAGTGTCACCTCAGCAAGTCCCCAGAAATGGTACTCAGTAGGTAGTTTACCTGTATCCCCTTTCTGGGGGACTGGTAGTACTTATTCTTTAGCTCCTGCTTCTTCCAAATAGAGATGATAACCTCCTGGTTTAGAAAATATTCCTTGCTTCACATCTTCATATACAGGGCCAAAAATATCCTAAATTAAAGCCATGCAATAAACTGAGGATGCTTTCATGTTCTGCTTACAAAAGTCATCTCACTTTGCTTCTAACCCTTCCTGTGAAGTGAAAAAATAGTACAGAAGGTACAGTAAGCCATTATGAGGTTGTTAACCACACACAGATTACTGGAAATGCTGCTTCTGCAGAGAATGTGGCATATAAACATTACACACCTCTCACCATGCTGGGAGATTCTAGAATACCCCTAAATAGAGCGCTGGTTTAAAAAAATACATCTACTTCTCTTTGTGATTATCTGAAGCTTTTTCCCCATGCTTTTTTAGCTTCAGAGAATGATTCTCAAAGCATAGACGCTGTTCCATATAGAAACTTCTCTTTTCAAGTCCCTAATTTAGGAATAGTTTACCACACAAATGTTCAGTAAGACAGGCTTGCAGGGAGTTCCTGGTTCCACCACTTCGTGACTTAGTGACATTCAACTTTCATGAAATGAGGTTTCCTTTTTGTAAAACACAGGAAAATTTATCTATGTCATAGATTCCACGTCAGGATTATATGCAGTGGTGCAAAGTATTAAACCAGTGACTTTTTCATGAGTGCTCAAAAGGGTCAATGATTAGTGGTACATTCTTTAAAATGATAATACTTTTGCATATTTTCTCAATACAAGACTAACGAAGGTAATGGAGATTGTACTGCAGGTATTTTCGGTATGTAGAAAGCCTAACAAACACTATTTTTACCTACATCAAATTATTGAAGAGAACTTGTATATCAAGTGTTTCTTTAGTCTAGAAAGATGTCCATTGTCTGCTGACCTTCACTATTTAGTTTCATCAGAACCCCTGAAAGCAGGAAGGTGTAATTTGAAAACTCCTGCCCTTCAAGCCAGAGAAGGGATTGTCATCTGTCAAGTGATTATTTGTCATACAACAATCCTTCCTTAATTTGAAAGGACTCAGACTTGAGTCCTCAAATAGCATTCTTATAATTGATTTCTCTTCCCTGTCTTTCTGAATATTTTACTGTTGCTTTACATTAAACACAATACGTTTTTAGGGTTTTCACAAAGAAGTGAATCCTCCTGGATAATTAGCAGGGAACATGAAAGCACTGTGTCTTTACTAACTTTAAATGAAAAAATAAATTAAAATAATCTTAGGTAAATATAATTTTACAGTTTACTTTTTGCTTAAAATATGGCATCCATAGGGTGGAAATTAACAGAAGAGGATATCTGTAATAACCATAGTTGGTCATGGTACCATAGTCTCTAGGACTAAGTCTAAAGGAAGTCTATTCTTTCAGTAAAGATTGCAAATGAGTACACATAACGGAGGTCTGCTGTCTTTGGGAGGACTACTCATATCAAGAAAGGCCCAGATTTTTCTGCCTCTCATTAACCAGAATAGCAAATATACCCCTAATTTTTTCTGGAACACTCGGTCCACATCCTTGAAAGAGTTCTTCAAGACTTCAGTGACCTCTTTCTCACTGGCCCTGTGCAGGTCCAGCAGCTCCTGGAGGGTTTCCGTGGGCAGCTGCACCTTCTGGCCCATCCATTGGTCATAGTGGGCAATGGCCTTTTGCACTGCAGCCAAGTTCTTAATCTGGGCCAAGGCCAAGACTGCATTCTCCATGCAGGGCAGATCCCCACTACTGATGGCATTGATGTAGGTCAGCACCAGGCTCTCTAGACCTACAAAAGAGAATTTTAAAAAATAGTGACTATTAGTTGGTGAGAGAGAGAGGAACAACTGTATTCCGTTTAGTCCTGATCATATAAATTTTATCATTTTGTATCAACGGCTAGAGTATTTTTTTTTATGTTTTTCAAGTGTCACAAACAATAGTTTTAAGGATATTTTGAGAAGAATAGTGATGGAATATTTTGTTAACCTCTAGTTTCAGAGGATTTTAAAGCTTCCCTTTCCTCCTCCTTCCCTCACCCAAATGGAAGATGTTGGAATGAATGGGTTAGAGTAAGGATATTTTGGGGACAAGATAGTAAGTCTTGATCTTTTCTTAGCCTTACTGTATCTCCCTTTTATATACTGTACTGTATCTCCCTTCTAATATATAAAAAAGGTCAGGGAGACAATTTAGCATACACAAGCATTTGTGTGTGTGAGTGTAGGGGTACACGTGGTACCGGCCACTAGTCCTGGGTCTGGCCTAAATAAGAGGATCTTTCTAGATAGTCTCTCATCCAAGCTCCATGCAGTGTGATCAGTTCATCCATATTTGCTAGGGATTTATGGTTTTAGCATTGAAATTCTCATATACCAGGAAATGCCAGCCTCGGGCAAACTGGAGTTGTTGATCACCCTACAACTACCAGTTTTTGGCTACAATAATGTATCACCTCACACTGATCAGAATGGCCATCATCAAAAAGTCTACAAATAATAAATGTTGGAGATGGTGTGGAGAAAAAGGGATCCTCCTACACTGTTGGTGGGAATGTAAATTGGTGCAGCCACTATGGAGAACAGTATGGAGGTTCCTTAAAAAACTAAAAATAGAGTTATTTTATGATCCTGCAATACTACTTCTGGGTGTATATCCAGAGAAAACTGGAATTCAAAAAGATACATGCACCCCAATATTCATAGTAGCACTATTTACAATAGCCAAGACATGGAAGCAACCTAAATGTCCATTAACAGATGAATGGATAAAGCAGATACGGTACATATATACAATGAAATATTACTCAGCAATGCAAATGAAATAATGCCATTTGCAGCAACATGGATGGACCAAGAGGTTATCATATTAAGTGAGGTAAGTCAGACAGAGAAGGACAAATATCATATGATATCACTTATATGATGAATCTTAAAAAATGATACAAATGAACTTATTTACAAAACAGAAATAGACTCATAGACAGAGAAAACAAACTTATGGTTACCAAAGGGGAAGGGAGAGGAGGAATAAATTAGGAATTCGGGATAAACAGATACACAGTACTACATTTAAAGTTGATAAAAAACAAGGACCTACTGTACAGCACAGGGAACTGTATTCAATGTCTTATAATAACTTATAATGGAAAAGAATCTGAAAAAGTATATATATATATATATATAAAACTGAATCACTGCTGTACACCTGAAACATTATAAATCAACTGTTCTTCAATTAAAAAAAGACAGCTAGCAATTTTGGGGCACTCAATCCTGGGCCTTCTCTTTCTATAGTTTTAAGTAGTGCCATCTATATTTTAACCTCCTGCTTTGAGTTGATTTTTAAGCTTTCGATTTGTATATTGAAATATCTGGATGATAATCCTTCTTGTATACGTCAGAGAAAAATCAATACTAAATGATCCAAGTCTAAACAACTTCACCAACTCTGGAAAGCTATTCTTCCTCCAAGTATTTCTTTTAGTAAATGACATCTGTTCAAGCAGTTGCTTAAGCTCAGAACGCTGGAGTCGGACTTGACACTTCCTTATCATTCCTTCCACACACCACGCCCATATGCCGTCCATCATCAAGGTTTATGGATTTGACATTCAAAATATGTGTGGATTCTGTCCATGTTGACAATCTCAATTGCCACTATCTTAGCCTAGCATAATCCCTATTTATTATTAAAATATTGCAGTATCATTCATCTTCTCATTGCTTCATGTACATCCCTCCAACATGGTATCTACAAAATACTCAGAAGGATTTTTTTAAGTATAAACATAACCAGTCCTTTCAGGTATGGTTCCCTGAATACTTCTCCAACCATGACGCCACTCTTATTCACTCTACTCTTGTTCAAATCGCACTTTCTTTTACATTCTTGAAGTCGCAGAGATCTTTACTGTCTTCGAACTTCTCACGTGGTATTATCTCTGTCTGCAAAGCTATTCGAACTGTTCTTCTAATTAACTCCTACTCATTTTCAAGTTCTCATTTTACATGTCACTTTCAGAGACAAATATTCTCTGTCTTCGAATCCAAAGCAGCTATCATTTTAATTTATTGTGCTTATCATTGTTTATCATTAGAGTTAAATTGTTTTAGTACCTTTTGATCCCACCGTGCTAGAATGAAGATAGAGCTAAAATATTTTAATCCACCATTACGCCCAGTGGTTGGTGCATTGCAGGCACTCCTAATCAATTCACATATTTTTTGCATTGATAAACAAGAGAATTGTGTTAAGGTTAGTGGCAAAGCTTTGCAAACATGGAGTATTTGCCTTTTCCTGACTTCGTCAATCATACAACTTTCCTGGAAAGAAATTTCATAAAGAAGGAGAGAAGATGGTGGAGAAGGTTACTACACCAGGATTAAATTCTAGTTTGTTTCCTTTATTTACCTTGCTGATGTGAATATTAGATAACACCAGAAATACTTTTAGTTCCCATATAAAATTCACAAAGTGACACTTGTGGTGTGTTTTCCTTGGCATCATTAGACTCTGTATTTGTCAGAAGTAACCCTCATGGTTCCCACTTCTATTGTCTACAATGGGCAATAGGAAAGTCCAAGTATGGGCAGTGAGAGGGACTCATGAGGCCCATTGACTGTGATGCCCCCTGAGAGAGTCTTGGCCTTGGAATGGCTGAGGATGTAGAAGCAGAAGTCTTCAAATTGTTCTCTGAATTCAGGGTTCAGATCTTCCTCCTGTAGCTGCTCCTGGCAGGTGAGGTACTTCCTCTGAGAAGGGTGGTCAAAGATGAAGCACTTGTTCTCTGGGAAGAACTTTCGGATACATAACCAAGGTTCATTAAAGCTTTTAGTTTTTTTATCAGTACCTGGAGGAATGAAACTTTGAGGTAGTACAATTTCAGGCTGATTGCTTCAAATATATGACCCTTCAACTTAGTAATTTGCACAAATCCTATATTAAGAGGTAAATATTAACTAATCATGGATCAGACCAAAAAAATTAAAGGGATAGAGAAATGAAATTTCTTTTCTTCTCCAAGAAGGAGGTAACTTAAAATTAGACCCAATTGATTCATCTAAAGAATGTTTCATTTCCTCTAACAGAACAGCCAGGATAACAAAGTTACGAAATTATAATTTTCAGCACCTACATAGAAATGGTCATTGTGATATTGTTTTCTCTTTTTTTTGTTAGCCAACCATCAGGCCCAGTAACCTTGCTTTAGCTTCAGTGAAAGCTTCCGGTACTCATCAGCAGTGATGGGTTGCCCATTTGCTTCCAGGTCCAGGGAGAAATCTCTCAGAGTCCAACCAAGTCTGGAAAGAAGCTCACAAAGTCAGCTGAGTCTTTGGCCTCATGTTTACCAGGTGAGGATTTTGCCCTGATTCAATCTGTGTTTATTTAACCACTCTCCTACGTGTGGGCATTTAGATTGCTTCCAATTTTTTTCAGTTATAATGCTGCAATGAATAACCCTGCTAACTTTGTGTGTATTTATTTTCATATTGTTGCAACTGTTTCTTCTGAATAGATTCCTAGAAATGGGGTTGCTCAGTCAAAAGGTAAGAGTATATACTTTTGTTATATATTGCCAAATTCTCTTCCAGAAGAAGGGTATACCAGACTGCACTTCTACCAGCTCATCTTGTATCCCATTTCCAGAAAATGGAGGTTCTTTCCCTCTGTGCCTCACATCTTCTGACTTCATTACAAAACTTCCTTTCAAAGCTTTTCACCTTCACATTTCCATCCTTGGACTGAACACCTTGAGCTGTCTGAGCTCAGGCATATACAATAGGCAGGCTGCATCTGGAGCATGTTGTGTCAAATTTATTTATGTAATGTGGAACACACGCCATCCTAACCCAGTCCTGGACCTGGTCTCTCCCAAGTCTGTTCCTGTGCACAGTCTGGGACTCAGGTTCCCCAGTGGCTTCTTCCTCTCCCAGGCAGGCACCCCTGCAGCTCCCACAGCCCATCCTGTCTACTCACTCACTGTTTCTTAATCCTTGATCTGCGTCTGCTTTCACAGGTTTTTCACCCAAGGCTGATATCTCTAATCTGAATCTGACTCTTGATGACAAATTGAAATTGTAATGGAGTAATCATAGTTCAGACATAACAAAACTGGAGTCGGGCGGCCATTGAGGATCTAGTCTCAGGCAAATCCCTGCACCACGGAGAACCTGAATTTTCTCTGAACTGTATCAAACAAGGACACCAGCAGCCGTATTTGGGGTAACATCTGCCAGCTGCAAATTTATGTCTCAAGGCGCCCCCTTGGAACTATACAACCATTTCAGACCCCAACCATTGTTGCTTAACAAAGGTCCTTACTTTTTGCCAGCGCCAATTATAATTCTTGACAAAGAACTCATGTAAATAACTATGGTGTTACAGTTTTGAATTTTATAAACTTCTATTTTGTAGTCAGGAGCAACACAATTTAAATGCTTCTTGAATCTGTGTCTCCCCGGCTGAAGTCCTAAGAAACTTCAGATAAACACCACTTATTTTCAATCAAGTCACAGTTTCTGAAATTTTGATCA
Source organism: Orcinus orca (assembly GCF_937001465.1). Lineage (NCBI taxonomy): Eukaryota > Metazoa > Chordata > Mammalia > Artiodactyla > Delphinidae > Orcinus > Orcinus orca. The sequence continues at coordinate 134,333,738 of NC_064559.1, read as the reverse complement.
ACACTCTGTTTATATATTTACTCAATTATGTTATCAGATTTTAACTTCTTTGTGTTTAAAGATTGATTCCTTATTATCTGCACATATAGCAACTTGCATATTGCTTTTAATTATCTCAGGTAATGAAGCTACCACTATGAAGCATTATCTTATAAATCAAAGCTTGTTTTCTCTCTGAACTCTGCTCTATATATTTATTCACATGATTTTATTTATTTATTTATTTGAATTTTTGAATATATGAATTTTATTTTATTTTTTATACAGCAGGTTCTTATTAGTTATCCATTTTATACATTTTAGTGTATACATGTCAATCCCAATCACTCAATTCATCACACCACCACCCCCACCCTGCCGCATTGCCCCCTTGGTGTCCATACGTTTGTTCTCTACATCTGTGTCTCAATTCCTACCCTGCAAATCGGTTCATCTGTACCATTTTTCTAGGTTCCACATATATGTGTTAATATATGATATTTGTTTTTCTCTTTCTGATTTACTTCACTCTGTATGACAGTCTCTAGATCCATCCATGTCTCTACAAATGACCCAATTTTGGTCCTTTTTGTGGCTGAGTAATATTCCATTGTATATGTACCACATCTTCTTTATGCATTCATTTGTCAATGGACACTTAGGTTGCTTCCATGACCTGGCTATTGTAAAGAGTGCTGCAATGAACATTGGGATGCATGTGTCTTTTTGAATCATGGTTTTCTCTGGGTATGTGCTGAGTAGTGGGATTGTTGGGTCGTATGGTAATTCTATATGTAGTTTTTTAAGGACCCTCCAAACTGTTCTCCATAGTGACTGTATCAATTTACATTCCCACCAACAGTGCAAGAGGGTTCCCTTTTCTCCACACCCTCTCCAGCATTTGTTGTTTGTAGATTTTCTGATGATGCCCATTCTAACTGGTGTGAGGTGATACCTCATTGTGGTTTTGATTTGCATTTCTCTAATAATTAGTGATGTTGAGCAGCTTTTCATGTGCTTGGCCATCTGTATGTCTTCTTTGGAGAAATGTCTATTTAGGTCTTCTGCCCATTTTTGGATTGGATTTTTTGTTTTTTTAATATTGAGCTGCAAGAGCTGTTTATATATTTTGGAGATTAATCCCTTGTCTGTTGATTCGCTTGCAAATATTTTCTCCCATTCTGAAGGGAGTCTTTTCATCTTGTTTGAAGTTTCCTTTGCAAAAACTTTTAAGTTTCATTAGGTCCCATTTGTTTATTTTTGTTTTTATTTCCATTACTCTAGGAGGTGGATCAAAAAGATCTTGCTGTGATTTATGTCAAAGAGTGTTCTTCCTATGTTTTCCTCTAAGAGTCTTATAGTGTCTGGACTTACATTTAGGTCTCTAATCCATTTTGAGTTTATTTTTGTGTATGGTGTTAGGGAGTGTTCTAATTTCAGTCTTTTACATGTAGCTGTCCAGTTTTCCCAGCACCACTTTTTGAATAGACTGTCTTCTCTCCATTGTATATCCTTGCCTCCTTTGTCATAGATTAGTTGACCATAGGTGTGTGGGTTTATCTCTGGGCTTTCTATCCTGTTCCATTGATCTATATTTCTGCTTTTGTGCCAGTACCATATGGTCTTGATTACTATAGTTTTGTAGTATAGTCTGAAGTCAGGGAGTCTGATTCCTCCAGCTCTGTTTTTTTCCCTCAAGACTGCTTTGGCTATTCAGTCTTTTGTGTCTCCATACAACTTTTAAGACTTCTTGTTCTAGTTCTGTAAAAAATGCCATTGGTAATTTGATAGAGATTGCATTGAATATGTAGACTGCTTTGGGTAGTATAGTCATTTTCACAATATTGATTCTTCCAATCCAAGAACAGGTATATCTCTCCATCTGTTAGTATCATCTTTAATTTCTTTCATCAGTGTCTTATAGTTTTCTGCATACAGGTCTTTTGTCTCCCTAGGTAGGTTTATGCCTAGGTATTTTATTCTTTTTGTTGCAATGGTAAATGGGAGTCTTTCCTTAATTTCTCTTTCAGATTTTTCATCATTAGTGTATAGGAATGCAAGAGATTTCTGTGCATTAATTTTGTATCCTGCAACTTTACCAAATTCATTGATTAGCTCTTGTAGTTTTCGGGTGACATCTTTAGGATTCTCTGTGTATAGTATCATGTCACCTGCAAACAGTGACAATTTTACTTCTTCTTTTCCAATTTGTATTCTTTTTATTTCTTTTTCTTCTCTGATTGCCATGGCTAGGACTTCCAAAACTATGTTGAATAATAGTGGTGAGAGTGGACATCCTTGTCTCATTCCTGATCTTAGAGGAAATGCTTTCAGTTTTTCACCATTGAGAATGATGTTTGCTGTGGGTTTGTTGTATATGGCCTTTATTATGTTGAGGTAGTTTCCCTCTATGCCCACTTTCTGGAGAGTTTTTATCATAAATGGGTGTTGAATTTTGTCAAAATCTTTTCTGAATCTGTTGAGATGATCATATGGTTTTTATTCTTCAGTTTGTTAATATGGTGTATCACATTGATTGATTTGCGTATATTGAAGAACCCTTCCATCCCTGGGATAAATCCCACTTGATCATGGTGTATGATCCTTTTAATGTGTTGTTGGATTCTGTTTGCTATTATTTTGTCGAGGATTTTTGCATCTGTATTCATCAGTGATATTGGTCTGTAATTTTCTTTTTTTGTAGTATCTTTGTCTGCTTTTGGTATCAGGGTGATGGTGGCCTCATAAAATGAGTATGGGAGTGTTCTTTCCTCTGAAATTCTTTGGAAGAGTTTGAGAAGGATGGGTGTTAGCTCTTCTCTAAATGTTTGATAGAATTCACCTGTGAAGCCCTCTGGTCCTGGACTTTAGTTTGTTGGAAGATTTTTAATCATGGTTTCAATTTCATTACTTGTGCTTGGTCTGTTCATATTTTCTATTTCTTCCTGGTTCAGTCTTGGAAGGTTATACCTTTCTATGAATTTGTCCATTTCTTCCAGGTTGTCCATTTTATTGACATGGAGTTGCTTGTAGTAGTCTCTTAGGATGCTTTGTATTTCTGTGGTATCTGTTGTAACTTCTTCTTTTTCATTTCTAATTTTATTGATTTGAGTCCTCTCCCTCTTTTTCTTGATGAGTCTGGCTAATGGTTTATCAATTTTGTTTATCTTCTCAAAGAACCAGCTTTTAGTTGTATTGATCTTTGCTATTGTATTCTTTGTTTCTATTTATTTATTTCTGCTCTGATCTCTATGTCTTTCCTTCTGCTAACTTTGGGTTTTGTTTGTTATTTTTTCTCTAGTTCCTTTAGGTGTAAGGTTTGATAGTTTATTTGAGATTTTTCTTGTTTCTTGAGGTAGGCTTGTATTGTTATAAACTTCCCTCTTAGAGAAACTGCTTTTGCTGAATCCCATAGGTTTTGGATCGTCGTGTTTTCATTGTCATTTGCCTCTAGGTATTTTTTGATTTCCTCTTTGATTTCTTCAGTGACCTCTTGGTTATTTAGTAATGTAGTGTTTAGACTCCATGTGTTTGTATTTTTTACATTTTTTTCCCCTGTAACTGATTTCTAATGTCATAGCATTGTGGTCAGAAAAGATGCTTGATATGATTTCAATTTTCTTAAATTTACTGAGGTTTGATTTGTGACCCAAGATGTGATCTATCTTGGAGAATGTTCCATGCACACTTGAGAATAAAGTCTAATCTGCTGTTTTTGGATGGAATGTCTTATAAATATCAATTCAATCTATCTGTTCTATTGTGTCATTTAAAGCTTGTGTTTCCTTATTAATTTTCTGTTTGGATGATCTGTCCATTGGTGTAAGTGAGGTGTTAAAGTCCCTCACTATTATTGTGTTACTGTCAATTTCCTCTTTTATAGCTGTTAGCAATTGCCTTATGTATTGAGGTGCCCCTATGTTGGGTGCATATATATTTATAATTGTTATATCTTCTTCTTGGTTTGATCCCTTGATCGTGATGTAGTGCCCTTCCTTGTCTCTTGTAACATTCTTTATTTTAAAGTCTATTTTGTCTGATATGACTATTGCTACTCCAGCTTTATTTTGATTTCCATTTGGGTGGAATATCTTTTTCCATTCCTTCACTTTCAGTCTGTATGTGTCCCTAGGTCTGAAGTGGGTCTCTTGTAGACAGCATTTATATGGGTCTTATTTTTGCATCCATTCAGCGAGCCTGTGTCTTTTGGTTGGAGCATTTAATCCATTCACTTTTAAGGTAATTATCAATATGTATGTTCCTATTACTATTTTCTTAATTGTTTTGGGTTTGTTTTTGTAGGTCCTTTTCTTCTCTTGTGTTTCCCACTTAGAGATGTTCCTTTAGCATTTGTTGTAGAGCTGGTTTGGTGGTGCTGAATTCTCTTAGCTCTTGCTTGTCTGTAAAGCTTTTGATCTCTCCATCGAATCTGAATGAGATCCTTGCTGGGTAAAGTAATCTTGGTTGTAGGTTCTTACCTTTCATCACTTTAAATATGTCATGATACTCCCTTCTGTTTTGTAGTTTCTGCTGGGTAATCAGATGTTAACCTTATGGGAGTTCCCTTGTATGTTATATGTCATTTTTCCCCTGCTGCTTTCAATAATTTTTCTTTGTCTTTAATTTTTACCAATTTGATTACTATGTGTTTCAGTGTGTTTCTCCTTGGGTTTATGCTGCCTGGGACTCTCTGTACTTCCTGGACTTGGGTGTCTATTTCCTTTCCCATGTTAGGGAAGTTTTCCACTATGCTGTCTTCAAATATTTTCTCAGGTCCTTTCTCTCTTCTCCTTCTGGGAACCCTATAATGCGAATGTTGTTGCATTTAATGTTGTCCCAGTGGTCTCTTAGGCTGTCTTCATTTCTTTTCATTCTTTTTTCTTTATTCTGTTCCGCAGCAGTGAATTCCACCATTCTGTCTTCCAGGTCACTTATCCATTCTTCTGCCTCAGTTATTCTGCTATTGATTCCTTCCAGTGTATTTTTCATTTCAGTTATTGTATTGTTCATCTCTGTTTGTTTGTTCTTTAATTCTTCTAGGTCTTTATTAAACATTTCTTGCATCTTCTTGATCTTTGCCTCCATTCTTTATCCGAGGTCCTGGATCATCTTCACTATCATTATTCTGAATTCTTTTTCTGGAAGGTTGCCTATCTCCACTTCATTTAGTTGTTTTTCTGGGGTTTTATCTTGTTCCTTTATCTGGTACATAGCCTTCTGCCTTTTCATCTTGTCTGTCTTTTTGTGAATGTGGTTTTTGTTCCACAGGCTGCAAGATTGTAGGTCTTCTTTCTTCTGCTGTCTGTGGTCTGGTGGATGAGGCTATCTAAAAGGCTTGTGCAAGTTTCCTGATGGGAGTGACTGGTGGTGGTTAGAGCTGGGTGTTGCTCTGGTGAGCAGAGCTCAGTAAAACTTTACTCCCCTTGTCTGGTGATGGGTGGGGCTGGCTTCCCTCCCTGGTGGTTATTTGGCCTGAGGCGACCCAACACTGGAGCCTACCCGGCTCTTTGGTGGGGCTAATGGCGGACTATGGGAGGGCTCATGCCAAGGAGTACTTCCCAGAACTTCTGCTGCCAGTGTCCTTGTCCTCACGGTGAGCCACAGTGACACACACACACCCCCGCCGCCACTGCAGGAGACCCTCCAACACCAATGGGTAGGTCTGGTTCAGTCTCCTATGGGGTTACCACTCCTTCCCCTGGGTCCCGATATGTACACTACTTTGTGTGTGCCCTCCAAGGGTGGAGCCTCTGTTTCCCCCAGTCCTGTCAAAGTCCTGCAATCAAATCCCACTAGCCTTTAAAGTCTGATTCTCTAGGAATTCCTCCTCCCATTGCTGGACCCCCAGGTTGGGAAGCCTGACGTGGGGCTCAGAACCTTCACTCCAGTGGGTGGACTTCTGTGGTATAAGTGTTCTCCAGTTTGTGAGTCACCCACCCAGCAGTTATGGGATTTGATTTTATTGTGATTGCACCCCTCCTACCATCTCATTGTGGCTTCTCATTTGTCTTTGGATGTGAGGTATCTTTTTTGGTGAGTTCCAGTGTCTCCCTGTTGATGATTGTTCAGCAGTTAGTTGTGATTCCAGTGCTCTTGCAAGAGGGAGTGAGAGCACATCCTTCTACTCTGCCATCTTGGACCAATCTATTCACATGATTTTAATCATGACCTCTTTAACCAGGGCTTGATAATTTGATAATTTTGATAATTTTATAAAGTTAAAAGAAATGAAAGTCTTCTTTTAGTAATGCTCTATCATTATCTTTTTAACTTCAATGTCTCAATCCCTGTAACTTGAAGTGTTTATGATAAAACATTTGTTAACTTTTTGAGATACCAGCAAATGCAGAATACAGGCATGCCAGTTTTTATTCTTATCCTGTAAGAAAGCACTTCCACTTCCACTATGGTTGATTATTTCTAACTTGCTCTGGCTGAGGGCTTAGATCTAATAAGATGCCAGTCTTGCCTGCTATCTTGCTTTCCATCGCTTCAGGGGATAATGGCCAACAAAAAGCCTTTTTTCCTATGATCAGGACCTGTTTCCTTTTACAACAATGGCTCACTAGGACTGCCACAAGAAGATAGTCTGTCCGATTTTATAACATGAGGCATAGCACTTTTATAAAAGGGAAATCAATGATTGTCTCAGAAAAAGTGGCTGCACAAAGATTTCATAAGCTCCCAAATTACAATAATGTGTTGCCTTTTTTGTAGACCCCAACTTCTATTTACCTAGAACTAGAAAAGTTTGCAATAATGAAAGAAATGAAGTCTGAGCTTTATTAAGTGGGTTTTATCAAAGATAAGGTATTGGGCTTCCCTGGTGGCACAGTGGTTGAGAGTCCGCCTGCCGATGCAGGGGACACGGGTTCGTGCCCCGGTCTGGGAGGATCCCACATGTCGCGGAGCGGCTGGGCCCGTGAGCCATGGCCGCTGAGCCTGCACGTCCGGCACCTGTGCTCCGCAACGGGAGAGGCCACAACAGTGAGAGGCCTGCGTACCACAAAAAAAAAAAAAAAAAGATAAGGTACTTTAAGAAAGTGTCAAGAATGAAATAATGTTGAAACATTCCTGGTTCTCAGTTTAGACTCTACCTCTGCTGGAACCTAATTCGACACAGAGCTGCAGCAGTGGGCACTTAAAGGACAGCCTGCTGCCCCAAATCAGACTTTCATATGAACTCATTTGCCAGATCAGGCTCAGCTGCAGCCTGTCTTGGGCTGGTCATTTTAGAGAACATTTACTGCCTCTTATAAATCTCTTCCCACCCAGTGTCAATTTTAGCTGGTGGAGAGATCCTTTAGAGGTGAAAAGAAAGCAGCTTCAATTGGAAAGTTAGAAGTGTTATCCTCTTCGTTTTTTATCAGAGTTTAGCTTCACTGGTTTCACTTTTCTCTCTCACTAGCAATTTAGATTTGACTTTATTCCTCCAATGCCCTGAGACTTCCCAGATTTTCTTCTGAGACCCAAGGATAAAAATCAAAACTAGCAGGCGACATCTGCAAAGAAATAGACTGAAATGAAACTGAGAGTCCAAGGCTATCACTCAGCAGAGGAATCACTGAGAGCTATGCTAGTGAGAGAGTTTGATGTGATTTCTCAACTGGAAACTTTATTTTTTTTAATTATAATAGCTATTTTAATATTTGACAATTTGTTGGTATTTATTTGTGTTTGACATTTGACGTTTTTTAAATTTGGAAATACTTAAGAAATAATAATTACAGTTTTGATTTGTTATTTAATTATCAGTAAAGTTATATGAATATGACAGTTATATTCATATCATTAATCTATTTTTCCACTTGTTTGTCTTCTTTATTGGTTTATTTGTTTCTTTATAGACCTTTACACAGATGTAGAGAACAAATGTATGGATACCAAGGGGGAAAGGGAGGGTGGGTGGGATGAATTGGGAGATTGGGATTGACACATATACACTATTGATACTATGTATAAAATAGACAACTAATGAGAACATACTGTATAGCACAGGGAACTCTACTTAATGCACTGTGGTGACCTAAACGGGAAGGAAATCCAAAAAAGAGGGGATATATGTATATGCGTTGCAGTTTCATTTTGCTGTACAGTAGAAACTAACATTGTAAAGCATTTGTACTCCAATAAAAATTAATTAAAAAAATAAAATGTTGTGAGGGCAAAAGAAAACATAAACAAAGTTAAAAAGGAAACAACTGAGAAAAAATATTTGCAATCTAGATAACAAAGAGTAAATTTCAACTGGAAGTTTTAACTTCTATTATTAGAAGACATCTTAGAGACTGCTTATAATAAAAATGAAAGAAAGGTCCATTGGATCAATTAAAATAATGTTATTTGCTTCATGTTTGGGGCCAGTTTGAAAATTATTAGGATGAGAAAACCTAATATAATAATTTTCTAGGTCAGGTTAGACTCAATCACAATGGAGCTGGTTACTCATGTTTAGTGAGTGAGGACTATAAGTTCTTTGAGGGAATGACTATGTCATACATTTTGGAATTCTCTTTACCTAACCCAGGTACTGGCACTTAGTGCTCAATAAATAATAAAAAATAATGAGGATAGATTCCATTTTTTTGCACACTTGATTCATACCCAGTGACAACTTCTTTACAGAGATTAGCCCCTCTGAGTCTTATTACAAATACTTTTACCACAATATTAGAGAGGTTTAATAATTTGTTAAAATCACAAGGCACTAAGTATGATTTGAACCCCAAAAGTTTTCTCCAGAACCCATGCTATCAACCACCTCACTTAATACCTCTGTGTTTGCTGAGTGAACAATAATAACAGTAATGTTTCTTATTTATCAATTGCTTCCCACACCAAACTCTTTACATATATAATTTGAGGCTCATAATAATGCTTTATGGTATGGGTAATTATTATCCCCACTGTCCCAGGAGGAAAAAGAATCAGGAGGTAAGAAATATGTCGACCTAAATGTTCTTTGTTCAGTTTAAAGGATTATGTACCCTACAAATGTTGAGTGCAGTGTTCTATGGATATTTAATAGAACTCAACAGAATTCAGTGGAATTCCTTTCTTTGCTCTTCATTCCATTCTCTGTCTCTGAGTTTCCATCTGGGTATATATACAAATATATACCAATATAATATAAATATGAATAAAATTAATCTTTACCTGAAATGGGACATACTCTTTAGTTGAAGAGAGAGTTACATAATAAAGTACTAAATGGGAAGATTAGAATCGGTGGGAATAAGAAGGGCGAGTGTGGACTGAAAAAATTGTGATGCTAAAGCTATAGTGGATGCCCATCTAAAATATTATCTCAGACTTATGGTTAAGCGTTATGCCCCACCCGGGAGCAGAAGGACCATCCAGGGAACATTTAAAACTGTTACAGGCAGAAATGATGAGTTTTTAAATGAATGGTCCTGGGTCAATGAATACCCATAAGGAAAAACAAGGAAATGACTTCTACCTCATACCATACACAAAAAGCAAGTCAGTGAGATTGTGGAATTCAAAATAAAAGGCAAAACAATAAAGTCTCTAGAAAATAATATGGAAAAATATTTTCAAGTGTTTGAGGATAGGGAAAGTTTTTTTTAGGACACAATGTTCTAAACGTAATTGTAAAGACTGACGGATTTGACTATATAAAATTAAGTTGTTTATCAAAAGACACCATTAATAGAGAAAAAAGGCAAAGCACGCATGTGAGAAGACATACATAAATGATAAATGACCATATATAAATATATAAATAACTATATAAATAACTTCTATAAAGATAGGTACTCAATAGAAAAAAGGATAGGATACTTAGACTCTGCAAAAAGAAGATATCCAACTGATCATAAACATTAGAAAAGGGTCTAGTATCATAAATCATAAGAGAAATCAAGTGAGCATCACTAGGATATTGTTGTGCACACCTACCACAATGGCTTAAATTAACAATACTGATGATTGCAAATGTAGACTAATATATGGAGCAACTGGAATGCTCAGACATTGCTCCGGAGTAAATTTAGTACAACCACTAGGGTAGCCTTTGATTTTGATATTGATGGCACCAGGAGATGTCTCCTGGTGCTTATGCCCTTGTGTAGTCCCCTCCACATTAAATACAGGCTTGGTCTTGTGACTTGACAATGATACATCAGCAGATATGACCCAGAGTTGTTTAAGTCTCCTGAATGGAGACTTGTGCTTTTGGAGTCGAGCCTCTATAAAGATCAGGCTAGACCACTGAATGATGAAAATTCCATGTAAAGAGATTGGTTTCTGTCTTCCAACAATCACCACCAAGACCCCATAGATGTGGATGAGTCCACCTTGTGTCCTCGACCTCCAGCTATTCACCAGTAGAAGGTAGCAGGTGAGGGTAGCAGGTGAGTCTAGCAGAACAATTCACCCAATTCACAAATTTGTAAGAAATAAAATAATTGTTGTTTTGAGCCACTAGGATTTGAGTGTTTATTATACAGCAATAGAAAATGGAGTCAACCACTCTGGAAAACTGGCTGGCATTATATACTAAAGTTGAATATAAGTACTCTATGGACTTGACCATTTCACTCCTAAGTACATTACTATCAGAAATATATGCACATGCATATCAGAGATATATATAGAATGACCGTTTCATAAGTATTTATAATATCGCCAAACTGAAAATTATCCAAATGTAAATCAACAGTAAAATGGATAAGTGGTATGTCTGCACAATGGAATGTCTTATAGCCATGAAAATGACCATACTACACTTATACCCAATACTGAAAATTAATCTCCAGATTGTCATGAGTGAGAGGAGTTGGACCCAATAATATTCATTCCATTTATGTGAAGTTCACAAACAAGCAAATCTAATCTCTGATGTTAAAAGTCAGAAAGTAGTTACTTTAGAACTGGAAGGAGGGGTTATTGATTAGAAGGGGGCACAAGAAGACCTCTGGTGTATTGGTGCAAAATGAACAGGGTGGTTGTATTCATTTTCTGATATTTCACCTACTGTGTACTTTTGAGCTGAGCAATTTTCTGTTCCTATCTTATACATACACTAACATTTTTTAAAAATGTTATGGGACATGTCTTTACCCTTATAAAAAAGCCAGCTGGGGCCTATTTTATGAATGTGTTCTCCCCACAACAAAGAAAAACAAAATGACTATGCCCTGCCTTGCTTCTTCCCCAATGTCACAGTCATCTGACAATATTTAGATGATTTTGTGAAATAACTGGAAAATGTAAAGCCTAGTCCAAATTAAGTTTCTTACCCGCACTTTCAGGAAAATTGGCTCAGATCCTAAAATGATCGGTCACTGTGTCAACAGAGTTTGGGGCCACATCAACTCTAATCTGAGAGAAACTGGGCAAGGACCCTCCTATCCTACCTGTCTCTTTTCTTGCCTTCTCTAACTTACCCTGATCAATATTTTGCAAATTATAAGGTCTATAATTCATCCCTATATTTTTCATGAATGTAAAATTCTGGTCAAAGGTAAATTTGAAACTTCAGTTCCTGTTACTACAAGTGAGATTGAAAGTGAAAGTAGGTCAGGGCTGCTTTGAAATAGGGCTAATGCTGAGAAATCACTTGTTGCTTCTCCTGACCAGTACAATCTGTTGTTTTTATCAGGCAACCAAAAAATAATTCCAGGAACAGTTGAATCTTCTTGTGAATTGTGTGTAATATAAGGTAAATAAAAGTGAACAACACCTGCTGGAAAAAGCTCATTTCCCTATCTTCTTTTCAGAGGGTTTCTTTGGTAACAAAGAATCAGTGTCTTTTCTCTAAACTTATGAATGTAAATAAAACTCCAGGGTCTAAATAAAACCATTGGCAGCTTTACGAACCAGAGGAGTCTCCAAGTGTTTGGGCTTCACCCCTATTGAAGTATGAACACCCAGAAACCTAGAGCTTCAGGTTTCCTGACAATTGAGAACTTAGAAATGTTTTATTATTCTTTCAGATGACGGCAATTAACTAGACAGTAGCTACTTCAATTTTCAAGTGAGATTAGGGTGAATTCTTTAAAAGATAGTATAGGAAGTTCAGGATGTCACAGCAAACTGTGCTGCACAGTACTCATGGGAAAACAGGATACCATTGATCCAAGGAAACATGTCACATACTGGCTAAAAACAGTGCAAAAGGGTGTTACCTGCTTGGCTATAGAAGAAGTGTGAAATTTTATCCTGACTTTCTAGTCACTTTCAGCCTACCTATATGCATATACTTGGTTCTTTTCACTCAATAATAAAAGTCTTCCTTCTTTTCGAAATTGTTATGGGGAGGATGTTCTCTGTTGATTAAAATTTTAATTCACAACAATATGAAGCAATTGAATTTGCTCTCTACCCCCAAACCTTTTTCCAGATGAACTAAAGTTAATATTCATAACAAATTTGGCATGTTGGTTGAGAATAATTCAATTTATGGTAGGTATAAAATTATTCTATCAATGAAATACTTATAAATCAATAATTAGTATAGAAAAGCCTGGAATAATATATTGTATACTCCAAAATCAACCTTATTTCTCACTAATTGAAGGTATTAGAGATTATTTTTTATTTTTATACACTTCTGAATATTGTGGATTTTTTTCAATGACTACAAATTATTTTATAATAGTAGAAAAACATACCCAACAAAAAGTAATTTTCCTTTTGAAAAAGAAAATCATTTTTTCAAGCAATATTTTTTTGAGTATCACAATCCATTGGTCATTCATTTTTTAGAGAAGTATTTAATAAGCAATGGTGCCATACCTTAATGTTCAACTGTGTACAGACAGGGAGTTATTATATTAAGGTAGGTCATGTAGGAAAGATGGCTTGGAATGAGGGATTGTACTGGTCTCCTTGGTTTGGACCAAAACCAGTCTCATTTGTTATAGTTGCACCATCCAATGTTTTTATCCTAGCGGGCAAACAAGAAAACAAATTATTAAATTATCCATGTGGTAATTTAAAGTATTTTTCAATAAGCAGTGTGCTGTGTGCTTCCAATCTGCCTCTGGTTTAAACCTATGGGGTCATTAATGAGCATGTGAATTGCCCTAATCTGGTATCATCACCTTAGGAGTTAGCAGAGGAAGTATTCATTTCTAATTTACAACAAGGAGTTTATTAATTGACATAAGGGTTAGCAGAAATAATGAAGTCATTAGTGTTGAAATTATATGATAGCTTCGGAGAAGTGATCAGAACCTGATACCCTGCCAGCTATGCATATTCTAGGGCTAGAACCTGAGGTCCTGCTTCTCGCCCCAGAGAAAGAATCCTGTCCCTGCCACAGAATCTCACTGCCTCCACCTGGAGATGAATCTTTGCTGCACACAGAGGGACCTCCCCAGGCTGTAGAGAGATTGTTTAAATGCTCTCACCTTCTTGTTATTTTCAAGGTACACATATGTTGCAGAATTTAATCTGAGACTGAGGAGGCCACAAGAACCCACCTGACACTTGCCAGCTCTCCTGAGCTTCCTTAAGCTCTTTCCTGTGTTCTTAGAGGGAGGCCTCCTCTCTCTCTCTCTCTCTCTTTTTTTTTCTTTTTTGCATTTCTCATAATTTCCTGCCCCTAATCCCTACTTCATCACAGAAGTGTTTCCTTAAGAAATACCCTGTTTTGAGACCAAGCTGACAGGTGAGAAGACAGCATAAGCTGTCTTCAAGCTGAAGATAAGGCTGAGAAGTAAGGAGAGAATTCTAGGAATGGCAGAGCTGCTGACTTAGTGTATAAAATACCACGTGCAAGGATGGTTGAGAAACTGGCTTCCAAAAAATTTGTGCAAAAGTTACTTGAAATAGATCTTTTATTCCTGCAATGTCAATAATTATTAGTTAGTTTTCAAGTATGTGAGAGGCCTTTTGCCTGGAACCTTTGCTTTGTGTATATAAAATATGACAACAGATGACAACTTATGCTTGAACTTCAAAATGGGTGAATATTGCTTTCACTCAGCTTCATTGTCCTTTGTCTCACTCTTGACCCCTTTTTAATTGTTAAACATCTCTAATTGCATGTCAACATTCTTGTGTTGAATGTTGCATATTCCATTTACTGGTCATGTATACTGGGCAGATTGATGGGGACACAGCACTTTTCCCCGCCCCTTTATCCCCTTTCTAGACCATCCAGACATGCAGTATGGAGTATATTTCTCTAGATGAGACCAGTGGGCTTCAGGACTTGCTCAACTCTTAGACTTCTCATTCCAGCGTTGGTTGGAGAAACTGCAAGGTTGACTAAGAATTACCTCACCTCCCTCAGGAAAGCAGAGCTGTGCTCCTCCGCCTTTAGAAGCAAAGAAGAAATGAAGACTGATTACAGAGTTGCTGTTTCATGGCTCAATGGATAACGTTCAGATTCTACCACGCTGTCAGCCTGTGTGTATTATGTGCACTGAGATATTGGTTCTCGTAGAAAAAGCATGATTTTATTTCAGCAGAAGCACCTGAACTGATTTAAAAAAACAACAACTACAGTGGAACTATGAGGGGTTTCCATGATTCTGGTAATTTCTTTACTGTTTTAAACACCATAATTACCCTGTGAGATAAAGGCAATAGCTTAATTCCTGGTAATTGTCATGGGAGGAAGTTTGAGGACACAGAGCATATAGAGTTTCTGTCCCTAAGAGAACAAGACAACAGGTTCAGATGGGAGAGCATGTCCTTTCTGCCTTGGTGATTCCCATCTGCACTAGTTCCTAAAACTGTGACCAGTATTTTGAGATCCCTGGGAAAGCAGGGAATATAATGGGGACATAGTAAATGAAATGGCAGTTCTTGTATTTACTCAGCCTACACTGGTTGTTTATGTGGTGGGCTCTGCACTGGCAACTAACAGTATATGATTCTGACCAATGCATGAGATCAAGGGACAGTAGGGGAGACAAAAGTGCACAGGCAATTTCAAGTTCACAATTATATAAAAAGTGTTGTTTCAGGAGTGACAACATGCAAGGCATGGCAGCACAGAGGTGGGTCACCCCTTCCAGCCTCAGGAAGTTAGGAAGTAGGGGATCATAAGGAGAACAGAGGTTAACAAATAAGGGGTATCAGATGAGGAAGCACGAGTGTCTTTTTAAGACAAAGGCCCAGAGTTAAGAGAATATGTTCGGCTTGTAGAATTACAAGGAGTTCATTCTAGCTACTGCAGAGTCTAAGGCAGTAGACAGCATAAGAACTCCCCCCAAAATGGTGTTGACCCTGAAGAAAAAATTTTCTTCTAGTTCACTAACTTCACAAATTTGGGGCTGGAATTTAGATGCCATTCCAGCTAACTTCCCATATGATTTAGTATCTAAAGAGATTAGGGGGATTAGGAATTTTAAAGCTTTATTGAGAAACCAAATATTGATGAACCCACAGTATAATCAAAACTCCACCACATATACTGAGCACAGAGATATGTTTTGGGACAAAGGTGACTCATGGTTCCCAGTGACAATGATCCCCTCTTTTGGGGGTCTTAGTAGTTGCATGGGTGAACAAATAAGAACAGAAAATTTTTGAATGCACCTGGAAGTTACTATTCAGCTAGTCTTCTGGCATGTTATCAACTTGTAATAAGAGATATTTGTCACTCGTTGGCTGGTCAAGGACAAAGCACTTCCATTTTAGAAAGAACCACCTGATAAAATCTGGGCATGTTGGAATTTTGGATTTTAAGACTCTTACCTGCAGTTGTGGAAAGATAGTGACCATTGTAGGGGCAGCCTTCAGGCAAGGGTGTTGAGGACTTTCATTTCCAGGAATCTTTGCGTCTTTGTAGCTCCTATGCTTTCAAAACTCCTTTAATCCAATCTAGTGTTACCTTATTGCAAATCAAATTTGTGCTAATCAAGCAAAGACAAGGAAAATCATTTTCTGCACAGGCCAAGAGTCAAGGATGTACTTCAAGAGAGAAAGGAGAGGCATGCAGCGCAAGTGAAGAAGCTTATGGTTGGTTTTCTTAGCACTGGTATGGAGTTTGGTGAATTAAGTACTAATTAAATGTTTATTGAATGATCGATTAATGAAAAATATGGTCATAATTCTTTGTGATCCTAATATCTCCATGGCAGAAATGAAGAGTGGGCCCTAAAATAAAGTAATAAACTAATGCCAGAATGAAAACAACATTGTTTGTTAAAATGTCATGTGGAAGAGAGTGATACCCAGGTCAATAAAGAAAAAACTTAGAAATCAGAGCTAAGTATATCTCTATATATATCTATATATATATATCTATATATATATATATCTCATACACAATTGTGCATTACACAATTGTGCTTACACAATTGTGCATTTGGGGTGTTTTGTTTGCTTGCTTTTGTTTTTTGTTTTTACTGCAAAGGAGGATAGTTATCCAAGCAAAGAAGCTTCAAACTTCAATTAAACAGGTAAATTAGATTATTAGATTGTGTAGATGATCAACAGTTTACAAAAGTTATTATCCATAAGTCATCTAGCGTGATGATAAAAAATGTCCCAAATCCCTATTTGCAGCAAGTACCACAGCTAATTTTGATGTAATTTGTTCATGGACCATGCATTTAAAAAGTGCATGGTAAACAAATAAGAGTAAACTTTATAGTTATTTTTAACAGTTGGTGAGTGTAAACGAGATTAAATTATTCCATGTAATATAGCTTTGTAGAATTTATGAAATTTAATATAGTTAATACAAAAATAAGCAAGAAACTATATCCTGGGATATATTGTCTGAAGGTAAGGACCCTCTTGTCTTTTTTCTAGGTTTCTCCAAGGCTTGGCAGGGGGCAATTAGAAAATGTTTGAAGGAGGGAGGAGGGGTGGGATGAAGCCACCCCACGCAGCACCTCAGCAAAGGGGCTGGATTTTGGTCCTCAGTCAGAGAATGGACTTCAGCCCCCTTTCCGCAGTTGAGGTACGATGCGCTCCTTCTCCTTTGCAGGGCTTTTTGTGCAGCCCTGGGTGGATCTCGAGGGGGAGCAGCGCATCCCAGAACAAGGTGCCCTCGATTTGGCCTCGCAGCCGCGACATACCATCGCCCTGCGCGGCCGCCAGCTACCTTCCGGCTTGCAGTCTGGGGCCGGGATGGGCGGGGGTTCTGTGCGGTTGTTAGTTAACGGAAAAGTGCGCGAATGACCACATTTGGGAGGGAATTTATTTGGCGCGGGCGCTGTAGCTGGAGTACAGGCTCTCAGTTCTCACCTGCCTTTGCTCGCCCCTCGCCCTCTTCCTGCGTCTGGCTCCTCCGGAAACCGACTCTTCTAGAAGCTGAAAATCGAGCAGGGTGTTAAAGCCGGTGGGGATAAGGAGAACCGAAAGTAGATGAGCTTATTTTGTGGCTTTAACTGTTGGAGTTTTTAAACTGTTTTTTTTTTTTTTTTAAATCAAGGTTGGAGAACGGTTTGTGGGGTGAGGCTGTGGCAAGTCCGCGCGGTTCCTCAACACCTGGCGTTGGAAACCCAAGCCTGGCCCTCTTTTACAGTTGGCTTAGGTGTCCTTAGCCCGCCCTAAATACAGAACAGCAGGCGTGAATGTGAACAGAGTAACTGTAGGATGAGATAGTTCAACAGCCTGTTTCTCAGGGGTGCTTTGTCGGGAAAGAGGTTTAAGGTTTTGTTTGTGTGAATGGTATTTTTGGTAATTTTTTTTTTTTATCGGGAAAGAGGTTTAAGGTTTTGTTTGTGTGAATGGTGTTTTGGTAATTTTTTTTTTTTTTTTAATCGGGAAAGAGGTTTAAGGTTTTGTTTGTGTGAATGGTATTTTTGGTAATTTTTACTTACGCATTTCTTGTTTTTTCTTTGCTCTCTCCTACAGGTTTTAAAAAGAGTACTCTTGTAGTTAACCTGCCTTCTCTATTCAGGACAATAAAAATATGTGCAGTATGTACGTGCATATATAAAACCCTTGATTTTATAGTCCAGAGATAATCACTACGATTTTGATGTACATTCTTCCTGATTTTTTTCTTTGTTTATGCTAAGGTGCATCTGGATTTTGATATCTTGAAGCTTATATAATTTGGGATTCTGCTTTAAAATAATAAAAAGTAAAAATTAAAAAGAAAATATTTTAAATTAGCAAATAAATTCTAAGTAACATTTTCTTAAAGCTGACAATGCTACAGAATTTTATCTCAGCTTTTATTTTTTACTTCTGTTAGAGTACTTCCTTATCATATTTAAATTTCATTGTGAGCAATAATTCTGGCATTCTCAATAAAGTTGAGGCATACAGAAGAAACATTTTAATGCACTTTAAAATTTCATTCGATTATACCGAGCAACAGAATGACAGTTATAATTAAATCGGCCCTTTATTATAGGCCAATTATAGGCCTCTGTTGTCTTCTGAATAGATATAGGTAGGAGCTGTTTTGCTAGAACAGTGTGGTCTTTGGTTCATTAGCTACCTTTCTATTTCCAAAATGTTCTGAGTGAATTGAGAAGACCTTAAGAGTCTTTCCCAATTTCACCAATATATTTTTGTGAAATTGGCTCTTTGACAGTAGCAGAGGTGAAAACTAAGTACTAACATTTAGATGTTAGAGATTCACTTTTCACAGCTTTAATCAGGTTCCTAATATGGCAAACTTGTATCATAAGTAATAGAATAAAACACCATGTAAATAGAATTTCATACTGAAATTATTTTAATATTGAGTTATAATTCATGTACAATATTATATAAGTTACAGGTGTATGAAATAGTGATTCACAATTATTAAAGGTTGTATTACATTTATAGTTATTATAAAATATTGGCTATAGTCCCTGTGTTGTATCCTTGTAGCTTATTTATTTTATACATAGTAGTTTGTACCTCTGAAGCTCCTACCCCAATATTGCCCCTCCCCGCTTCTCTCTCTCAACTGGTAACCACTAGTTTGTTCTCTATATCTGTGAGTTTTTCTTTTTTGTCATATTAACAAGTTGGTTTTATTTTTAACATTCCATGTATAAGTGATATACAGTATTTGTCTTTCTTGGACTTATTTCATTTAGCATAATACTCTCCAAGTCCATCCATGTTGTTACAAATTGCAAAATTTCATTTTTTTTATGGCTGAGTAGTATTCCATTGTGTGTGTATATATATATATATATATATATATATATATATACACACACACATCTTCTTTATTCATTCATCTATTTATGGATACTTAGGTTGCTTCCATGTCTTGGCAGTTGTAAATAATGCTGCTATGAACATTGTGGTGCATGTAACTTTTTCAATTAGTGTTTTCATTTTTTTTTTCAGATATATACCAAGGAGTAGAATTGCTGGGTCATATGGTAGTTCTATTTTTAGTCTTTGAGAAACCTCCTTATGGTTTTCCAATTTACATTCCCATCAACAGTGTATAGGGCTTCCCTGGTGGCGCAGTGGTTGAGAGTCCGCCTGCAGATGCAGGGGACATGGTTTGTGCCCCAATCCGGGAAGATCCCACATGCCACAGAGCGGCTGGGCCCGTGAGCCATGGCCACTGAGCTTGCGTGTCTGGAGCCTGTGCTCCACAATGGGAGAGGCCACAACAGTGAGAGGCCTGCGTACCGCAAAAAAAATAAATAAATAAACAACAGTGTACAAGGGTTTCCTTTTCTCCACATCCTCACTAATATTTGTTATTTGTGGTCTTTTTGATATTAGCCATTCCGAAAGGTGTGAGGTGACATCTCGTTGTCATTTTAATTTGCATTTCTTTGATGATTAACAAAGTTGAGCATCTTTTCATGTGCCTATTGGCCATTTATATGTCTTCTTGGGAAAAATATCTATTCAAGTCTTCTGACAATTTAAAATTTCTTTTTCATGTTGAGTTGTATGAGATGTTAATATATTTTGGATATTAACACTTATTGGTCATATAATTTGCAAATATTTTCTCCTATTCAGTAGATTGTCTTTCTGTTTTGTTAATGGAGCCTTTTGTGTGTAAAAGCTTTTAAGATTATCTAGTGCCCATTTGTTTATTTTTACTTTTGTTTTCCTTTGCTTTAGGAGACAGATCCAAAAAAATATTGCTATGATTTATGTCAAAAAGTGTTCCGCATAGGTTTTCTTCTATGAATTTTATGGTTTCCAGTATAAAATGTAGGTCTTTAATCCATTTTGAGTTTATTTTTGTATACGGTGTTAGGGAATGTTCTAATTTTATTCTATTTCATGTAGCTGTCCAGTTTTCCCAACACAACTTATTGGAGAGACTATCTTTTCTCCATTGTATAGTCTTGCTTCCTTTGTCATAGATTAATTGACCATAGGTGTGTGGGTTTATTTCTGGGCTTTCTAGTCTGTTCCATTGATCTATGTGTCTGTTTTTGTGCCAGTACCATACTGTTTTGATTACTGTAGCTTTGTAATATAGTCTGAAGTCAGGGAGCCTGATTCTTCCAGAGCTGTTCTTTCTCAAGATCGTTTTGGCTATTTGGGGTCTTTTGTGTTTCCTACAAATTTTAAAATTATTTGTTCTAGTTCTGTGAAAAATGCCCTTGGTATTTTGATAGAAATTGCATTGAGTCTATAGATTGCCTTGGGTAGTATGGACAGTCTAACAATATTGATTCTTCCAATCAATGAACACTGTATATCTTTCCATCTGTTTGTGTCATCTTCAAATTCTTTCATCAGCATCTTTTAGTTTTCTGAGTACAGGTCTTTTGCCTCCTTAGGTTTATTCCTAGGTATTTTGTTCTTTTTGATATGATGTTAAATGAGATTATTTCCTTAATTTATCTTTCTGATATTTAATTGTTAGTGTATAGAAATGCAACAGACTTTTTAATATTAATTTTGTATCCTTTACCAAATTCATTGATGAGCTCTAGTAGTTTTCTAATGGTGTCTTTAGGATTTTCTATGCATAGTATCTTTACCAAATTCATTGATGAGCTCTAGTAGTTTTCTAATGGTGTCTTTAGGATTTTCTATGCATAATATCTTTACCAAATTCATTGATGAGCTCTAGTAGTTTTCTAATGGTGTCTTTAGGATTTTCTATGCATAGTATCATGTCATCTGCAAACAGTGACAGTTTTACTACTTCCTTTCTAATTTGGATTATTTCTATTTTCTTGCATGATTGCTGTAGCTAAGACTTCCAAAACCATGTTGAATAAAAGTGGTGAGGTTGGGCATCCTTGTCTTTTCCCTAATCTTAGAGGAAATGCCTTCAGCTTTTCACTGTTGAGTATGATGTTAACTGTGGTTTGTCATATATGACCTTTATTATGTTGAAGTAAGTTCCTGGTATGCCCACTTTCTAGAGAGTTTTTATCATTAATGGAAGTTGAATTTTGTCAAAAGGTTTTTCTGTACCTATTGAGATGATCATATGGTTTTTATTCTTTAATTTATTAATGTGGTCTATCACATTGATTGATTTGCAGGTACTGAAAAATCCTTACATCCCTGGAATAAACCCTACTTGATCATGGTGTATGATCCTTTCATATGTTGCAGGATTTGGTTTGCTAATATTTTGTTGAGGATTTTTGCATCCATATTCATCAGTAATATTGGCTTGTAATTTTCTTTTTTTGTGATATTTTTGTCTGGTTTTGGAATCAGGGGGATGTTGGCCTCATAGAATGAGTTTAGAAGTGTTCCTTCCTATGCAATTTTTTGGAATAGTTTGAGAAGGTTAGGTAGGTATTAACTCTTCTCTAAATGTTTGGTAGAATTCCCCTGAGAAAGACATCTGGTCTGGGACTTCTGTTTGTTGGGAGTTTTTTGTTTTTTAAATAATTGATTCTATTTCATTATTGGTAATTGGACTCTATATTTTTTATTTCTTCCTGGTCTGTCTTCAGAGATTGTACATTTCTAAGAATTAGTTCATTTCTTCTAGGTTGTCCAATTTATTGGCATATAGTTGTTCATAGTAGTCTCTTATAACCCTTTGTATTTCTGTGGTGTTTGTTGTAACTTCTCCTTTTTCATTTTTGATTTTATTGATTTGGGCCCTCTCTCTCTTTTTCTTGATCAATCTGGCTAAATGTTTATCTATTTTCTTTATCTTTTCAAGGAATCAGGGGTTAGTTTCATTAATCTTTTCTATTTTTTTTTTAGTCTTTATTTCATTTACTTCTGCTCTGTTCTTTATGATTTCTTTCCTTCTACTATTTGAATTTTGTTTGTTCTTCTTTTTCTAGCTCCTTTAGGTGTAAGGTTAGGTTGTTTATTTGAGATGTTTCTTGTTTCCTGAGGTAAGTTTGCATTGCTATAAATTTCCATCTTAGAACTGTTTTTGCTCTGTCCCATAGATCTTGGATTGTCATGTTTTCATTTTCATTTGTCTCTAGGTATTTTCTGTTTTCCTCTTTGAATTTTTCAGTGATCCATTGGTTGCATATTGTTTAGCCTCCATGTGTTTGGTTTTGTTGCAGTTTTTTTTCTTGTAGTTGATTTCTAGTCTCATAGAGTTGTGGTCGGGACATATACTTGATATGATTTCAGTTTTCTTAAATTTACCAAAGCCTGTTTTGTGGCCTAGCCTGTGATGTGATCTATCCTGGAGAAAGTTGCATGTTCACTTGAAGAGAATGTGTATTTTGCTGCTTTTGGATGGAATGTTCTGTATATATCTATTAAGGTCATCTGACCTAATGTGTCATTTAAGGCACTGTTTCCTTATCGATTTTCTGTCTGGATGATCCATTCACTGATGTAAGTGGGGTGTTAGAGTCCCCTACTATTATTCTTCCTGTCTATTTCTCCCTTTATGTATGTTAATATTTGCTTCATGTATTTAGGTGCTTCTATACTGGGTTCATATATATTTACAATTGGTATGTCTTCTTGGATTGATCCCTTCATTATGTGTTGTCTTTCTTTGTTTCTTTTTATAGTCTTTGTTTTAAAGTCTTTTTTTGTGTTATATAAGTATTGCTATCCCAGATGTTTTTTGATTTCCATTTGCATGGAATACGTTTTTCCATCCTCTCACTTTCAGTTTGTGTGTGTCTTCAATCTGAAGTGACTCTCTTATGGGCAGTATATAAATGGTTCTTATAGTTGTATCCATTCAGCCACTCTGTGTCTTTTGATTGAAACATTTAGTCCATTTATATTTAAATAATTATTGATAAGTATGTACTTATTGCCATTTTGTTAATTGTTTTGGGGCTTGTTTTCATAGGTCTTTTTTATTCCCCTCTTCTTCTTTTGTTGTCTTCTCTTGTGATTTGATGACTATCTTTAGTGTTATATCTGGATTCCTTTTTCTTTTTTTGTGTGTGTCTGTTATAAGTTCTAGGTTTGTAATTACCGTGAGGTATAGATATATATAGATATAGATAGATAGAAAGATAGTAGATCTTAGTTGTAGAAGATCTTTTCCAGTAGGTTCGAGTCTTTTTCCTCAATGGTTGTTCTGCAAATAGTTGTGATTTTGGTGTGCCTATGAGACGGGGTGAGCTCAGGAGAGTGTCTTTCTACTCCACCATCTTGTGTGGTCTCCCAAACTTCATATTGAAGTATTAAAATCCTTCTTTTTTCTTTGATATATGATGTAATGCTATTAATCTCATCTTCATTAGGAAACTTTACCTTTAAGATGTGATTATATACTATTGTTCTTAATATTAAAAGCTAAAATATACTCTTCTAATATAATATCATGGTGAAATTAGATGATCAGTGTTTTTTCTTTTTTAAACTTCAAAACATGTATGAAGTAAGCATAATTTTCTATTTCAACATTGCCAATACTTCAACTTTTTGGCATTAGTCTTTCTGGCATTAGTCCACTAAAAGTCTGTAAGGACTTTGGGAATTCTGTTAGTTTTTCTTAGCTGCAGTTTATTTATCTCTAAGTGGATTTAGCTAATCTCTAGTATTCATTTGTGCTTTTACAGTTTAAGATATTAAAATCAATGTAGATTTTCAATTTCCTTAACTCAAAGTTGGCAATAAAAATATTTACTCAATATCTACCTCAAAGGGTTGCTACATATGTATGCTACCAGAATGAATCTTCCAAGCAACAATGGCAGTAAACTGAAAGCTGTATTTCTTTTTTTAAACTATTTTAGCACTTAGTATGTACCTGCAAAGATGGACTGCTTAATCTTTTAGTCAATTAAAAAAATCAACACAGGTAAATGAATAATAAATGTGAAGAGCACTATATTGATTCAATTCAATTTGACAGGCATATATTGAGTAATTATTGTATGCTAATCCCTGCAGTAGGTACAGATTGTGACATGGTCCCAGATATTGAAGTGTTTACAATCATGAAAGGAGAGAGAGGTTTATGAGAAAAACATGCAAAGGAAATATACTTATTCAAATAATAAATTAGTATATGAATATGTGTGTGTTTACATGGATGAGTATATGCATATAAAATTTCAGGTGAAGATAAAGAATGGTAACAAGTCAATGGGTAATGGACAGAGGAGGTGGATATTCTAGCTATGTTAGTCAGATAAGGGTTCTCTGAGGAGGCAATATTTTTAAAAGTTGTAACTGAAGTGAGTGGGTAAGCCATTTGAAGATAAAGTGGAATAGTGTTCCAGGCAGGAGAACAGCAGGTTGCGGAGGTGAAAACAAGCTTGGTGTGCTCAGAAAACCATGAGATGGCCAGTGTGGCTGCCACACTGATCAATGTTTTCAATTGTCTTTATTAAAATTGAGCAATGCTATCTTTGCCTGCAACACTTGAACTTACATTTTACTGGTACATGTAATCCAATTGGAGACCCATATTTACTGGGTATTTAAAGCAAATTTCTCACTCTTGGTGAAACTATACCTTGAAGGGGGCAAATAGTATAAAATAAAGTGAGAAGATATCAGTGCTAACATTATGTAACAAATGAAATATTTGAGTCTATTTCAAAGCAACAATTATATTTGGAAAGGTTATAGATGGCTTCATAAGGAGGTGTAATTTCTGCTGTATCTTGAAGGATGACTCAGATTTCATCAAAGAGAGATTAGAGGAAATGTATTTTAAAGGAAGGGAATGAGCATATATATAATGGTAGTGAGTAAATGCTGCACATCACTTGAAGTCCACTGTAGCTGATGGGTTCATTGAAGATGAAGTTGAAAGGTCAATTGTGGCCTAGGTCATAGACTTTATTCCAGAGGCAGGCAGTCTTTGAAGATTATCAAGCATGCTCAGAGCTGTGCTTGTTGCATCACTCTGATTGCAGGAAAAGAGGGAGAAAAAAGAGCTCACTGGAGAAAGAGCTCATTTAGGAGGCGGTTGCTACAGCTTAGAGCAGGGGTCTCCAACCCCCCGGGCCCTGGACCAGTACCAGTCCACGGCCTGTTAGGAACCGGGCCACACAGCAGGTGAGTGGCAGGCGAGCGAGCAAAGCTTCATCTGCTGCTCCCTATCACTCCCCATCGCTCACATTACGGCCTGAACCATTGCTCACATTACCGCCTGAACCATTCCCTGCTCCGTGCCTGTGGAAAAATTGTCTTCCACGAAACCGGTCCCTGGTGCCAAAAAAAAGGACCACTGGCTTAGAAGACATGTTATAGTCCTTCTGCTCTTGGCTTGAGTGGAAACTTTGCTCCACAAGATCATTCAGGGATGCAGCTTCCTTGCATACTGCTCTTCTGTACCCATCAAGTCATAGTATTCATCTGCAAGATCAAAGTTTGACTGCTGCCACGTTAGTGATCCAGGCAGTAGGAAGGAAAAAGGGATTCACAGAGTGAAAGTTCTAAGTTCTCTCATCCAGATCCAGAAGTGACATACATATACTTTTCTTTTTTAACATCTTTATTGGAGTATAATTGCTTTACAATGGTGTGTTATTTTCTGCTTTATAACAAAGTGAATCAGCTATACATACACACATATCCCCATATCCCCTCCCTCTTGCATCTCCCTCCCACCCTCCCTATCTCACCCCTCTAGGTGGTCACAAAGCACCCAGCTGATCTCCCTGTTGTTTATATTTCATGTGAAGCTTAATCACATGGCCATACCAAGCTGCAAGCGTAGCTAGAAAAATATAGTCTCTAGTTGGGTTGCATGAGCTCATCTTGTAAAATATAATCATACAATATTTAGAGGTGAAAATTCTGTTATAACTCTAAAAATATATGCAACAATATATCAAAGACAGATTTTTTTTAATGAGTCCTGAAACAATCTTGGCCATTTTGAGAGATGAACCCAAGGTGGGCTAAGTATAGTGGCCCTGTACTTCCTGAGACACAGAGACTAATGTAGAAGGAGGATGGGCACATGACCCAAGCCTGAATAACAACAGTCCTTTATCGCCTACCTGGATCCAAGAAACTCCCCTTATCTCTTGTGTTTTTGGTTTTATTTTTAATATTGTTTATGATGCTATAAAGACGGGTTTCTAGAGAAGAATAATCTAAGTCTAGTTAGTTCTTTTTGACTGTAAACAAGGTTTTTTGTTAATTGATAATGGAGGAAAAAGTAAATTTGGATTATTTCTTCCAGATTCCATGGTTTGTAAATGTTTTGAGGAAGAATACCTTTTAAAATTACATTCAGAGTTCAGTTATAAGAGTACAGTATTGTAAAGGACAATTTGTTAAAATGGGTTATTAAAATGATAGCATTTAATGGGACTCCATTTAGTTGATATAAAGTTTTTCATATTCTGTTAGTTGAATTCCTGAAAAGATGGTCTAGCATCTTGTTTTAGAAATTGTGGGGGTTTATTTGAAACCTAGAGTACTCAGCTACTGAACCTAGTGAAAATACTCAGACAGGAACAGTCTCATTATTTAATATCCTGCTACACAAAGTTTGGTAAAACACTAAAAAGCTGGCCTCCATCAGGTGCTCACAGAAAAATATTAAATGTAGGGCAGGAGAAATGAGGGAGCCCCCTTGGTGGGACAGGCAGGTTGGGCATTTCATGGTTTGAGGTTGCACAGCAGTACCTGGAGAACAGAGATGACCCATGCTTTCACCAGGAACCTTGAACTGAGTTACAGGTACTAGCAGCCCATCATTGTGATAGGAATAAGATCATAAAGAAATAAAAGACCCATGTGACACCAGTGTTCAGGGTCTGCTAAAACTGGGAGTGGAACAGCAATACTGAGACAAACTTTCTGGCACTCCAGGCTTTATATAAAGAACAGTGTAATTATAGAACTCCATTGGAGAAATTTGAGGCTTGTGGTACACTGAAGTTAGCTGTAGAAAAAACAAAACCCATATCCAACTGAATTATAACTACATTAAATAAATGGTCACCACAAACATCTTAACAGAAAGGAGATGTACCCATTTCTAAGCATAAACATTATTTCAATCTCAACTGTTTTCTACACAATGGCCAGCATTCAATAAAAAATTATGAGACACAGAAAAAAATGAAGTGAAAAGTATCCATTGTGAAGAAATAAAACAAGCAGCAGAAACAGAGATAGACCAAGTATTGGAACCATCAGACAGGGCTTTTAAAATGACTATAATTATTATGTTAAAGGATCTAGTGGAAAGATGAACACAGTGAACAGATGTGAGTTTTCAGCGGAGAAGTGGAAACTATTAGTAGAGTCAGATGGAAATGCTGTAAGTGAAAATGAAGAAGTCCTTTAATGGGTTTAACGGATGACTGAATGAGTACCCAGTGGAGGAAAGAATCAGAGAACTTTAGATAGGTCAATAGAAATTAACCAAACTGAACCATGAAGATATTCAAGGAGTGAAAGAAATAACTGAGCAACCAGTAGTTCAGCACATCTCACAAAACAATATCAAAACAATATACATGTAATTGTAATATTAGAAAATGGAAAGGAAAGGGAACTTTCTAAAATTACTGGAAGCACACTACAGATTCAGAAGTTCAGAGAAACCCAAGTAGGATAAATACAAAGAAAAACACACCTAAACACACCATAGGCAAAATAATGAAATCTAAACATAAAAGATCTTGAAGGCTACAAGAAAAACAGACACTACATACAGAAAAACAAGAGTAAGAAGGTGAACAACTTCTTTCTGGAAACTGTGCAAGTTAGGGAAAGTGGAAAAACATTTCTAAAGTACTGAATAAAAAAACAACTCAAATTTCTTTGCTCAGTAAAAAAGTTTCAAAATGGATGTAAATACAGAGATTTCAAAGCAGAGCTGATAGAAATATTTTTTAATGGATTCAATGTAATCCCAATGAAAATTTAAACTGTTGTTGGGGGGAGTAAGGTGATTACGAAGATTTCATATTTGTAGGATAGACACATAGATAAAAGAAAGTATTCTAGATATGGCATCATGTATTTGTGAATGTGAAAAAAGACAAAAGGCTGTCCTCTGTCCCTCCCTGAGAGGCACTGATCTTCCTTCTGTTCCTTGTCCCTCAACACAGGTTGAGCTGACTCTACCTTTTCTCCTCTTCTACCACTAACTGAGCATATTCACTTCAAGCCACATCATCAATGGTGATCATAAGCACTACTGCAGATACAGCCCTGGAGTCTTGATTGTCTCTCATTTTGCCCTAACTCCATTCCATAGAAACAGATTTGGTGCCTCTCAAGTGAGGCCAATTGGAAAGAGCATCTACACCCTTGGTCCTAAGATCCAATCTGTGAAATTAAAACAATAGTTAGATAATTTGGCGTCCTCTGTTACCTGTGACATCTATTTCCAAATGTTGAATATGTATGTGAGTAGATTATCATAAACTTGAAAGTATCCATTATACATTTCCAAAACTTTTCAAGGCTAGTTCATTTTAGGTTAAGAAATTTTCAAATTTGTGACTTTGGCATCCGGTCAATCAAACTATGCTATCAAAAGCAATTGATTTACATTTTGCCTATTTGTCATTATTATAGCTCCAATGCCTTCAAAACCAGCACTTGTGTTGATAAAACAGAATTAACAGACACAGCATAGTCTAAGACCAGTAAGTGCCTCTGAATTGCCTGATCTAGGGTTCCCACAAGTGCCCTCTGAAGGATTCAAGGTCCCAGGACATCCTGGATTCTAGTTGTTAGATGGACTTCCCTCATATTACGTGAGCTGTTCCATCCCCAACCTCAACATCAGAGTTAGGTCACTGATTGGACCACTACTCAGGAAAAATCCTTCCCAAAACTGTGGGAGGAATGATGCAGCCTGAAGGAAAACATCAATTCCTTGTAACAGGAGAACTGTTATTTTTACAGTGGTACCCACTTTTTGCTGAGAGTACATGCCCAGCATATTTCAGACAAGTTTGGCAGAATCAGCATCCTTTGCTCCTTTTACCTCACTTTTCCTTCTCCTGCCTTGTTCTCTTCTTTTTCTCCTCCACTCTCCTCCATCATGCTCCTCCTCTTTTGGGGGTGTTATCTAGAGTCTGTTGAATCAGAAACATATATTTATAGCCAAGCGCGTTCTACGCATTATTTTACTAGTTTGCATGAGTATATCATTTCTAAATAGATATAAATATTTACTATGAATTCTCAATCATTAAACACATATACATTGTTTTGGCCTAAAAATACTACTACTGGAAAGCTTTTAGAAACCATTATAATTTTAAGGATGACTTTCAGTATTTTGGAAAAGTATTTGGAATCAACTACTAAAGTTGAACATAAGTAGCCAATAGCTTGCGCATTTCACTCCTAAAACATCCAATGAAAGGTGGTAAGTAAGAATATTTGTGGATGACTGATGAAAGCAACATGTGCCTCTGTAAGTTCTAAGAGAAAGGAGGAAGCCATTTTTTTTTCCTGAAAATATAATTAAAAAGTATTATACTAGAAATCAGACACTTTGTAATATACTCTAAGCTACCAGTACCAAGCTTGGACTCTTAGATAAGTGACTTAATTTTGCTTAGTTGCAATTTTTAAAAATCTCTTCTAAGAGAGGTAGGAATGAAATCAATATTTATTTTGAAGACATTGTTCTTTTCAACCATGACAATTCCTTGGGTATTAAGATGTATTTTTTTTCCTTTATTAATTGTACAGCTTGCAAAGGCAGTTATAAAGTATTATTAGGTAAATGCTCAAATATGTTATGGTCTTTGGTACCTTCGGATGTTCAGTTCAAGTCCAGAAATACAGCTGAACAGCACAAGGCCCTATCTGATTATGGGAAATTCAGCATAATAAAACTCTGCAAAGAACAGGAAAAAAGGCAGATGTTAAAATATGTGCTTTTCTTCTTTAAACAGTAAATCA